>NC_083363.1:64038603-64684436 GCF_030254825.1 Meriones unguiculatus
TCATTGAAATTTTAAAATGAATAAATAGCTATCAAAATAAGAAACAACTTAGTGGTTCATGCCTTTAATCCCAGCACTCAGGAAGCAGAGGCAGGCTGATCTTTGTGAATCTGAGACCATCCTGGTCTACATAGTGATTTCTAGACTAGCCAAAGCTGCCTAGTGAGACCATGTTTTGAATGAGAGAGAGACCATAAAGAGCCAGTAAGTATTTTTACAAGTGTCCAACACCTTTAGCCATCAAAGAAATGCAAATTAAAATGACCTTGACGCCTGGCTCTTCCTAGGCAGAAAGGCTGTCATCAAAGGAGTTGATGACAACAAACATTTTCAAGGATGTGAACCAAGAGGCCCCTTTCTCACCTCTGGAGGGGACAGCAAACTGATACAGTCATTATGAAAGTCAGAATAAAAGTCTCTCATAAAATAAAAACAGAAGCAACTGATGACACAGATACACCCCTTCCGGACATGTGCCCAGAGGACTCCAGCACAGAGGCACCTGCTCACCTGTGCTCATTGCTGCTCCGTTCGTAACAATGAAGAACTGGGACTGACCTAGGTACCCATCCACATGTGATCAATAACTACATGGTACATGGATGCAATGAAATTTTATTCAGCTTTTTAAAAAATGAATGGATAAACTCTGAAAGTATTATGTTAGATGAGGCGACTCAGTCTGTGAAAGGAAGATATTGATGTGGTCTCTCTCCTATGTAAAACCTAGCTGACCTTCTTTCTATTAATGTGGGTGTGAGTGTAGGTAAAGATTATGACACTAGGGGGAAAAAATACCACAAGAGGGAAAGTGAGATATTGGCCAAGGGGGTGAAGGGAACAAAAGGACATATGTTACAAGTAGAGAATGGGAGAAGATGCAAAGAGGGACAGAGAGTGGGGAAGGTGAGCAGGGGAAGAGAATGAAAGGAGGTTTGTAATGGCATTTGAAAATAAGAATAACATCTATGATAATTAAGCTATTAAAAATAAATAAAAAATCTGGGCACAGAGGTCTTTTCTTGGTTACTGATACTCCAGTCAAGGGCCATAAATGGAGATAACCTAGAACCCCTGCTCAGATGTAGCCCATGGCAGCTCAGTATCCAAGTGGGTTCCCTAGCAAGGGGAACAGGGACTTTCTCTGACATGAACTCAGTGGCTGGCTCTTTGATCACCTCCCCTTGAGGGGGAAGCAGCCACAGAGGAAGACAATGCAGCCAGTCCTGATGAGACCTGGTAGGCTAGAACCAGATGGAAGGGAAGGAGGACCTCCCTTATCAATGGCCTGGGGGAGGGAGATGGGAGGAGATGAGGGAGAAGGGTTGGATTGGGAGGGAAAGAGAGAGGGAGCTACTGCTGGGATACAAGGTGAATAAACTATAATTAATATAAAAATTAAAAAATAAAATAAAAATAAGTTTCTTGAACTCACAGTGTGGGAGGACAGGAGCCCAGGCCTTACTGTGCCAGTCCAGGTAAGGGCCCTCCCTGCTGGTCACCTCAAGGAGAAGAAAAGCACGAAGGCAAGCTGGGTGGGGGATCAAGAGGGGCCACTTGTTCCTTTATCACAACCCCTTCATAAGAGACAACAAGCCCCCCCACCTCTTCTAAAGACCTGAAAATCTGTTTTAGTGCTTCCATAGTCATGATAAAACACTGTAACCAAAATCAGCTTAAGGAGAGTTCATTTCATCTAACATCTTGCAGTCCATCAAGATTAGGGTAGAGTATAGGCAGGAACTCAAGGTAGGGATGTGGAGCCAGGAACAGATACTGAGGCCATACATTGGTTCTCAAACTTCCTAATGGTAAGACCCTTTAATATAGTTCCTCATGTGATGACCCAACCATAAAAGTATTTCACCGCTACTCTATAACTGTAATTTCTACTGTTTTAAACCCTGTGAAAGGGTCTTGGACCCCAGGGTTGCGATCAGGTTGAGAATCACTGCCACAGAGGGGTGCTGCTTCCTGGGTTGCCCTTCATTGCTTGCTCCATCTACACTATACAGCACAGGACCTCCTGCTCCTGGGTGATATTGCCCACAGTGGCTGCGCCCTCCGGATCAATCATCAATCAAGAAAATACACCTCAGGCCTTCGCACAGGCTAATCTGAAGGACAAGTTTTCCATTTGCGGTTTCCTCTTCTCAAATCACTAGTTTGTGTCAAGCTGACATAAAACTAGCCTGCACAATCCCTTATTAGACCACACCCTGAAATGCTTCACTGCCTCCAAACTTTACCTTAGTGAGGACACAAACCCGGAGAAGATTCATGAAAACCGTATCAAAGCCACGGCAGCCTGACTCCCAAGCTTGCTCTGCTACATAATGGGTTCACTCAAAATGCTTCTTGAAAATTCTAATGCCAGGCCCTCTCTTCTAGGTATTCTGACTTTGTTGGAATGTTTAGTCCGTGCTGTGTTACTGTAACAAAATACCAAATGTGAGCAAGCTTAAGAGAGAAAGTTTGGGGAGGGGTCTCACAGTCCCCTCCGGCGACTGTACCAAGGCACCATACCACACACATCGTGAGGGAAAGAGTAAGGGGGAAATACTCAACTGAGTATAAAAAAAAGGAGGGTGTGATCCCAAAATTCATTTCAGGGACATTGCTCCAAAGGTCCAGCCATCTCTCCGGAGCACTACACTGGGTACCAGTTGTAACATATGGGCCACAAGGGGAGTCTTAGTCAAACTTCAGCAATCAATGTAAACACTAACCTGCACCAAGGTAGGGAGTCACAGCTAGAAACTTCTGTGAGTTATGGAGTCTGCTGGAGAGCATCCAGAGCCTAGTCCTGTCTGCACACAGGGGTCCTCACACATATTCAGTAGGCGCTATAGTAGCTGCTCCATGCCCAGATGCCGCCTGGACACCAGGACTTTGGAAAGCTTCCCTAGTCGCCCTAAGAGCTTCTAAGCCAAGCAAACTGAACTAATCACTGTACCCCCCCAAACATGCCTGAAATCAGAATTATCTGGAGCCTTTTACGGAAGAGATATAGAAGGGTTTGGGGGAATAAGTTCAGGACGTCGTCCTCTACCTGCTGACTCAGCCAGAAGGACAAGGGCTCCATACTGTGAAGCTGTGGTGTGTGGCTCCAAATGCAAAGCTTCGCCCTTCGTGTGGGGCACTGGGAGCTGACAGGGACCCGTGTTATTCTTATTAGTAAGGACAGGGGAGCCCCACATTAAAAATATTTAGCACAGAAAACAAGCATTTCTGGGAGGGAGGAAGGGAGAGAGAACAAGAAGGGCTCTGTTCATACAACAAGAGTGAGTATTAGAAAAGAGGCTTAAGGCACGGCCTCTGGGCTCCAGAGCACAGCAAGGTCAAACCTCAAGGTCACAGTGCACAGAGCACTTTCCAAAGAACCGCCCTCCTGAGATGGACTGTAAAGGTATTTATTTTCCTTTAAAAATATTTTATTAGATCTTTAAAATTTTGTGTTTGATAATATCCACCCATGAAGCATTTGATAATATTCACCCACTCCTCTAACTTTTCCCAGACTTCTCTTCCCAACCTACCCAATTTTGTGTCTTATTTGATTGTTTGTTTTTAATCCTTCAAGATCAATTTGTACTGCCCAAATATTCTTGGATGTGTGGCTTTCCGCTGGAGAGTGGTTGATTTGCCGTGAGTACACTGCTAAATTAAAATGCCTCTGCCTCTCCCAGTGGCTAACATTCCTAGCTGCAGAGCTCGGAGCATTTGCCTGGCTCGCATCCATGCCTCAAGTCC
Organism: Meriones unguiculatus; assembly: GCF_030254825.1. NCBI lineage: Eukaryota > Metazoa > Chordata > Mammalia > Rodentia > Muridae > Meriones > Meriones unguiculatus. The sequence continues at coordinate 64,042,357 of NC_083363.1, forward strand.
ACTCCAGGTAAGGGCCCTGAACCGAGCTCTTCCACCAAGCCTCCAGGTCTGGAGCCACAGTCACATGGAAAGGACTCAAACTGGCATTTGTCCAGAATATTTTGTCAGTTGAAATGGACGTGAATAAAAGGCTGAGAGAGAAGGGTATGCACAGAGGGGCTCAGGCTGGACTCCTGGGAGGGGACAGGAGCCAGCACCCCAGGCCAGAGGCAGCAGGACAAACTCCCACCCTGTGCCTCCCTAGGTGAATTACTGTCCCCAATGACCCAGAGCACAGTGACATGGCACTGGGGCCAGATGCTTTCTGAAGCTCACTAGCTGAGTGTCCTAGTGGGAGAGGATAGGGCAATTGCTAGCCGTGGGATACATGGTGACGGCTGCTTTCTTCTCTGAGAGCCTTTCCTCCTCCCGGCACAGCTGAGCTGTATCTGACTCCAGCTGGGCTCCAGTCTCAGTGAGCAAGCAGAGCAGCCTGGACTCGCACTCTTCTCGCCTTCTTGCAAGCCTGCCCCCACAACCTGAGATCTGTGGTCCTGCCCAGACAGAGGGATCCAGAGTACAGGTGGTGATGAGTTTCACTGCTGTCCAGACACACAGGATTCAGATGATCATTTTGTTGGTGAGTATCAGCAAGAACTCCACAGACATGGGGTAGGGTGCCACCTCCCTCACTTTCTCAGTGACAGTTGGTGAGAGAGGACATTACTTTAACTATTAGACCTCTGGGGCATCCTAGAATCATTCTATTAGTCTCTCTTATTCTTCTGGTTATGAGCTTGAAGCCCAGAGAGATGCTCTAATGTTACAGATCAGAGCTGTTGCCACCCAGCCTGTCTCAGGCAAGTATTCCTGCAGGCCTCACGGCTCCAGAAGGCTGAGGAAGGCCAGACAGGAGCGCCCTATCAGAACCATGACTAGGAAAGACAGATTATACACGCCATACCTCGGTTTTACACACCGGAATCTGTGCCAGAAGCGGAAGAATTGAAAAGTTAGGTCAGCCTGGGTTATCTCAAAGCAGCCTGGGAGGGTGAGTTCGGACGACATTCTTCCTGTGTCCCTCTACATATGCTCCCGAAGTGCACCCAAAGACAGAAATGCCTTATGACATGGCTTTCCCCTGGCTAGATGGCTGGGGTGAAGCCGTGTGCTGTCTGTGGCTGCACATGAGTGACAGCCTAGATAGCAGAGACAGGCCACCCAAAGGAGCCCACCCACCAAAGAACGCCTGTAAGTCCCAGCCTCTCAGCAGAGACTGTCAAGGAAGCTGACAGCTTCTACCCTTCCGCTTCTCTTGGTTTAAGAATTCCATTCTGGTCTGCTTTAAAATTCAAACTCAGATCAACTTGAAAGCGTTCTCCCCCGAACCAGCCCATTTTATCACAAACCAGAGAGATTAAAACAAGTTTTCCTACAAACCCGCTGCACCTTGAGGAACATCAGAGAGCCGTCTTCTGAGCCCAGGCTGTCAGAGCTGGGCCAGGAACATATGACGGGCCAGTTATTTCCTTTTCTTCTCACATCAGTAACAAATAATCAGTCTGAGAGAGCCAATACAAAGAGTGAAAAGCAAGCAAGACACATGCATGGGAATTTTCCAGAGGTTCTAAAGTACTGTGCCTTAATTGTTTTTATGTTTGTTTGTTTGTGCTTGTTTGTTTTTTCTAATCATGTTTAAAGTGGCAGAAAATACCACCACTCTCCCGTGTATGATTAGAAGGGTCAGAGCTGCCCCCCAAAAAAATTACAGGAAAAATGGCCTGACAAGTTAACAAACATGTTTATATTGTTTCCAGTTGAGAAAGAGAATAGCTAAAGGCAGAAACATTTTGTTTCCGGTTAAATTCTCATAAAAGGACCCTGTGAAATTTCTGATGTGAAAACAAAGCATCTTTTACATTTTTATAACCTTTCCTCAGATGCTGAAATTTTGGAATGATACCTCAGTCCATGTGCACAGCTGCAGTGGCTTAAGCAGAAAGGTCCCTCAGCTCTGGGAACTAGTGTTTCCGCTAAGTCTTTGTTAGCTGATCTCACGGCAATGACTTTCCGATAGACATGCCCAGAATCATTGATCACTGTGTCCTCTTCTTGTTTGCATTGGAACACTGTTCAATTTACACCAATTAAAGAATGCTTGGCTTGGATATTGAAGAATAATTAAGGTATGCAAATTCCCCAAAGGCTTCTAAAAATGACATCTGACTAGAATGTTGATTGTGTCATGAAGAGAGCATTAGTATTTAAATAGTCTGACTGATATACAAAATCATTACAACATCTCTCTAGGAAGAGTGACATTGGGTCAATGCAGGTACTTGCCTGGCCGCCCTAAGCAAATTTGACAAGTCTAATTTTAAGTAATTGCTCAGAGTTTAGTGGCAGGCTCTGTCCCCATAAGGGCAGCTGTCTAGACCACATCTTGTAATTGAGATGTGTCCCTAAACTGTATGAGTCAGCCCGGTGAGGCTGTGCACTCTCAGCAAAGGTCAAGGGCTGGTGACACAGTGTGTCCTCTTCAAATTTCACAGGGAGACCTCACAGTCTCTGCCGGACAGCCTTGCTCTGTCTCATCCACTCGAGGAAAGACTGAGTTGCCTAGCCAGATGGGGCTTTAGATTTCCAAACCAGCCCACAGTGCAATTCTGGGCCAGCAGCAGCTCCAGGAGCTGGTGAGACATGCAGGGTCTTGGCCACTCACCCACGCTCCCACAGCAGCTCTGAGCCCAGTGCCTGCAGGAGGGTTGATCAAGCCACCACTCTGGGAGGGTTCCATGTTCAGCATCCACCGAGGTACACCCACAGACGCTCCTTGCCCATGACAAAATTGGGGACCCAGCATAGTAGGTGATTTGCCCCACTGAGGGCACAAAGTTCAAATGAGAGTGGACACTGAGTTTGATGGTTCATATATAGTGTGTGTGTTGTGTATGTGTGTGTGTGTGTCTGTGTGTTGCATATGTATGAGTATGCCACTGTGTGTACCCATATACACACACGTGGAGGCCAGAGCAAGACATCAGGAACCACCTCTGTGGCTCTCCACCACGATGCTTCAGCCAGGGTCTGTCTCTGAAGCTTCCCATGCCTGACTTTTTAAGTGGTTGCTCCTTTTTGAAGGATTCGAACTCAGTCAGAACCCACACTTGCCAAGAGCGTGTGGCTCTTTTTCACTGAGCCATGTCCCTAGCCCCTGCAAATTAAAACCTTCAGTGTTAATCTTAAATGCACACTTTAGTGAGAATTCAGCCAACTATGCAGTCATTGTTCAGCTGAATTCTGAGACCCTGTTCCCCGTTTGTCATTCTGCTTACTGCTTTTCCTCGTAAGCAGACAGGACACAGGGTCTGTGCTGGTGGGGGCCATTTCTCCTCTTCAGGGCCTCAGAGCTGAGTGTCCTAGGACTGGACCAGCTGTAAGAGAAAGCAGATGACTAACGGGAGAGCCTTCAGAGGCCTCTCTGTAGTCCATTAGGTCCAGAGGTCTCCAACACCCCCCCCCATGTAGTCCATCGTCCAGGGTCCCTGTGGACAGAAGGCAACTTCTGGGAGTGGAGTGCAAAGGGTAGACGAGAGCTCCACTGACCCAGGGGGATGTTTGTGGCCACTCTGTAACCCAGTCATCATGGAGCCCTTCAAGACCTCTGGATAGTCTGTCCAACGACGTTAAAATTAAGGAGCCCAGAAGACAGGTGTAAGAGAAGCAGCTGTTAGGATAAAATCTGATAGGGTGAGGTTTCCAAAGAAATAGGGGGTGAATGCACAGTCTGGGATACTAACCGAATGTTAAGCTTGAGGTTTCACTTTTCTTCTTAATCTTTTCCTTTACAATAATTATTTTATCTTCTGCAGTTTGTTCCAGCCGCCAGCCCTTGGTCTATACTTGATGAACCATGTGTGAGTATGGAGATCAAGCCGAAGTTGGAAAACAAGCACAGTCTCCCATGAGGACTAGGCCAGGATAGCCCGCCTTCCCAAAGTCCCCAAAGCTGCCCATATTCACCCTGCCTCCCCTCATGGGCTACTACTCCCTTTATTCTGCTAAGCGCCCTCATCTCCAGGTGAGCCCCCACAGCCGGCATTCCCAAGGGGCCCCGCCTCCTCCTCTCCTTCTGGTTGATCTCCACAGCCCTGCGGAGATGCTAGGCCTTTCTCAGCCACTTCATCCCTGCTCCGAGCAGGATGCGGAGGGAAATGCGCCTCTGAATGGAGAGGAGTAGACAGGGTGGATTAATGGCAGCGGCAGAGGAATACAGCCCAGGCAGAACAAAACGAGGGTGACCCGCACGAAACAAAGCGCCACAATAGATCACTTCTGAAAAGTCGCCGGGCAGCTTTGAGACCATGGGCTGTGTGCTGTGGGGCACCGTCGCACCGTGGCTTTCAGGAGGCCTGAATGGACGGAACAGTAACTCTTTTTCATGCCTCTTTCAGGGGGCTTGTCGGCGGAGAAGGATTTACCGTTCAATTCCCATACTTTTATGTGGGAAATTAGGAATGTGCCCCCTTAAAAGAAATTGCCTTTTAAACTCTCATAAATTGTGGAGATTTTATAGATTTACCAAAACTTCTTCTTCCTTCATGTCCTTCCACTTATATATCATTTTAAAAATACTTGTAAATACATGCGCGTGTGCGTGCGCGCAAACACACACACACACATCATCATCATCATCTTCATCTCCCCTTTGCTCAAAAATCTTCTATTCAAGACATGCCCAGCAACAGAGACATTTCATCTTTCTCTCCCATGCCCTGTTGGATTTTTTTCACATACCAATGTTATTTTACCATTTTTCACCAAACGCTAAAATTCTTTTTCAAAAAAAAAAAAAAAAAAAAAAAAAAAGACCTAAAAAAAATCACTGCAGAGCTGCACGGGTGGCAAGCGCTAGGCAGGGCTGGTGCGATGCAAACCTACCAGGACACTCACTCGCTTTCAGAACGACAGAGAGGTCTGCGTGACGCCCTTCCCCAGCCCCAGGCATGGGAACTGCCCAGTAAAAACAGTCAAGCTTTAGGTGGGCTCTCTTCAGTGTTCCCAGCCGGCATGGAGTGACCCTTGGTCCAACGCTGGGCCTCCCTACCTGGCTGCTTGCTTCCCAGAAGCCCACAGTGTTTGGCCATATTAATCTCATTAACCTTCGCTATCAGTTTCAACAGCAGTGAAGACTTGAGAACGTGGAGTTCCTGGCAGAAAAGCGAGCGCTGGCTCCCCGCCAGTACATTTGAACATTTGATCTGGTCCCCAGGCCCCTTCCAGGGGCTTTTTTTTTTTCCATAGGAAGAAAGCACAAACAAGGGAGCCTTGCCATACGAAATGCAGCCATGTGTGACTCCAGGCTATGCTCCCCTCCCTTCCTTTGCCAGAATGTTCCTCAGTCCCCAGTCCTTAAAGCAGAGGCTGAGCCTATGATGCCTGCCTTTCTCTGGGGCCGGTCAACCATGCAGAACCTTGGGCTGAGTCCCAAAAGCAGCCTTTAGGCAAGAGATGGAAAGAGGGAGGGCTGGGGCAGGGGAGCAAAAGCCTTCCTCATCAGCAGGTCTATAAGGCCAGACAGGGGGGAGGGATTCTAAACACTTCCTCCTGTGCAAATGATGACAGCGACCTCTTACAGATTTCTTAGTCCGGGGCGGGGGAGGGGAGAAGCGTTAAATCAGTGGTTCTCAACACGTGGGTCGCGACGCCTCTGGGGTCGAAAGACCCTCTCACAGCAATTCCCTAAGACCATTAAAAACACATATATTTATATTATGGTTCATAACAGTAGCAAAATTATAGCAATGACGTAGCAACCAAATAATTTTACGGTTGGGGTCACTACAGCCTGTGGAACTGTATTAAAGGGTCACAGCACCAGGAAGGTTGAGAACCACCGCTTTAACAGACTTGGATAGAGTCAAACCCTGACAGCACTTCTCTGGCTTGGAAAAAAAAAATCAATTTTCTATTTTGGTGGGCATTAACAGCCTGAGAAAGAGAGCCCCAGTTCTGTCTGCATCACGCTATGAACCTGAAAACCTATCTGAGTATGTGTGTGTCTGGGTGCGTGTGCATACACATGTATGTGAAGGTGCCTACAGAAGACAGAATAGTATCCCTCAGAGCTGCGGTTACACCTGTTTGTAAGCATCTTACATGGGTGCAGGGGTCCGAGCTCTGGTCCTCATAACTGAGCAGCAAGTGCTTTTAACATCTGAGCCATCTTTTCAGCCCCAGTATTGCCCTTTTAAGAAGCAAATTTGCCTAGAAATTAATGCTTGGGGCTTGAAGCTCAGTGGCAAAGTTCTTGATGAGTGAGACCCTGGGTTACATCCATAGCACTGAAAGAAAAATTCAATTAATATTTGAAGAAAATGGTAGCTCTAAATACAGGTTATCAGTTGCTTGTAAAAATAGGTAGCTTTAATGATCTGGGAAGGTTTAATTTGTAATTTAAACTATTTGTTTTGATTATGTTTAAATATATGTTACCATTAAGTTCATGTTGCAATATACTTAACTATTTAATTTTAAATTACAGTAGTTTCACTTCTTTAATGTCTCTAAAGCAGTAGAACTTCCAAAGTCCAGGCCCCTTACAGGTTTCTAATCCCCATGGCAACAACCCTCACATCCTTCAGAAGCAGCAGCACTCAGCGCCTCTGGGGAAATCTTTCATCAGCCTCACCCACACCCCTGAAGTAGGCACACTGACAAGTTGACATCACTACTGAGCTCCCAAGCAGCAATTCCAGCCATTTGGAATTGGGACAGCATGCTGCTTTTAAAAAATCCTTCTTCCAGTTTAACCCTTAAGAAAGCCAGCTTCCTGAAGAAGCTAAACAAAGAGGAGGGCACTAGGGAAGATGCTTAATCCTCATTCAGAAAGGCAAACAGGATAGACCTCGGAAGTAGGAGAAGACAGGGAACAGGACAGGAGCCTTCCACAGAGGGCCTCCGAAAGACTCTATCCACCAGGGTATCAAAGCAGATGCTAAGACTCATGGCCAAACTTTGGACAGAGTGCAGGGAATCTTATGGAAGAAGGGGAAGATAGAAAGACCTGAAGGGAGCAGGAGCTCCATAAGGAGAGCAACAGAGCCAACAAAGCTGAGCCCAGAAGGGGCCTGCAGAGACTGATGAATCAATGAAGGACCATGCATGGAGAGGACCTGGAACCCCTGCTTAAATGTAGCCCATGAGCAGCTCAGTCTCCATGGGGGTTCCCTAGTAAGGAAACAGGGGCAGTCTCTGGCATGGACTCAGTTGCCTGCTCTTTGACCACCTCCTCCTTGTGAGGTGGCCTAACTAGGCCACAGAGAAAGACCTGATGCGCTAGGATCAGTTGGAAGGGGAGGGGAACCTCCCCTATCAGTGGACTAATGGAAGGACATGGAGGAGAGGGTGGGAGGGGAGGACTGGGAGGAGATGAGGGCTAAAACCAGGATACAAAGTGGATGAATTGTCATAAATAATAAATTTAAAAAAAAAAGAAAGCCGGCTTGTGCTTATTTTTCATTAAACTATATTCAAGTTTAACCATTTGGTTGCGGAAATTCTTTCATGGTTTTGTTTACAACCTTTTCAACCTGCTGAACTGTATAAGTCTCACTTCTGTTGCTTGGATAAAATGCCCTGACAAAGGTAAATTAAGATAAAAAGGATGAGAGAGAAAGAGGGTTCATTATGCCTTACAGAGGAGACACCAGTCCATCATGTCAGGGAAGACCTGACCACAGGAGCTCAAGGCCATTGCCTCATATTGCATCATTGGTCCAACAGAAAGCAGAGAGAAAATAGGGACAAGCTTTAAGCTCTCAAAGCCTACCTCCAGTGACACACTTCCTCCAGCAAGTTTCTACTTTCTAAAGATTCTAACCTTCCCAAATGACCAGATGAAGACCCTATTAGTCAACTACAGCCCCTGCAGGACACATTCAAGTTCAGACCACAAGGGCCAATACACCATGATCAGTGGTTAATGCAGAAACGATATCTTGTCATGGAACTCTGTCCACAAAGCAATAAATATTATCCTAAAAGACTTACCCCATGTCTGGCTTAAAATTTTCCAGAAGCTTCATTTCTAATGAAGAATAAATCCTGTCTCCTAAACAGTGTCCCTTTGCCTTCTTCCTTCTTGTTAGCCATTCCTTGTGCCAAGGAATTTGTCCTTGCCCCAGGAATTCTACATGTATTTGCAGTTGTTTCTGGACTTGGAATGGCATGCCACCCCTTGCATGCTTTCTTCCTTCTCTTTACTTTGGGTTCAGCTAAAATACCAACTCTTCACAGTGACACTGTCTGATTATGCTATTAGAAGATAGGCCATGTTTCTTTTGTTGGCATCAAAATCATTTAGCAACTAGCAGCCACAAAATCTATGATTTGTGTCTGTGGAATGATGGAAAAAAGGAAGAATTTAAAGAAGGCAAACTATTAACTTGAAGTCATTTGTAATTGAGTAAGCAGTCATACAACACATATTCAATACAAGTAATTGAAGATAATATTAACTTGTCAGTCTGAGATGTTCTAGATTCTTCAAGGTCAAATCTAAGGTCCTCTATTGACTAGGCCTTGAAATTCATCAGCTCATAGGGTGAAATCAATTCTCCTTTTACACTATGGACAGCGCAGGCTAGCAAGGTGCTTTGTTTTGCATGGTAATAAAGAGACCCAGGCTTTCTCTGGGGTAGCTGTTGAAGCCACAGGACATTGCTTGGTCCAATGGGAATGCCAGCACAACTAAATGCCAGCCCATTGGAGGAGAAAGCAAAGGTCTGTGAAGAGCCATGTCCACTGGGGCCATGCAGAGCTGTTCACACGCCTGGGCTCATGTTTCACCGTTTAGGAAGAACATGAGTGAGGTAATTGGGTGCGAGGAGGGCTAGAGATAGGCAAACTTCTTCCGTGCTCCCAAGAGAGTCCCAGCTTAGGGGCATCTTCTTATGAGTTCTTGACCAACGTATTTAACATCCCTAAGACTCAATTTCATCACCTCCCAAGTGGGAGCTACCATATCTTAATTATAATTATTAGAATTAAATTCACAAGTTCATATGAAGTTCTAAGGTTTGGTTGGTTGTTGTTTGTTAGGAAGAAACGCTTGACAAAATTATTTAAATTATTCCTTGTTTCACTCAGTGTTCTCTGTGTGACTGGGAAACCACCCATCTCCTCATCCTAAGTTCTCTAGGCTGCCTTAGATTCCACTGTTGCCTAATGTCTTCTTCCAAGCAACCTGTGGTCTTCCTGTTCTTACACCGTACTAGTTTGTCTTTGTTTACTAAGTTGTGTAATTGCCCCCACTGTTACTGTTATTTTTCTAAAACTGTACGTGTTTCTTAGTTTCTCTCCTAACCTGGCTTTCACACAAATGATGGGGATTCCATTATCTCATTTTAATAAACATGACAGTGCAGTTCTTACTCTACTCTTACCCCTCCCAGCTAATCTGGCTTCCTCCCAGCGTGCATCCAGCAGTGCTGGCACTTTGTGGCTTTCCTGCTCCAGATCCCTCTCCTGATGATTCTTGAACCTCTCTTGTAGCTGAATCCCCATACTTCCTCCTCTAACTCCTCCTCCAGCTGGCAGGAAGACCACCGCTCTTCTCTCCCCTGCTCAGCAATTGGCTGTAAGCTGCTTTATTGGCCTATCAGGGGACAACTGGGGAGCAGTGTTTACACAACATTGAGTCTCAGAACGAGGATTGCAACCAGATATGGGGGATACAGAAATCAGCACTTGAATTACACAATAACCTTACTCCTACACCCCACTTCATGATCATCTTTCTTTCTCATTAGACTATGAGCCCCTCCCACAGCAGATAGCTCTGGCAGCTGCTAGCACCTCAGACAATGAGGCTTCACTATATCCACTCAACAAACACTCTTTGATTTATTGAAATGTATTAAAATCAGCACTACACGACCTTAGGAAAACAAATTAATTCAGAAGATTAGTTTCAAACATTGGTGGATGCCAAAATTTTTTACTAGTAGAATGTTCTGCTTATATGCCAGTCATTCATGGCTAACTTACCTCTTTCTGCAGAAAAAGCTGAAATGCGGCTAAAATTATATAACACACTGGAGCTTCTGGTAACTCAGGATATTCCCTTCTGGGTGGTGTTTATTCTTGCCACAAACACCTGAATTACTGAAACTGAAGTCAGTCCAGGTTCTCTGGTTGGGGTTCTAGTACCTTGTGGACTGCCAAATGTGTCTGACCAAAAAAAAAAAAAATGTGGGGAATGCTTGGCCTTTCCTTCATCTGAGAATTATGCCATTTTCCAAGAAAAGCTAAATGGCTCATTCATGCTTTCCACTCTTTCTCCAGGCTGGTTTCCTGAGGATATTTCTTCTCCAGGCTGGCATGTTTTCTTTTTTCTTTCTCTTTTTTTAAATATGCTGCAGTAAGTTGAGAGTTTTAGACTTAAACTTAAATTGAATGAATCTTGAGTCTGCTATGAAATCAGGACTGTTAACCTCATTTCATCTGTTACGGAGAAAATTGCACATGAATGTGGTCCACTCAGGGGCTTTTTCTGGCCAGCACCCCCACAGCGGGACCCCGACCCACATGGAACCTCTCAGCACCATCTCTGAACAGAGCTCAGTAATAAGCACCATCGGGTAACTGAGCTGTTATTTTTTTTTCTTTCTGCATCACTTTTATCATCAAGAGGAGTGGAGACTTTCACATTTCAAGGGCTCTTTGCACAGGAAACTCTCGTATGGCCTTCACACAGCCTGAATTCTCCAGGGGGGAAGTCATGGAGTGACCTGGAAAACTTGAGCAGAGGAACAAAGCTCCTGGCCGGATGGCATCCATCTGGGGCTTCCAGAGGGAAACTGGTAGGTATATATACCGCCCGCAAGCCTGGGGCATGCTCCAGACCACCTCAGTCCTTGAAACCTGTTTTCAAAATAGAAGATGTCATGAACTGCAGACCTCTGGCCCGAGATCTGTCTGCTCTCCTGAACGAAGCAACAAAGCTAAGTGCAGAGAGGCAAAATACTTTGTTTGGCTCACCAGGAAGACTCAGGCCAGTGAGGGCTGGCCACAGAAGAGTTTTGTAATAGTCTCTTAGGAAACAAAAGGCAACTTTGCCGTATATGTAAATGTACCTTATCTAAAGTAAAAGAAAGATTTGTGGTTTTCAAAGAGATGAACCAGACAGGGTTGAGGAGAAGATAATTCAACTTTTATTCACAAAGGAACAAAAGTTCATGGTGGACAAGGCAGATTCGGGTGGAAACAGTGCTGATTGTGCAGGGCCTCAGGAGCACCCCAGTGTTGAAGTAGCAGCCTGCAGGACGTAGGGAGCCTGTTGACCCTGGTTGTATACAGGGAGGTCATTATGCTCTAGCTGCTACCATGCTGAACAAACCATAGGTGTCCTTTTCACACATGTATGGAGAAGGCTCTCTTACCTTATGTATAAGGGTGATGGACTATTGATGGGTAGTCGGTCCTACACAAATAATATATTTATTATTTGTGGTGCACACAAATAATGCCTGCGCTAGAGAAGGTAAGGCAGGAATATCATGAGTTCATGTGAGCGTAGAATACAGCAGACTGCCTCTGAAGACAAAGAAACAAATAACTGCAGAGCGCTGTGGCTTGACGGCACGTGGTCGTTATCCAGCAACCTGCAGGATGGAAGGGGCGATGCTTCTTTGCCTAGTGTGTAACTCCCAACCAGCTGCTGCAGTCGGGGTCATATCCCACCCCAAAAGGTAACAGAAGAAACTGGGGTCTATCTGCAGAAACAGAGTCCGGGTTGGGAAAGTCAAAACACTGTCACCCCGAGACTGAGGCTCTGATCCTTCGCTGCGCGCGGAGCGTTGATTTCCTCCAGCTGACTGTCCCCCGGTGAGGGTGGCCTTTTCCCTCTGAAAGGCTGGAAAGAAATGCCCCTCACCATTAGAAGGGCTGACTCCCCCCCACCGCTGGGACTACTAACATTCACCCCCAGCAGACTGACTCCCTCCTCTGGGACAGTGAACTCTCCTTTAGCAGAGCTCTGGAACTACCTCATAGTATACGTTTATAGATATAATATATATACATGATTTTGTTTTTGTTTATATATACTATATACATGTAAATATATTATAAATAATATATATTATAAAAGCAAGTGTGTCATGTCACCCTCTGGCCATCAGTACCTGAGCTCACACTCCTGTCCCTTAATCTCCTAACCCAGCTGCAGTCTGAAAACAAGAAAGCCATTGAAGTCATTGTTCCTGGCCTTCTGCTCCAGGGTTCTTCACAAAGCAGGAAAGCAGAGAGGGTAGGGAAGGCAAATGCAAAGGGCCCAGCTCAGACTCCACACTTTGATCCAGGCATTCATTTCTCTACCTAAACATAAGCTTTACTGGAAGGCCTCGGTTAAGTCAAGCTTAAACTTGGGTTCCAAAAATCTCAAAGCCCTGTACACTGAAGGTATTCAAAAACAGATTTATTAAAAGATTGAATAGGAACAATGAAGGAACTGCTTGCCCAGTGTTAAACAGTGACTATGGAATAAAAGACAGGCAACATCTTTACAATGTAAAACTATTCCTTAACAGGGTGTTTCCCTATGGTCAATCGATGCCTAATTTGTCCATTCAGCCTAAAGCAATATAGCCAAGATACATACAAAAGAAAATAGAGCAGGCTGAAAAATCTGCAGTGAGAGTCCATGTATGATTTAGGTGGAATGAAGGAAAGCTGGGGGGCTAGAGCAATTTAAACTGCCTTTAATGCAAGACTACAGAGAGTATGACTTTCTCAAGTGTCCCAGGCCCCAGGACTAAGACTGAGGCAGCAGTTGCCAGGATTGTTCAACAGACTGTGCTCAACCATGGAAAGATGTCAACAGTGGAAAGATGTGGGCCTTTTTACCACGGGAGCTTTTTTGAGACCAGTGTTGTCTGGATTTGATGACAGGTAATGACATTAACTAATTAGAAAACTAATCACATTTTGGAGCCGTGGAAGCTGAGATCATGATAAGCATAATCAAATCGCCGAGCCCAGGGCTTCGGGAACTGGAGGATAAGTTTTCTCCTCTCACAAAGCTTGACCAGATGCCCTTCGGGGTCTTTTGTCTGGATTTTTAGAAGTTACAAATGCAAAGGAGAGTTAGAACCTGCTGTGAACAGCAGCACCCAGTGTCTGGATGAGCACTCAGCAAGACAGCCATGCCACAGGGTCTTCATGCTGAGTCCCAACTGGCTGAAGATACACTTTGCCTTCCTGCTGTCAGGAGCCCCATCAAGGTAAGCTTGGGACTTTACAACCCCTATTTCTTCTTCTAAAGACCCGGAAACCCCACCTCCACCCCTGGCACAGCTGCACTGGGTAATCTATAACGCACCGGGGCCTCTTTTAATTCCTGTACAATTCTTAAAGAGGTAAACACGTCTGTCCCATTTGCCTTGGCACACTGATGGGAGAATCCAGTGAAGTAGTGCTGCGTTGATGTTATAAACAGTTGTCAATATAAAGCATATTTCATGAAGCCAAATTAAGGACTTCAAATTAAGGTGTCTGCCCTATGAATATACCATGACCAGAAAGTCAGGGAATCAGACACATTGTTAAAATAAGAAGCTGGTACTTTCCAGTGGTCAGTGCCCCACCCCCTGTCCATTTTCTTTTTCCTTCTGAGCCCTCTGGCCCCCTGGGAGGAAGGGGCCAGGCCTACTGCTTTCAGAGCCTTGTCAGTCTTTAAGGAGACAATAGAGCAGAGAGCTGTGCTGTGAAAATGCCCTGGTCATTCTTCTCATCTGCTGACCTTCCCTATGCTCCAATGTAAGACTTAAAAGGAAATGAAATCCTAGTGTAAACACTGTCCCTGTCCTCTGGAAAATGATCTACCTTCACTTTCTCTCTCACCAATCCACTCATCCCCCAATTAAAGCTGTTCTCTGAGTCCACCCTCACTGTTCAGAAACCAAGACATTGCTTAAGAAAGAGAGAAACATTCAGAGACCCGGGTTTCAATTAACTTTGCATTGATTTTTGTGTAATTCTGGGGAGGCATTATTCTTTTGGCAAAGTGGGGCCAAAGAACGCAACGATTAATGGAGGTTCTAATGATAGCATCTAGCCAGTGCTGAGATGTTTGCAGTCCTGTTCCTTTGACCCTGCAAAAAGGCAAAGCCAGGAGGAAGCAGGATTGGAAGTGAAGCCTTGAACTGCTCCCAGCAAGAAAGTCTGTCATTCAGATAGAATGACTTTGACAAGTAAAGTGTGTTCTTGATTTTTTTTTGGGGGGGGGGGTTGGTATGGTTAGGTTTTTTGCTTTTTGAGACAGGATCTTACAAATACAGCCAATACTAGCCTCAAGCTTAAGCTCATCCTGCCTCCCTCTTTCCACTGCTGGAAAAACTGCTAGGCACAGACTTTTGTAGCTGTGCTTTTTCATCTTCAGGCAGCTTGAACTTCTGGTGTTTTACATAACTGGGTTCTTTTAGAATACCAGTAATAAGATATGTACCCAACCTTGTTTTTCTAAACACTACAATTGTTTCATAATTGCAGAATAATTATCAGGCACATGGGATTAGCACGCAAACACACACACACACACACACACACACACACACACACACCACAGAAGCACAGAGGAAGTCTCTGATATGGATATATTGTTTAATGTGTTATGTCACGAGATGTCTACCAGAGGAAGAAGTTTCTATGAAATAGATTTAAAATAACAGGCAGTTTAATCAGATAAGTACACAGCATTCATCTCTGTCCCCAGCAATATGACTGTGGGGTAATGAGTGGAGGGAAGTTCTTTGCAGGGCAGCTCTGTGACTAAGTGAAGCAAGCTGTCTCAGAGGCCTTACCCTAGCAAGTGTCTTAGTTAGAACTTCTGTTGCTACAATCAAACACCAAAGTCAACTGTGGAGGAAAAGGTTTATTTCACGTTAGAGTTCACAGTCCAGGGAAATCAGCACAGGAAGCCAGGCTGGAACCTGGAAGCAGGAACTGACACAGAGGCCATGAAGAGCTAGTTCTTACTGGCTTACTCATTTTGCTTTCTCACAGTACCTAGCACCGACCACCTATCCAGGGTTGACACTATCCACAATGGAATGGCCCCTCCCACATTGATCATCAATAAAAAAAATGCAAAACAGGCTTGTCCCCTTGGTGGGGGCATTTTCCTAAATTGAGGGTTGGGTTTTTTCTAATATAATTTTTTATTTATTACAATTTATTCACTTTGTATCCCAGCTGTAGCCCTCTACCTCATCCCCTTCCAATCCTGCCCTTTCTCCCTCTTCTTCTCCCATGCCCCTTCCCTAGTTCACTGATAGTGGAGGACCTCCTCCACTTCCATCTGACCCTAGCCTATCAGGTCTAATCAGGACTGTCTTTCATAGTCTAACTCTGTGGCTTGGTCAGGCTGCTCCCCCCTCAGTTGCGGGGGGTGATCAAAGACCCAACCACTGAGTTCATGTCAGATAGCCCCTGCTCCCCCTATTAGGGAGCCCATTTAGAGACTGAGTTGCCATGGACTACCTCTGTGCAGGAGGTCCAAGTTATCTCCACGAATGGTTTTGGTTGGGGTATCAGTCTCAGAAAAGACCCCTAGACCCAGATTTTTTGGTTCTGTTGCTCTCCTTGTAGAGATCCAGACCCTTCCAGGTCTTTCTATCTCCCCCTTCTTTCATAAGATTCCCTGCACTCTGCCCAAAGTTTGGCTATGAGTCTCAGCATCCACTTTAATACCCTGCTGGGTAGAGTCTTTCAGAGGCCCTCTGTAGTAGGCTCCTGTCTTATTCCTTATTTTCTGATGTCTATCCCATTTGCCTTTCTGAATAAAGATTGAGCATCTTACCCAGGGTCTTTTTTTTTTCTTTCAAAATGGCCCTAGCCTGTTTCTAGTTTGCATAAAACTAGCCATCCCAGAGAGGCAGAGGGAATAACAGAGTGGGGCCCACCTCAGGCTGTCTTCATGGATGGTAAACCTTTAGAGTCAGGGAAAGAAACAAAAGGAGAAATTTAACTTTTGTCTTGAAAGATATATTCCAAGTTTACTCAACTTTCCAATGAAGAATTCAGCCTTGCCTCATACTCACCAAGTTTTGGAAGACCTAATGATGCAGTAGGGGTTTCCTTACCTAGGAAAGAGGGGAAGGGACTGATAAATGACCTTTCAAAGAAGTACGTGGAGAAAGAATTAGAACCAAGATCCTCCTCAAAAACAAAATGCGAAAGATGAATCCACTCAGTTTCAAGGCTGCACAGGTAAAGCACACAGTCAGCTGTCCTGGATGGCAAGCCTTAAGATCATTCCTGGTCATGCAGCTTTCTGTCAGGGGATCCTGCTCTCCAGCCTTTCACAGATGAGTGGGAAGACATGAAGTGACCTAAGATCTTATGTGACTAGCTGTGGTGATTTGAATGTTAGGAACTACCATTTTTACTGGGTATGCCAAGATTTCTGCTCTTATAGAAACAAGGAGAGCAAAAACTTTTAGCATTTTCCTGTCACTCTGCAACATGAATCAAATTAGTGTACCTTTGTATTGCAAATTATTAGAGTTTCATTAAAAGCACTGAATGAATGTAGGCATAACATAGGAACAGAATTTAAACAATTTGAAATTGCCCTAAACATACTTCTTTCATTTTGTATCATGTATTTGTGCATTCTGTGGTATTCTTAGCAATTATAAAATAAAATGTGAGTCAGTGTTGAGAAACACTGAGACTGCTCTCACTGTCCTGTGGAATCAAATATTCAGCTGAGCTGTAGTTCTTTATGAAGCTTAATCCTTCCAACTTATTAGAATGCTAATTTGTTTTCACATTTAAAAAGGGTAAATTATGTTTCTTTATGATTTATTAACAGTAAATTTTTATTTATATGTATTATAGATATATAGATAGAAAGATAGATGGTAGATAAATTGTAAGATAGATAGACAGATATGTACCCAGGACATGTAAAATTTTATTTCACAAAAATAGTCACAAGTAGACAAAGTTCAAGAAGCTGAATGATGTCCTATGTCCCCAGGAAAGATGCTTTGAGTCCATACTGTATTTTGCTAAGTGTAAGTGAAGACAGGGATACATGCCTCACAGGCTTGCTAAGACACAATGCAGCTGACACAGTGCCTGTCCACACAGGGCCTTTCTGGTGTCATGATGGTACTTCTCAGGGAAAATACTAAGGCTTCATGAACCAGGAACCAAACCAGTGCCACCTTTCAGAGGCACAAAGAGAGCCCCTTCCACCTGGGCAGATTTCCTCCGTACTGGCTTTTAAGGTGAAAGGTGGCATGAGTAGGGACCCAGGCTCTGGAGACAGTGGGCATAGCTGGCTGGTATCAGCCTATGGAGCTGACCACAGACCTCCATGACACATGAAACTGTGGGTATTCAACTGTGCCGAAGGAGGGTCATTGCCTTCTCAACGGCAGTAATGTTATCTTTAGACTCAACCTGTTGGATTCTTCTGGTTGGTGAGGACTGTGTGCTTCTGTATAGCCACTTATACCTGAGAGTAAGGGAGTATTTTAGCCAACAATCAGCACAATGCCTGCTGTTCAAAGAACAAAGCAAAGTTAAGCCCATCTCTGGCTGCATTAGTGAAATGACAACCATCCCTGCTTGAGCAAACCATACCTGAATTCATGGTACATTCCGTGATCCTGGGTTAAAAACAATAACTACAGCTTACTCAGAGGAGGGACTGGATTGGTGACTACCCACAAAGCCTCTGCCCCCCAAGCTAAATAGAAAAAGTAACAATAATAATAACAATAATAATAATCCTCAACTATGTGCAGGCAGCTTTCCTGGGTAAGAATGGACCTTGTTTGGAATGCGTGAAGAATTAAAATCGCAGCTCATCAGCGAGGGCCGCACCTAAATCTGGTGGTGAAGATGGGCTGGCACATCTGCCCACGTTGTTGTGGCGAAGAGCAAAGTCACTGTCAAGAGTTAACACTCCCACATGCACGGCCTGCCTGGTGCCACGTTCACCACACTGCTCACGATTGATCACTTTCTGCCCTGCAGTGGATCTCACAGAATACATACATCAGACTCTCTCCTTAGGCCCTATGGCTAGTCCCTCTCCTCTTACTCTGGTTTCTTTCTGTCACCAGAATGTGAGACTCCACCACCATCAGCGTCTGTGTCCAGTTCCACTCTGTAGGCAGAAGAGAAGTTGTGTTCCCTGACATGATGAAAACTGGTTGGAACTGACAAGTGAGTCCCCACCACCACCCTACCCAACCCCAACTCCATCAGTCTAGCTTGAGTCGATTTACGCTCTGGAAGAGTGGCCTTCTAACACTATTACTAAAGCAAGTCGATGTGGCTGGCTAATTCCTGTGAGGCAAGACGCTGAAGCAGAGGGGTTGTCGGGAGTTCGAGGCTGGCCTGGAGCACACAGTTACACAGTGAGCCCCAGGCCAGCCAGGCACAGACTGAGACCTATCTAACAAGAAAATTAAAGATATATTAAAGCTAAACACCAGTGAAATGTGTCCTCTCGGAGTGCTGGGGGCCTGGGGTCTGAAATTCATGTCCCTCCTCTCGAAGCAGGGTGTAAAGTGTCTCTCCACAAGCTCCGGGGGAAACCCCAGCTGCTGATGGTTGCATCAGATACTGCCCAGGATCACATCCCTCTACCTCTTCCCTTAGCCACCCTGCCCTCCCCCGTGTTCCAGAAGCCTCACCTCCCTCCTGTAAAGACAGTGGGATTGGTATTTAGGACTCATCCAGGAATCCCAGCACAGTTTCACCTCCCTCTATCATATCTTTAAAGACTATGTCCTGTGACATCAGCTCCTCTGGTTCCAAGGATCAGTGCCAAATGATCCAGCAGCCAGTTATTTCTAAACTAAGTGCTCATGGTCCCCAAAGGCCTATGTGTTATGACTTTTAGGATGGCACTATTGAAAATTTAAGAGATGAGGCCTAGTGGAAAATCCTTGGGTCCTGTGGATGTTTCCTTGAAAGGGATTGTGAGTTATGAGGCCCCATCACCCTCCCTTTCCTCCCTTTGCATTCTGGCTCTGAGGTGAGAGCTCTGCTCTGCCACACACTCGCCCCAGACCAAAGTGGATCAGGTCCAGGGGACCCTGGAATAAAATCCTAACCCAAAGTAAACATATTTCTCTTTTTAAGTTGACTATCACACATGTTTATTGCAGTGGCAGATAACTAAGACAAGTATGTCCCGTGCCAGGCACTGACCACATGGATAACATAGCCTCAGGTTTGCTCCTTTTCATTTAGCCACAATCCCTGTGTCCAAACTCTTCCTGCTTTGAGACCAACTTCTCCATCAGAGAGGCAGCATATGAGGTTTCCCTCAAGCTCTACTTTTCTGTTAAACCCAAAGTAATATTTATAAACCAGGAAGACCAGTTTACATACTAGCAGTGGGAGAGATGATAAAGGCCATAATACCAGAATTCCTAGAGTTTTCAAAGAAGTGTTCCTCTTTTACAGGGTAATTTACTCTTTTTCAGGTAATTGTGAACTAAAAGGCTGACACACCAAGAGAATGTGTAATGTTTTAGAAAACACACATCTTCCGCAGTGAGATTTACACTGTGTTAAAAGTTTATCTCTACCCTGAAAAACATTTCTAAACGTGTGAATTTAGGGATAGAATACCTGCACAGTGGATAGAATTAAAAAATAAACAGAAGGGATCATGCTTTGAAGGAGAATGGCCCCTACAGCCTCATGGGTTTGAGAACTTGGTCCCCAGGTAGCAGAACTGTTTGGAAGAGTTAGGAGTCGCGGCCTCATTGGAGGTGTGTCATGAGGTAAGCTTAGAAGTTTCAAAAGCCGTGACCTTCCCAGTTAGCACTCACGGCCTTGAGTTTGTAGTGGCTGTGAGCGCTCAGCTCGTGCTCCAGCACCGTGCCTACCTGCGTGCCTCCGTGCTCCCTGCCACAGTGGTTGGAAACTTTATGATACTCTGGATTCTTAGCCCCGAATTAAACCCTTTCTTATAAGTCTCCTTGGTCATGGCGTCTTAGAACAGCAATAAAAAAGTAACCAAGACCAAAGGAGATTCACTCTGCTAAGAGAAACTTACAGAGTGACGAACGTGCCCAAGTGCACTGCAGAGGGTGTGTGAAGAAGGAGCCACTAGCTGGGACGGTGAATAGCTTTGGTGCGCAGTAGCAACCCGCGTTTCTCCAGTGGCCAGTGTCTTGGGTCCTGAGCATGTCTAGGCAACATCGACAAAGCTCAGAATATGCAGGCTGTGGAACTGTGCCTGCCTATAGGCAGGGAGAAGAGCAAGGGGAAGCAGAATAGAACTTTCTACTCTACCCCTCAGAGGTGACACCTGTGCAATCAAAGAGTTGGAAAGTTTGATTTTTTTTTTTCTATCAGGCAACTTTGTTGGTTCCTTTGTTTCCGAGACTGCATAACTTTCAGGTTCTGAAAAGAACAAGCAGGCCACCAGTCACACTGAGCATGAGAGAAACAATGTGAAACTTCTCTTGTTTAAGGGACAAATATCGAAAACAGAAATTGCCAATCACATGCATGTCTGCTACCAACACAAGGTAGACCTGCACATTAGCATAAGTGTCTTCTGAGCATGCCTCCACCATCTCCAAGATTGTAAGATCAAGTGAGTGTGACTAGTTGTGTTTAGGAGCCCAGACAAGGGCGCCTGCCTCTGGCAGAGCATGTTTAACAGGTGATAATGGGCTGGACAGTTCCTATTGGATCATTTCCCTCAGAGGGAGTCCTGTGGACCATACACTTTCAATCTCCCAAGCCTCTGTTGTCTCCATCCTTTCGCAGCTAGCATGCTTTGTTCCCATAGCTCTTTCTCTTTCCGCTTTTGGCTTGAACACACATAACAACATGAAGACAAACACACAATGTGAAAAAAGTGTCAGAACAATATTTTGCATAATGGCAATGTATTAGACCAGCATTTTGTTACTGTAGCAAAACACTTGAGATAATCAACTTCAAAAGAATAAAGATTTGTGGTTTGATGTTTTGCAGTCTATGGACGGCCAGCCCTGCTCCTTAGGCCTTTTACGAGGCAGCACATATGGTGGAGGTTACAGGACAATGTAGAATTCTTTGTCATATAGCTGGAGTAATAGGGGAAAGATCCTACAGTCTCAGATTCCCCCTTGATGGACTACCCTCAGTGCTGGCTTCCAGCTCTGAAAAGTTTCCACTGTCACATTTGGGACCCAGATTTTTCTTCTGGGGCTTTGGGAGCACATTCCAACCCAAGTTCCAACAAGTAGAGCAGCTCTCCTCAAGTCTCGATACTCTCCCCTGCTCCACAGCACAGGGAAGAGGCAGCTCCAGCCAGAGAAAATCCACAGAAGAACATCTGTACTTCCAGAAGATTCTAGATACAAGTACAAGATCAAGATGATTTGTGGAGTTTTCCAACTCTTCTTTACATAGCATCAGCAAGCCTGAAAACTTCCCTGTTTTCCAGCTCATAGCCAGCTCTTAAATGATGATTAAAAAAATGAAAGAATATATGAACAAACTAATGGGCTGAAAGAACTGTTGGGGAGTTGTGGGGTTTTCCCAGTGCTAGGAATCAAACCAAGGAATTCACGCTTGCTAGACAAGACCACTGAGCACTCCAGCTCAGGAAATAGCATTTCTAAGAGGAGTGTGGTATAAAGGGACATACAGCATGTTGGAAAGAACAGCAGCACAGAGCCTGAGACCTTCCCGCTTCTTAGCCCTCATATCAGCCCACCTGCCGTCTGATCTTAGACATGCTGCTTTATTCCTCCCATGCCCAGTAGAGATGATAACATGCTTCTATTTTTATAGATAATATTCATCAACAATACATTACCTTATGATTTTTTAAAAAATACATGGTTTCCTTGAATGGACTCACTTGATTCTCCAAACCAGCTGGGGACGAAGTGTGTCCATAGCATCACATCATGTAGCTTAAGCTGGCCAAAATTGTGGGATCCTTGCACCTCAGTACCTAGAATGCTGGGATTTCAGATGTGCACCACTGCACCCAGCAAAGACATCCATCTTTTGGCCTGGACGCATAGCTATGCAATGTCAGCCCTAACACAGAGACATCATTAGCAAAGATGCCATCCATCCAACCACTAGTTCCTGCCATGCCCTGTTCTCCTCCAGACAGAGGAAGTGCCTGCCGAGATCTGTGTCGGCTAATGAGCTAACTAACCAGGATAGAATCTTATCTCTAAACCTGACTTCTTGCCCTAAATCCTTACTTACTTCCTTTTGCATGCCCTTCTACTCAAAAGTTAGTGACTCGGCAGGGCCATGAGCAGCTTTTTTAAATGAATACCGTTACAAAAACATATACAAGAGACAAGTATCACAGTTAGAGAACATTGTTTAATGTGTGCTCAGCCCAGGATAGCATCTTCAGGGAAAAAAAAGAGGAAACAAACAAAATCTCATCAGTGGTGTTTAATAAATACCTATAGAACTAAAGGACAAACATCGAGAGCCAAAACTTTTTCTATACAAAGTCACTAGGCTTCTTGGACCATACAGTCTCTGCCACAGCCTCTTGGGGCTGTATAAGAACACTAACACTGTAAACAATACAGAAAACAGCAGACAGGTCTATGTCCAATAGAACTTTATTTATAGGAATAAGTGACAAAGAAGACACATCCCAGGGCCTCTGTCAACCCCTGGACAGCACCAGCCCTGGAAAGCCCAGTTTAAAGCATCATTTCTTCATCTGAGCATTTCCTGCTTGAGTAGGGTCTTCTTAACATGATGAAGCCTACTTTCTAGGCACTCCGTCCCCCTCCCTCGATGTCCTTTGATAAGTGCCAGTTGGCAGGAGAAGCGCCCTTCCAAGGCAGTTGTTCTGAAAGACAAAGCGGGTAGAGATTAAAGCCAGACCAAGTTCTTTGTGCTGTGCTCAGCACATCAAGTCCCCTTCAGATCGGCTGTGTTGACTGTGCACCTTCAGGGAAAGGCAGAGCCATTCTTTAACGGTCTTCGGTGTGGGTGTGGGAGGGCAGGTTTACGAAAGGCCCTTCTGAAATGCCAGCTGAAAGAAAATCGTTCTCCCTGGCACCACAGACGCTTTCTCATGTGAAGCTGCATGATCACTTTTCATTTCGTTCCTCAAGCACCCCATGGCACCCATCCATGTATTAGCCTAATAACTGCATGAAGCTAGTTAAAAGGAACCAAGCAATTATTTTAATTAGAAGAGAACAAAAAATAACACTCCTGGCTTCTGTTTTAAGGGGCAAGAAGGAAGTAGTCAGGGTTCAAAAAGATCCCACAAAATATTTTTGTGAAAGGAAAAATAATTAAGGCCAAATTTAGAATGTACTTGCAATAAATGGGCCAAATAAAATGAATGGCCCCACTGTGCAGCCAGGACCCATTCACAGAGAAGAGCCTCAGAAAGCCCATTTTTATGTGATACCATCTTGAGGACACAGCCAATTTTACACAGTGAAAGTGAATGTCTAGTAGACTTTAATGATCCTTGTGAATCCCTCACGCAACCTCTTAAAGAGTTTCTGTGTAAACTCTCTTATTAATAAGAGACAGGGGCAGGATCTTGTTCAATTTGCCTTTTAAGCAGGACTTTTTTTGTTTGAATTTTTAAATTGCTCTGGAGAAATCTACCTTTGCAGAAGATCCCTGTTGCTAATCTATTCAATAACAGGTGGCGCGCATCCTAAGCGGGTTTTAATAGCTGGACTGTGCTGTATTACACAGGACCGCATTGAGCTACAGCATTACCCCGGCCTTGGCCTCCCACCTCCATGCTGCCTTCACTGCTTTGACCTCTTAGTTCCATCTCAGCCTTATGAAAAGAAACAAAATGAAACCCAGAGCTGCCAGCTGCTGGTTGCTGTCGATTGTGCTGTGTGGATCTATAGATGACAGTCGAGCACCTACCCCTCACACACAAGCACACACAAAGTTCCACACCGATCACCGGGGCCAGCACTGCCACAGGCACAAATACATGGGCAGAAATGAGAGCCAGCAGCCCCAGCTGGAGGGAGTCAAAGTTATGTAGCCTAAATTTATTACTCGAAACAGGATTGTCCACGAGAAATTCATAGATGGTCTGTTGTAGGCAGAAAGGTCAGCATGAACAGAAGCTGAGACACTCAGAATCCTGGTGCACAAAGAGAGCTGGCAGACACAGGCAGACTAGAATGAAAAAGTGAACAAAGACTAGAGTAGCTGAGACAAGCTGAGAGACAAGTCACAGCCAGGTGCTTTAGTATGAATACTGGTGACTTCTCCGATTCCTTCTGTATCCTAATACAGACCAAGTCTGTTGTCACTTGTAGCCGGGGTATGAGTGGGATGTCTAGATGCTAATCCATCCCTCGTCAGGAATTCAAATGCCCACTCTTACATGGGCATCTGACCATCTTAACTTCTTGCTGAAAGGCATTAGATAGCTGTTCAAGTTTGATTTCCGTTGCTGTACTCAATATCACAACCAAAATTAACTTAGGGGAGAAAAGAGTTTAATTCACCTCACACATTCAGTCTACCACTGACTGAAACCAGGGCAAAGAATGAAGAGAAATTCTGCTTCCTGGGCTTGCTCTCAGGCTCATATTTAGCCAGGGCCCATCTGCCTGGGGACGGGACAGGCCACAGTGGGATGGACCTCCCTCAGCAATCAGTTGAAATCATCTCTCACAGACATGGCCACAGGCCAATACCATTGCAGCAATACTTCAGTTAGAGTTCCCCCTCCCAGGCTGCTCTAGGTTGTGTGAAGTTGACAAAAAAACTTAGCATAGTGGTTTTACTGGTACAAAGTGTGTTGTTGTTAAAAGGTGGGGCTTTTAGGTAATAATAAAATCATGAATTCTCCACCTTCATGAATAAGAATAGTGCCCTCATTAAGAAAAAAAAAAGGCACATCTGGCTCTCTGCATCTTCCACCATGCAAGCATACAATACGGCAACAAGACACCATTCATAAGGCCCTATCTGTTGGCATCTTAATCTCGGACTTCCCCTCTTCCAAAGCTATGAGCAATACACTTTTTGTGTTTATGAACTATTCAGTCCAAGGCCAGTAGTGTAGCTTAAAGCTAGAACACTTGCTTGACAGGCAGAAGGTCCTAGGTTTGATCCTCAGCAGCACAAAACAACAACTTATCTGGTCTAAGAGATGTGGTTAAGAAGCCTACCCAGAGCCAGGCATGGCAGTGCTCACTAATCCCAGCACTCAGGGAGGCAGGGGCCAGAGGACCTCTGTGATTCCAGGCCAATCCTGTCTACCAAGAGAGTCCAGGACAGCCACGGCTACACAGAGAAAGCCTGTCTCAGACAAACAAGAAGCGGAAGAAGAGGAGGAGGAGGAGGAGGAGGAGGAGGAGGAGGAGAAACATAGACTGAAATAACAGGTCAGAGGTGAAGTTGTGCCAAGTCTACATTCACACTGCCAAGCTATACAAAAACACCTCATGGTTTTTAGCGAGGGTTAATACTGTCAGCTGTCCCATCTGAGTCTAGGCTCTCCGTGACAGCAGACTGGCCCTGCAGTAGGATGACAGCTAGGAGAAAGGAGAGTAGGTGGCATAGGAGTAGAATATGTTTTAAAAATAAAAAATATTTCTCAGGAGCAGTGCCTGGGGGGCCAAAAGTCAGAGATAAAACTAGCTTTGAAGATTCACCATGAGGACCATGTGTCTTAGCCAGCTGTTCTTCACTTGTCCCAGGAGGCTTCTCCTGCCATAGGTTTTCTTTTAAACCTACACGGCCATTGCTCGTGGCTTCCAAAATCAAAATGCAGTAACTAATTCCAGCCTCAGACACAAGAAAATGCTATTAAGTGCCATTCAGAAGTTCAGCAAACTGTCCACTATTTGGTTTCCTATGCAAAACTCATGCAAACCCAGCTTCCCAGTCCAAGTCTAAGTTAAAATACACAAAAGACAGGAGAGAGAGCTGTGGGGAACGCTCAGGACAGTCTGTTAGATTAGACTTCCGGTGTGTTCACATCGACTGAAATCTGAAGAAAACACAGTCCTTCTCTCACTTCACAAGCTGAGCTTGATGACATGATGGACGAGGACATTATAGAAAACTGTGGTCACACTCAATTCACAGACATCATTATGAAAGTACTTATTACAAAAATGAAGAAAGGTGTTTGTAAAATAAAACCTCCACATCCACGTTGGGCTTAATCCAAAGTACAAGATTGGTTAACATTCAAACACACATTGGGGGAAAAAAATGTGACAGTAGGCAGGGATGTGCTGAGTAGAAAACTTCCAATGGCTGAGGGACAGGAATAAGGCAGGAAAATGGCGAAAAGTCATTGTGTATGTATATGAAATTGTAGAATTTAACAGTGTGGGAAAAACCCATTAATAATTTGTCACACTAGTGGACTAAAGAGGAAAGGGCATATCATTATTGCACATGAGTGGGATTTAACTTGGGGTAAAAATGCCATCACAGAGCACAGGGGAAAGAAGGCCTTTCCTATGACTGGTACAGGAGCAGATACTAACTTGACCAGTGCCATAGGCCAGGAAGACAACATTTGGCACTCACAAAACCCTTGGGTTCAATTCTGGTCACAAGAAAGATGGGGAGAAAAGAGATAGAAAGATGAGATAGGAAAGGGGAAGGGGATAGATAGAAAGGAGAAGTGGATGCCATTCAGACTGGGATTTAAATATAAAGAAAGAAACAGGGAGCTTAGTAGAAAAGATCATTAAGATGTTCTCATGGTGATGAGATAAGAAAAACTCTCTCCAAATAACAGAAGTAGCAACCATAAAGAAATTAAACATCCACAGAAAACAGTGAAGAGTCAAATTCAGAAGACTTATAACATTCTCGACACTCAAAACCATAAAAAGTTCATATATAAAACATATGCACATATCCTACAAACCTTCAAGAAAAGATGAAAATTCAATTTAAAAATGAACAGTTTGGCTGGAACAATGGCTCAGCAGATAGCAGCACTTGCCCCTCAAGCATGAAGACCTGAGTTTGAATTCCCAGATCCCACTTAAGAGCTAAATACGCCTGGGTCCCAGTATAGAAGGGTCAAAGTCGGGTGGATTCCAGAAGATACTGACCAGACCACCTCGCCAAAACTGTGAGTTTGAGATTTAGTGAGACACGCTGTCTCAGGGTGGCGAAGTAGAGATGTAGAGAAAGGTATACCTGACATTCTCTAGTTACCATATGTATGTGCATGGGTACACGAACACACACACACACACACACACACACACGCACACACAGCAGGCAACTTGAGAAGAATGTTCATAAAAGGGAATACCCAAATGCCCAGTAGACCTGAAAAATGTGCCAATTCTTTTTAAGAATCTGGGAAATTGAAGTCAGATCGCGGTGCCCCTCCACCCCATGTCTCTAGAATAACTAGAGCATGAGCAGAGCTATGGAGCTGCCACATTCTCTGCTTCAGACAGACATAGTCTTTTTGGAAAGGTACTTATACTCAGCATCACATATTAACATTGAACAGTTCTGCCCTACAATTTTGCAATTTCTCGTTCAGTGTAAATATAGACTAAACATAATGCATGCGCACACTCAGCAAGATGCACTCGGAAAGCTTACAGCAGAGCTCTCTGAAATCATCCAGAACACAAAGCAACTGAAACATTCATAACGGGTAAAGTGGATACACTGTGCAGTATGTGGTATTTTACGCAGAAAATAGGAGGAAATATACTATAATTATAGCCAACATACTAGTGAGGGAAGAAAGCCCAGCACAGGTGAATACCTGTCCCATGTTAAGAATCTGTACCATAGCAAAGTAAAACTTTTGACCCAAAATTAGTCTTGCCTACAAGAAGTGTAGGGATAGAGATGGAGCAAAGATTGACTGGCCCAACTTGAGACCCATCCCATAGGAGAGAGCCAACCCTTGACACTATTAATGATACTCTACATTGTTTGCAGACAGAAGCCTAGCTTAAATGTCTTCTGAGAGGCATCATGCAGTACCTGATGGAAATAGATGCAGAGATCCACAGCCAAACAATAGGCCAAGCCTGGGGTGTTTTGAGAAAGAATGGGAGGAAGGATAGAGGGAGCCCAAGTGGTCAAGGACACCACAAGAAGACCTACAGAGTAAACTATCCTGGGCCCATGGGGGCTCACAGAGACTGAATCATTAACCAAAGAGCTTCCATGGGCCAGACCTACACCCCCTACACATATGAAGCAGATGTGCAGCTTGGTCATGATGTGGGTCCCCTAACAATGGGAGTAGGGGCTGTCGCTCTGTTGCTGCCTTTGGATCCCTTTCCCCTAGCTGGGCTGCCTTCTCTGACCTCAGTGGGAGAAGATGCTCTTAGTCATGCTGTGACTTGAGGTGCCAGGATGGGTCGGCATCCCTTAGGGGCCTCCCCTTCTCTGAGAAGAAAGAGGGGGGAACAGAGGGATGGAGTCATGAGGGTGGGACTAAGAAGAGAGGAGGGAGGGGACTAAGATTGGGCTATAGAGGGATTAAATATATATTTTAAAAATAGTATCTCCTGTGTGGTTCCACTTATGTGACCTTAAAAGGTGGGGGGGGGGGCGGGGCGGGGCAAAACAAATCCATGGTGTCAGGACATGGATACCTTTGGAAAAGAAGAAGATAGGATTGCATCACGGCAGCCATCAGATATATCAATCATTTGATCTTTCCTATCCTGTCATGGTGGCATGGTTGTGGGATGTGCTAATGCCACATTAGTGTGCTGAGTCCCACACCCACGTGCTTCACATCTTCTGTAGGTGGAGCTCCAATGATGCCGTTTTAAACACTCCAAATGTTCTTTTTACTTCATGATGTCGCTCCACATGTGTGTGAAATTGATAGAAAACAGGAAGAATGGATTCAGTCCAGCTAGACTCAGGGAGAGGGAGAGAATGCGTTGCAGTGCAGTGGTGGGGCCAGCAGCCACAACGGACGAACGTCTGTATCACACCCTTCCCTCAAGGCTTAGAGACCATCATGCAAAGCATGATGGCAGAAGTCAAAGGGCACCAGAGCAAAAGCATGCTTGTGGACACGACAGGACCAGGACAACTGCACACAGGAACTCACACTTGTGATTGTCTGCACAACCTCAAGCCCGTTCACATCCGAGCACAGATGACTATCGGCAGCTGCTGAGGAAGAAGAGTCAGTTTTCTTTAAGGGTAGGATTCCAGGTAGTTTTACCATGCTCCAGGGTGTAGCACTGTGCCCACGAGTATATAAATAGCACTAACTAAAATCAGTTGGCTATTTAAAAAAAGGACTTGAAATTGGGAGAGAGTGAGGTGATGTGAGAGGAGTTAGGGGGAAGAGAATGGGACAAATATGACCAAAATATATTTTATGTATATATGAAATTCTCAAAAAAATTAATAAAAATGTTTTACTTAAGCAAAACCTAAGAATAATGTAGGGCCTGCTAGAGGCCTCTTGTATTTCTAGTCTCAGTGTGCAAAAAGAGTTTAAAAAGCAATAAGTGAACTGTAAACAAAGCACTTTCTTATGCAATGTATAGGATGTATATTTCAACAAGTCAGAGTATGGGGAACAATACAGAAATAGTTAGTCCCCCCCACCCTGGCTCCACCATCCAAGACGGAATCTGCAGTTGGGGGGGGCAGCATTGCATTACAAAGCTCCCTGTGCATTCAGTCAAAAGCGCACCACCCGCCGAGGGTCAAGGGAAAACTTCCCCCTTATCTAGAGTCTCACAGCACCGCTACCTAATACTGAAGAGTCTGCAGTCTGCGTGGTGGTCGCCACCGGGCACCTGGCTGGGTGCCGGATGCCGCTCTGAAGCAGGCTATTGTTTTAACCTTGGGAGGCAGCACCTGGAGGCCTGTATTTAGGCTACACCTTGTGTTTCTAAAAGGTAAACGCAAGGAATATAATCAAAATTGTTCCTAACACTACTGTTTTTACAACAACAATCTATAAATATATGGAAGAACTCAATGTATGTGTGAAATAAACAGAAGGTATGCCTACACAAAGCTAACTCAAAAACAGCTCTGGGGTTGAGGCGCTTGGCTTTCAATTGCTGCATTTTCAGACATGAAACATTATGGAAAACACACATTATTTGTCAAAGTGATTGTCCTGTGCACTTGTATACCTTATATAATTTTTTTCAGGGCTTTTTACTTCAAGAAAATCACTATCTAATGACATTTCAGACTTTGGAAATTTTTCCCGATAGCATGCTGGAGTTCCCTCAGGGAGAGAACTCTGAGCACGTGGATTTTTTTTTTCAAGATCATTAACAGATATTACAAACCAATTCAAACTGAGCATTTTCTTTGCAAATTACCTTTAACTTTTAAAGCTGTTGAAGAAGGGGGAGGCAGTGTGTGACTTAATTTACTTAACCTGTCTACAATTTGCCCCTTTGTGCTTCATCGGTGACTGCTTTTTCAACCAAAAAAAAAAAAAAAAAAAAATTGTGTATCTCTCTAAGTATCTCTAATAGATATATTTTTCTAAATTACCACATTGGATGAGTGATATTTCCAGAGAGTAAGATGGTTTTGGGGCGGATTTTTTTGTTTTATATTTCATTTAGCAACTTGCCCTGGAGTTGGAAATGTTTATCCTATTGGCATGTTTAAGGTAAAAACTGAAGCCCTCCACTGCCCACCTGATGCTTAATGAGGTCTCTTCAGGAATTAGCAGACTTGCCCTCCCCTGGGTGCACACATGACAATGCTTTGGTTGTTGTTGCACTGTGCCTTTCAGGGGGGAAGGAAGAATTCTTTTTTCTCATGATCAAAACCTAGTTTCTGAGCTAAAAAAGCTAATATTTGGGTAAACAGCCCCTCATTCCAAGATTACATCACGCCTGATTCTTATTTGCATGTTTTCCACTCAAAGAACCCTGGTGGGCTTCAAGGGGGTATTTTCCAAGGGCCAGCTACAGCTACATGGGAGTCCTGACAGGTTCCAGAGCAGAAACTACACCAAGCACTGCTCATGTTGGAGCACAAAACCACGACACAAAACTGAAGCATCCCTCTGCCTACGCCATCCCATTGTCTACATGGGGACATGTCCCCAGGCCTGCTAACCACTGTGCTGGCTTGTCTGACTGGTACATGTAAATATTTGATGAATTCAATCATAAGAACACATGTTGATAAGAATATTCTTTGCATTTGTTGCCCAATGAAGATTTTTTAAAAGTTCAATGTTCAAGACACCAGAAGTTTCTTTTTTCCATTTTAAAAAGAGAAGTCAACTTAGCACATATTAAACAGAGAAATTTCATATCCCTCTGTATGTCCTGTTTACAGCAAGTAGTTGAAGAACACTGTATTCGGAGAAGGCATCGTCACCCTGTTATCAAGAGTCGAAGAGCTCTGCGATGAACACCTGGGCACCCTTTGAATGTCAGGCACAATGCTTATTCTTTTTAACTCTCCATTATATTACAGGGTACATGATATCACCCCCATGTAAGAGATAATGATGTGGGCTTAAGAGACCCCCACTTCCAAGACCTAGGGAAAAGAAGGGCACGGAGAGGCCACAGAACCCAATCTACCCAGTGCCACAGCCAACACTTATCTGTCTGCCTCAGACTCACGAGGGTTTTCAAATGCCGGGTTCATAGACTAGCATTCTGACAGAGAAGCAGACTGTGGTTCTCTAATCTGAGCTCAGACTACACTTGGATGGTTAAACTGCAAAAAGTTGGTTGCCCCAGAAGCTTCTCAGTGGGATCTTGCCGGGAAAGAGAGACATAGCTAGAAATCTAAACTAACTAGTATAAACGGTGTGTGTGTGTGTGTGTTTCACAAAATGATGACACACTTCAGAACTTCAGAAAATAAGATGTGATCCATGTACCACAGCAGTTGTTGAGACAAAAAGCACAAGGCAAGGTTGAACGTCCCAAGAAGATGCTTAGCTGTTGACAGGCAACTTAATCCAAAAATCATCCCAGCTTCAAATTTGTGTTGGAATGGTCATGGGGTGAAACTCCCATTGACCCACTTGGCCTATGCCCCAACATCGGAACTTTAGAGCCCTGAAAAAGTCTGCTGTGGATATTCAGGCCATGGAGGAAGATTAAAAAGTGACCTCCTGCTGGCCCTGAGGACATAGGAACAGGAGAGCTTGTCCTACGCCTTGCCAGCTGCAGCCCTGGGAAGAGCAGTCCCTGTACTTCACTGGGGCAGCACAGTAAAGCTGGACTTGATGGCAGGACTCGGGTGAGCTGGCCGGAGGGTGTGAGCATGAGGGAGCTTACGCAGTCATTTGTCTGCTGAGCAGCAGTGTGGGCAAGGGAGAGATGCTCTCCCCTACCCTCGCCCCTTACCTGGCCCTGGGGTGTTTAGAGCAAGAAAGCCAGCCCTTCCCCTCCCTTGCTCTAGCACTTATAGCTGGCCCTGCGCCTCCAGGTGGGCATCACAGTAGAGCTGGCTCTAGATGTAGGTGAGCTTGCAGTAGGGTGTGAGTACAAGAAAGCTGGCCCTGCCTCTTGTCTCCTAGGAGGTGGTGAGGATGAGTGAGAAACTCCCTCTTCCCTCTCACTTCCCTTGACACCTAAGGCGGGCAGGAGAGCTGGCCCCAAGGTCATGAGAGCAGGAGAACTGGCCTTGTTTCTCACCAGCTGCAGCACTCAGTAGAGTGGGCCCTGCACCTCACCTGGGCAGCAGGGTAGAGCTGGCCCTGACTTTCAGGGTTGCCACTGAGCTGACCCTGAGGGCCTGAGAGAAGGAAAGCTGGCAGGCTGACAGCTGGCCAGTTCACCCAAGTCCTGCCATCAAGTCCAGCTTTACTGTACTGCCCCAGTGAGATATAGGGACTGCTCTTCCCAGGGCTGCAGCTGGCAAGGCGAAGGACAAGCTCTCCTGTTCCTGTGTCCTCAGGGCCAGCAGGAGGTCACTTTTTAATATTTCTCAGGCTCAGATCCAGGGCTCTGAATTGGCCCACTCCAACATCCACCACATCAGTGAACTGCTGGAGTACATGACAGGGCCAGTTCTGCACATCCAAAGCTACGGGATCACCATGCCACAGGGCAACAATGGGATATCTGAGAGGAGTATAGAGTAATGTTCCAGTGTCGACAGAGTAGCAGAAGCCAGAGGCCTCTGCTCCAGATCAACAAATCATTGCAATGAGCATTTGCAAGCAAAGAAGTGTGGACAAAAGCGTGTGCAGTGGGACACACTGTGACACTACAGCTTCCACAGTCATATTTTTTCTTCTTTTTTTTTGGGGGGGAGAGGTTGCAAGGGTAGAGAATGATTACAAGGAGAGATATGTGGGATTGGAGTCCATGATGAGAAGTTCACAACGAAACAATAAAAGTTTGTTTGTTTGTTTGTTTTTAATAAAATGACTTCCTGTCTGTCCTCTGAGCATATACCACCCCAAGCTGGCTGCCTCCAAGTGGCAATGGGACAGGTCATAGCTATTCATAAATACCTTCCTCTTCGCTACAGCCTTCACAGCCAGGTCCTCTAAAGCCAATGGAAGGAGCACACAGTTTCTAGTGTGGGCCCTGGGAGCCCTTCCCCGGTACTCAGCTCTGAGAGAGCTTGCCAGAATCGAGACATATGGTCCAGGAGTCCTCACAGTGATGTGATCCAACTGAGTCTTTCATACTTCAATAAATAAGCTGAAGAAATGTGACTATCTACCCAAGCTAGGATGCTGGGCTGTGATGAGGCAGGAGACGGGGCCATGCCTTCCCATGCCTCTTCCCTCCACCTTCAACCACAGTGCTAACCACTACCGTGTTCTCACCACTGTACCTCCATCTTCCCAGGAAATGAACCAAAATGCAGTGATCTGTCTGTTAACAGATTTCCAAGTTAAAGTTTAAAGAAAGTAAAATACAAGTGGATTTCTAAGCACCCCTTTGCTCCCTTTGCTCTCTGCTCAAACTCCTGAGCAGAAAATAAGTTGAAGGTCACTTGTCCCCTCACTGATAATCTCTCCACTTGAGAATACACACCCCATTCCTTCCCTGGATCTCCCTGTGTCCTGCTTGCCCTTCCTCTCCGTCCTGGCTCAGAAAGACTTGCTGTGGTTTGAAGGTGTGGATTTTCCCAAGCACAACCCAAGGGGTTTTCTTCAGGGCTGTCATTGCCGAGAATGAAGATGCTCTCTTTGCTGGTCTCTCGTGAACCATCCACCTCCTAATTCAGGTAAAAAACAGTCATCTCAGTGTGGTTCCTTGTTGGTCTCTAGGCCTTGGCACTAGAGAGTTGTGCCTTACTGAGTAATGAAACTACTGTCCCCGCTGTTTATTTTTCTCACTTGGTTCTGGGGGATGGCCTGCCTTGAACCCCTCTCACCCTCTTGGCTTCCTGTTTTACTCCCTCCCCTTCCTGTTGTACCTACTGTCTAGCTGACATCCCCCGTCTCCAACCTTACCTCTTTCCCTTGATACTCCTGAAGTCATCAATCTTTCCACCATGAGCTCTTCTCCCTTTCTCCTCCAGTGTCTTTCTCCGTCCATTGTCTGGCAAAGGGGACTTTAGACCTCAGTCAGTACCCTCTATTGTCCTGATTCTCTCCCTACCAGGTCACACATTTGAGCCACATACTTGTACTTTGCTTTGTAGGTTTCAAACAGAACTAACCCTTACAATAGCATATAAAATGGAGACGATCTATACCTACTGTACACAGTTCACCCTGCTAGATGAGGGGGGCACCATTGATAAAATATTTTAATGATTTTTTAAGCCAGACGTGGTGCTTTACATGTAGGGTATCCGCTTCTAGGGAGGCTGAGGTGAGAGAATACCTCGAGAACAGTAGGAGGAGGAATTCAACTACAGTGACTCCTCATCTCAAAACAAAGACAGACTTACAGAGGACCTCTCAATGAAGAGCCTCTGGGAAGCATTAGTGACGGCAGGAAGTCTCTTGAAATCCAGCCTCCAGTCACAACTAGGTGAGGCTTAAGCCTTGGAATGGGACCCAAAAGATACCTGAGGCGGAGCTACAAGTGAAAACTGGAAAGAATGCCTAAGTGCGAGCCGCTTACTCCTGGCAGGCTAGACATAAATGGTGAGAGAGGCCTGGCTGGGGAGGGCCCATCCCTTGGGTTGCGTGAGGGCATATATTAAATGAAAGACCTGATGATCCATCTTTTACATAAGCGGCCAGTGGCAACTATCTTTCTGAGTGGGCAGCTTAAATAAACCCCAACCTCCTGCCCATAGATGGTTCTCCCTTCCAACAAACATTAGTCAATTTCCTCATCAGACACCTAGGAAACAAGATGCCTGACACAATCTGCAAGAAGTCTTTGCAGCCTATAGGGCACCATTTTTGGTACCCTGAAGGATCACTGACATATTCCAATTAATTTATTGCAGCTGCTTTGGGTTTTTCACACACACACACACACACACACACACACACACACACACACACATTGTTCTGATTCCTCCCCAGAAAGCCACTTGTCCACTTGGAGATCAGGCTGGGGTTCAGAGGGAGGTGGATTTGTCTCCTGGGAACTGAACCTGTAACCTCATTAGCACAGGTTTCTAATCAACTGAGCCACCAGGCACAGTCCTTACTAAAGGCACCATGGCAGTAATTTGCTATGTGTTAATTCTAAGATTAACTACAGATGAGGAACATTCCTGAGGGGGGCGGGGGAATGAAATATTTGTTAATTCTTGGGAAAAGATTTAGGTCATCAATTTTTGAACCCTTTAATTTTAAAATATAATTTCATAATCTTGAAATGATGTCCTCCATAGTGTATACCTTCA
This sequence comes from Meriones unguiculatus, assembly GCF_030254825.1. Taxonomy (NCBI): domain Eukaryota; kingdom Metazoa; phylum Chordata; class Mammalia; order Rodentia; family Muridae; genus Meriones; species Meriones unguiculatus. The sequence goes on from NC_083363.1 coordinate 64,078,108, forward strand.
TGATTTTTTTAATCGCTATCTACGTCAGAAGAACAAAGCAAATGGTGTCACCTCTGCAACTGCAAAACATACCAAATACTTGATATAGATTCCTCTGTTTCAAGCACAGCACAGAAAGAACAGCTTCCATGCTGAGCTCAAGATGGTTTTTCAAAAGCTAGAAAACTACACCCCATCACCACCACTGCAACACCCAAAAATCCTCCCTTCCCCAATCCCCCCCCAAAAAAAGGGAAAGTGACTCCTACAGACCTGTCTCAAGACAAGGGAAGCTTAATCTTCTCCTCTTTCTTCCTGTTCTCTTAGCCAGCCTTGAAAAGCCAGTTGTAAAAACAGTAAATAGGCATGGAATACTGTTTTGACACTGACTTGGTATCCTGTACTCAAATTCCTAAGCATATTCTGTCTGCTTCCCAACTCTGAGAACAATTTCCGCTCCGAGGCTACATTAAACATTCAAGCCATTTCAACTTTAGTTGTTCCAACACTTACTGTGACTTTGAACTTGATATGGTTTAGGAAGAAACCAAAGCAACTATTTAAAAATATTAATAAAGATGGGCTCTATCCTAGACTTTGTAATTTCATGGAGGGACCTCTGTGAGGGCATCCTGGGAATAAAGATGGCAGTGTCCCCACACTAGCTTTTCTTTGGAAAGCCGGCTGGAAACCCCACTGTTCTTTGGAGCGATTTTCACTATGGAGAAACTCAAGCCTCACACTTGGACATTAAATCTTCTGTCCTAGGAACGTAAAGCAATGATTTAATACCCTGGCCTGGCTGAGTATGTAGCTCAGCGGTGGATCAGGCCCTGGGTTCAAGTATCTACATACAGACACCTTGACGTGCCTGTCAATACACACCTGTGCTATTGTCGGTGCCAGGAGCGCCTCCCACATTTGTTAACTCCCTGCTGGCGTTTAGGGGAGCACTCTGCATCTTGCCTTGCCCATTAGAGGTTCGTAGGAAAGTTATGACTCCTGTGTCAACTTGTCATCTGTAAAATGACGGGTATTATAATTACTACAAAATAGGGTGCTGCTGTGCACCAGAAATGCACATAAAATTATTTAGCTTGAAGTTGAAACACAGTGCTGAGGAGCTCACTCACGCTTAGGATTTGGGGCTGCTGCAGGTGTAGCTGCAGTGGAGCACTCATCTGGTTCATGCCAGACCCTGTGTTTGATCCCCAGCACCAAGGTAACCAACAAGTAAACCGTGACATCGTAGCTATCTGCCTCTCTTGAGCAAAGCATCCCCACTGGGTGAAATCTGTTGCATTTCAAGTATTCCAGGCTTTGTAAAGCCACAACGAAAGTTAAATGTGTACTACAGTTCTACATCCGCAAGGAAAATACTCGTGATAAACTGAGCATGCCCCGGCGTAAATAGAGTGCTTTGATTCGCAGAGCTAAGAGGCAGACGCCTAAAATGAAGATAGCTAGCCCTGATTTCCAAACTAATGCCTATAAAAATGTTTTCTTATGAAATGCATTCTAAAACAGCGCAATGGAACTTCCCAAATTAGCATGACCAAAATAGATGATCTTTCTCTCTACAACATACCCAAGTCTTAACCAACCTAAAGGCTTGAAGAAATTTCAAAAGATGTATAAAAATATTATCTGCCTATTCAAATAATCAAGCTAAGTACATTTTTATCTGGAAATACAATCTGAGACAGCCTCATTTCATAGTCAAGAAACTCTCTTAACGTATTCAGAGAGCTACAATTTTGAACAACTCAAGTTCAAGCTGACAGTCAGAAAGTAAATAAACAGAAACTGACCTGCTGAGTAGTGTCTGTCTCACAGTCCTGGGCACAGTCTCTATAATCTGAAGGGAGATGCTTGGTTCAGTAAAATAAATAGTTTTCATTTCCTCTCTATACTTCCTCGATCCACACCAATTCACTTAAGGGCTTGGCTCCCCCATCGTCCTTAGAAGAAAATGTTTTATATTTATTTTGTAACAAAATGGAGGAAAGAGGTGCCCACTGTTTTAACATCCTGAGTCCTAATCACTTCCCATTCTCATTCATCTTCAAGGTAGTGTTCTTGAGAGATTTTTAGCCATTAAATATTGCCTTTCGCTTTGTGATATTTGCTTCTTTTCATAAAATTGATACTGTATGGTGAAGGATGAAAAATGGGAGAAATCTACTTAGTGATTATTGGACCATGAAGAAGTAAACATTCAGAGACAAAATCCCCAAGAGAAAAATAAAAATGTATTATGTGAGGTAGATTCATGGGATTCCACACAAATATTCAACATGATTGTTCATTTAATAACACTGTCATATTAATATTTGAAGGGGGAACAGGACAGCTCTGAGGCACTAGCCTTCAGCAGAACCTTTCTACTTGCTTCCATTTCCCAAGTGAGCTAGGACATTTACGGTCACCAAAGCCTGAGAGTCTTGCTCTGGGCTGTTAAAACCACAAGGGCCACAGGCAAAAGTTGAACGTGTCATTGTCCTAACCTCAGCCAGGGCCACAGCTGGAGCTTGGTCTCTGGGGCTAAATGGGAGATGGAAATCACCCACCTTCAACAGAACAAGAGACCTGTGACATCACTGAAATTTGAGCAAGAAAGACAAAGTGCTGCAGTGAAACCAAATGAGGCAGTGCATGCCTATAATGCCAAGCACTTGGGAGTCTGGCTCAAGAGAATCACATGAGCCCAAGAGTTCAAGACAGCCAGGGCAGCACACTGTTGCAAGGATACTCATCTCCTTTCTGGAAATTTAGGCAAGCAAGAATCATTTTGAGCCTTAGCTTCTTTCTTCAAAGTAGGAGAGATGGTGGTGGCGGTTCTATGTATTGCAAGTAGTGGTGGTGGTGATGGTGTTGGTGATGTAGTGATAATTCTGAAGGATGTAGTAGTGGTAGTTATGAAAGGCAGCAGTAATGTTGATGATGGTAATGATATCGGCATTTGTGTTAGTGCTGTTGGTGGTGCTGGTGCTGAGGGTAACGGTGATGTTGGTGATGGTAGCAGTATTGGAGGTGCTAGTGTTGGTGTTAATGGTAGTAGTTGTGGTGATAATGGTATTGAAGTCAGTGGTGACGGTGTTAAGGGTTGTGGTGGTGGTGATAATGGTGATGGTGGCAATGGTACTGGAGGTGGCAAGGGCCATGGTGAGCATGGTGACATTTGAAATCATGGTAACAGCATTTTATCCCAGCAGAGTGAGCATTTTCATGACTTCAAATCTCAAAAGATAAACTAAAGACTTCAGCTTCAGAAAGCTGCCCTTTCTATGCTTTCTCAGTTTAAATTTTCATTCACCAGATGCTAAGGTACTCATGACTCTGTTGTTCTTTTTTATAAGATTTGTTTTACCTTTAGCGATATGTATGTGCATATGTCTGTCTTTATGTTTCTGTGTTTGTGTTTATGTCTATCTTTCTGCGTCTGTGTCTATGCCTGTGCCTGTGTCTGTTCTCTAAGTCTTTCTGTGTTTGTCTGTGTCTGTGTCTGTGTCTGTGTCTGTGTCTGTGTCTGTGTCTGTGTCTGTGTCTGGGTGTGGGTCTGTGTCTGTGTCTGTGTCTGTGTCTGGGTCTGGGTCTGGGTCTGTGTATGTGTCTGTGTGAGGGTCTGCATATGAATGCAGTTGCTGATGGGGCCAGAAAAAAGGGTTGGACTTAAGACAGTTGTGAACCACTGAATGTGAGTGTTGGGGACCAAGCTTGGATCCTCTGCAAGAGTGTGTGCTCTGAACCTCTGAGAAATCTCTCCAACCCCAATAATGTTATTATTGATTATGATTTGAAGGACACTTTTTTTAATTCTTAAAGTCTTTTTATTTAGCGATTTCTGGTAAGGAGATATATCATAGGAAAGTAATTTCACCAGCAGTGAGGTATGTATATACTCTACCAAAATACTCTGAAGGACACTTTTAAAAGAATAGAAAAACAAAGCAGAAATCAAAGCAGTGCTTGAGGGACATATCTTTCTTCATGCATATTTTTTATTATTCTTAGCTATTGCCTTAATCATAATCATTGTCAATGAAAGCATTTCAAAGAACCAGGAGTCCTGGAAGATGCTGCACTGTAAGCTCCCAAGGACAGGAGTTCAGTTCATGGAGACTTGTGTGCAGCTCTGACACCACTGTTCTAGCAACATCAGCACTGTCTGGGGAGTTGAAGTCCAGACTTACAGCACTCATCATCATAATAAAGAGATCCCCTTACAGACGTGTGACACTTAGTGCATAAGGGGAAAGTAGTTTCACAGCTCACCTACATTTCTCTTCTTCCTCCCAGGCACATTGTAGCACAGAATGTCTACTGTCACTTCAAACTTAGCAGTGGTCATGTTGACTCAAGAAACATGAGCAAAACAGGCAACTGTCAACGGGCAGGAGCATCCGGAGCCAGGACAATAGTCACCAAGTTCCTTCTTCCTGTGGTGAAAGAAGCAACAGGTAAAGAAGGAGCCTCCATCACTCTAGAAACCTAAATGTCAATAGCAAGCAAACCTCCTTCTGATCCTCAATAGATGTACAGAGAGAGAGTGAGAAATAAATTCCTAGGATCTTAAGCCATTGAGGTGTGGGTGGCAAACCACAGCTTTCCATATCCTATCAGACACCAATAGCCCACCCAAATAAGAGTGTTTGAAGTTGCTGTGGTCACAAAGAATAAACACAATAAACAAAGCCTCCTGAGACTTTAATTCCTTTCCAGAGAAGGTCTATTTCAGAGTGAAAGTGCCCACAAAAGGGGAGGGGTTGGTATCACAGCAGGTAAGGAATAGAAAAACCATTCTCCCCCACAGTAATTCTATCTGAATTTAGGGATCTCTTCTAGCTGTGCTGGACTTTAAATAATAAAGTATCATCTCTCTATGAAGCAAAAAGGCAGGCCCAACCCCCCCTCGGGTCACTTTCAGAGCTGCTCATTTAAACATGCACTGCTCAAAGTATCAGCTACTTTTAACAGCTTGTTTTTCAGAAAACCAAATCTCATCACAGTTAGTACCATGCAGTATGTGAATTGGAGCAGTAGATGTGAAAAGCCCATCTGTGCCTGCCCACCTCACCTCACAAGCTCCACCCCCACTAGAGCTGTAGCTGAGCTTGAAAACCCTAGTGCATGCAGAGCACAGAGGCTCTTTGAAGACCTGGCCCAGCCTTATTTGTGAGCTAAAAACAACAGGGAGGGGAGAAAGGAAATGTTTTGTTGTTGAGGTTGTTGTTGTTGTTTGTTTGTTTGTTTTCCTCTCAGACCTTGGGAAATAAGTAAACCTCCTCTTTTCCACAAGGCTGAATGGCTCCAATTTTCTAGGATGGGACTGACCTCTCAGTGGCCATTGCCTTCATCAGATCCAAGGGGCTTCTTAACAGTCATCATTTTCCTTCCCAAATGAATCACATGGTTACCTTGGCCAAAACAGATGTCCTGGCTTCCTACAAAGAGGCCTCCAGTCTCGTACAGTGTTCAGGGACATAGTCAAAAATCATTGTCAACGAGAATGACGTCTTGTGCTTTGAAACACTACAAATGGCGTTATTTTCTTCATTCCCAACCTCTGCCGTGTCTAGTTTACATAGTCTCTACCTAAGCAAGAACAGAATAAATACCCACTTATGAGACACATGCCCAGTAAAAAATCCTGGGGAAAAAAATACAAACTCAAAAGCCTTGAGTTTGGTCCTTTTATGTCTGAGAATGCAGAGTGAGGCACAGAAGTCGATACCTTACTCAGGATATATGCACAGTGGTGATTGTAGAGCCTCAGCTGTAGATACAACATACACACAGCAGCAACGCTGATCTATCTTTCTGCTACCAGGCAAGTTTTGTTTTGTTTTGTTTTGTTTTGTTTTGTTTTGTTTTGTTTTTAATGGCTGTGGATATTTTTTTTTTTGGTTAGGTTTCATCATCATGACAGAATACTAAAGGTGAACAAGGCAGTGAACATTTATTTGGCTCACAATTTCAGAGGTTTCAGTCCACAGTCAGTTGGTATGATGTTCTGGCCTGTATCAAGGCAGAAACATCACAGTGGAAAGACAGAACAGAACGCAAGGCCAGGGCAGGAACAAGAAGAAAAGGAAGAGGAAGACAAGATATTTTCTTCAAGTATGTATCCTTATGACATGTTCCCTCCACCAGGCCTGACCCATTAGTAGAACATTCAATATAATGAGATCAAAGCTTTCATGATTCAATGGTCTTTCAGGAACACCAACTAAGTCTTTGACACAGAAGCATGTTGAGGTACACGTTACATGTAAACCTCCACAGCCATCAATATAGTTTGTTGAGAAGAAGGTACTAAATGTTCTGTCACTATCAGCTGGGCAGAAATCTAATCCTAGAACCTCTTAGCATGAGTTCAAAGTCTCACAAATAAAGTAGGATTTGAAGAAGCAAAGAGATAAGAAAAAGACTGTTTCTGACCAAGCGGGAGAGAAGGCCATCTAGGCAACTACAGGAAAGACACTTAGAACTGAATCCGATTGACAAGTTAATGAAACTGTAGGGAAGATGGCTGTCCATCAGTGTGTGTAGGCTTGAAGTTATCAGTAGTTTAGAATTTTCAAAATAAAGAAAGAAGACAATATACTACACCCATAAGAGCAAAAAGAACAGAGATCATGGCTAAAGGATAGTCAAAGATGTTTAAGGACTATGAAGAGGGAAATAGACTGATGAGGCAGAGAAGAAACTCCAGCAAAATCAGTGAGAAGAAAGGAAGCAGGGTGATTGGAAGACGAGAAGTAGACTGCTTTAAGGGAAGAGAGGAGCATGAGCAGTGAGTCAGTTATGTTTCTCCTGCTGTGTTAAGAAGTGACCGAAAGCAACTTACAGAAGTGAGGGTTGTTGCTGTAGGGTTTTCAGTTCAGGAGGGATCAATCCATCACTATCACACAGGCCAGACATGGCAGCGGGAACAGCCGAGACTTCATATCATGAGCCACAAACAGAAAAGAGAGAGCCAACTCAGAATGGCACAAGTCTTGTAAACCTCAAAGCCCCCCCCCCCCAGTTAAACATTTTCTCCAGCAAGGACACACATCCGAATCCTCTCCAAACATCCACCAACCGACGACCAAGTATTAGAATGTCCAGATTGTGGAGGACATTGCATTGAAATCACCACGAGGCAGGGGAAAAAATAGAGGTCTTTACCAGTCAGGAGTAATTCTGCATAAGGTGAATATGTACTGAGTGCTTAGAAAACACATTGATATGGGCATCAGAGGCAAGAGAAGAGTCATTGCAGGCTGCATCATTTGAGCCAGTGCTGAAAATACACTAGCTATTTTCAAAGGCCAGCAAATTTCAGAGGAAGGAGAGCCTTGATTATTCAAAGCACATGTAGATTTATAAATGAATAAATAGATAAATAAATAAAAGGGGAGATTTTTTGTATGCCTCTAGATTTTGATTAAAGTCTTTCCATTTATTTCCCTACCCCCTAGAGTTCACATTCATCCCAAATCCTTACAAAAGATGTTCCCAATCTGTTCCATGACTTTTCAAAAGGCATGGAGGCTGTGCCCATGTTTCTTCATGCTAGTCTGATTTTGATGTAGCTGCTTAACCCTGCAATTCCCATTTCCAACATTTAGCCCTACTGAATATGTTTCCTGAGTTAACTGGTTTCCTCGTCCCACTAGAATGTTCAGCTGGACATATCACTCATTTCAAACCAAATGGGCCATTTAAGCATCTGATATACGAGGCACCATCATCAGAACTAATCAACATGTGCTACTTTCTCATGAGAGTTCTTGACAACATGGCTGTTTTTCAAACTTGTCTCTGCAATACAAACATCCTCTCCCGTACCCACCTACCCATAAATCCTTAAGTTGGGGGGTAATTTCATGGTCCACACCTTTTCTAGTAGCGAATTACACCTCTGAAAAATAATAGTTCCTTGTCTTCTGCAGCAACCCTTGTCACCTACAAACTCTTGCTGGTTTTCAGCATACCAAAAAGAAAATTTACAACTTAATATTAAGAGAACAACTAGATTTTTTTAAAAAAAAAAAAAAGAAAGAAAGGAAAAGAAAGAAAGATCTTTATAGTTACAATAATAATGTTTTCTGGGCCCAAAGTAAAAGCACTGATAACTGAAACTATCCTGGGTCATCTCTGTGATGCTGTGGACATATTTTCTGAATGTTGTCTAGAGAAGAGTCTAGGGTTCTGGCCTTCAATATTTCCTTGAAGAAGAGCAAAGTGGTACAATGTCTACAGACGAATTATTTCCTATTTACTTTGAAAACCTGCCCAAGAATTCCCATGAATAATGAAATATCCATTAAATACCCACTTTTCATGAGACATAAGAAAATATTCCATGACTATTTTCCAGGCTAGATGACAAAACTGAAGGATCTGCTTCCTCCTACGCAATAGGTCGCCCCCTGAGCTGGTGTTCCACAGCTGAGTTCTGAACGATAATAATAGTAATATCTGTCTGAGCGACATGACCGTGACGAGGGAATGGTTTTCCAAAAACAAACAATGGGGATGTGCAGTGGGGAACTCAGGTGAAGAGCCAGGAAGCCCACAAGAGTACATCAGCCATCTTCCTGTTTCCCTCCACACCACCTTCCATGTTGTCAGGTGCTTCAGGATCCCCGGATGAAGAACAATGCCGTCACTGCAAATGGTGCCTACTTTCAACTTACAAAGCAGTTTTTCTAAGGAGCTTCCCACATTCCTTATGATAACTCTCCCCAGTTCCTTATGGTCCTGAAGCAGTATTAACTATCCATATGCATGGATGCAAAAAGGCATGCTGGGGTCTGCAGAAGCCAGCGCAAACCTGTACCAGCCAGCACCAATGGCCACCACTCTGCCTCCTTTGATGGTTTTATCAACAGAGTTTTCAATATGGATATTCCTAGACAGAAAACTGAATACCAATCCCCAAAGCGCAGTGAGTCTGCAGGCTGGTCAGGAACGGAGCTGTACCCTAGCAGGCTCCAGCAAAACAAAAGTAATCAGTTCTTCCAACTGTGGGCAGTGGTTTCAGATCTCCACCAGGGAAGACAGATGAGCATCAGAAAGGGGCAGAATAATTTTCACTTTTTTGAAAGATGACTGAGTGTAGGCTGGAGAGATGGCTCAGCCGAGCTTTTCTTCCAGAGAGCTACCTTTCAGCTCCCAGCACCCCTGTCCTAGGACTGGCAAGTACTTGTAACTACACTTCCAGGGAATCCAGTGCCTCTTCTGGCCTCCACCAGCACCTACATGCATGTGGCCCTCACCAGCAGACACACACATATGCACACACATAAACAGGAAGTAATAAAAACAGATCTTTGCAGGGTGTGGCGGCTCGTGGGGATGTCTGTAAATGTAGGGATGTCTGTAAATCTCAGGCCAGCTTGGTCTACATAATAAATTACAGGCCCTGGGTCACAACACAACTGAACTAAACTTCTGGCTTCTCATCTGGCTGTGCACTCACAGTCAGTGTATCCTTCTACCAGAGAAAACAGTGCAAAGGGCCAGTTAGTAAAGCGCTAAAGGTAAAATTTAGAAAAAGGGTATATTTCTGACTTCGACAATGTTTCAGGGGCCAAGAAAATTATAGCCTTTGCGGTTAGGGGCTATATAAATGATCTTTGCTCTGTTTTTGTCATTGCTAAAACTTAGTTTATTATTTTAGGGAAATGAGGGTGCTAGGGCTTGGAACCTCACATTCACCAGGTAAAGAGAATATTGTTGGCTTATACCCCTAGTCTATATTTCAACCCTGAAACCATTCTTTCTCTGTCTCTGTCTCTGTCTCCTGTGTGTGTGTGTGTGTGTGTGTGTGTGTGTGTGTGTGTTTTAATTGGTCACGAGAAGTTGTCAAATATTAGAATTGTGAGTTAAACTGCTAATAAGTCCCAGGGTTGTCCGACTCTAAGGATTGCTAATATGTGTCACAATGCCCTTCCCATAGCCACATTTCACACTAAGCTTGTCACTTCAGACACTCAGCTCTGTAGGACCCTTTCAAACACTATCCTACCTAATAACCATCTTCCCAAGAGTCTTAATCCAGAGCCATCACCCCTTGTTGCACTGAGTTTGGATCTGTCTGGAATATAAAACAGAGGTTTGGGGAAAAGAAAAGAAAGGTTAAGGTTCAAGGCCTCCGAGGTTGGAATCTGGGGTGTAGCATGCATGTGAGGCTAGTCCGTACACGCAGCTAAAACATGGATATGACATGTCATGAGGGCTCTCAGACAATCCAAGGGAATCTTTCAAATTAATACCTCTCAAGAACTTGGGCACAATGGCATCCCACTAGCTGTAAAATTTTTGTCTATATGACAACACAATAACTAAATGTACGGCAAGGAACTTCCAGAGCCTTCTATAAGTTGGAGCTGCACCATGCCAAGAATATGGAAACGCACAACTAGCCTGGAAAAAGATTCTGCAGGGTAAGAGTGTGTGCATGTAGCTGACCACATCACCAAAACCTGCAGAGGCATCTGTAGCTCTCTCAGAGGAATAACCGAACCCCCAGGCCACTCTCGTCACTCTCCAAGTGCCCTCTGAGGAATTCTGTCTGACCCCTGAAGCTGAAATACCATGTGCAATCTTTCAGAATCTATCAAAAGCCTGGCGTCTGTGCGCAGCCTCAGAACCTCTGAATTCAAAACAGGACCATTTCCTGGCTCAGAACTCCAGCTCCAAATTCCTTAGGCTCAGAACTGATGGGAAAACAGATCCTCTGCATTCTTCTGGTTTAGAAATCATTCAAACTGACAACAGATAGGAAACTGACAGGAGATTTGAAATCTTCCATTTACATTGCCATTATTTGTTCTACGTGGTAGAGGACACAGCACCCCTAACCTTGACTTTTCTCATTTCTCTCAGCTGAAAACAAAACCCATAACATGAATTAGAGTGTGTGAGAGCCGCAAGGGAGTGCCCTGTCTTATATGCTGTATCACATGGAATTCTAGAAGAGCTCCATAATTTTAGGTGTCTTTTCTCCCAATCACATCTCTCCACTATTTGTATACTACTTGGCCAAATGATGTCACGTATATTCCACACAGAACCTTCCCAGGAACAGCCTAAGAAGTAACACAACCACACAGGACAAAAGTGGATGGTGTTGGCTTATGGAAGATATAGGAAGAAGAGAGCTTCCCACCAACACCGAACTCCAAAATGCCCAAGCTGGGCAGGACATCTGAGGTCCACAAGCTACCACTTTTTATACAAATGGAGGCCCACAGAGAGCAGGCAGGGCTTACCCACACCTTATAAAGCCCAAGTCCTGGGGTTTTCTAGAGTTAAAGTTTTTCCACTAGCAAAGGGTCAAGAACCTCCTCTAGCTACTGATAGGAGCTGAGATTCTCTGTGAGAGAATAAATCACACACGCACATGCACACACAGGCATGCACACACAGGCATGCACACACACGCACATGCACACACGCACATGCACACACAGGCATGCACACACAGGCATGCACACACAGGCATGCACACACAGGCATGCACACACAGGCATGCACACACAGGCATGCACACACACGCACATGCACACACAGGCATGCACACACAGGCATGCACACACAGACATGCACACACACGCACATGCACACACAGGCATGCACACACAGGCATGCACACACAGGCATGCACACACTTGTGCTTCAATTCAGGGGCTTCTCGGGGGAACCAAAACTTCATCTCCTAATGCTTCAAAGAGCCTTGACCCCTGAGTTAAGCATCTATGACCCCAGAGGAAGCAGCTTTTCTTTTTCAAAACTTACCAACTCTGTAATATACTCTAATCCTAATGGTGTAATCTACAAAATTCTGAGGGAAAGCAATTCCAGCAACTCAAAAAGATGATTTAATCCCTAATCAATATTTCCATATTTTTAATATGTGTCAAGGAAAAGAAAATGTTCAGGAGAAATTGAAACCTATACATATTTCACTAGCGATTTCACATATGGACCTGGAATATCTTTTCTCCTAATATGGAGATGGCTCAGCAGTATTTAAATGACTCCTTATTCCAAGTCATATAAATATGCACCAGATGTATCTTTTGTAAATGTTATGTTTTTCAAGTTCTCAGCATTTGCAAGTAGTTGAAAGCTATGTCAAGCATGCTTTAATGGTAAAGTGTATTGTACTCAAAGAGATGGCGCCGCCTTGTAGCAGGGAGAAATACAAATGTTGTCGATGGATACATTTCCACTTATTGACTTATGCTGCACAGCAGAACATTCTGTATGCTTTACCCACAAGTTCCCTATCAGTTAAGACCTAACCACATATAAAAAGTTATGCCTACATTAACGAATTCCCTAGATGACAGAAAATTCCAAACACAAAATCAGCTCAATCCCACACCCAGAGTTAACAGATGAGAAAAGCTGACCACAGAAAGTGTTACAGTGAGGTAAACACAGCCCTGAGCCACTGTCAGAGAGGACTCAGGAACGCATAGTCCCTGAATATAAGAAATGCCTCTCTGCTCTTCACTCTGCCTGTCTCTGGCCTTCACAATAAAACAAATAAAACCCGAAGTAAATCCTGTATCACATATTGATCTTCTGGGACAAATGTGATCTATGTTTTTCAAACTCTTGAAGTATCTTATGAGAAGTAAGTGCAGGAAGCAAAATGTCAAAGGTCAGCATTAACTATATATTGTAATGCTTTCTCTGATATAAAATGTATCTGACTGAAGATGAGAGTTTGCATTGAGACTATGAAAGGTATCCCATAAATTCTCTTCTGAATACTTTCTTGATTATATATATATATCAAAGATAGTTTTAAAAATGTTTTCAAGTCCTACAACAACCATCTTGAAAGCATTTTGGTGTTTTTGTTTATCTGTTTATAAATGACAATCACCAAGAATGATACCTCATTAAAATTTTGTCTTCTCTTTGTTAAAGAAAGAGCAAATCTTTTTCTCCAGGCATTCATGTGGCTCCATGAGGATGGGGTACTGTGGAACCCGGAGGAGCCAGCCAGGAGCAGCATCAGGGTCAAGTTGTCTCATCTAGAGAGCAGTAGGAGTGAGGACCACCCTCCCCCTGCCCAGGCCTTCTTGTCCCCCCCAGCAGGTAGTCAGTCCTGCACCCCACATCTTTGCTCACACCAGAGGAGGTCTTGTAGTTGAAGCCAAGGTAAGCTTCCCCTCTCCTCCCAAGGTCAAGTCCAGCACCTGGAATTCCTCTTCATGCAAGTAAGGCGTTCCCAGCACCTTGGCCCTGGGTGTATACTCACCCTGAAAGCCTCTATCCACTCCCCAAAGGTTTAAATATCCCCCCAATTAAACAGGCTGCTCAATGAAGCCTACATCCCAAGAAGCCTGTTCCTCACCAAGTTCACGATGCCTGAGGTCTCCATCACCCCCAGCCATTCCTATCTCCCTCTCAGGCCACCTGTCTGATCACACGTGATCATGCCTTTAAGGGAGGGGCAGCAGGGTGGAAACGACATGGCTCAAGCATCTCTATGGAGAACAAGGCACACATTGCCATCTATTAACAGCTACAAACTCTCACCCACTTCATTTCTTCGTCACCATGTATGGTCTCAAATTCCTCCTTGCTATGAGACAGAATATTAAATAATGAGCCATCTAGGCAAGAGCCATTCTCTGAACGCAAAGCAACTTTTCAGTTTGACCTTTACAAATAACATGTTGCCCTTCTGGGCCCAATGACAGCAGTGAAAATCTCATGTAAAACAAAGCCATCACTGAGTTTTGCGGACTGTATACCCCTGTTACCATAGTGGAGTACCCTTGTTGAACAGAGCCCCACCACTGGACATATGTCCTTTCTGGCTCCAGATGAAGTACATATTTTCTTTCTCTAACCAGGAACCAGTGTTGCACACCAGGTCAGTGCTTGAACCAGGGACTCACAGTCCTCATTCCCTCCAGAGAGGGGATGCAGGCAAGGCCAGCTCAGAATCCCTCTGTGGGCGACACTGGGTGGCTCTGAAACTCTGTCACTGTTTCCCAATGTCACAGCTCTCGGAATGCTTGGACAGTGCTCTTACCTATGTGTAGTAGGCGCTCACTAGACAAGCTGGTGTTCCATGTATGTCCATCAGCACTGCCCAGTGACCCTCACGACAGAGTCAAAGCTCCTGTACCAATAGTCAACATCATGGTTAGGGGGGTTGCTTTCCATCAGTAAGTGATTTTCTTTCCTAGGGTTCTGGGATACACAGAGGCCAATACTTTTCTGTCCAGACAGGGAGCACAAGAGAGAATGTAGATACGCCCGTGCGCTTGTCAAGATGCTTGGTTTAACTTGGCACGCTTCCATGTAAATGCAGCCTTCACATCAGAGTTGTGCCGAGTTCCTACAGGAGCCTTCTTCTATTCTGGTTTTCACAGAGCTCTGGGGGGTGGGGAGAATGTAGTTATGAAGGGTCATGAGACCTTAGGAACATTTGCCACCTTTGTTCTGACAGGAGGCTGAACCCACCAAATGTCAGAGAACCATTTCGTAAGCTAACACAGGTGTCCTGCAGGAGCAATGTCTGGAGAACTCCAAGATGCCAAGATGGATAGAAAGCAGAGACATACATGCCCCGCTCACACACACACGAATTTGGAAAATAGTAAACCATTCCACTGAAAGATATTGTGCTTAGCAGACAAGACACAGCTTCAAAACCTAGTGTCTCCATAACATGCCCTGCCAGACGGGTGTAGCCCTGTGTCCCTCTGGTGGTGTAGATGTCGATCCCCAACACAAGGTCTACAATGGAAAGAGTCTAAGTAGGAGAAGACAAATAAGGTTCAAGCTTCAATATCTGGTTCATTGTAAGTTCTTAGTAAAATCTACTATTATTATTAATGCCACTATCAGTATTGGCTTTAAGGTGATGGAAATTCTTGAAGTCACCCTGCTCAGAAATGAGAGGAGTTTACTCACAAAAATTTACCTTTCTCATCTCCTCTAAAAGAACTTGAGCACATAATATTGAATCCCGGTGTATTAATGTGCCCTGCTTCCCATGCGGAGTTCAACGCCCAAGAGAAGGGAGAGGAAAGGGGACCAGACTCAGGTGAGGACCCACATAATTGCCTTCTCACATGGCTTTAGCATGTGTTTCATGAGCCCAGTCACCTGACTC
The DNA here is from genome assembly GCF_030254825.1 of Meriones unguiculatus. NCBI lineage: Eukaryota > Metazoa > Chordata > Mammalia > Rodentia > Muridae > Meriones > Meriones unguiculatus. The sequence continues at coordinate 64,093,232 of NC_083363.1, forward strand.
CCTTAGCAAAATGTAGATTGAGGGTAACAAGGACAGTTCAAGACAGAGCCAAATGAATATCCCGTAGGTTGACAGATGCCCTCTCTGTTCATTGTGAAAACAATGGCCTTGGCTTGTTTTTGATTCCCATAGGGCACAAAGGGAAAATCCTACCCAATTTAAAGTGATGCTAGAAAGATGTCTATTGGGAAAGGGTGTTTAAACTGAACAACCTCTCATCCAGCTGGATGATATTTCTTCCACCAAGGACTCGCCCTGAGAACACACTCACGCTAAAATTGATAGCCAACAACAGCAGTCAGCAAAGAGGTTGGTCTCCACAGCATCACCCCCGGGCACAGCCAGTCCTTGCCTTCTCTGAATTACCCCAAAGGCAACGGCTCTGAGAGGTCAATCCAATGCTTTCCCAAGACCTGCTCCTCAGAACTGTAACACCTTTAAAGCATAAGGCTCAGATGGGCATTTAGAAATAGAAAACAAACCATACCCAATGGTTAATGCACTGATCCTTTGTGGGAAAAATGTATACAAAACTTATGTTAATGTCCACAAAATATCAGTTTTACTTTTGTCATTGAACTGTAAGCAGCTCATGGATACTCTCTGTCTTGGGTTGATGTCTAAGACCTGGGGTATAGAGCAGATCTACAGGCCAGACCCTGTGAAAAGATTTCTGAGACTTAAGTTAAACTTCAGCTACTCCCAACCCACACAAGAGTTAGAGAACCTGGCGCACAGACGGTGTGTAGAGGGGGAGCCTCGAGTGGCCTGGGGAAGAGGAAAAGATGCAGCCCTGGTCCCAACCACACTCCTCCGGGGGGTTTCTTAGTTGATGGAACTCACTTCCTGTTCACAATCTATTTTACTCAAAGAACCCTCGTCATGTAGAGCCTGAGAGTTTCACAAATGAGACTTTTGCTACCGCATAACACAATGGCTGCTGCTCCCCAACGTCAGGAACAGGCGGCAGCTTCATTTTAAAATGCCTTTTGGTTTTCAATAAAGGGAGGTTCGGGAAAATCACAGCACAACCGTTTTTAACATCTGAGTTGGAGGTTTCTTTCTTTCTTTCTTTCTTTCTTTCTTTCTTTCTTTCTTTCTTCCTTCCTTCCTTTCTTTAAGGCTGAGGCTAAAGGCAGCTGATAGTGGCCAGTCCTGATTGGCCAACATCTGTTTCTTTACAGGGACCTTACTTGCCAAGTAGCTGGACAGCAATACCCATTTGGTATTCATGGGAAGTACTTTCCGAACAATAATGACAATAATTGCCTCTGATTCTTGTGTTTACAACACTGCCAAAGTATCATTAGGGCCTTATTTATAGATAATAATGCTTATTAATCACAAGTATTTGAATTTTGGAATGTATTAGATTAATATTCTTTTGTACCTCAGTTCTGTACTAATGCTGTGAAAGACATTTACTGAATGCAACTCATTGGGAATGCTTATTTTGAGCTGAAAAATAATGTGTGTAATTTGCAGGTGAAAGATAAAGAAATTACATGGCTACCTCTCCACAGAGACCAACGGCCAATAGGCAGAACTCAGTCCTACCTCTCAAGCGAGAAGGGAAAAAAAGCAAAGTAAATATCCCTTTGGGTTTGGTTTTGTTTTTTCCTCTTTTCTTTTCTTTTTTTTTTTATTTTAGAAAACCTTGTAAATATGCAGACTGAAAGACATTCCTGACAGTACGTGTGTCATTCTATTTGCCTTAACTCTTCTGTGGATATATCACTTTATTGAAAAGGGTCTAGGATGAGGAATACGCATTGATTCCAGAACAACTCCCTTGTGCACACATTTTTAAAGCTCAATGAAAAAAGAGTGTGACTAAGAAACAGCTACCTGTTACCGGGTCTCCTGTGCACTTATTCCCTGATCTCTTCCTATACATTTAATCTCTGTACGGGCATATATGTAATCTTTTAAGTATTTCTCTATGTTTATATGTAACTGAAAATAGGAGTCATTAAAATTTTCAAAGGCATATCACCGTTTTTCAAGGTCAACACAATGTCGCTCAGTCTGTGTTAGTATAATAAAAACAACTTTATAAATAAAGACAGTATTACCAGTTCATAGTCCACTCAGCTCCTGAAATTGTAACAAAGATGAAATCTGTGGGGTTTTCTTCTCCCCTAGCATACATTTTTATTAACGCTTGCAGTATTCATGCTGTGTGTGGCTGAACAGTATTCAGCTTGTTTAATTAGAGGACTGCAAAGTGAAGGAACATGATTCGCCAGTGATTTTTCAGGATGAGGGCAAAGTTTATCAACATAAAATCCAGGTGCCTTTCCTTTAACAATATTCACAGCTAGGTAGCATTTTTAAAACTGCCCGAAATTAATGATCTTTAGCCAAAACATATCTGCTCAGTGCCATGCTACCCTGTTGACTACATTAAACTGTCCCCAGCCCTATTGCCACCCATAATAATTAACCTTGTCCACTACATAAAATAAGGGGCTGCACCTTTAAATACAGCCAAGAAAACTGCTCCCTCAAGAAAACCCTGGAAGTCTTGTTCTACAAAAGTGTCCAAGTCAGATCATCCAAGGAGACCAAGACCCTACCTAACTCATTACATGTGAAATGCTAACACAATTCACGGCTTAATAGAAACAACTTTACTGTTCCCAGTTGGGCTCTTTACTATCAAAACACGCTATGATATTTGCATCTGTGCTCTCCTGAGTCAAAGCAGGAAGGTGAACAGTTACTAACAATTCAACCAGTGTCCATAGTAGAGTCTGGGAAGTTAGGCCCCTCAATTCCCTTTATTTAAATATGGAGTGAAAAGACACAGAGTGATCTCAGTTCGGGGCAGGGGCGATAAGTCCATCTCTGCAGACATTGCTGGAGGGAGGCATCATGAGATGGCTGACCGACTTAGTCCAAATCTTCCAAACTTATAATGGAAGAGTTAGATTGTACAATTTTCACCATTTTTTTAGAAGCAAGGAGGAAGAGAAGGGAGAAATACCTGAATTATATGAGTAATTAACTCAAAGACATTGCCTGACCGTGTCCTTAAAAGATGCTGTCACTTGGGTGAGGAAAAGAAGAAACTCTAAGAGACCACAGTTCTCTCTGAGGATAACAGTGTGTTCCACTGTTCTGGAAGGATGGAGGCTAAGCCTCACATCACCCTAGGTTAGTTTTCTTGGAGCCCTACTGCATATCTTACCCACTGCCTGCAGACCTGGTATGGGAAGCAGAGTAGACAGCTATGGAAGAGGAGATAGGGAGGGGGCAAGGAGAGGAAAGAGAGAAAGAGAAATTAGTCTATGAATTTGAGTTTAAATTTGAGGGCATTGAGAAGATAATTCTTTAGGAAAAATGGTTTGACAGAATAACGTATATTCCACCAACACCCTGTAGTTTTCTGCGAGCCTAGTTGGATATGAAACTTGAGATCTGTCAACATTTTATAGTTACCCTGATTTAATAAGCATTTTTCCTTCTTTTCTTTAACTGCCAAATTTTTTAATGAAATGGAATCTTGGATGCCTACATTCTGGGTTTTTTTTTTTTTTTCATTTGCTATATTATAGTTCTGTCTGCTTTTAGGCCATGAATGCCAAAGTCTTTATTCTTACAAATCTCTCTACATGTGTAATTTGAGCTTGCCTAACTAGTTCTTTACCCACTTCATTAATTAAATTGACAGAAAAGGTTATTTTCCCATGTTGTGGTGAATGACTCTTCAGATGAATTTTTGAATGAACATTTAACTGTCTTAAGTTCGTACATAGTCCCATGTCCTTACATCGCACCACAGCAGCAGATAGAAAACTTTCTCAAAAAAAAAAAATACAACTCATCTCAAACTTCTAACTAGAGTAAAATGTTTTTACTTCTCAGTTTTTGTTTTTCAATTTTTTTAATTTTTAACGTATGGCCACCATTTTAATTTTGAACTTTTAAAGATATTAAGAAATAAAATTGAAAAATTATTAGGTTAAAACAATTTTTATTTCACATGTTTGTCTAGAGAGCTCTGATGAGACATAAGCCTTTAAGAGCTCTTCCAAATAAAAAGCAATAAACTGAACTATGGAATCAATGTCCTCATGAACATAGATATTTTGCAAGGCAAATGTACTTTTTATATAAGCATGAAAACTCGAGATTTTTTTATAAAAGCAGTGTAAATAAATCATTCATTAAAAAAGTTCCTGATCACAGCCTTCAGGAAACTTCAAAACTTTATCATTTTAATTTGTCTACTAGGACCAACAGCTCTTGAAAGAGAAAATTTAGGTCCGACATTTCTTTACATTTGTTTAGCACAAATGAGCATTTGGATTCCTGCCAATGAATGTCAATATATTCATTTTGACGGTAATCTTTAACAACAACAACAAAAAAAAAGCTTCCAAAAAATCTGAAGATTCAAAATACCACTTAAAAAAAAAAAAAGCAAGTATGTAACATGTCACCCCATATCCAGGCAAATCATTTCAAAGACAAATACATGCTTCAATTTTGCTTCTTTAATATTGTTTGCCTACAGATCACCTTTTAATGTACAGAGAGGCCCATAACAATAACTACGGTAAAAATGATTTCTTTACACTAAGGAGAATAAAATAAAATTGTTGCTCTTTTTTTTTCATTGTATCAGGGTTTAACTTTTCATCTAAGACAAGAGCATTTAATATATGAAAAAAGACAAAGGGAAAATTATCTCACTCTAAATGGAATGTTTATATTTTGAATTTGCATTTTTAAAGTGTGCTACCATTTTTATTTCACATGGAACACATTATTTAAGTACACAGTACTTTTAAATGGACTTGCTTAAAATAATACTATGAATCTATTCTTTTCTGGGGTGTCATCTACCAGAAGCCCAAGTCACACTTGAAAGGAATTTTGGATTGTTTCAGGATCATACATTCAGTTTGTCTTGCTTTGAGCTGCTGCTATTTAATGCTTTGTTAATCATAAAACTCCAGTGTGTTGCACATGGGCCTGTTCTATGCAAATATATTCAGTTGGGGTATGTATGTATTTTGTTATGTTCTGTACATAAACATCTACCCTGGTGCATATGTATATTTACATCGTGTGTAAATATGTGGAGTACATTACCAAACTGCACTGTACTTAAGAGGAGGAGGGGTTTCGAAGGAGTGCCAGGCAATATTTTAGTTAACTGTTAACTGAGTACTTTTTTTTAATGAAAGTCATTAAGTTGTATTTTAGGTTTTGTTTTTCACAGTCCCAAAGGTGGGTGTTGACAGACATGATTATTTCCTGTTTTCCAAAAGGCCAGTTTTAAAATATTATGTTAACATCTGCTTTAAATAATTAAAAGTGGAACCATCCCCTTTGCATCTACCTTCTCCTAGGGAAGCCTGTGGGCAAAGATCCTGATAAATAATTCAAAGAAAAACTTAACTTTGATTTCACAAACAAAGGCTCATCCACTGAAACACTAACATTCCACCATTAACATTCTTTGTTAAAATGTGGCTGTCTCTAAATTATCTCATGAAAAGAACTGACTGACACTGTATCAAGAGGCTGGCTGAGGATGGCCTCTTGGGGTGAGGGACTGTGTGTCACATTTACTCAGAAGCTTTCTCCAAGACAGGAGGTCTCAAAGAAATATGAAAAATCACCTAATATTATAGATCCAAGAAATGGATGTAGACCATATTTACACGTGATGTAAATATACATATGCACAAGCATACATGTTTATGTACATAAGATCTATACACAACCCAATGAACGCATTTGCACAGAGCATGCCCACGTGCAATAGACCAAACTTCTATGGTTAACAGCTCAAAACGGAAGAAAGGGACTCTTACTCACACTGAAAAATACCAAAGGTATTTCTTAATTATTAGAAATCCTTGAATGCAAATGCTCAGCAGAGGGCAAGCGCAAGCAAGCATCATGAAGTTTCCTTCTATGATCTTCAGAAACCTAGTGTTACACAAATGTATTTAGAGTCACAGTCCAGAGGAGAAAAAAAAAAAAAAAAAAACAAAAACACACCTTTAGTGTGTTTATAAATGTCCCTGTCTTGTCTCCCTTGATAAGTGAGCAAACTGGACGGGACACAGGAGGGAGAGGAAAAGAGTTCCTGGTTAATGATTTATTTTGTCCCAACTTTCCTTCAACTAGTCCACTTTTTTCTCATGGAACGATAATTGACAGTCCCTGTTTTGTATGAAATTATGGAAATCACAGGCTAGAAGAATGGGGAGACATTATTTCAGAACTGAAAAGAGGTAGGTGTCTTTACTTCCTCCTACAATTTCTCATTACTGGAGAGGAGCCAGGAGGTTGAAAAGGTGCACTACAGACCACGATTATGGGCTGCAGCCCAGGTCCTTCCTCCGCCCTGTTCCTCCAAGAGGAAGAAGAGGAGGAGGAGGGGGAGGAGGAGGAGAATGGAAGAAAGGAAGAAAAGAAGAAAAGAGCTTCGATTCACAATCCTTACCACCAAGACAGAGAAAGCAGCTACCCCCTAACTCCCTAAAACGTGGTCTCTGGAGCATGGGCCCTCGAATAAAGAGCAAGCTGTCTGATGCTGTTACGTCTCCAGCTAGTATCGCCCCTCTCGGCTTTACCTTGCTTGGTTCACGAGGGGCTGTCCATAACAGCCCCGGACCATGCGACTACAAGGGAGATCTTTGGGGACCTGCAGCGACGACCCAAGAGAAAGAGGGAGACTCACAGTAGACAGAGAACCAGCCTGGGACAGACTAAAGACCCTAGGCTCTGCGCCATGGGTACCCACACAGGCAGGAGACAACTGGCAGGAAGCATCCTGCTGCGCCGTGTCCTGCCTTTCCAAGCTCTGCCGCGCCTTGCCCCGCGCTGCCCTGGGCGCGCGCTTCACTCGCACGCACACGCACACCCGCGCTCACGCTCAGCGGCTCTCTCCAGACCTCTGGGCGACGGCCCTGCCCCGCCCGGCGCGGCCCCCGCAAGGGGGCAGAGAGGCACCAGGGCTCTGCCGCGCGTGGGCCGCGGCGGAAGACGCTGGGCGGCAGGTGGCGTGCAGCGGCGGGAGGGGAGAGCGGGGGAGGGGGGCTGCACCCTTCCCGCAGCCGCCCGGACGCCTCCTCGGAGAGGGCACTGAGCGCCCGGTCGCACCGCCTGGCCGGGAGCTGTGCTCCTCCGCGTGCGGGAACCCGGCTGGCACGCGGCCGCCGAGGGACCCCACGCGGCTGGGCACTGGCGCGGGCCCTCTCCGAGCCTGCCTGCAGAGGGCGCCCTCCGGGTGCCGCCCGCGGGCCAGGCCTCCATCCCAGAACACCAGGGCCGGGTCAGGTTGGTACTGTCGCACCAGCCACCACCTAGGGCCACAAGACGTCGCAGCCCGCGATTCTCCTTTTCTGTACCCCGGAGCTGGAAGACAAGGGGACACAGCGGGCTGACCAAGTGGCCATGTGGGGTCACAGAGCCACGGCGGGGTGGGGGAGGGGGCGTGTCTTTTCTCTCGAGGAACCCTCAGGGCGCCGGAAAGTTTTCCACCGCTCGGGGACACCGGAGGGTACAGTGTGAACCCCGCTGCCTATGGCCCCCAAGTTCTAGAACTCTCCCGGCGCGCTGTGCCTCGGCTTCGCTGCCTGTCACGAACAGCACACACGCCCTCCGCCTGCCAGATTGACCCAGGCTCCCTTAGGAACCCCACAAACAGGCTGGGCTTTAGGCTAGGGGAGGAGGCTCCCTGCAGACGGCGCGCCCCCGATCGCGGGGTGCTGCCCACCCTGAACTTTGATCGTGTGGAAAAGTGGGGACGGCATTCCCCAAGAAGCAAGTTCGGGACCCCAGGAGGACATCTTTTGAGGTCTGAGCGGACCTGGCTCTTCTGCAAGCACGCCCCGCAAAAAGTGTCTTCCCTGTAAAACTGAGGCCTCCAGACCCGAGTGGCCCTGTCCCCTCCTCACTGCAGAAGTTCAGCTGAGCTTGAGAGAGTGATGTCCCCCATCCTCGGCGCCTTTCCCGTGCTTAGCCGCCAAGCCAAGGCCAGAGGTGTGCAGGGAAAATTTTAGAGAAACCGCATCTTATAAATGTGAGGATTTGATCAGGCAGCACAGATTACTCAAAGCGTTCCGTTTTTCTGCGATCCAATTTTATTAGGATTTATTCTCATTTGTGCCCGGCTTCTCTGGGGAAATAATGCTTTGATTAATGTAATCCTGGCCCAGGATCGCGCTTCACGCCCCTCGACCCTCTCCCAAGAGAAAGGGCCTGTTTGACAAACAATAACAGAGGCGCAACTCTTGCAATCTGCCCGCGCCTTTGGGGATGGCTGGGAAGAGGGTGACGCTCGCTCACACCCTGCTCGCTGAAGGCGGTGTGCAGGGGCGAGAAAGAGGGGAGCCCTGTGGCGGCGAACTCTCCAGGCAGAGCCCCAGGTACCGCGGCGAGGCGGGAGAGGGGAAGGGAGGCGCCCACAGAAGGGCCCCCTTGGAGCCTCGGCTGCGGACAGAGGAGCGAGCGCGTGGACGCCGGTGCGCGCCTGTCCCCTGCTCTCTCCCTGGAGACAAAGTCTACTTCTTTGTCCCTCTCCTCAGGCCTCCACGGCAGAGATCTGCGCGCTGTGATTGTGCAGTTCCGTGACCCCGACTACATCTGTAGCGCCCACCCGCGGCCCCGCGGCACCGGAGAGCAGGTCTCAGGGGCTCACCAGCCGCGCCAACCTCAGACGCCCTGCAGCCGTCAAAACCCGAACCGGAAGCCCAGAACCAGGGACCCAACTCAGTGGTTTTCCTCATCCATCACCCATGCATCCATTCATCCTTGCATGCATGCATGCCTGCATGCCTGAATACCATACAAATCGGTGGACAGAAGCGCGGAGAGTCCTTTGCCCAGCTACGGGCTGAGAACGGGCGCCCCCTCTGCAGCTCTCTCGCCTCCTGCTCAACCAAAACCCCCTCCGCGAGGAGAAAACAGCTCAATTACGAAAGGAGCAGAGAAACGAAATCCCGGGCTCAAACGCCCTGCCCACCGCGGCTTCTACGGTCCCCCTTTCTGTAACACCGTCCCCACCCCCACGGTCCCCAGCTCAGGGGCGGGCGGGGAGGCGGTGGCGCGAGGGGTCCTGCCCCGCTCCACGGAAACAAAGCCCGCCGCGGGAGCTCACGGCCGCCTCAGAGCGGGTGACAAAGGCAGGCAGGCGGTGCCAAGCTCCAAGGCAGTGCTCCTATGGCCAGGCGGGAAGGAGGCCCAAAGATGGGTGCAATTTGCACCCAGATTTTTCTGGGCTTCTCTCCTGTTTACCCAAAGACCTGTTGGGTGACTCAGCGTTTATCTATCTGGTCCTGCAACCTCAACATCCTCGCTCCTCTCCTGGGCCCGCCCCAGGCTCCTCCACCTCGCCCCGCTTTTTTCTCCACCTTACTCCTATTACCTCGGGCCCCCTCTGGCTTTGAGGGTTAGCTTTTTCCCCCTCGTCTTTTCCATGGAAAAGCAATGTTAACGGGACTTCTGCAGACCGCTCTATGTTCAAATAATATTCTAAAAGATCTTTCTGGGAAGTCGCTGGCAGAAAGGGGGAAGTATTGGGAGCCTTTTAATTTTATTATGCAAACTGCACTCTAAATAAAATAGAATGCCGTTAAAATGCGTTCTAAGAAAGACAGACAGCCCCGAGGCCCAACAGATTCCTGCTGAATGCGGCAAATGTCCCTGTCGGCTCCCACAAATCATATAAATGGTTGGGTCGGGGGAGGGGAGAAGACCCCCCTCCCCATGCAATAGAAACCCACCCCACATAAGTGGACGCTCCAAGTGTCTGAGGCAAACCTTTCTAGGGGGGAAAAGTTCTAATCTTGCATTCTAACCCTGGATGGGAATTGCTGCCAAGACCCTACCAATAAAATCGTGCAATTTTTGAATTTAAGGTACTTTTAAAGTTTTGCTTGATCAGTTTGGTGGCAGTAAAAATAAGGGGAACACAGTCGTCGAGTTTTGACAGCACATGCCGTGACTTCTGGGTGATTTTTGTGCCCTGGTTTAACACTAAATTAATGTTTAATGTTTATCGAGTGCCATTATGAGTCGGGAATTCTCCCCTCGGGTTTTATTAACTAGGGTCCCTGCAGAAAATTTAGGCAGAAAAGTAAATGTTAAAAGCAATGCTGGGCCCACAACTTTTAACTCGGAAAGAAACCTGAGCTCCAGGAAGCCACTGTGAGCAAGGTCCCTCAACTTCTATTTAGTATTTAGTGGATGAAATTATATTCTTGCAAACTGTGAAATAATAGAAGCACCAACTGTCAGTGAGTACACTTGTATTTTTTAAGTGGATAGCCACAACCACAAATTCTTGAAAACACCAGTGAAGTAGGGCTGGCCTAGGTGGGCACTGAGTTGGGTAGGACTCCAGGGAAGGGGCAGAGCTGTGGGACTGAAGCCACAGGAGTGAAGAAGCTGCAGCAGAACTGCTTGGCAGAGATGGAAAAAGAGCAGCAGCCTTCAACCTGAAATGCCCCATCTATACCCAGCTCCTCAGACAGTAGGCAAGGTCAAATGTCAAGGAAAACACACACACAGAGAGAGAGAGAGAGAGAGAGAGAGAGAGAGAGAGAGAGAGAGAGAGAGTAGAGAATTGCTTTCTGGGATGACACACCAGCTCTCTTTTACCCCAGCACTATTAGATTAGTTCAGTCTCAAAGAAAATGCTGTAAATTTTAAAGGCAGTGCTTGTTGGAGAAGGACCTCAGGGAAGGAGCAGTTCAAATCTCTTAGGACTAATGCCAAGAACACAAACTCCAGACACTCCTCTAGTAAAGCTGAGTTCATATTTCTGGGCTTTGTTTTCATGACACACACACAAACACATACACACCAAATTTACCTTGAAATATTTTTCTAGCTAGAACATATCCACATTTGTTGCTAATGAATCGTATTTTCTCCATCAACTCTAGTCAATCAGCTGGGCTCTGTGTTGTTACCTAGTCCTAGGAGTTGAATTTGAAAAGAACCATAATGTCGGGAGCACAGGAAGGATGGTGAAGGGCAGGCAAGAATAATCCATTAGCTGCAGCTTCCCCAGCAATTGGAAGAGAGCATTACCAGACTTGACAGGTTCATGCACACAGCTAGAGTGAGCAAACAGTTGGAAATGGGTTGCTTCAAAAGCACATACAAGATTACCAACTAAGTTACTGTGCCCTCTCAATTTATTTTCCACAATTAGAAATACCCTGTAGTTTAAGGAGGAGGGAACTTACTTTAGAGTAAAGAATCAGAGTTTCTTTTCATTCGTGATTCTTCAAACCAGTTTGAAGAAACCTTAGTGCTTTCTTCCTTCCTCCAGATCAGATAAACCAGTATCAAAGAGGTACAAAGAGGGGGGATGCATATTCCAAAACCTTAGCATTACCAAGAAACAACTCATCCACTGTCCACCAGATAAAGCCTCTTTTCTAACCAAAAGCCACCATTGCAGAGCTCTCCCATTTGGACGGGGTACACAATACAGACTGTGGGCAAGGTGGACGTTTTAGCGTGTAAACGCTGGGAGAAACCGCTTCTGTGTTGCTATTTTACTAGACAACTTTCTCATTGTCAAATAGAAGCAAATGAGAAAATATCCATTTTGTGTTGTGGGCATTTGGTCCAAGTAATGTTCTTCATTCGCTCATTTTGCAAAAGCGATTTCACCACCCCCAACAATTAAGTCTGTAGCCTTTGTCCAGAACTTTGGATCTTAATCTATACCCACCTTGATTATACCCACTCCCAAGTCATTACAGAATTCTCACATGGTCCCTGTAAACTAGCGGCTCACCTCAAATTAACTTGTTGCTTTTCCCAGAATTCTTATTTTCTGTCTCTTTTACTTCTTGTTTTCTAAATCTGTAAGACCATGACGGTTCCCCCCACACACACTTCCCTCTTCTTTCCATTACATTTTTGAGAAAGGGGTGTGGGGGAGCCGCTGCTTAGACAATCACAGCTCCTAGGAACTGTAACACAGGAGAGTGTGGGCTCAGAGCATGGGGGTGAGGGGCTTCGCCAGTGTTTTGCAATATGAATGATTTTTTTTAAAGTTCCCTTCCCTAATAACACATCCTGAATGCCTTGAGCACCCCTGAGCATGCAAAACAAGCTAAGCCTTGGGACTTGTGCTGTTTTGTGGACCTAGAAGTCTTTTGTACGCAATGCAGAGCTGTGGAAGAAAGCAGTGTTTGTGTTCAAATTACAATTTCCTCAATTCTCCACTTTTTATTAGCAAAAACCTGACAGTGCATCGCCTGACTCCAAATGTGAAAGGGCCAGGGTGAAAATAACATGATTTAAGTGTATTTCAGTGTCTCTTTTATGCATATGATTCCTATAATCGTTCAGACCTAGATGAACTCCCACTTCAAGCCAACCCTGACCTACTAAAATTAGTTTAAAAGAAAAACGTACTGGCTGAAGCCTGGTTGGCTTGGAGCAGTTTTGAAAGGAAGCCAGTGGCACCAACCCCCTCCCCTAGAGAAGTAGCAAAGCTATCAGAAAGGTCAGCTTTGTAGCCTGTTCACTCACAGGTGCCTTCAGATGAGCTGCGGAAGGCAGCTTCACACCTCTAGTCACTCATGCCTTGTCTTTCTTAGTAACTCTCTAAATCTCTTTGGGAAAATTTTTTGAGACAAACTGACTAAATCCTCACAACCAGCTAGGATTTGCCCTTCACTGTTTTAGGAAGTTTTCTACTTTGCTACAAAACTTTTTTTCTTTTTTGCCACAATTTTCATGGGCAGCACACGTGTGTGCATACACGTGCATGCAAACACAAACACACACAAACACACACACACACACACAAAGTCTTAGAGGCAGAAACTTTTTGCTCCACTAAAACTCCCCTTTAACTGTGGTAAAAGGGTTCAAGCTCACAGTTACCTCTACCCTTTGTCAACCGTGTATTTTTCTCTCTACAAAGCCTTTCAAGGCCAACTGTTAAACCCTCTGAAAACCAGTAAGAGTGAACGTAGCTACTAGGTATCAAATGAAGTAAAAATTCCAGGCACCTGCTATATCCTCAAGACCAAATGTGAGACTATGTCCTGCTGAAAGGACCATCTTTTTTTCTTCAGAATTCATTTTGTTTTTTTTAAACAAACAAACAAGAAAAAGAAAAAGAAAGAAAAGTCATCATCTCCAGCCTGAAAGAGTTTCTTAAGTAACCTATACTACATTGTAACCGTAACAGTAATTCTTTTCACTGTTCTGCTTTCTCCTTCCTTCCTTCCTTCCTTCCTTCCTTCCTTCCTTCCTTCCTTCCTTCCTTCCTTCCTTCCTTTTTTCCCACCTTTCTTTTCTTTCTTTCTTTTTTCTTTTCTTTTTTCTTTTCTTTCTTTCTTTCCCTTCCTTCCTTCCTTCCTTCCTTCCTTCCTTCCTTCCTTCCTTCCTTCCTTCCTTCCTTCCTTCCTTCCTTCCTTCCTTCCTTCTTTCCAGCCCAGTTTACAACGCATACTACCCACAGTCTCCTGGAAAGAAATGGGAAAATACTTGCAGCATTCTCTGGCTTCCTGGGTCATTTACAGACATGCCTAGTATGTGGAGAGATAATCGTCTCAGTATTTTTAAGCCCTATGTTGTGCAATCATTTCCCTTCTTTCCTTGAACATGCACAGGAAGGTAAGGGTGCTTGTTCTGCTGGCAAGTTTGGAAAGACAGATTTGCTTTTGAACTGGCTGCATTTTCCTCAGCGCCTGCTACTCCGCGTCAGTGCGCCCCCTGCTGACTAGTCAATAGGGTACTGCTAAGCAAAGTTTATTTTGTTCAGTAAACCGTGTCATATAAAATTAACAACAACCAATAAAATTAGCTTATATGTTTCAACTGTAAAAGTCCAAAACAAAATAAAGCTAGTTTTAGTGGTCCTAGAAATCTCTAGTTTGGCTTCTCCTCTTTGGCTGAATCAAGGTCCTTTTATCTAAAGCCCAGTGCACAAACATATAGCTTAATGTGACTAGTGTTCTTCCTTTTATTTCTTTCTCTATGGCAACCAATATGCTCTGCTCAGAAATGTTCCCCATCAAGGAAACAAATGATCTTCAGGGAGCAGCTCTATGTGGCATCTGGTCCACTGGAGCGCCCGGAGTTAACCCCAGTCAGACGCAGGGCTGTAAACAAGGGGAGGAAGCCTGGCGACTCTGAGCCCCTCCCCAACTGACGCCTCTTCCTCTCTTTACAAACCGCTGCATTGATTTAGCATCAACTGTTTCCAAATAAATTACCAATTCTAAGTTGCAAGGTGTTCTATATACAAAAGTGCAGTATAATTCCAGGCATTTGACACCTCCCCACCCCCAAACTGTGGCTTCCTTCAAAAGAACAGATCTAAGAAGCTTTTGAAATCATCCTCAGTGTATCTCACTAAAGGAAGATCATCTCACTGGCCTGGACTTGGCATAGCTATTTTTTTCGGCCATATTTATTTAAGTAAGTACACCCTTGAATTTTACAAAAACCGAGGCATGGGTCTGAATGTCAAAATTAGAAATCATGGAAAACGCTGAGGCTCCAGCGCCCTTGGGGAGTAGAGGGCAGGGATGTCCTGGTTAGTTTTGATTGATCACCCTCTTTCTGACCGGTTTTCACCACCGAGCCAGGAGCAGCAGCACACGGCCTGCTCCCCAGTTGCAGCTTTGACTTCCTGCCTCTTCTCCCTCCTTGCTTCCTCACCCAGCCCTCTGCCCTCGGGTTGCCAGGCCTTCTCCTCACTTAATCCTGCATCTCCCCATCCTAACCTGCATAGACTCACAATCCAGACACCTCGCCAGGGCAGGTTCCTCCATCTTCAGCCCTGATTCTCGGGGGAAATCCCAAACAAGAAATATCTATATACTCCATGCTTGGTAGGCACCTATTTTCCAGGGTCTACCCCTCCTGTGATCAACAATTTCAATTAATAGCTCTCTCTCTCTCTCTCTCTCTCTCTCTCTCTCTCTCTCTCTCTCTCTCAGGAGAGGAACGCTCTTGCTGTGAGGGCCTTTGGAACCAGTCCACCTTTTTATGGATTATTTTAGCAACGCCAGATTTCTTTTACTCACTCAGTCCGACACGACACACATTCCCTTCCCCTCTCCTCCCAAGCAATGAAAATAAAGCTTCCAAACCTACAAGAGCATGAATAAATACACCTGAAAGAAAGGAAAAGGAGAAAGCACAGAAAGAAAATGAAACACAAAACAAAACAAAAACACTTACCCGGCAAATTCCCAAGGTTAGAATTTTAAATAAAAGGTTGTTGTTTTTTAAATATGGTGCCTGGAGGAGAAGGCACATTTTCTACTCTCCAGAGCCGAGGCATCCTTAGCCTTCCCTTTACACTGACTCCTCTAAGCCCAGTTCTCACTAGTCTATTATTTTCACCAAAATATATGAAAATGTATGCAAATGAAAATCAGCACTAACTGTTCTCCCCTTGTTATATACTTTGGATTTTTTTTTCCAGACAAAACAATCACACTCCGGAGGGAGGGGGCGGATGGGGTGGGGCGGGAGTGGGGGGAAGCTGGGGAGCGATTTGAGAACTAAGTATGTGGGGGGGGAGAGAAGGGGACAGACCTGGGAACAGAAGTGCGTTTCTGTTATTGAGGAGCACAACGTTTGGGGGGCTTCCCGAACGCGCACACACTCCTCGCAGGGAGAGAAAGTGGATCTGTTTGCAGGGGCGCTATCCCGTTTCATCAGGCCACCTGAGACGGCTTTTGAAAGCGTGTACTGTGAAACTCATAGCAGTAATTTAGACAAAATCCTCACTGTATATTAATGAAAGGCGGCCCCATGGCTCTGTTCCTATCCTCCCCATTCAGTGTAAACAAAACCACGAGACTCTTTCGGTTTTTGAGCCGGATCCAAGCAAAATCGGCAGGAAAGGAAAACACGGGGTGCTGGCACCGACTATTCAAACGTCTGCACCTGGAGATCTCAGATTTATTCAATGAAATCTGTGTTCCATCTCTTATATATACATATACGCGTGCATAAATATAAAAAGGAACCTTTTGGAAGGGAGGGGGATCTGTTTGGGGCTTTGGTTACTGCTGCCTTTTAGATCTGCTCCTATGATGGTATCTTTTACCCCAGCAAGCAGGAGCTGGACCCTGTCCTACAAAAACGCTCCGCGTCTGCAGTTAATCTTGAGATCGCGCCGAGGCTGCGTGGCGGCTGCCGAGCTGCAGGGCTGGGCTGGGGCTGAGCTCACCTAAGTGAGGGCGGCCCGGGGAAGGCGGGCCATTCTTTATGTTCGCGGCACCCGGCGGCCGGGAGCGCCCGTCCGCCGCTCCGGCCGGGGACTGCAGGTTGCAGGCCGGGTTGCCTCGCCCTGCAGCTGGGGGTGCGGGGTGCAAGTACACGCACACTCATCAAGAGTCGTGTATTTATTGAATGTCCGAATCGGGTTCGTTCACTGGAAATCCCCAAGGAGGATTTAATTTGCCCTTGTTTTCATTGCCACTTTCTCTTTTTTCTTGGTTCGCTGAGGTTCCTCTGTGCGGCGTTTCCGCCTGGCCGCGTCCCCCCACCACCACCACACACACACCCCACCCCACCCCCTCTTCTCCCGCCTACCGGCCGCACTCCTCCTCCCGGCCCCTTAACTCTTTCAGCTGGGTTGCGGCTGAGGAAGCACTTGTCCCCAGCGGTCACAGCCACCTCGCAAACCTAAGACCCAAAGAAAGAGGAAAATAAAGCGCCCCCAGGCTCAAGAATAGCAAGCGAGTAAACCCCCATCACACACACACACACACACACACACACACAGCGGTGGGGCCCGGGCAGGGCGCGGCTAGCGGACCCCAGCCCTCCGGGCGAGCGGCCTCGGCCACAGCATCCTCAAGGCGTCGGGTGGAATCCACTTACGATGACTCTAGGGGACGGTCGGGCTCATTGCCTTTCAAATACTCGCGTGGCTTCGGTGGCCGGCACCTTCCAAACTCGCAAGGGCACGCAAGCTACTTGCAAGGATCCCAGAGGAGGGTGGGAGGGAGGGAGGGAAGGAGGGAAAAGGCGAGGGAGAGGGGTGGGGGAGAGCGAGCCGCCGCAGCGAGCGGTCCGCCTCGCACGCGCGGACCCCGCGCTGGTCCAGGGCCGCAGGTTTCCCAGATGATGGCATCCGAGAACTTAAACAAAGGGGGTGGCCGCCGGCGCGCGGCGGCACAAAGTTGCAGTGGCGGATTTCCAACAAGCGTGGCCGCGGCCGCTCGCGGCGAGGCCAGCCTCCCT
Source organism: Meriones unguiculatus (assembly GCF_030254825.1). Lineage (NCBI taxonomy): Eukaryota > Metazoa > Chordata > Mammalia > Rodentia > Muridae > Meriones > Meriones unguiculatus. The sequence continues at coordinate 64,110,446 of NC_083363.1, forward strand.
TCCCCACCCCCCGCGGGAAGGAGACGGGGGCCGAACGTGGAGGGAAGAGGAAACTTTGAAAGCAGTGGGGACACATCTGGCTCTAGGTACCGGCTTGAACGAGGCGCGCGGTTTGCAGACGCGGGGCGGGAGTGCGACAGCACGCACCCGGGGGAAAACGGGTCGACTGCTATTTTCCATGATTTTCTCCCTCTCGGTTTTCCTTCTGACCCCCTCCTCCCCGCCCCCTCCTTTTCGCTTCCATTTCTCCCCAACCCCCCCCCCCCCCCCCCCCCAGCAATCGCTGCCGCGCAGAGCCGCCAAGGGGATGCAGCCGTTCGGGCCGGACACTAAGAGTTAAGATGTGGCGGACGCGTGGGAGGGGGGACGCCGGGGGGTGGAGGGGGAGGGGCGTGGAGGGGCGAGCGGCGCGGGGGAGGGGGCCGGGGACGACAGATTTCCAGCTTCTCCGACGCGCTGCCTAAATTAAAAAGCAACCAATCGGAACGGCCGGAAGGGGGGCCGCGCGTCCCGAGCCAGTCATCCCGGGCCTGCCAATCACCCAGCGGGTAGCCAATCAGCGGGGGCCCTGGTGCTCGACTTCCTTGTATTTGGGAAAGTGTGGTGGTGGGTGCGCGCTCGCGGCGGAGGGTAAACATTCGGCCGTCCCCGCTCTGAGAGGGAGGGACGGAGAGCGAACTGTCAGATCCCAGCGAGAGCGGGCGCCCGAGAGGGAGAGTGAAATAGAGAGAGAGAGAGAGAGAGAGAGAGAGAGAGAGGGAGAGAGAGGGAGGGAAAGGGAGACGGGCAGGAGGAGAGAACCCGGCGCGGAGCTAGCCCCGGCTGCGCCTCTGCCTCGGCACGCCCGCGCCCGCCGCCGGGCTACCCAGGAGCGCCGCGACGTGCCCGCCAGAGTCGCTAGTGTATCAAGGATCCCCCGTTTGCACACACACGTCTCCACCTCCACCAATGCACTCTTCTTCCTCCTCCTTCTCCAGACAACCGCGGGGGAAAAATAAAAGCTCAACCCCAACCATCAGCAACAAGGTAACAGAGCAATTCGACCTTTGTTTTCCTGTTCAGTTTTTGCCGTGTTATATTTGTTTCCTAATTTCTGCCCAAAAGGAAAGATGTCGCACCAGACTGTGAGTGTTGCGAGGAAAACGAAAAGGGACTCTTGTTTCAGAGCCACCCGAGAGCCCCAGCAATAGCGACTTCAGAGACATGCACCATCGCCAGAAGTTTTCCTAGGACAGAAAAAGAAAAGGAAAGAAAAGCCAAACCAAAAACTTGAAAGGAGAGGACCGGAGGGGACGGACGGGCGCCGGCCTCGCCACCCCGCAGCCGGCCCGCACCAGCACGCGCGGACGGACGGAAAAAGTTTTACCATGCTGAGGGGGAGGCCGTGAGATGCGTGGCTGACGAGGAGAGCGGAGCGCGCGGACGCGGGCGGCCGGGCTGCGGCCACCCAGGCTCGGCCGCGAAGAAAGGGAGCGAGCGCCGCGTCCTTTGTTGTCTCCGGTGAAGCCGTCGGCCGGCAGGTGGACCGAGCCCCGCGCCGGGCGGCAGGCGCGGCGGGGCCGCGCGCCCGGGGAGCGCCCGGCGTCCCGGCCCCCGCCCGCGTGGGCAGGCCCGCCGCCCGCTCCCAGCCCCGGGGGCGACCACGACCCCCGCTGACCCGGCCGGCCACGGGGCGCTCCGGGAGCAGCGGCCCCCCCGCGCCCAGGGCGCCGCGGCGGCGGCGGCGGCGGCCGCTGCTGAGCGGGGCGGCCCGGCGAGCCCCGCGCCCTGCCCGGCGGCCTTGCGGCTGCAGCCCCGGGCCGCGGCGGCGGGGGCGGCGGCGGCGGCGGCGGCGGCGCGGGCGGCGGGGCCGGCGGGGGCGGGCGGCGCGGCGGGGCGGGGAGGAGGCGGCGGCGGCGGGCGGCGGGGGGGCGCGGCGGCGGCGGCGGCCGCGGCGGCCGCGGCGGCGGCGGCGGTGGTGGCGGCGGTGGGGTGGCGGGAGCGGAGCGGCATGGCCACGGCGGCTTCTAACCCCTACCTGCCGGGCGGCGGCCTGCTGGCGGCCGGCTCCATTGTGCACTCGGACGCGGCAGGGGCGGGCGGCGGCGGTGGGGGCGGCGGCGGCGGGGCGGGCGGCGGCGGGGCGGGCGGCGGCGGCGGCGGCATGCAGCCGGGCAGCGCCGCCGTGACCTCGGGCGCCTACCGCGGGGACCCGTCCTCCGTCAAGATGGTGCAGAGCGACTTCATGCAGGGGGCCATGGCTGCCAGCAACGGCGGCCATATGCTGAGCCACGCGCACCAGTGGGTCACCGCGCTGCCCCACGCCGCCGCCGCTGCCGCCGCCGCCGCCGCCGCTGCCGTGGAGGCCAGCTCGCCGTGGTCGGGCAGCGCGGTGGGCATGGCCGGCAGCCCGCAGCAGCCGCCGCAACCGCCGCCGCCGCCGCCGCCGCCGCCACAGGGCCCCGACGTGAAGGGGGGCGCGGGCCGCGAGGAGCTGCACGCGGGCGCGGCGCTGCACCACCGCGGGCCGCCGCACCTCGGGCCGCCGCCGCCGCCCCCGCCGCACCAGGGACACCCCGGGGGCTGGGGCGCCGCCGCCGCCGCCGCCGCGGCCGCCGCCGCCGCCGCCGCCGCCGCGCACCTCCCGTCCATGGCGGGCGGCCAGCAGCCGCCGCCGCAGAGCCTGCTGTACTCGCAGCCCGGCGGCTTCACGGTGAACGGCATGCTGAGCGCGCCCCCGGGGCCCGGCGGCGGCGGCGGCGGCGCGGCCGGCGGCGCCCAGGGCCTGGTGCATCCGGGGCTGGTGCGCGGGGACACGCCTGAGCTGGCGGAGCACCACCACCACCACCACCACCACGCGCACCCACACCCGCCGCACCCGCACCACGCGCAGGGCCCCCCGCACCACGGCGGCGGCGGCGCGGGCCCGGGACTGAACAGCCACGAGCCGCACTCGGACGAGGACACACCGACGTCCGACGACCTGGAGCAGTTCGCCAAGCAGTTCAAGCAGCGGCGCATCAAGCTGGGCTTCACGCAGGCCGACGTGGGGCTGGCCCTGGGCACGCTCTACGGCAACGTGTTCTCGCAGACCACCATCTGCCGCTTCGAGGCCCTGCAGCTGAGCTTCAAGAACATGTGCAAGCTCAAGCCGCTGCTGAACAAGTGGCTGGAGGAGGCGGACTCGAGCACCGGCAGCCCCACGAGCATCGACAAGATCGCGGCGCAGGGCCGCAAGCGCAAGAAGCGGACCTCCATAGAGGTGAGCGTCAAGGGCGCGCTGGAGAGCCACTTCCTCAAGTGCCCCAAGCCCTCCGCGCAGGAGATCACCAACCTGGCCGACAGCCTGCAGCTCGAGAAGGAGGTGGTGCGCGTCTGGTTCTGCAACCGGCGCCAGAAGGAGAAGCGCATGACGCCGCCCGGCATCCAGCAGCAGACGCCCGACGACGTGTACTCGCAGGTGGGGACCGTGAGCGCCGACACGCCGCCGCCGCACCATGGGCTGCAGACCAGCGTGCAGTGAGGCCGGGCGCCGCGCGCACCGGGCCGCCGAGAGCCGCCGCCGCCGCCGCCCCGCCGGGAGCCGCCGAGGGCCGCCGCCGCGCGCACAGCCCGCGCCCGGCCCGGCCCGGCCCGGGCGTCTGGCCGCCTCCCCCTCCGCCCAGAGACAGGCGAGCCGCGGCCCTGGGAGGGGGGAGAACGACCGGGGAGGCTCCGACCGCGAGACTCCTTTGGAAAGTCCGAGGAAGGAGGGACCAGGACATTTTAAAGCCTAATAAATACCGAGACTATTTTATATGCGCATCGAACAGACAGAGCCGGAGGAGGAGAAGCAGCTCCCTGGCGGTGGTTCGGCTCCGCTTTGAAGGAAGGGGGAGGAGGCCTAACCCACGGAATGGCGCTCCCGAGGTACTGTCCACCCCCAGGCGTCCTGTGCAGCCTAGCCGGAGGGGGAGAGCACCTGCCTGGCCCTCTCCTTTGAGACTAGAGCGAGCCCTCCCCTTTCTTCCGCTTCTTCCTAAAGGGCTGCCTAAAAGATCCACAGAAACTTCCTCTGTTGGGAGCGACCCGAAAGGAGAGACCCACCCGGCTTTGCGCGGGCCTGCTGGCTCCCGGACAGTGTTCTGCTTGGCCATAGGAAAGTCTTGGGGGAACAAACGAGCAACTCAGAGTTGGGAAGGAAGGAGAAACAGAGTCTGGGGGAGGGGGGGACAAGATTCGCAGGTCCTCAAGTTCACGGGCTGAGCAGGAAAGCCAGAAGAGAGCATCCTCACCACCGTACCCTGGGAAATCAGAGCACCGCAAAAGAGCCAGGGCTGGGAGCCGGCTAAGGGCAGCCCTCTGGCAGAGAGGGCACAGCTGGCAGGGCGGCAGGCGAGGACCCAAGCCTTAGAGACCGCCCAGAGAGGCCAGGCCACCGCCACAGAACCCGGGCTCTGCTGACCCCCTCGGGGTGGACCATGCCTAAAGATTTCACCGCTAATATTTTTTTTATTAACATTTTTTATTTTTTATTTCTGGACTGACTCCGATAAAGAGGGTGTGGAAAGACAGCTCCAGCCGCGCACCTCCCTTGACTGGTGCCCTCGCTCCGCTGCCAACTGTGACTGAATGAGCGCTGCGGATGAGACCCTGTAATACTGCCTTTTCCAAGCAGTGTCTTTGGTAGGTTTTAATAAACAGACTTTTCAGATGACGGCAATATAGAATCGTTAGATCCGCTGTTGATCTAAAAATATTTGCTTTATATTTTCATTAAATGACTTCTTTTAATATTTTATTCAGAATACTTATGAACTGCTGCAAAACGGTAATTTATTTTTCCCCAGATCTTGTATTACGTGTTTTTTTCAGACGAGCACAAATCAAAATGAAATGAAAAATATGGACAGTTGTTAGGTAATAAGGGTATCTTTTGATGTGATCATTTGATTGTAATTTAATTTGAGTAGTGATTCCGTAAGAGCTGATTGAGAAAATAAATTTGTTAGAATGAAATAGTCTGTGTCTGATGCGTAAACACTGTGTGGGAAGAAAAGAGTTCTCTAGGAAATATTTTTTTACCAGTGCGGATCCTAAGTCATAGCATTAAGGGAGCCCACACACAAAGGTGTGTTTGAAACGTCAAGGGCAGGCTAGGGTTGCTGACAATATCCGAGCGAGCATTAGAACGGTGGCTGTTCACTCCTTGCTGGTCCGTAAGTTCCACAGTACTTTCCTTACCCTCAGTTTCAATGGGTGTCTCTGGTGTTTTTGCTGAGTGCTCTATAAATACTAGCCGTTTTCTTGAAAGTACCTGTGTTCTGCATTGCATAAGTGATCTACTTCACCAGTGAAAATATGCCCACCAGTCAATCGCGGTAAAAACAACCCCTCTTGGTCAGCTTCTCCCTTTTATCTCCTTGCCTTCTAGCTTATCCCTGTTTCTTTTCTTTTTCTGTGAAGATCGATAGTTACAAAGGATAGTTTATAAGTCCGTGAAGTATTCTGATATATATTACTCCCCGTTGACACCTATATGTGATTAAATTTCAGTTATTAAGGTGATGGTTGCCTTTCTTTCTTCTTTCTTGAGAGAAGACAGCACAGAGCCTGCTTGGCTCCTTACTGCAGTTGCTACCAGCTCAGCCTCCATGGTCTGGCCCTCTCGGCCTGATTCTTCATGTTTACCAATGCTGAGGGCTTTCGCTTTTTAGGTCACTTTTTAGATAAGGCCCTGCAGGGTTTTCACATTTATCAAGCTAATGCACCAATATTTACAACAGGGAGAAATGAAAATGCAAAGCCTCAGGTTGCGAGTGCTAAAGAGGACAAAGGCTCTGATTGGTTGAGTCCCTGTGTATTATATGTTTTTTTTTAAGTACTTAGGTGAAAAAGCAGTGATTTTATACAGGAGTGTCCCCCAATCTCACTCAGCTACCATTCGCCTTTTGCTTAGCCCTGTCACCTTCACCCGCTCCCTCACACTATAGAGTCAAGGGTTAAAAGATAATCCTGGGAAACTGTGAGAACAAGGAACAGTTACTTCTCCCAGACAGGCCCTATAGCACAAATCAAGCCCAGCCAGATGGTCATGTATTTGGGTTGCATTATTATAGAACCTACATTGTAGTAAAAATCACAATCATTCTGATTTGTGAAATCTGAAAAAAAAGGCTATATTTATTAAACAGAGAGAAGTGGAGGGGAAGGAAGATAAGAAACCACATTTTGTTTTTCTCAGTGCTTCTGTTTTCTGTTCCTCCTGCTATTGTTATCACACCGCCTGGAGTTGGGATGGAGTATGAGGGTCAGCATTTTGTTTGTTTGTTGTTATTGTTGTTGTTGTTGTAAGACCCTTGAGGGTAGGTCAGGAAGGCCTGGCCGGAAGCTGGGAGTTGGCCAGGTTGTTTGTAAGTGGTGCACACCGCTAGCCTGTGAGAGGAGTCTTGTGGGGATTGAGGGGGTTGTTTTGTTTTTTGTTTGTTTGTGTTCAGGCTGGAATAGTGGTGCTCGATTAAATGGGGAATGGATCTAGCTAAAATTTTGGGAGGTATATGCTTACTGGATTTAGTGGGGCACAAAAGAGCTAAGCTTAGATTTTATACTGTTTTTCTATTAAAAACAAACTTCACTGATTATTTTGGAAGCAGCCCTTACTTGGGAGCAGCAGAGTAACTTTGGACTGAAGAAGCTGGGCAAGCAGGGCAGTTTTGTTTGTCATTTTGTGTTTTATAAAGTAAGCGAATGCTTGCACTTAAAAAAAAAAGTCAACCCGTTGAATGTATTTACAAAATGGAATTCATGGTTGAAAACACAACAGAGAAGATGTAAGTGTGAGGTTTTGTGCTAAGATCATATTGTGCACATGTAAATAATGAAAATACTGTTATATATCACCAGGTCTCTTTACATGAATTTGGTCATTGTGTTCTTTTGCAGCACAAATGTCTTGTGCCTCGTCAACTGCCCATTTGTTCCCTCCATTTCAATCCCCCCACACCTCCCCTTCCAACCCAAAGGGAAATGACAAAGTTCTGTTCCATCAGCTTGGCTAGTTTCAGACTAGGTCCATTTATAGTTGACAGTAGACTGCGGCTCTTGAGCCAGTGTCCAAGCCTTGGCCACCTCATCCACCCAATCACCTTCCCTTGACAAGCTGTACAATAAATAATTCAAGGTGTATTTAAAATATGTCACTTCACTGTTACTGCTCTGCATTTCTCCTCTTTAGCGTTAGCGAAGGATTATTTCTCTCTCTCTTAAAAATAGAACTGTCCATTATTGATCTTAAGAGACTCCCTCTGCTTCCTTGTGGCTCCCGTGTTTGCTAATTACCATGCTCATGATCTGTTTTGTATGAATGGTTTTCAACATTCAGAGAATTGGTTCTTATATCAAATGCAGTATATACTATTCATAGTTTTATCAATAAGTGTAATATTTTAAATAATTTTAACAATTAAATTTGTTTTTAAATTATATATTTGTAAAGTATTTATCCTGTTGGAAGCAACAATATATTGTTGTATTTATTCGTTTATTTTTGTAATAAATGATCAACCTCTTCAAGCTAAATCAAAAATGACACTTTCATATATCTATACAAAATGCATTTAAAGAGATGGGCATATTTGCACCAATTTGTATGTAAATAGAGAAAGAGCCATCAATAACTTGTAGCTTTCAGAACTAAACTGAAGGAAGAAACATACTCTCACATGGAGTTTAGCTTGCCCACGTTCCAGGGTAATTAATCAAATCTAAAATAAATGCAACAGGTATTGGCACTAGATATAGGCTTGGAACTAGGCACTTAGGGTGCGGGCCTGCTCCCCCCCCACACACAAGATGGAAAGATATTAAAGAAAATTGTTCTTTCCTGAAATGCACAGACACCTGGCTGCAGGGATGCTGCTGCAATGCAAAACCCCAAAGCTGGCTGTGCTTGTGTTTCTGTGCCGGGGCAGAAGCGGAGGCCCCCGGGGTAGGGGCTCTCAGTGACCGGGTGAAGAGGAGTGCCAGGTTTAACCGGCACAACAGAAGGGTTTAGAGCCTTTGAGAATGTCCCGGCGGCCTTCTCCGTCAGCCGGTCAGGACAGAAGTAATCAGCGCAGGTGTTGTTGTTAGCAGCGGTGCGTGAGAGAGTTGGGGGCCCCTGCTTTGGGTTGCTTTGCTTGGATGGCCATTTCAATTCCTCGGGGCTCCTCGTCCCAGGGCCTGAAGGTCACACGCGTGACCTCCTGGCTGCGGGAGCCCCAGGATAGGCTTGATCTTGATTTCAATAAGGAAATCAGAGGGCTCTGTGTTTACCTCCTGAACTTTCCAGCCTAGGAAAGGAAATAGCGAGGAGTCTGGAAGAGCAGGGGTGGGGGAGGCGGAGATAGCAAGAGGGGTACTGTGTAATCGGATTCTTTGATTTTGTTAGCCTGGCTCATGGCCTATTAATTAGATTACTCTCTCTTTCATTCTTGATTTCACATCCGTGTTTGTTCCTGTATCCTAAAATGTGGGCGCGAGCTTGGCGAGCAGGAGCCTATGATGTCACTGCCGGCCAGCGGCTGCGGCCTGGCCTTCTGGTGGGCTGTGGGCTGAGTTCTTGATGAGCCCGCTTTTCCTCGAGTAAGAGTGGGCTCTGGAAGTGACCTCAGAGGGGTCTGCGAAGAGGGCAACAGACACTCTTTTAGCCGTGTGTGTGTGCGCGTGTGTGTGTGTGTGTGTGTGTGTGTGTACATGCACATGCATGGGGGTAAGAGATGGAGAAAACCATAATCTGCTGTGGCCTGGGAGGCCGTAGAGACGCTAGCGACTTGGTCAGGTGAGGGCTTGCTCTGGTGAGAAGCACCTAGAGAGCACCGGAGGTGAAGGGGAGCGGAAGGGCCCGAGCAGCTGGCCGCCCCGACCCTGCTCCTCTCCCCGAGGGAGGGCTGAGCCAGGTGCTGAGGTGGAGTGGTGGCCCTAGCTGCGGGGCGGCCCAGCAAGGCCCTGGTAGCTGAACGGTGGCAGCTGCTGCGGGTCCCACAAGTTGTTTTTCTCGTGGAGACCATTCAGCAAAACGCAGGGTCCTTTCTCAAAGATTTAAATTTCGCGGATGAATTACCATACACCGGTTGCTTAGCAACTAAATTCAAGCCGGGCTAAGAATATGCAAGCTTTTTTGTATTCTCATTAATAAAAATGCCACTCTGACACAGCAACCCGACTTTGGATCACTGCAACTTCTGTAAAAGCTGTAGGAGAATGCAAACCGGTCCTGCCATTTAATTACAGATCAGAATGGCTTGAAACGTGATGTTTTGTTCATCTATCTTCCTAAAAGTGATGTAAAAAAAAATAGCGGCTTTCAAGAACAGAAGTACATTTTCTTTTTCTTTTCTTTTCTTTTTTTTAAATGGAGTTGTCTGCAGGGGTTACTGATAACTGTCAACTGAAACCTTTTAAAATGTTCCCTTTTGTCAACATTTCTGCTCTTCCCTAGTTCTTCCCAACTCTACCACTGTTTCTGTTGTGGAGATCGGCTGGCCTTGGGCACCTTAGAGACTGTGGCATTTGAGGAAGTAATCCACAAGCCTACTGCTAGAGGAAGCCAGAGAAACAGAGAGTGAGGAGGAGAAAAGTTCTCCAAGTTTCCTGGAAAGGCTTCAGAGTTGTCGAGGGCCCAAGTGTGGAGGGCTGGCTATCCCTGTTTGTCAGGCATTCAGGGAGTGAAACAGAAATGCATGTGTTTTTGTTTTTGTTTTTGTTTTTGTTTTTGTTTTTGTTTTTGTTTTTGTTTTTCTCTTCTGGGGTCTGCCTCTCAGTCACTGGCCGGCTGACCATTGAATGTGTGAATGTATGGAGGGTTGAATTCGGGCCTTGCTGACCAGGGCTTTCTCAGAAATTCTCCTCTCTACCGCTCTACAGCCCCGGAGGCGGGGGCCCAGGACCAGACTCTCGACCCACCCTGGCTCTTCAAAGACTGCGGCCCAGGCCTCGGATTTACTGTTTTCAGGGGGCAAACTCTGTGCCTCTCCCAAAGGATGAAGAGCGATGCTTTGGTTAAGAACAAGGTTCCCAATGACTTCTTTCCAACAGTCCAAAAGCAGAGGGCGAAGCAGTCAGGGCAGAATGACCTGCGCGGGCAGGTGGTGGTGTGGAAGTCCTGGCGGCTAGGGCTGTGCAGCACGGGGCTCAGGGCCTAAGGCTTAGTGGACATTCGGGGCTGCCCGGGCGGGGCCCGGTTTTCCTGAGCAGCCCTGGACACTTGGAGCAGGCCTTGTCTTCTCTTGGGCCACAAGGGCGCCAGTCTGTTGCCAGCCCCCGTGTGATCACCTGCAGGGCCTGGTGTCAGCTCTACACTGCGAGGCCCAGGCCGGCAGAGCCATACCGCCATTGTTAGTCTGCGGCCCGGGTGCTGACAGGAATGCCAATCAGCCAGTGTGTACCCGAGGTCCCACCAGGGAAGCTGCATGCCGGCTTTGCCTCTAAACCTCACAGAATGTGGAGGGGCTTAGCTTTAGATAAAACAGTGGCAAATGTGAACCCCGGCCCCACCCGGTACACAAAGGTTCCGGTAACATTCCCAGAAAACCAGCCCCCTGCAGACCCTAAAAATTTGCATACTGTAAACTAGAGAACCGGCATGTCACGGGGTCATCCTAGTAGCAGGAATGGGGAATCTCACAACTGACTAGATTCAGCAGGTGTAAGGGAAGTAAAAGAGAAATGAGATCCTTCTCTTCTAGGATGTGTTCAGGGCAATACAGCTCCCCTTTTCCTCTTTTCAACTATATGTATGTGTGTGTGTGTGTGTGTGTGTGTGTGTGTGTGTACAGCTATGTGCAAATATATAGTATACACACACACACTAAACAGGGAGCTACTTTTTGCACAGTTTTCCCAGACAGCCCACTTTCTTCCCATAAGTCACTATTACTGGACCTTGTGGATTTTCCTTCTGCTTTGGAAACATTGTTGGCTTTTTGAAAAAAAGGGGGCAGTTGCCTGTTTCTTTAAAAAGTGCCTGATCAGTTTCTTTCTGTGGACACATTAACCACTAAGAAATAACCTTCTAAACACACGGGAAGAGGCTCTTTTTTCTCTTTGACTCTTTGGTTGTGTGTTAGCTGTCAGTGGAGTGGCAGGCGGGGAAGGTGTGAAAACATGGCCCTCTGTACATACGTGTGCTTTTGGTGGGAACACACCAATATTTAAATAACTGGGATTAGCTAAGAATGGGGTGCAGGAGTCTGGGGGCAGCGTCTGGAGTGTGCTTCTTGGAGTGCCTCCTTCCTACAGGGACGGAAAGCAAGTGATTGAGTTACTCACAGGGGACACCAGGCTGATCTCTTTTTAATTTGCAGTTTCCTCTGAGTGACCCCCACCCTCTAGTGAGAATGGTCCAGGGAAGGCAGAATCCAGTGTAACTTCTCCATGTGACTAGGGCGTAAGGCACACCTGAACTGCTGTTCTCTAAGCTCCTAGCACTAGACAAGATACAAAGGGCATTGCTACAAAGCCATGGGGCAGACGCTGCATGAGAGAATCACAAATACCCTTTATTCTTATTTTTATCTTAATGGAGAGTTTTCTTTTTTTCCTGAAGTACTTCCAAAGGCACAGGAGTGAGTTGTGCCCCGAGGACTGGCTCTCAGCAGAAGTCCCTCCTCCCCAAAAATCAGCTCAAACTTTGCACATTGAAACAAAACAGATACTGACTTCCAAAGGCTCCCATGTCAGCACTGAAATGAAAAGTGTCAAATCTCCTCTTTCTGCCCAGGTCAGACACAGTGCCCACCTCTGTGAGCTGGCATACTCTCAAGGAGTCCCAGAATATGCTGTCAGGGAAGGAGTTAACTTTTCATTTACATTTTCAAGTCTGAAAACCCACCTTCAGAGTTACAGACAAATTCAATAGATCTAATCTGAAAGTGGAACAGCACCCCAAAACCTAGCACAAGGAAAATGAAAGTCTTAGTGGCTTGGCTTTGAGACTCTCCAGACTTACAATGGGGAAAAGGCAAACAAAATAGCATCTAAAGACCATTTTCAGTGAACAGTTTTAAGAGGAGAGATCTTTCAATTTTTAAAATTGCACCAGTAAGTACAATTTCTGTGTTGTATCCCCTGAAGATTTCTACCCAAAAGGGCTTTTAAAATTTCTCAACCTTGAGAGGAAGACCTTTAACCTGTTCCAAGAGCTATTTAATAGCTGTCCCATGTGTTTTCTGTTTTCTGTGGTGATGAGAATACAGGACCTTGCAAATGCTAGGTAAGCCCACCAAGAGGAGCCAGCTTTGAGGCTGGGGGGAGGGGTCCTTCATGTGCTCTACCTTGGAGAGGAATCATCAGACCTCGTCCCAGGCCGCTTTCTAACAGTGGTGTGTGAAGGGGAGTGAAAGTGGTAGGTGCCCGAAGGCACTGAGCTGCTAGCACCTGAAATGGGCTTTTTGCTTCTCAAGAAGAAGGAGCCAGCAAGGTCAGCAGTAGTTACACGTGGACCTGATCCCCACCCCCAACCCAGGCTTTTCTCAGGGTCTCAAAGTGGAAGCCTGCAGAGAAGAGGTGGAAGTGCGGGGCCTGGAGACCAAAAGAGAAATCACTTACCTCACCCCTTTGTTCTGGAGTGTGAGCTGGGGCATCAGAGGCAAACAAAAGCCCCTAGAGAACAAGCCTCCTCTTCATTTGTATCTCCCAACCCTTGCTAGAAAACCAAGATAGCCAACTGGGAACAAAAATAAATAAATAAACTGTATTTACGATATCCCAATGTTAATGCCTTACCTTACAGGCAGGCCATATGCAGGGAGAGGTACCTACACTTGATTTTTTTTTTTTCAAGTGACTGTGTGCAGGTAGAAAGGCCTGGAAAAGAGACAGGAAGACAAATGAAATAGGAAAGATTGGGGTATACAGAACACTGTACATGCAAGCTGGTGCATGTGTGTTTATACCCTCTTTGTGGCAGAATTTAAATCTAAGGTGGGGACTGAGTGAAAAGCAATTGTGTCTACAAATCCGGAAACCTGGCTGTCATGTGGAAAGTGCAAGCCAGGTAGTACAGAGCTTGGCATCCTCAGCTAGCTCTGTCATGATCCTTACCAGGGAAGGTCAGGTGTCTTCCTCCCTTTTGAACCCCATGAGTATCAGTCTGCCATGCTAGTACAGAGCTTGCTAGCTCTGTCATGATCCTTACCAGGGGAGGTCAGGCGTCTTCCTCCCTTTTGAACCCCATGAGTATCAGTCTGCCATGCTAGTAGAACTTACTCCTTGCCCAGGCTGTGAGGCCATAACGTGCTGCAGCATCGGAGGTTACTTTCTGAATGCCTACATTTAGGGGTGGCCATGGGGAGCCTGGCCCCAAAGCCCACAGGACTGTGGTCATGTGCCCAAACCTGGGGGAGAGATTTTAAGTGCAGAGCAAGCATTTGGTAGTAAGAGATTTGTAGCAGAGCAGTGGACTCCAGGCAGATTCTCCTCTGCAGGGGTAGGGGAAAGATAGTGAAGGGTTTGTAAGAGCTGCTGAAGGCTTGCTCTAACAAAGGCTTTCCTGCAAACCTACTGTCAAGGCTCTTTAAAACACACACACACCACACACACACACACACACACACACACACCTAGTAGGTGTGTCTCCAACTCCCAGGATATAGAGCAGATTGATTGTTCTGAGAGGGAAAGATGTCAATGGTGTGGATGGCTGCCCAGGGCCTTAGCCTGGGGCCCTGCTGTCCCACAAGCCTGAAGGGGCTCAGGAGCATGATTGTGATTAGGTCCTTAGGGGCTTCTAGCTGATCTCCCTGGCAGCTCAGCAAGGCCCAGGTCCTGCTGAGAAACATGACTTGTTCTTGGTTGGCTTGATAAGGTTGGGGGTTGCAGTCTGACTTGGAGAAGCAAGCCTCCCTGCTGAAGAAGAAAAAGAAGGGCTCACAGATGGAGATGGCCCCTTGGGTTAGATAGGTGTCTGAGCAATATGGCCTTTGTAAAGAAAGAGCAGGCTGCTGTAGAAAGGGTACCCTCCCTACCATGGGACAGGACCCACGGAGACTAAGCATTTCCAAGACATCAAGTTCACTCCGTGTCCTTGCTGGGAGGCTGGCAGGGCTGAACTCTACTTGGGACAGATGAAAGGAAAAAAGAAAGACACAGTAACAACAAACCACTTTAACGAAGATGGCCAAACATCTCCACAGGGCAGGGTAAGCTCCAGGCCCAGCTCCCATCCTCCCCTCCAAGTCAGTAGCAAAAGCACCACTTTGGGAACTATAGAGTGAAGCTCAGTGCACAACAAACAGATAATGCAAAGCCCAGAGCTGGAGTTCAAGGCCAAGGCCAGGTACAAAAGCTCCACAGACATCACTCCTCACAGGGTAGGTGGGAAGGATACAACTTTAGGAAACGTTTAGACAGGTGTATGTGAAATACAGTCAGCGACTGTCCCCCGACTTCAAGGTGTGCCCTTTTCTAAGTCAGCCCAAACAGAAGCCCGGAGAGACTGCCAAAGAATTCTGTGCAGCTGAACCTACCAGCTCCCTGAGGTGCAGAGAGGAGCCCCCCACCTTGTTCCCTACACTAGCCCCTCAGACTTCTTACTCCTTCCCTTCTCGTCACAGGCCTGGACTGTTCTGGCCTACCTCAGAAATGACCTCAGCAGGATCTTCTAGAAATTTCTGCCAGTGAGATTAGTGAGATTTCAGGAGGCAGTGAATGACATAGCATCCTACCCTTGGCTATGTCCAAATGCAAATGAGATGCACTTTGGATGATCAGTCTAATGTAGTTCATGCAACTTAATGTGTCTATGTCTTGTCAATTTTTCTAGTCAAAACGAATGGCAGGGGGAAAAGAAAGGTAAAGATCTTACATGTGTAATTTCCAACAATGGTTCCATAGAAAGAGCCCAGTAAGGACAGGGACAGAGGAACTAGCTGCAACCAATATCAAATACCGACCCCCCCAAACTGCAATCCCAGAGAAAGAGGTGAAGAATGCTGATAAAAGTAGATGGGCTCTAGCTAGGAAAAAATTAAAGCTGTAGAAAGTTTTGTTTATTTATTTATTTACTTATTTACTTAGAAAACACTCATTTTCATATACTTGGGTTGCTGGGAACAAGGTCACTCTCTCCCCTAGCTTACCTGACATCCTGAACAATGAGTAGGGACCACCTATGAGAATGGCAAGGATGCTCTAGCAGTGGATATGTTTTCTGTCCTTTAAGAGACCTAATCTGAAAGAAGGAGGCTTCTTTACTGTCTATTTCCAAATCAAATTACAGGTTAAAAAAAACCAAAACAAACAAACAAAACAGGTTCTACACCAGGTATCTTGAGAGGCAGATCCTTTCAGACCCCAGTGCTGTGAACCTTTTTGAGATAGGGGCAGGTGTAAGGACCAGTTTTCCTGGTCACTTTGGGAGATCTCTGGTCTTTCCTTTACTGTGGAATTCTCAGAACAAGTGGATTCGACCACAGAACCATCAGACCTAGGGCCAGCATCACCTTCCTGTCCTTGGGATATTCCCGGTTTCCAGCTTGTCCAAAGCTCCCCTACTTCTGAAAAAGCAAGCGACTGGTCTTTTCCTGTCTGTTCCCAAGCCCTGCCCAACTCCACCATGGACATGGTAGGGAAAGCTCTAGAATCCTGCCTTGGCCTTTCCTTCACTCTTTCACGGCATCAACAGGAGATTTGTTCTCAGGATACTTAGGAACAGAGGACATTTGCTACTGAGCTGGGAGCTTTTCTATTAAGATGTACCACTGGAGTGAGCTACCTACTGAAGGCAACATTGGTTTTACTTTCAGGACCTCACACATGATGCCAACAGCCTGGGCTAGGCAAAAAAAAAAAAAAAAAAAAAAAAAAAAAAAAAAAAAGTTTGTGCCTAGGGAACCACTAAAGGGAAATTGAGCACCATCCCATTTGGAGGAAGTTTCAGTTTCAGGACCCTTTGGATATCAAAGAGAAAGAAAATTCTATGCCATTCTCTTACCTGTGGAGGACACTTTCCTGCAGCATAGGCCGTCCCACCATGAGAGACACCCACTGCAGGGCAATTAACTCCGACATAATAGAAGCGGGGAGGAGGTCCATGGGCTTCTCTTAGGGAAAAGGCCACCCAGTGCTCCAAAATCATCAAACTCTACAGCGCAGCAGAAGACTTGCTAATGCAAGCAGGTCAAGTGTGGGCCACACATGGACATGTATGTCCATACCAGCCTGGCAGGTGCACGCTAGGGGCTACGGGCATCCATCCAGGAGCTGAAGTGCTGGCCACAGGACAGACACTCCATTGCTCTAGAAAGCCAGGATGAGGAGACTGTGAGCAGAGCTGACTTAGGAAATAAACTGGCCCCCTCCAACTGCTCAGCTTGCCTGCTTCCTAGAGGTGGAAGAGCCTTTGTAAGTTGCTCCCCCTTTTTTTTACTGTGGACTTGAACAGCAATTTAATTTCTTCCTTTGCTCCATGCCTCCCCACACCCACAACCAAGCATGGATTTCCACTTTGGGATAACAAGAGCCTGGCGAAGAGACAGAGAGAAGTGGCAGATGGCCTCCTGGAAGAAGCAGGCCCAGCTTAGCCTGGAAACTGATAAAATCCTGATACTCTCCCCTCTTCAGACAGCCACACTGCTGTGTATGACTCACCATTGCCATTTCAACTTGAGAGCAAAAAGGACGCTTAAAACATAGAGCCAACTCTTTATGTTCTCCTTTGCTGTGTACTAGCAGCATCTTTGATTCTCCTATTCACCTCACCTCCACCCCGGTAGCCAATACTCTGTAGTAAACGTTAAAACAATCTGTTCTTATAGTCTTGTATTTTCACCATTACTCATCACTGGAAGAGAGTGTACCCTCACCTTGTCCCAGTTCCATTTCCAGACCAAGTCGGTTGAAACCAACACCATCAATTATGCTCTGCATAACTTGACAGTATCAGAAATCAAGGAGTCACTGTTTACCAGAAGTAGCAACAAACGTTACTGAAAGAAACAAATTCCACATCGACCAGGAATATATACAAACTCCTTGAAACACTGTCTTTAGTCGGCTTACTTACAGTGGGCTGGGCTGGGCCGATGAGCAGGGATGCCCGAAAACTCTCAGGCAGCCGATTTTAAAAAGAACTTGATTATATTGAGTTTGAAGTTCTCAACTATAATCATAAGTAATAAAGTCGTTAGTAGTCATAGTTAGTATTTCATTGTTCCATGTAACTGGTGTTTTATTGGTGAACCAACTTAGTTTTGTGGCAAAATACAGGTGGATCGGAATCCGTAAAGGGAAGCTGGTCATTTTCCGGAAACCTAGCAGAAGACGAAGTGTAGACCTCTGCCTCACACGTTGCCTCCTCTGCTTTCTGGTACACCAAGAATAAGCACTACAGATCGAGGTTCTAGTTTCTCTAGATGAGTGTGTGTGTGTGTGTGTGTGTGTGTGTGTGTGTGTGTGTGTGTGTGTGTGTGTTTGATAGAACTGAAGATGCGTGGCTATCTTACGTGCTGAAATCAGTGAAGAAAATGTTAACACAGAAAGACCGGCCTCGCTAGTGAGATCAAGAGTCTGATCAAGTTCACTTTACATCCCTTCGCTGGAAGAGGGTCATCGGCTGAGGGCTAAAGCTCCGGGGATTTGAGGAGCGACCGGGCTAGCAGCCTGGGCTCCAGGGCTTTCTCCCAGCGCTCTCTCCAGCACCCGGCTTCTGAGAACTTCGCAGGGTGCCCAGAACCGGCTAGCTTCCCGGGGCTGTCCTGGTCCCTTGATGGCCGGTGCCCTGGACTCACCCCCGAAGGCCGGGTCCACTCCACACAGCTGGAAACCGGTCTCGAGCGCCACGCTGGAAGCCACTTCTCAACAGCGCCGGGCTTGCCTAGATCTAGGCTGCACCAGCCCGCGCCCCGAAGCCCCCGGGGGTGGGGGCGGGGAGGCCCCAGAGAACCGCAGCCTCCAGCTGGGTTGCGGCTTTCTTATGGAAATGACCCGCGCCCGCCTGCTGGACCTAAGCGGGTCCCCGGCCCCTGGCTTTCTCTCCGCCAAGCTTTTCCTCCCGCGAACCCTCTTGCTCCTTATCCTACACTGGCGGAATGGGTAGCGGGTGAGCTAGCGGTGCGCCCAGCGGCAGAGCACTGCCCGGTATCTCCTCGGCCCGACGGGCTTCAGCTCCGCTTTAAATATTCATAGCAATCGCTACTATCTTAAAGGGAACCCACGGCGCGGCAAAGTTCCCAGCCAAGCAGGCTCACAAAGGAAGGCTCCCTCTCGTCCTAGGGGTGGCCGGGCGGGCGCGCAGCTTCTGAGCGCTCCGTCGGACAGGGAAGGGAAAGGCCAGAGTCCCAGCTCGCTTACGGCCAAGACATTGCGTGTAGAATGTGAGGGAAGAGACGAACTTGGAAAGCTATAAGCGGTGTCCAGGGCCTTTCATTATTTTCTTTCATTTCGTGATTTTGAAAGGATGGTGGTTTGACTTCACCGGGGTGTCATCGGCCCGAGGACGAGAAAGTTTGCCCAGCGTTGTTGGAAACAGACACTCATCCAACCTAAGAAACGTCACACGCAGAAACCATTTCACTGGAGAGCCTAAAACCAAACCTGCACCTGCCCCAAGCTCGGAAAGAGAGGCCCGGGCTGCTGCGCAGAGCTGGGGCTTGAGAGCTCGGAACCCAGGTGGGGGGCTCGCGTGGGGAGGATTGCCCGATACCCCAGCCCCACCGCTCAGTTCAGGCCCCGCTCTTCCGGAGCACAGAGGGCTTCGCGAGGCCGAAACCCCTCAGCGGGGCTCCTCGGCAGGCCCAGGAGAACACCGGGGTGGGCCGGGGCGAGGAAGCAGCGAAAGTTCTGGGCCGGCTGCGGAGGCCCTGCCTGGGAGGTACCCCCACCCGGGGCCAGCTGACCCGTGACCGCTCCTCGCGGTGCCAGGCGACGCCCGCGCCTTGATGCACCCCTCCCCCCCCCCCCCCCCCCCGCCCACACATCACTCTCGCTAAGGCTCTTTTTGTTCCGGGCCAGGAGCACTTTCACAAATGGTTAGAAAGTCTTGAGCGCCATCTAACGGGAGCAGCAAAAACTTGAAAGTGGGTGGAGGTTAGGACCCGTGAGGTGCCCAGGCTGGGCCTGGGAGAGTCCTTTCCCCAGCTCTACTGTGCTCTGAGGCTTCACACCCCTTCTCTTACTCCCACGCTCCAGCACTCTGGAACTCTAGACTTGACCCTCGCTCCCAAGCTCACTTTGCCAGAGTTCTGAGGCAGGTGTGGGCTGCTGGCTTGGGGCCGCCTCCTCCACTCCTGGCTGGATTGCCTGCCTGGGTCCCTGGGGACCTATCAGCTTGAATAAGGCCTTTAGAGCTTTCTTTTGGGCCTGGGATGGAAACTCCCATGAATTCGGATGAGGTGCACTGGTTTTCTGAGGTGAAAGCTATGATCCTAAGCTTCCGCAGGCAGAAGGAAGTACAAGGCAAGTGAATAAAGATAGTAGCAACCAATCAAAGAAAGCGTGCCACCAAGAAAGTTAGCCTCCAAGCGGTCTACGAGAGCTAAAGCCTGTCTGGGGGAGATAGGTGGACCCCGAAGAGCTGCTCTGGGGTTTGACAGGGGCCCGTCCGGTGGAGTCTCAAAGTGACCCAGGTCGGGAAGAATGTCGGGCGTCCTGGGACCTGTCCCAGCCAGGTGGGGAAGCTGCGACAGGGTTGTGTGATTGGCTGTTCCTGGGGCGATACAACATTCCAGAAGAGAATCCAAGGCAGACCGCAGCAATGATGGCCCCAATGTCCAATGTGGTGAATCGATGACTTTCTTTTTTAAATTGGGTTACTAACAGGAGTGTGGGCTAGGTGTTGATTACAAGGAGCAGGAAACTAAGAAGCAGCGACATCGCGGGAAGCCCACCACAACAAGAGAGGCCTGAAGGCTGCAACCTTGGAGCTCTTGCTGCCCTTTTCAGGCACAGCCACAGCGGGGACTTGGCTTTCTCCTAAGTTTGCGGGTCCGAATCCTCCAGGTTTGTGTTCTCCTCTGTGTCCTTTTGTTTACCTCCTAATGCTTGTGAGGGAACAAGCCATACAACAGGGGCACCTGGTCGCCCCTCCCCCCCGCCATGGTTCCTAGCCAACGTGAAAGTCATGGGATGTTCAAGCTGGGGCACTCCTGCTCAGGACAGAGCACCCTGGAATGTGTCCTGAAGGATGTGTAAGTGGATGCCCAGCTGAGCAATCAGGAAGAAGAGAGAGAAGAGGTGATCGTCAGGTCCAAAAGCCTCCTCCAGTCTCAATAGCTGCTGTGACCCCTGAGGTTTAACAGCATAGGGACCTGTCTCCACACCTCAGCTGGTTCTGGGCTGAGGTCTGAGCTGCAGAGGTGGTGAGGACTGAAGCTTTCTGGAGTACAAAGGTCATTAGAAAATCTGTTTCTCCTCCTCCGTGGATGTCATAAAGCTGGAAGATGCTATTATGGAGGTAAAATATATGTGACATAAACATTTGCCATCTTGATTCTTTTAAGTATACCTATGGCAGTTCAGTTAGAGTATGCACATTGACATTGCTGAGCTACATCATCAACACACATTTCCAGAAGTCACCTTGCCAATATGAAAGTCTGTATCCGTTACAGTGTAATTCCCGTATCACTCTCACCCAGCCCCGGCAAGGTCTATAAATTACCCTCATGTTAGTGGGACCATACAACATTCATCTTTCTGATTTATTTGACTTTGTGTAATGTCTTCAAGTTTCATCCATGTTATAGCATGTCCCTGCATTTCCTTCCCTTTTCAAACCCATTTCCTGCATTTGTGCATCTATTAATGAAGTCCTGGTTTACCTTCTACTTTTCGGCTACTGTGAATAGTGACGCTATAGGCATAGGTGTGCAGAGACCTCAAGTTCCTGCTTCTACACTCAGAAGCATATTTGCTCGTGCCACGGTAATCCTGGCCAGAACTTTCCAAGGGGCCTCTACAATGTGCTCCACAGCTGCACCATTTTTCATTCTCAGCCACAGTCCACAGGGATCCCTGTTTCTCCATAGCCTCAACACTTGCCAGTTTCTGCTCCTTTCCAACAGTAGCCATTGTAACTAGTATAAAATAACAGCTCCCAGCCATTTGGAAACTTTTCATCCTTTTTTTCCCCTTTCTTTTCTTTTGAGATAGACTGACTTTAAGCTTTCATCTCTCCTATCTTTATCTCCCAAGTTGTGGGATGCTCATCTTGAAACATTTTTAGGTGTAAATATAAAAGCATGATGGACCCTGGTCAGGGTGGCAAATGCCTATAATCTTAGCACTCAGGAAGCAGACACAGGAATTCACTGTAACCCTGAGCCAGCCAGGACTACCCAGGGACCCTGCATCAAAAACAAACAACAACAACAAAAAAAAAAAAAAACAAAAAACAAAAGCCAAATAGAAACAAAAGCAAATCCACAAATGAAGAAACCCGAAACAAAATGAAATGACACCAACAACGCAGTTATATAGCAGTACCAGGGAATGAGCACACGGCCTCAGTTCATGGGGGCTAGGCAAGCACCACCATCGGCCCTTATCCCCAAGACAGGCTCTTACCATATTGCTCAGGCTGGCCTCAGATTCAACACTGCCACAGCCGCCCAAGTGTCTGGGATTACAGGTCTGTACCAAGAGCAACGCAAAGCATCCATGGCTCCAACAGTGGATATGTCTCAACAATGATAAGGATTTCCAGTCTCCGACCTTTTAAATTCAGGTCTAGAGACAGGAAGAAGGGAAATACAGAATGAATGTTTTTTGATGATCACATTTTGATCCATCCTTCCAATGAGAAGCCATAGAATTGTGGGGGCGTTATTATTAGTAAGCCCTATTCATTTCTTTGTTCCTAGAAGGAGACCTCTCTGAGGTAGTGAGTGTTGGGGGAAGGCTTCCTTCTTTTCCTGGACTCTTTGATGTATTCAAATTGAAAATTAGAGAGACTGCTAGTGACTCGAGACTGCTAGAGACTTTGGCTGTACGGGTGCCTGGAGGAAATCTTTGAAGTCCCTTTTCCTGGAGAAGAGTGGAGAAATGGCAAGATGGCAGCCACGCATTCGGGAGACCGTCACTCTGCACAGGCTCGCACACAGTGTCCGCCACCTCAGTCCTCAGGACCGTGCTTGCAGTCATCCCCTGCCAGCCTCGTTCAGTATTTGTGTGAGCTATACCAACAAAGTGCCCCATTACTCTTTTATTTCCCCTGCTTTTATATTAGCCATTCCCTTTTACAGCCTGGGAGACAGGTTAGTGTTTTTATTTCCCACGTGAGAGGAAAAGCATTCAAGAGTGGGCACAAAGTAAGAAACGGAAGCAGCTGTGATGACAGGGTCATGGCTGGGGTTCCCAGCCTGAGCTGCAGCTTCACCTACTGAACTACGCTGTTCTCTTACCTCACCGGGTGGTTGGCACAGGGCAGAGATGAAAGAATCCAAAGCAGCAAGCCTTGGCAGCGACCACCACCTTCTCTCTGCCACCAGCCCAACTGCACAACTTGCTGGTGGTGAGGGCTCTGTGGCAGGGTGAAGGAAAGGAGTTGGGAGCCCCCTTGGGACAGGAGGCAGTGGAAGCAGCTCCTAGGGCCTCAGTTCTGAGCATTTGTCTGGCCCTCCCCTTTAATTGCTGTGTCTGCTCTCCAGAGAGAAAGATGATGCTTGTTTCAGGAGCTCTGTAACTTAAAACAAAAGAGGAAGCCTTGGCTGTGACAGCTCACAGGAGTCATTTCCGCTCCCTCATTAAAGCTACTTCCAGGAGAAAGAGAAGCTTCTAGAGGCCCTGGGGCCCAGAGACCCCTCAGCATTCTAAAAGCCCACTGCAGTACTTGGATCCAAGCCATTTGTTTCTAGAGAAAATCATGTCAGGTGGGAGCTCCCCTTTTCCATTTGCAATGGCTTATTAAGTATAAGCATCTCTCTTCTCTCTGTTCACTGAGTGATTAGGTCTCCCTCCAACTGACCCTGCCAGAGGAGACAGGCAAAGCGGATCCTTAACACACAGTTACCCTGCAAAATGTCCTTTTCATAAACCTGGGGACCACAGCCAAGACTGTATGCTTCCTTTTGGTGTCTTGTTTGCAAGGCCATCAGTGAAAATGTCCATTGACAGATGATGGGACAAATGCCACCCAGGTTTACAGGCTTCATTCTAGCTGCATGCAGAGAGTGGTGCCTCCTCAGAAAGAGGCAAGTATCTAGTGAGCCTGGCTGGGAGGCCTCCTCCAGGCCCCATCACTGTCACTGAACCTTTTCCAAGTGATGCAGTTGTCCTGACCACGAAAGACTGACCTTCCTGTCCTGGTGAGACGGAACACAGGTGGAAAATGACAGTGCTCTACCCCACCTGACAGGCAGTGAGAAACATCTGGGAACAGGGAAACAGGAAGTATTCACCAGGTACAGGCTAGTTAGTCATTGGCCACAGGGCTGATCTGACTTTAGGACAGCCTGGTATAAAGAGAGGCCAGCTGTATTCGCAGACCCAGCATCCATCAGCCCTGCTCAAAGGTCATGGTGGAAACAAAATCATGCAATTTACTCAAATTTCAGAGGTTGAATTCAATTGTAGGGCTTCATCTGGAAATGAGGATGAATTATTTCCAACTAAGTGGATTCTTTCTCCTTGCTGCCAGGTTCTTTATTGTGACACAGGGAACACCTAAGGTACACCACTGACATTGCTAGATACAGTCAATGCACATATCCTATCACAGACTGAATGACATGACTCAGTCAGTTCCCACCTCTTGCATATCTTCAATGGGAGCTCAGCACTCTGACTCTGTATTGTGTTTTCGTAATAAGCCTGGCCATCAGACACTTAGAATTGTTGTTTATTGTATGAGCCTGATAATACCTCAGCCTTGGTAGAATATGAGCCTGGGAAAAGCCCTGTTTATAGGAGTTGTAAGCTTGCCAAAGGATTGGGATATTTAATTTGTCAGTCACCCCATCCTTACTATCGTAAAAAATAAACTAATAGAGAATTCCTGAACCATCCCAAGATTCACTATACAATATCTTAAGATGTGTGTGAGTGCACACACACTATCATACTCATCATACATAGCACACTTGACACAATACACCTGCAGTCCATATGACACACTTGATATACCATAATACGGTACACACACAACACACAAATAACACATACTATCTGCATACAATACAATGTACACTATATACTCATATAACATGTACATAACATACAATATACATAGACCAAAACCACACAAAATAAAATATACTCACCTGACACAGCACACACATGGCTTATACACAACAAATAACACATAAAAATTATATATAAGCCACCTCAACAATGCAGACACACACCTCACATACTTAACACACAACGGATAGCCATCATACAGCTAAAGCCTGAAGCACACACACAGCTCACAGTTCATTCAGCACAGCTCACAAAACACAGAGCAATTACGCACGATAGACATAAGCCTAACACATGCATCAACACTGTAACACACAGGTGTATGTAGAGGAGAGACAGAAATGTGGAAAGGGGCCAGTGCCTCAGGTACCCTGGGATTCGACCAGAGTTTCCTCCTCCTGAGGTAATCAAGAGACCAGAGCCTATAAAAGGCATGGCTGCCAAATGTCACCAGTCTTCAGGTCTGCTGAGAGTTTGTGGATGAGGCCAGAAAATTTGCTTTTCATATTCCCTGTACTTAGTATTCTATTTGCTCTATCTTTATTTTCCCTTTTTTCTTGTTGTTTGTTTGTTTGTTTGGGGGCTTTTTTTTCTGAGACAGGGTTTCTCTGTGTATCCCTGGCTGTCCTGAAACTCACATTGTTGACTTGCCTCTGCCTCTGCCTCTGCCTCTTCCTCGAGTGCTGGAATTAAAGGTGTCTTCCACCAAGCCCAGCTCTTTATTTTTCTTTTCTAGTAGTTTTTGTACTCCACTCCCCGCTCCCAACAACAAAAAAAAAAGTATACCTGTTTCAGCTAAGCTAAGAGAAAGCACTAGAAGCCACAGTTCCCGGTGTTTAAGTCAGTGGCTGCTTCGTCCTCTGCATGTGGAGTTGTGAGCAGTTGAGGCACCCAAGTCTCAAAGCAGCTGTCATTCTCCTTCCTCACCAGGAAGATGAGGTTCAAGGTTGAATTCAGCTCCAGTCTGTAAGCCACAATGAGAGGATATGAGGCAGGAAGAAAGAGAAGAAACTATGTTTCATGAGTGAGCTGGTGCATCTTCCCGGAGCATCCTTTCCTCCAGGTATCCTGGGGAGAATGTTAAGGAACTCAGCTGAGAATGTCAGGCTCTGCATTTACACAGAAACAATTACAGGTCTATTACATAGGAGAATACAAAAATCATCATACAATTGGGAAAAAAACCCAAGGTTCTGAATATGCTTCGTGACTGTTCAGGGTGGCTCTGGGCCAATACCTGTCCCTTCTCATCCAGGCACATGCGGTTTCTCCTCACGTTAGTGATATTTCCGTGGAGAATTTTGGGAATGCTACCTTCTAGTTTATTCCTCCCCCTTTCTGTGGTTCAGATTTATGTTTCAGGACATTATATTTTCAGATTCATCCTCCCTCTTGCCTTCATCCCCTCCCCACACAGACAGATTTAGGGCCACCTGTTCTCTTCAGAGCCAGGAGAATTGAAGAGATGCCTAATGCCAGACTTCCTTCCATCCTGCCACCATCAAGCACCCTCTCCAATGTTGCAGGAGAAGGTTCCCTTGGGCTTCATGTCCAGGATCTGTGCACAGAAGGCTGCTGTACAAATACTCACTTGGCCATGGGAGACGCAGTGTTTCAGGGGCATCCCTGAGGCCCCAGCTGTCCAAATTTCCTGCCTACTACCCCACCTGTCTGTTTCCAATAGGCTGATAGGTTGTGACATTTGTGCTTATTGCTGGGGACTGTGTCCCTGGAAGTATTCCCATGAGTCTAGTCATATTATTTTTTTCAGGCCAAGCCATCAAAACTGTTGCGATCTATTTGCTTCTCCGTAACAAGGAAGAAGGGGCGGAGCACGGAAGAGAGGAGCCCTCTGGTTCTGATCTCCGTGTTGCCTCGTGGAGAAACTGTGTGTGACTGGCCTCGTGGAGAAACTGTGTGTGACTGGCCTCGTGGAGAAACTGTGTGTGACTGGCCTCATGGAGAAACTGTGTGTGACTGGCCTCGTCCTTCATGAATTTCTTGGAGGCATTCCTTTAGCAATGCCTGTCAGTGCCTGTCACCTCGTTTGGGGTTAACAGTTAGGATTAAGATGTGTTTAATTTAGGCAGGGTTTGGACAAAATTCTGTTATAGAAACTCATGAACTGCTACTCTTTCTCCTGAGGCAGGGGTCTCTGTATTAGACTTGGTTTATTACTAAATTCCTCTGAAGAGTCAGTGAGGCAAAGGTGTGTATCAAAAAACAACTTATTTCATTAATAGGGTACAAATATCATCTCTCATATTTTTCAAATTGTTTTCAAATGAGGGAAAATGGTTTATTTCAAACACAACCTTCTTTTAACTGTGCCGTATCTTCGTATGTAAAATAGTTACGTGCGCGCGCGCGCGCACACACACACACACACACACACACACACACATTTCTTCCTTTTAAAACTGGCATTTCAGCTGGCTGCCTTGGCTTTCTTCAGGTGTAACATTATGTGTGTTCATAAAAAAAAAAACAACAGATTTTCTTGAATTTAGTAAAATAATCTTGAATGTTTTAGACCTGGTGACTTGTTGGGACAGATAAAGGTGATTCCCCACAGTCTCTGCGCTTTCTTGTCACTCTGGGCTCAGCCTGACCTCACATTCAGTCTACCACTGCAACCCATGATCTCTTGTTGCTCTTCCTTCCTCCTTTGGAAATTAAAGAGGAAGAAAAGTCAGCACACATTAGGAAAACAGTGAATTGAACAAGCTGAGATCCTGTTTATCGGCTAATTGACAGTTATAAACTGAAAGAACATAGAAAGTCTACTGTGGAAAAAAGTTTCTAAGAAATCTGTTGTTTATAAATGAAAGATTGTTTATCCACATGCTTTCCAAGTCTGATCTGAGTTTAACATTTCAAATATTGAACTAACTTGACCACTGTTATTCCTGATTAGAAGGTGTCAGTGTTTCCTTCCGCCTCACGCCGTCTATCCACCAGGTACACCTTGGAACAAGATGTGGTTTGTCCCTTTTAAACCACAGACACTGTCGCTTGAAGTAGTGCCATGAATTCAGTCCTCCTCGTCTGACGGAAGGTGACAAGAGGCTTGAAATCTCAGTCAGAAGCTTAGTGCTCCAAGTGTTTCTTGCGTGGTGTGCATATTCCTATGTAACTCTTTTCCTCTACTTTGATTTCAATGTAACCTTCCAAGGGAAAAAAAATGTCACAGAATAAGCTGGACACTTTTCTGAACATGTAAGACTAGAAAGCAAATGCCAGAAGAGCATGGGGAATGACGGAGAGGTTGTTATGAATGCTATTGGAGGGTAATAGCCCAACTGAGAGTAATTCCGTAGCTAGGTCCTAGGAGAAGGCGGTCCTCACGTCAGGGGCAAAGCAAGCTCTTGGCAGGAAAGAAAGCTGAGAGTGTGGGCTTCCTTAGGGGAAAACGGGTCTTTCCCAGAGAGAATTGCAGGCTTTTCCCCTGAAATAATCTAAGGAGAAGTATTAGAGAAAAGGACTCCACATTTTCTGATCTATGCTCAGTGAGAGGCCCTCGCCAAGTGCTCAGGACCATTAGAAGAGGAGGATTGCTTCACCAGAAACACAGCTTTGTGAGAGCACCCCCCAGTCTGGCAGCTCCCCTCCTCAGGCCTGTGGCTGCCTTGGAGGTTTTTGAAACTGTTCAAAATTTTTGGATTAGTTTTGGGTAGCATAAGCTGCACACTGATGGCTGGGATTTTCCCCCCTTCTTCTTCTTCATCAAATTGGGCAAGATTGCACACTGGTCTATCATTAGGCCCACAGCAGGCCTTCCCTACACGGGGACTGGGTGCTGGACATGCTATTTTGTGCATAGGTCTGGCAAAGGAGAATCAGAGGGATTGTACAGCAGAGCTGGGCACTATCCAGCTCACCACCCTCAGTCCATTTCTCTGCTTCTGGAATCTGGAGACGCTAACAAATGTAATTCCCTCCTTCCCATCTGGGGGTGGTGTGTTTCCAGGACCTTTTCAGCAAGTCAGCAGACTGTGTCTCCTAGTTGCAAACACGCAGGAGTGAATTTCACCACTGTTCTGACGATCGGGAGTCTATGAGGGCAGGAGGGGGGGGTGTTTTCAGGAAGCTCCTCTGGCGGAAGTCAGCATACGGAGAGAGATGTAGATCTAGCTGGCCCTCTACATCTCCGAGTTCTCCATTTGCAGATTTCACCAACTGTTGAATCGGTCTGAAGAAATTATACCTGTACTGGAAGTGCACACTTTTTCCCTCTTGTCATAATTCCATAAAAGACTGAAAACATATCCCCACTGTGTCATCTATTACAAATAATTTATTAAAAAATGGAAACTATGGGGAAGTACGTGTCTACCTTCTCTTCAAGCACAACAACATTGTGTAAGGGACTTGAGCACTCACAGCTGTCACCGTGGCTGCTCTTGGAGGCCATGCCCTGTCGATAGTGAGGGGCGACTGTCTCAGTAAAGTGGGCAGCCTGGTACTGGGCAGAGCCCTGCTCAGAATGGTTCGGCTTATGGAAAGAACTGGGAAGGAGCAAGAAACAGGAGGACGTAGGAAGAACCTTCTCTGCAGCCTCCCTTCATCCCAGGTAACTCTGAAATTGCTGCAGGCAACAAGGAATTGCTTTTAGCTGTAGGGACTAATTGAAGCAGAGGTCGCGCTCATTAAGGAATAGACGACGACACTCTAGCAGGATTGTGGAGGGGAAACAGAAAAGATATGAGTGAGTCTACAGGATAGAATACCAAAAGCAGAAATACAGTAGAAAGGTGAAAAATCAAAGCACAGTGCCTGGGGTTACAGAGAGAAATCCACTGGGGCCCAACACTGGACCATGGAGGAGGAGCCCACCCAGAAGCAGACGTGTCTAGAGAGGAGGGCATCAAAACTTCCAGAATTCCTTCTAAACTTAGAATCTGCCAGAAGAGGAGGCAGACCCCTTGGTTCTGTTCTCGAGGGCGGCAGGCTGACATGTTCCCCCCACGAGACCACGTGCAGCTCCTGGTGTGTGCAGCTAAGGACTGCGCATTGACTCAAGAAAGGCCACTCTGCCTCCAGCCCACGCTGGA
The DNA here is from genome assembly GCF_030254825.1 of Meriones unguiculatus. NCBI lineage: Eukaryota > Metazoa > Chordata > Mammalia > Rodentia > Muridae > Meriones > Meriones unguiculatus. Next base: position 64,139,611 of record NC_083363.1, read on the forward strand.
GCTGTGCTGGAAGGCAGGAACCTGTGCTGGAGCTGTGTTCCCAGGGAGTCACACAGACCCCTCAGTTTCCACATTTCCACCACACTGGTCTCTCACCACAGCCCCTCTCCTGTAGAAACCCCCAGAGGTCGTAATGAGGACTCCTCTCGACAGGCACCGCAGTGCACACCTTTAATCCTAGCACTCAGGGGGCAGAATCAGGTGGATCTCTCTGAGCTCAAGGCCAGCCTAGTCTACAAAGTGAGTTCCAGGACAGCTAGGGCAGAGCAGAGAAACCTTGTCTCGAAGAAGAGGAGGCAGAAGAGGAGGAGGAGGAGGAGACGGAGAAGGAGAAAGAGGAGGAGGGAGAGCAATAACAACAATGAAATGGGAGGACTCCTCTCTCCTTCAGCTTAGCAGGGTTTGAGAAGGTCAAATGAATTGCACAGAAGTCTTGCTGATTTCTTTCCTATGGAGAAGATGTTCCAAAATACAATTTTCTCAAAGGAGAAAGGCAGAGTGGATTGTTTGGTATGAAACAAGGTAGACAGGTAGGTAGGTAGGTAGAAAGGAACCATTGAAAATGGAGCTGCCAGGTGGTGTGGGTTGGCAAAAAGAGAAGTCACATCCCAGGCTGGTGCAGAAAAAAGCAGACATCCCGCCCTTAAGTAGAACAGGAAAGGGAAAGTTGACTTAAAGCATAAGGGATTCATCTTAAACCCAGTTACTGAAAAGTGTTTGTCCAATGACCTGCATGGTAAAATATTCTCAACTGTACAACAGAGCCAAATATTAAAAAAAAAAAAAAAAAAAAAAAATTTATTGCGTGAGCACTGCTGTGGTTACAACTCAAGACAGACCTTAGAGTTTCCTTCCTGAGGTTTGGGCCTGAAAATCTCATTTGTTCATAACCCAAACAGAACTTCAGACATTGCCAGCATGTGCTGGGTCTGCTGGGTCCATGCTAAGTATGCACAAACAGCACAATTCTGGCTGTCCTAGAGTGAAGCCCCCACAGGGAGGGACACCATGCAAGTTTACAGCAACCCATTCACATGCAAACGTGTTTTATTTTCAGGCTTTAAATGGAGATACTAAAAACAGGGTTCAAAGGAGGTTTCGAGGAACACTTAAGAAGTTCAGCCTTTATTCTGAATAGCAATTAGGAACAGTTAGGTATTTAAAAACAACTACAAATTTTTCTTTTGTAGGCTTGCTGCAAATGGAGTACAGCAGGTACTTTCAGAAGGGTGGAAAGGGGGTTAGGACATCTCTGAAGCGCTATACCCTTTGTCTTCCCAGTGTGCACCCACTCCAGATATAACCCGCCCGGGGAACAACGCTGCACTTGACAAAGACACTCTAAAAAAGCGCAAGCCCCGCTCTTCCTGCAGGCAGCCTTTGCTACTTGAAGAAACGGGCATACTTTTTTCCAGATTGTTAAGATCCAAATAATAAATACTTGTAGATGTGTGTTGCAGAGGATGGGCCCAAAGGCTCTCCAAATGGGAGGGAAACCTGCTACCCCTGAGCCACACCTGTAAGCCTGAACTATTTTGGGAAGGGTTGAGGTTGTTTAGGAAGGTTCAGAAGCTCAGTTTCTGTGGTAGGAGAAGTCCAGAAACTACTGCAGGCTTGATCAGTGACTGTAGCTGTGAGATGAGACTGCGAACAGCTGAGATGCCTAGCTGGTAGCCAGCTCCGCCATCCCTCCTTTCTTCTGCGTGATTTGGAGGGCAGCGTCCTTACAGCCAGCAAACACATCTTGCTGTTGATCAAAGATGTCTGCATTGTGGAAGGTACTTGCCTGGATTACGGGAACGGAAAAACAAAAAGGCTTCCTAGGCTTTGGTTTTGATATCAGGCATAAGAAAATACACATGGATCTTCCCCCCCTTCTTCCCCCCTCATCAGGAGAAGGAAGGAACTTTGAGGGAGTAACTGCTAAGATGCGTCATCTGAAGTCTCAGGTTTCCGGCTTGATTTTACCAGCTCCTAGCCCACCATCCACCCACCCACCCATTTCCTTCCCAATCTCAGGAGAGGCAATCGCCGATTTAGGTTTATATTTAACACCTGCAGATCTTGGCTAAGAGATCTCCGTTTCCTTCTCCCGCACCCTGCCACCCTCCCTCTCACCATCTAAACACATTGAACCAGTACTTCTGAATCATACACAGACAAGAGGGGAACTCTTGTGGCTGCTACAAAGGCCTAACATTCTCACTTTCAGTTTCTCTCACCGGTCACCGCAGATCAAATCTGAGCAGGCTTTCGTAGAGGTGAAGGCAGTTTCTCACACACTGGCAGAAGCTCTGCTTCATTTGATGAGTATGGCAACTTGGCACGGGAGTCTCACCTGGGGAGAGGTGGTAGCTGGAAAGATGGCTCGGAGGTTAAGAGCACTGGCTGCTCTTCCAGACCACTAGTTCCATTCCCAGCACCCCAGCACCCACATGGTGGTTCACAGCAACCTGTAACTCCAATACCAAGGGGTCTAACACCCTCTTCTTGCCTCTGAAGGCTCCAAGCAGGTTCACGGTACACGGACACACATGCAGGCAAAACACCCGTAAGCATAAAATGAAACAGATTCTTTCTCTGGATTAAAAATAAAAGAGGACAGTACAATTGGACAGGGGAATAACTTTTCCTAGTCTGCATACCCAGGACAGTAACTGTGGCTGAGAGTAAGGAAAAGTTGGGTGATAGATATGCCATTTGCCCTGACTTGATCATTACACATTGCATACATGTGTTGAGATACAACATATATAAAAATATGTACAATAAAAAATTGTTCGTGTAAATAGAAAGGATGCCCATTAGGAAGCAGACACTATGCTACTGATTGTTCTCCATGTTCTGGTCTGAGCCTCTCATGTATACATGCAAAGAGTCAACATTGTATGTATTTAAAATGAGAATGCTGCAGTCTGGGGAAATCACAGCCCTTGGCCAATGTCCTACAGCCAATCTGTGGGGCCTTCCCCTTTGCAGATTCCTGCCTTTGATAAGAGCCATGTTTTTAGGACAATATAGGATTCTCAACCCGGAAACCATACTAAAAGGAGCACCATTGTAACTTGTGTCCCCTGGGTAACCAGTCTTCAGCGCTGCATATCTGCATGGCTCTGTGCAGAAAGGCTCCTGGCAAGTGCCAGATAAATGCCTGTAACACAGAACAATTTTTATGATTGTTACAGATATCGCTGAATCAGGTATAAGGAAGAGGTTTGACACGTGTTGAATATATAGCAAACGTGTTATGCATAGTCTTTCATTGAGCCGTTCCCACTTCTGCTCACTGATTTGTCTGAATCCAAGGTCTGAATCAGACCTTGGTGGTCTTTCCAGGTATGAAAAGGAGCTTTCCCCCTCCTATCGTGTTGGGTATCTGGCCTGTTGGATGAACGGTTCCTTCTGAATACGTTATACTGGTGATTGACCCTGCAGGGCCCTCTCAAGTTCCAACAACCTATAACTTCAGTTCCCAGGGATCTAACACCCTCTTCTGGCTCTAGGCAGGCACATGGTACACAGACAAACATTCACACAAAACACCCATACGCATAAAAATAAGACAGATTTGCCCTCTTTCTTTCTCTTTCCCATCAATGGCCCCAATAAAATATCCAAGACTGAAGACCTCGTTGCCAAGCTCCCTGTCTTAGGAACAGCTGAGTCTGATGAGAAAGGAAAGTAGCCACAAACATTCTTATGAACTTAACATTTGCTGTCCCCTGAATGTTGCCGAATGCGTATGTGTTGGGTGCCAGCACAAGCTAGCTAAGTTTTCCTTCTCTCTTGCTTTCCTGGGTCTCCTGGGCCCTAATTCAATGCTTTTTCAGTTATGCTATGAGATGAGGATCCCATCATGCCAAAACGGAGCCTTGCCAAACCTACAGGATGTTAGCTGCTAGGCAGGCAGGCATTTCAGGTACAATGACTTGTGCTTGCATGGGCGAAAGCTATGGCCCTGTAAATGAGTGTTAATGTGCCTCCTTCCAAGTTTTGTTGTTCTTGCTGTTTGTGTGCTTGCTTGTTTGTTTCAAATAAAGCTCCTCCAGCAGGCCTGTGAAATTTGGCAGGATCCAGCTCAAATCACTAACTCATTTTTAGGGGGTGACCTAGAAAAAAACATTCCTTATTTTAATAATAAATCCTCTGGTTCTGTTTTTTTGGCCATGCAATGGAAGACCTCAAACCGAGCATGAGCAGGAGTTTAACTCCTCTCCATGCATGGAACAGTCTTTCTTATCTGAGCATGTATGCATTTCACAGCAAGTGCTTCCTACTTGCTCTGGGGAGGCACAGTCTTGACAATCATCTCCAGCATGCTGCTTGCTGAAGCAAGTAAGCCTTCCTTCATCATTTCCCCCTTGCTTGGGCTTTGCACTCAGCGGGGCTTGGAGGAGGGCACTGAGCCCTTGCGTTTGGTTGGGAGAAGACAGGCAGCCCATCACCAAGTCCCTCTACAACCAGGTCTTAGGTGCCCTCACCCATCTGCTCCCCTGAGCTTCACAGGGGTCGACCTTTGTCATGAGTTTCACATTCTTTTCCAACAGCCTCAGTCTAGCAGTAGAATTTTCCAGGAGGTAGAAATACTTCAGAAAGACTCATGAAAGAGCTAGGCCAAAGGAGGTGAGGTGGAAGGAGAATGGCCTTTAAAACAAAACTAGCCCAGGTTAACTTTCAGGCTGTCTGGCTACTGGTTGTATACTCTTGAGGGAGTTCCTTCAACAGCCTTAATTTCTCTCATCTACAAGCTGTGGATCCTGTGAAACCATTTTTTCAGCTTCTAGTTCTGTTTTTACCATCTAACAACAAAGTCAAATAAGTATTGGCTCCTTTCCAGTCAGGGTTTCATAAAGCGTTTGAGTCATTTCTCTTACCCACATGTATTACTGCAAGGGGTAGCATTCTGTTCAGTTTAGTATACTTTATATTAGCAATTATATATTAATTTATATCAATATTTTATTACTACATAACAGTAATGATGTGTTAATATATGTGAAACATTAATGACTAATATTGATTGACTATCTACTAATAAACATGTAATGGGTATCTACTGTGCTCAAAGCTCAAAGGTCATTGGCCTGTTTTTGTTTTGTTTGCATCTCAGAGACTTAAGAAGGTTGACCAAAAGTTAAGGTTGCTTATTCAAAATATACATAACAACAAGCCACAAAATGAAAGACAAGTTCTAAAATGTGACAGAAGGGCTTAGAGCAACCAAGTGAGCTTTGAAGTTCAGGTGGCCAGGTGCAAGAGTGGGGACAGTAGCCAGGACTTTTGAATACTTTGGTTTGGAGGAAACAAGGATCATTTCTTCAGCCATCAAATTTCTGTTCACAGTCATTTCATGAAATATAAAATAGCTATGGGAAAAACCTTTTACATAAATCTTTTCTTTGCTCAGAGGACTCTGACAGTGCAGTGTTCCCGACATCAAACATTCCCATGAAAAATTAAAAATCCAGTCAATCAAACAGCTGTTTCTAAATATACAAAAATATGGTACAAACCATCTGAGTTTCCACTCTTTGGTTGAAGAAATATATCATCTAGACAGAGCCTAAAGCAGATCCTGCTCATCAGAGAAACTATTAACAGCAAAATTCTTCCATTAGACAACTCAAGGGCACACCTGTGCTCAAACCAAACCCTCCAGTGCTGAGACTGACTCCTGGTACAGAATCTGAGCTAGAGAGCCGGGTGTGATGCCCCCCACGCCAGAGACTGCAATGTACTCTGGGCCACGTAATGGAGTGGTGCATTTTGTATTGTTTTCTACAATGGAAACAGTCCGCAACTAGGGGTGAGGGGAGACTTAGGAAGACCTGATGTTAGGAAAACCCAGCTGTGGCGTGATTCAAGGTGACTTCGTCAGGCTTACTCATTTACTCAGTGGTCGAATTAGTGAGGAGCTGTGGCTCCGGAGAAATTCAAGTCATTTTAATGATCTCAGTTGTAAAAGCGTTCCACTTCAGAGATTTATGCTTCAGGTTATGTGTTCATCAGCTTTCTGTCACTGTGACAAAATATTTGAGACAGGCGACTTAACAGAGGAGAGATTTATATAGCACGTGGCCCCTTTCATTCAGTCCATGGCAAGGAGCACACAGCAGAGCCAAGCTTCTTACTTCATGGAGGCCAGGAAAAAGGGAGAGAAGGAGAATGTTCTAAATCCAGTGAGAGCTAGTTTTTGTCAACTTGACATATACCAAATGTGCCTAGGAAGAGGATATTTCAGCTAGAGGATTGCCTTTATCTAATTGGCCTGTAGACATGTCTGCAGGGCATTTTCTTGATTCCAAATTGATGCTAGAGGACCCAGCCCACACTGAGCTGTGCCACCCCTGAACAGATGGACTGTATGACAAATGCAACTGAGCAAGCCAAGGGGAGCAAGCCAGCGAGCGGCATTCTCTGTGGCCTCTCCCAGGTTGTTCTGGGTCATGGATTTTTGTTTCTTTTACTACATCAACAGAAAGAAAACTAGGATAGGTCCCAACATTCCGTCTCAGAGCACACTCCCAGTGATCTAACTTTCTTCCCACATGGCTCTACCCCTCAAAGCTTCCACTATCTCCAGCACCATCAGAGGTTGACAAGTAAGCCTTTAGCATGCAGGCTCTTGAGACATTTGAGAACCAAACTGTAACAAGTTGAGAAGATGGACAATAAGTGATACAGATTGGAGAAGGCCATTTTCTTTGAGAGGTTTCTATGCCTTGAAGAATATACAAATGAAATATGCATGTTGACCATCAGCGTTAATGTCATTTCTTAAATTCAAGTGGCATGGATTATCAAACCAGCTAAGACATCCACCAGCAGATGAATGAGAAATGACAGTGTGGTACACCTGCTCCAGAAAGTTTTGCTCGGTCGTAAAAAAGAATGAAATAAGGCCAGCATTTGGGAGACAGAGGCAGGTGGATCTCTGTGAGTCCGAGGCCAGTCTGGTCTACGTAGTTTCAGGACAGCCAGGGCTACATAGAGAAATTCTGTCTCAAATAAATAAATAAATAAATAAATAAATAAATAAATAGGAAAGAAAGAAAAGAAAGAGAGAAAGGAAGGAAGGAAGGATTCTATCTATAGGAAAATGTATAGATCTAAAAAAATCATAAATATTTCATTTCTTCCCACATTAAGAATCTAGAATATAGATATATAATCATGCATGAATATATTTGTATCTTTCTATCTATGGTATAGAAATAGAAAAAGTATAAAGCTTAAGTTTCTGGTTCTTCAACCAATCAGTGGAGGTAATTGGGGCCTTACATACGGTTTAAAACAGGAAGATAAACACAGTTGGAAATGGAGAGATCAAGACATTCCTACAGTTGTGAAGAGCCCCAGCCGTGCCTCCATCCTCATCAAATACCTCCTATTGCTCACCTTGGAGCTAAGTTTTATTTTGGAAACCTCTGTTCTAGTGCACCCTTTGTATGGTAGAGAAAATAGACCTATGCATCATGGGACAGAGCCACACAGAGGAAAGGGATGAGTCTCTGAGTCTTCTGCAGAGGGCAAAGGCTGGTCTTCTACTTAGGGAAAAGAAATACCTCGGATTAGAACCACATAGACTTGGATGGTTTTTAGTGAAGACAGTTATTGCACTGAAAATTGAGATGGACGAGGGTTAGGACACAGTGTGTGTAAAAGGATTCATACCTAGCAGCTGCTTAAGTGATAGTAACTGCCAAGGCACAGCTATGTGTGCACTAAGTTATGTGAAATTCTGTAGCTTCAGGTATCATGTTAACTATGTTAAATGTTTGCTGTAGATGACGGTGGGCCGGCTAGTGTGCTCTAGCATTTGGCTGTGGCAGTACAGACCTTGGATTTCTCTTAACTTCATGGCCTCCTGCCTCCCCATGCCTCAGTATTCTTGTATAATCAGTGAATTTTGTGAGTCTTTGTAATGATTAAACAAGACCAGACACATAAGACACACAAGAGCTATGCCTGGTACACATAAGGTATGCCACTAAATGTTAGACATGATTAGTGTTGAACAGATAACTTTGTGCAAATCTGCCCTTCTCTGCATCAGTCGTACTGATACTGTGCTTTAATCTAAAGATCTAATGTGGCTTTATTTTATTTTAGTGTGCTTGAGTACACCCGTGCATGTCCTGGTTAGCCTTCATTGTGAACTTCATACAAGCTGGAGACACCTGGGGAGAGGAAACTTCATCTGAAGAATTGCCTCACTCAGGTTGTCCTGTGGTCATGCCTGTGAGAGACCTTCTCGTTTTGAAAGAGAAGAACCAAGACATAAAAACAATATGCTCAAAGCAACACCCCAAATCCCACAGAGTAAATCAGATCCTGTAACTCAGAGTTCAGAGTCCAAGATTCATTCATGAACTTCTAGGTTCCAAAAGGCTCCAGTTCTGCCATGAGCAGTGCACAGAGCTTGTCTGTAGACTTAGACAAACCCCAGGCCACATCTGCTGCTATCCTTGATGGATGTCCCACACTCCCGTCATCTGCAATATCCTAAGGTATCCAAAAGGAACTTGGGGAAGAAAGGCTTTACACTTAGGTAACAGTCCATCACTGAGGGAAATCAGGATAGGAACCTAAAGATAGGAAATGAAGTAGGGATCATGAAAGAATCATGCTTAGCCTTTTTATACAGCCCAGGCCCATCTGCCAAGGGATGATGTCACCCATAGTTGGCTGGGCTCTTCAGCATCAATCAGGTAAGTCAATATCCCACAGGCAGGGCTACAGATCAGCCTTATGGAGGCAATTCTTCAACTAAGCTTCCCTTTAAACTAGTGGTTTAAGTAAAAATGGCCCTCATAGGCCCATAGGGAGCGGCACTATTAGAAGGTGTGATCTTGTTGGAGTAGGTGTGGCTTTGTTGGAGGATGTGTGTCACTGGGTGTGGGCATTAAGGTTTCAGAAGATCAAGCTAGGCTCCTTGTCACGTTTTCTTCCTGCTGCCTGTGGATCTGGGTATAGAACTCTTAGGTACCTCTCCCTAGTTTGTGTCAAGTTAACAACAAAAACTAACTAGGACAGTGTATGCATGTGTGTGCCTCTGTGTGTGTGTGTGTGTGAGAGAGAGAGAGAGAGAGAGAGAGAGAGAGAGAGAAAGAAAGAAAGAAAGAGAAAGAGAGAGAAGAGAGAGAGAGCAGTTAGCACTGGGAATCTACTCAGCCTGAAGTAGAATGTGTCACTGGGAACCAGAGCCTAGCACTGAAGAAGAAGGCAGAATCACACTGACAGGATGGACACTGTGCTAGCGCATCTTCTGCATGTCAGGGCAGCCACAATGACTCAGAATTTTCCAGCTCATGTTTCTTATCCTCCAGACTCTGACAAATTCTTGGTAATTAGATCCAACCTGGCTGAAAAGGTCTCTGTGTTTGCTCTGCCACCTTCAGTTCCATGTCCAGTGGATGATAGCCCTGGTTAACTGTACGCCTCCATATTCTGGACGTGGAGCAACAACCCCCAGAACCCAGCAACTTTGGATGGATATTATAGGAAATAATGTCCCATCAGAAGTCAGCTTGTTGCAAAAACCCTATGCCTTAACATCCACTCTGTCTTTCTTAGTTTGTTTAATCATGTCATTCAACCATGGTATACATAACACTCCATAGGAAAATTTGAGACTTCATCATTAAATTACCTGTCTGAATTACAGGGCGAGGCTACCCACTCTTTTTAATGACTTATGGTTCCCCATGCCCTGCTGCTACTCCTCACTCCTGGATGAAGCCTCATGCTGGGCACTGTGCCCAGCATCTCTGCAGTGGCACATTCCTACATGGGCTTCTGTGGAACGCAATAGTCTCATGGCTGATTGAAGGCATTGCCTTTGCCGATGGGATCTGGATGCCTTCAGTCAGGCCTAGGATGTGGACACAACACAGACTGGCTCCCTGAGCACCAAGGACCTTAGGCTCTACTCACTCTTACCCTCACACATCATGGCAGTTTTTAGCCTCTGCCTTTGATGGTTGATATTGACTGTCACCTTGGTGGGATCTATAATCACAATGAAGACAAGTGTCTAGGCATGTCTGTTAGGGAGTATGCCGAGGGGTTAACTGCTGAGGGAGAAGCACAGCATTCCTCCAACTCTGCTTCCTGATTGGGCAAACATGATGTGACCAGCTGTGGGGAGCTTCTGTCATCATGACTTCCCGACTGTGATAGACTGTACCCTGGTACTGTGAGCCAAAATAAAACAAAATAAGTCTTCAAGTCAGCTATGTATTATGTCATCAAAAATGTTCTTATTGGGCCCTGGAGAGATGGCTCAGCAGTTAAGAGCACTGACTGCTCTTCCAGAGGACCTAAGTTCAATTCTCAGCACCTACATGGCAGGTCACAACTGTCTGTAACTCCGAGATCTGACACTCTCACACAGACATACATGCAGGCAGAGCACCAATCACATAAAAAAAATAAATTATTTTAAAAATGTTCTCATTGTTCCTGAGACAGAGTCTAACTATGTAGCACAGACTGGCCTCTAATTCTGACCCTCCTTCTTCGGACTTCCGAGTGCTAGAATCATATTTTTCTAACTCTTATGCCATCAATATAAAAGGCAATAATTCTCGACTAACATTACAGCGTATAACAGCAATGTTGCCATAAAGATGTACAGTGCTTGGTGCTAGCTCCTGCGTATTTTCAGTGTACTCTCTGCCTTTTGCATGTGTTACAGCTGAGAAGCAACAATTCGCCGTGGCAGTCTCTCCTAGATCTGATGAATAAAATCTATGGAGAAAAATATTTTTATGGGGCTGTAAAGAGCGGTTAAGAGCACTTGTTGTTGCAAAGGACCCTGGTTCGATTCCCAGCACTGTCAGAGTGCCTCACAACCCTCTGTAACTCCAGTTCCAGGGAATCTGACACCGTCTCACAGGTACCAACCATGCACATAGTACACAAAAAGCCAAATATGTGTGCATATAAAATAAAAGTTTATAAACCTGTATTGTAAAACTTACTGTTTTCCACACTCAGTGGTTGAAAGTACTTCCTGCATTTCCAGATGATGCAGTGGTTCAGTCCCTGGCACCCATGTCGAGTGGCTCCCACTGTCTTCACCTCCAGCTTCAGGGAATAAGATGCCCTCTGCTGGCCACTGCACATACTGCAATGCATGCATTCAGCTACACACACACACACACACACACACACAGAGCACACACAGATAAATCTTTTTGTGTTTGTTTGTTTGTTTGTTTTTGAGACAGGGTTTCTCTGTGTAGCTCTAGCTCTAAACTTCGCTCTATAGATCAGGCTGGCCTTAAACTCAGATCTACCTGCCTCTATCTTTCAAGTGCTGGGATCAAAGGCATGTGCCATCACCGACTGACCACAAATAAATCTTTTAAAAAAATCTTTCTAAAATTAGACTTACTCATTTTATTTTTATTATATGTGTGAGTGTTTTGGTTGTGTGTATGTATGTGTGCCACATCATGCATGCTTGGTGCCCCAGATGGTCAGAAGAAAGTATTGAATTCCCTGGAAATGAAGTTATGGATGATGGAAGCCACCATGTGGGTGCTGGGAATTGAACCTGTGTCCTCTGCAAGAGCAGCAAATAATCTTAACTGCTGAGGCATCCCTCCAGCCTCTAAACATAAATCTTAAAACTCTGTACTTTGGTTTTGTTTTCAAATGTTTCCCGTAGAAGCTAAATTTGGAGTAAGACATCTCTAACTCCTGTACCTTTCTCTACCTGAATTAAAAAGTTTACTAAAAGATAAACAAGAGATAATGTATTCTATCTGTCCACTTGGAGGAATCCATACTTTTTTTCCCCATTATTAAAGTTATCATGGAATTCCTAATAATATGACTCACAGTTGACAGCAGAAACAGAAGATAAGCGTGAATTATTCGACTCGTGTTTAGAAAGAAGGAGGAACAAGTATGTTCTGTGAGTCTTGGAACCCTCCGTGAAAAACAGATCCTGGGGCAGAAACAGATGCATTTATGACCACGTGAAGAGATCAGGGTTCTAACATGAGGAAGAGGATGAGGGATGAGTGTGTGATGCTCATGAGATACTCAAAAGGATGAGCCCTTCCAAAGGGGAAAACAGTCAGAACCAACACACAATGGGTCTACAATGTCCTTGTGAGGTCTCTGTGTGTGTTTGGAGCACACATCTGCTACTTCACAGAATAAGCACAGCTTCATGTCAGCTCAAATCTGCAGGGAAGATGCCTTGGGAACCAGTGTTGTAATTATATGGAAAGACTGTTTCCTGAGAACAAAGAACACTCCTGCCTACTCTCCCTGCAGACTCCATAGGCTTCTGGGAACTTGGGGAGTCATGCAAATTTATATCCAGAACCTTCTTTCTTTGTCACCATTCACAATTCTCATGCGCCCCTCACTCATGGGGTGGATTGTGGCGTGCTTCCTCCAGGTAGCTCCACCTCCTAAAGCACTGGTGACATAAACTGCAGCAGGAGTCTCAGGAGAAACTCCCAGTTTACTCAGCCGCTAGGAAACAAGGACCCCTTGCGTCTCAACAAGAAAGGGGAGGAACAGCAGCAGAGGTAGGCTGCTCAATCCCCATCCTGAAAGGCAAAGAGGATGGACATCAGAAGAAGAAGAAAACAGGAAACAAGCTAGGAACCTGCCACAGAGGGCCTCTGAAAGGCTCTACCCTGCCGACTATTAAAGCAGAAGCTGAGACTTATGGCCAACTGTTGGGCAGCGTGCATGGAATCTTATGAAAGAAGTGGGAAATAGTAAGATCTGGAGAGGACAGGAACTCCACAAGGAGAGCAACAGAACCAGAAAATTTGAACACAGGGGTCTTTCCAGAGACTCATACTCCAACCAAGTACAATGCATGGAGATAACCTAGAACCCCTGCACAGATGTAGCCCATGGCAGTTCAATGTCCAAGTGGGTTCCATAGTAATGGGAAGAGGGACTGCCTCTGACATAAACTGATTGGCCTGCTCTTTGATCACCTCCCCCTGAGGCGGGAGCAGCCTTACCAGGTCACAGAAGATGACAATGCAGCCACTCTTGATGAGATTTGTTAGACTAAGACCAGAAGGAAGGAGAGGGGGACCTCCCCTATCAGTGGACTTGGGGAGGGGCATTCGTGAAGAAGTGGGAGGGAAGGTGGGATTAGGAGGGGAGGAGGGAGGGGCTTATGAGGGGATACAAAGTGAATAAAGTGTAACTAATAAAAGTTTAAAAAAAGGGGGGGTCAACATATATATTAAAAGTGCTTAATTGTAAAAAAAAAAAAAAAAAAAAAAAAAGAGGATGGCCTTGTCCATCAGTAAACGGAACAATCACGAGAATGGAGTGTGCTGGCACATTGGAGAAAAGCAGATCCTTCCTCACAAAGCTCAGCTCTGGAGCGGTCCACACCGGGCCCTCCACACCACACCGGGCGCTCCACACCACACCGGGCGCTCCACACCGGGCGCTCCACATCACACCGGGCGCTCCACACCCGGCGCTCCACACTGGGCGCTCCACACCACACCGGGCGCTCCACACCACACCGGGCGCTCCACACCACACCGGGCGCTCCACACCGGGCGCTCCACACCCGGCGCTCCACACCGGGCGCTCCACACCGGGCGCTCCACACCACACCGGGCGCTCCACACCACACCGGGCGCTCCACACCACACCGGGCGCTCCACACCACACCGGGCGCTCCACACCGGGCGCTCCACACCACACCGGGCGCTCCACACCGGGCGCTCCACACCGGGCGCTCCACACCCGGCGCTCCACACCGGGCGCTCCACACCACACTGGGCGCTCCACACCACACCGGGCGCTCCACACCGGGCGCTCCACACCCGGCGCTCCACACCGGGCGCTCCACACCACACTGGGCGCTCCACACCACACCGGGCGCTCCACACCGGGCGCTCCACACCACACTGGGCGCTCCACACCACACCGGGCGCTCCACACCGGACGCTCCACACCGGGCGCTCCACACCACACTGGGCGCTCCACACCACACCGGGCGCTCCACACCCGGCGCTCCACACTGGGCGCTCCACACCACACTGGGCGCTCCACACTGGGCGCTCCACACCACACTGGGCGCTCCACAACACACTGGGCGCTCCACAACACACCGGGCGCTCCACACTGGGCGCTCCACACCACACTGGGCGCTCCACACTGGGCGCTCCACACCACACTGGGCGCTCCACACTGGGCGCTCCACACCACACCGGGCGCTCCACACTGGGCGCTCCACACCACACTGGGCGCTCCACAACACACTGGGCGCTCCACAACACACTGGGCGCTCCACAACACACCGGGCGCTCCACACTGGGCGCTCCACACCACACTGGGCGCTCCACACTGGGCGCTCCACAGTCTATCGGTCGTTTGTGTGGGGCTGGATCAGATGAAATGCATCAGAGCAAGGTTGCATCCAGCATAAAGAAATAACCTCAGCCTGTTGAAGACTTCTCAGCAAACAACGGCCCCAATGGGAGAATACCTGAAGCCGGTCAAAGGAAGGACATGTTGAAAATGCCTCCTGCTGTTCCGGACTGTGATTCAGCTAAAGTAGGGTGTTTGCATTTTCTGAGTTCCAACACAGAAGATATCCTAGCTTGGTCTCAGGTGCTGAACAGGAGGATCATGCGCTGCCGATGGTAAACATGGCTCCTAAGCTGGGACAGACAGTGAAGCCTTACCACAAGGTGCACCTATTCAAAGATGTGTGTGGGCGTATGCACATGCAGGAGTGTGTATAGGAACAGAGACAGCAAGAACCCATTTAATTCTTTCTTCCTGTTGGACCAAAACATCACAGTGGGGGGAAAAGCCATCATTCCCATCTTAGGTAGAGGTGATGCCAGGTCAAGCGCCAGGACGTGAGTAAGACCGGGAGACAGCCTGGCCTCAGCTTAGAAGAGATCAAAGCCACAAGATGTTTTGGGGTGTTTCTGTGGTGCAGGGCTGGGTTGCTTTCTAGTCCTTTTCAACATTGTACAACTGGAGCGGAGAAAACTGCTGTGGGCTGAGCAGACCTCAGACGAGGCCCACAGAACATGTCCGCTGCAGAGGGTCACAGGCATCACCTGACTGCTTCCCGTCAGGTAGATAAAGGTGTCCTCGCCCTGCACAGCAAGGGAGAGAAACCTTCAACAGTAAACGAAGAAGCCTGCACAGAACCATTTCATCTCATTCTTAATATGTACAAACATGAATAATTTGACATGATGTT
Organism: Meriones unguiculatus; assembly: GCF_030254825.1. Lineage (NCBI taxonomy): Eukaryota > Metazoa > Chordata > Mammalia > Rodentia > Muridae > Meriones > Meriones unguiculatus. Next base: position 64,154,840 of record NC_083363.1, read on the forward strand.
TAGACAGTTTCCCCCAACTTAAGTCTTTTAATTAAAATGAAAGGCGGAAAATATGCTTTAAATATGAATGCAAGAGGTGTGAGTTGTCATAAATCCCTCAGCCTTCCTCCTCCTCTCTCTGTGCTGTGAGCGAGCACAATAAACTCATTTTTCCTGCCGTCTTTTCATAATGTTTACGGTTGTTTTAGGTAACACATGAACCATGCTGAATGCGGTATTCCCCTTATTACATGTCAGGGGCACATATTAAACTGGAGCCTCCCCTTTTGTTTGCTATTTACTTTTGTGGCAAATCAGTCAATGTATTTTCCTCGACTCACAGGCAATATTGCAGGCCCTGAAGGTAAATGCTAACTTTTCAGCCTGTGCCAAGCGGCACGCCCTGGGCTCGCCACCAAGTGAATGAGAGCAGTATACTCTGGGCTGAAAAATGGGCTTGGATGTTGCCCCTAATAAATTACGTGATTATTAAATTGCTGTGCAGTTCCAACCCACATTATTTTATTTTACCTCTTGCCGGCTCCCTTGTCGCCTCCTCCACTTTGCCTCCGTTTTCTATGTGCTTAACTTGTAAAATGCTAAACAAGTTTTGATATTTACCTGTTTATGATTAAATTGCAAAGTGATCTGCTTAGTTCTGTTCTAAATTAAGGTCTGCATTAAATGTCATAGCATTTATCTTTCATAAAACGAGACAGCAAGGACACTAATTTCCTAGGTATTCAATCACTGCCCTGTGCCACTAGAGAGACGGTCAAGGAACAAGCCTGGCCGCGGTTCACAGCTCAGTGACAGCCCTGAGATGGAATCATAAAAGTCAATTAATCATTAAAAGCTGTTACAAGCACGTATCGAACCAGTCTGGCACAAAATGTTAATCAGTCCAATATCAATATAATAAATTCCTGCAAATTGGAGGGATCGATATGTTTAGGGCCTAATGAATCAATTTGAGGGCACTGGGCTGTTCCTCGGGGTCCCCGAGACATGGCAGCCGGGTGAGTGCTACATCTTCAGGCGCACCGCTAACAGAGGTCACCTATCCTAACAGGCTGTTCACTTCAGCCGCAGTTACCACGGTGACAGCATGTCACCGCTGCCCTAGTGTCCTTCTAGGTAAGGTGGAAGCCAACACATCACTGCCCTTGATGGATTTGTCAATAGTGCTGAGCAGGGGAGGGGGCTGCCCGCACGATACACAGAGGCCCCCTGTGCCCTGGCAGGTTGGTGTGATTTAATTGTCTGAAGAGGTGTGTGCGTCTGCATATATGCAGGAACTAAGCAGTGCTTAGAGTCAGAGAGAGCTGGCAATCGAGCTGATTGCCTTTGCATAGCTGGGGAAAATAACACAGAGAGTACCAGGCGGTCAGAGCGATGACCAAGGTATTACATTAACTAAGTCTCCGTGTGAGTAAGAAACCACCTAGAGCCTCTCAGATTAACAATTTATTACCTACAATGTTTTAATACATCACTCATGAGTGGAAATAGAGCTGGGTATTAATACCCCAAGGCCTAGACTCATGATGGTATTTCTAGATACCTGCTTACAGCTCAGTGTGTCCACCAAGGAAAGTCCATCAGGGTAAACTTAAGGGAGCAGAAATGACGACGGGTTTATCTCTCTCTGGTCCTATCACCCGCAATCTCCCTTCCCAAACAACCGCGGAAGCTTGAAGCAGGCTGGGTATGCAGAAATGGGATTTTAAACAATCCTCTTCGTCATCTGTTTTTAAAAAGCAGAATTTTCATGTTTCAACACATTTTATCTTTTGTTACGCCTATTAAAACTGACCAGTGAAGGGAAGCAAGAGCAGTTTCGGCATTGCAGAATGGAATAAAACTCTTTAGAGAGGAGAGAAATCTCGGCAGCTGAGACTCTGGGGAATCGCCCTGTTCCAGAACCTTCACCGTCATTTAACATAAAACAGAAAGGTTGATACTGAATAAAATAATACCCCAGGTGATGGTTTTAATCGTCTCAAAGTACAGCTTTTCTCTTGGATTGCTCTTCCATAGGGTGTGGGCTCCAGACACCTGGTGGGTCTATACTTCCTTGCTTTACCAAGAGGAGCGTTTGATCCAGTTTCACTCCCAGAAGTGACTGTGTCCTTTTCTTTGCAGTCGTCTATTCCCCTCTAGAAAAAAAGGAGAAGCGATGCCAACTGAGAGAAATGTTAATTTCTACTACCTAGTTATTTTAAAAGACTTTTTTCTTACCTGAAAAAAATCATTTTTTATTATAGTGGTCTGAATTATAGGAAACATCAAAATAAATTACAAATTCTCCGCTAAAGAAATAACTATTCAACACATCGAGACAGGACGTTGTTGCCGGTATTCAGACAAAGGTAGTGCAACGCCTAGGCTTAATTGCCCTGACATCGTGTTCAACCACTCCAGCTACAGTCTTCAAGAAAGAAAGAAAAAACTCTCATTGTTATTAATTGTATTCTTTTTAGAATGTAATGTCATATCGCTGCAGGCTGAGCTAATGAAACATACCCACATAACCAAAATAGTCGTATTTCTTTTTGTTCAACACATTCTATCAAAACTGTCTACTGAAGGCATTGTGTTAAGATCTTTTCACAGAGCAATAAAGAGCATCTCAACTACTTCAACATTTCTATTATCCGATTACTAAAATGCCCAGGAGGACCAAACAGTATGGTGTGAACTCAGTTATCCTATAAGACTTTAGAAATATTGCTAATTCCTGCCTTGGATTTGTGTTAATATTAATGCTAAATTACACGCTCTGGTTTCTGAATACCTTCTGCATACCGATCCTCACAGAGGCAGCGTGCTCCCGTGCCCTGACGCTATCCGCCTCTATGATGATGAGAATCTGAATTATTTATCTCTGTTTATCCTACAGGAGTTCGCTCGACCCCACTCCCATCTTCTTTCTCTGCTGCACATCAATGCATGTAAACACAGCTTCGGAGCTGCTGCCTGCTTTCTGTGTTCCTCTTCTCTTTTTCAGCAGTAGACGGGAATGTTACACCACTAGGAGAATCCATTTAAGGGTGTATTTGAGGTAAACCTTCCTAATTAAGTCAACTTTAACACAGGCACGCAAATGGCACCATGTATATGTGTCTGGCGCCTAATACCGTCTGCTGAGCCCAAAGGAAGTCAGGCAGCAACAGGGCCAAGGAGACAGTTAATACATTCAGTCTCTCCTTCCGCTAACCTTTCTAACTGGAGAACTGTTTGTGGAGTGGGGGCTGGGTGGGCAGCCTCCCACCCCGGATGGGCCCTACATCAGCGACGGTAAGATGCAGAGACTGCGACTTTGCTCTGATGCTCACAGCATTTCTGCATCCATCATGCCCAAAGAAAGGCTGTGATGAGTCTGAATGACTGAAAGTCGAGGGAAGGAGTGAGCTTTGAAGCTGTGTACGGCCTCAGCTTTCTGCAACAAGGAACATTCCAGAAGGCTTATCATACCCAGAATAGGACTTGGTGGGGTGCCATGTGGGAGAGTAACATTTATATCACTCTACCAAGCTGGCATTTTCAGGAAACTAAGCTGTTAGCAATTGGAACTATCAAGGTTTTGGTGGCCCAAGTGACTGACCCCTTTCCCACTGCTGTTGAGGGACTACCAGAGGGTCATTTACTCTGGGCTAATCATTTAAGAATGAGCAGGAAAAGCCCTGATAGGTGTCTAGTTAGACCTCATTAGTTCATACACACCTATGGAGTGTAGCAATCAGACATGTTGCTGTCATGTCAGGACCACGGACAACCCATGTATAGAGTGAGATTTTAAAAGGTAAAACAAAAAAAAATCTCTAGAAGCCATGTGTACTGGCTGGTTTTGTGTGTCAACTTGACACAAGTTAGAGCCACCAGAGAGGAAGGAGCCTCAGTTGGCAAAATGCCTCTATGAGATCCAGCAGTAAGGTGTTTTCTCAATTAGTGGTCAATGAGGGAGAGCCTACTGTGGGCACTGCCATCCCTGGGCTGGTGGTCCTGGGTTCTATAGGAAAGCAGGCTGAGCAAGCCACGGGGAGCAAGCCAGTAAGCAGCACCCTTCCATTGCTATCTTCGTCAGCTCCTGCCTCCGTGATCCTGCCCTGTTTGAGTTTCTGTCCTGACTTCCTCCAATGATGGAAGCACAAGCCAAATAAGCCCTTTCCTCCTCAATTTGCTTTTTGATCATGACAGCAATAGAAACCCTAAAACACCATGGTTTGTTTTTACAGTGGCTGTTTGTACAGTGGCTGTTTCTTACCTTCAGGACATAGTTCTCAAGACCCTAAGGGAAGCCTGAAACCAAAGATAACACTGAATCCTAAATATGTTCTATTTTTCTATATAAAAAAACTATGATGAGGTTAACTATAGCCAAGGAAGAAATTAATAACTGATTAACAATACAGAAGAACATGTACATCAACACATTGTAATAAAATTTGTGACAACATCTCCCCCGCTCCACTCTTCACTTTGATACTTTCCCTGAGTAGACTGTTTCTATTCATCTCAGACAGAAAGGAAAATAAAAAGACCAAAGAAAACTATTCCACTTAAATCCACCTTAGGCAACCTGCACGAGGCGGCAGTGGCTGAGGGAAAATGGCAGATGGTGCAGGCACATAGACGTTTCCTTGGATGTGGGCCAAGAGTTCAACCAGGAAGCAGAGTGTGGTGGATGTCATCTCTCCATTTACAAATAATGCCCCCGAAGACCCGGCCTACACGGATGCTCTTCCACAGCTGTTGGTGATGATGTGGGTTAGGGAGCAGCACCAACGTTGCCTGTACTTACACTGGAAAGAGAATTGCATTGTATACTGGAAATCTAACTTGGTAAACAACAGATGAGGCCTTAACTGAAGCAGCTCATTCTTCAGGAATAAATACTTTGGAGATAAAATTGTTCCAAAATCAGGCAAATGGACAGTCAAAGAGATTTGCTTTTGTTGGTGTTGGATCTGAAGTATCTTCCAAAAAGTTAGTGAATCTTTTGCATAAAAGAGAACTTGATGGTCAGAATCCTGTTGTAACTCCATACAATAAACAGTCCCGGAGTCCGTCTGAAATGCAGTCCAGGAAAGCTACACAAGCAGGCCCATGTCTGGGGAAGGAAAATCTGGTCCTCTAGGAGGCAGTTCACGTGCTGCATTTCCACAAGGTGGTAGAGGACAGGACCATTTTCCAGGGGCTGTTCCTGGTGGGGACAGAGTTCCTGGGCCACAAGGACCAGGAGGGCCACCTCCACCTTTCCAGCTGGACAAACTCTACCATGTCCCCCTTTAGGCCGTCCTGGCTCACCTGGTCTACCATGTCCTCCATCTCCTGGTCTGGGTCCTCCACCACCAGCAAGGCCTCCTAATCAAGGAGACCGCCCTCGTCCACCAGTTCTTTTTCCTGGACAACCTTTCAGACAGTCTCCATTGGGTCCTCTTCCTCCTGGGTCTCCACCCCCAGTTCCAGGCTACAGCTCCCCTCCAGGTCCATCACAGCAAGAAGCCCTTTTCCACCTCGATCACCAGGTCTGCTAGGGCCTCCCCTTTCACTTGCTCCTCCTCATCTTCCGGGACCACCTCCAGGTGCCCCATCACCAGCTCCACATATGAATCCCGCTTTTTCCTCCACCAACTAATAATGGCATTTTAACATCAAATGGTCCAGGTCCATCACCAACAGACCCATTCGGCCAACCTCCACCATATGATAGGGGTAACTATGGTCCCGCTGGAAGGAAAGTGGATACTTCAAGAACACCGAGTGAAGCTGAATTTGAAGAGAGTGTGAATAGAAATTGGGTGATCTCAGTGATATTTCAAGCTCTGTGTCTGGTGCCAGTGCTGGTGATTATGGGAGTGCTATTAAACAGTCGTAATAGCAATTTCTTTAATTAAACAATCCAAAGTACCTGCAGATGACTGCTGCAAAGTTCTTATTAGCTCTTTGCAAGATTGCCTTCATAGAGTCCAAGTCCTATGGCTCTGGATCAAGAAGGCAGAAAAGAGTAGATCACGGAAAAAGAGTTGGTAATAAATCTCAACATAGAGATCGCAATGATGATTATTACACAGAAAGAAGCAGAGAGCTAGAGAGACACCTGGATGGCGACTGAATAAGAACACTGTCATTGTTAGAAGCTGAAGGAAGAGGAACACCTTCCAAGACTAATAGTCTTTATGGGGAAAAAGTGACGCTTGTTCAGAAGTCTGCTTCTTGCGATTGAACTGAACCTGTAAGGATTCATGGATCAACTGAGTAGGAATATATCTGGATAAAGCAAATTTGCATAAATGGTAAATTAATCAATCAAGCAATCAGTCAATCAATCAATCAATCCAGCTTAGAGAGCTGATGACCAAGAAGCTCCATTATCAAAAACCAAACCAAACCAAACCCACTCCAGGTGACAATTAGGAAGCTGCATGCCTGGACTCTGCTGTACAGCTCACGGGGTAATCCTGTCTCCTTCAGTAACTGCTTACTGCTTTTGAAGCCTTGGGGAGAGGCCTTGTGAGCTTTGTAAGTTTTATGAGCTTCCTAAGTCTTACAGGTTTCTTGTGAGATTCAAGAGTATCAACAGCTTTTCTTTCCCTCAAAATAGAAAGTTTCAGTCCATAAGAAACAGTGACACAGTTCTCCACTTCTAATATCTTATTACAGCAAATTCTTCTTCTTCTGATGATGATGATGACATGAGATGACACAATACCTAGGTGATGAGGTCCAGCAGGGGGAACGGGGTGGATGTAGTGATACAGCCTTCCCCAACTTCCATTGTGACATAGTATGGTCCCTAGATCACAAATACTTCAGTACCTCAACAGCTTATTTAATAACCCAGGCAGCTACTACGTGACTAAGTAGTGGGTAACATATATAGAATGGATACTCTGACCAAAAAGGTGATTCATGGCTAAGTGAGAGATGGCGAGACAGCACAGGATTTCATTGCATGGCTCTTCAGCTCAGTGCACACGGTAATACTTAACAATTATTTCTAGAATTTTCTATTTAATACATTTTAGACAATACTAAATCAAAGCCATGGATAGTGGGAACTACTACACAAAAATGGGTGATATAATGGAACTAGTTCAGTTGATAGCCAATTGATCTACATAAAGTAATTCTAAAACAAGGATATATAACAGATAATGAATTGTGAGGCCATGGCTTTGAAGCATGTGGTACCTCAAACAATTTCTATTCTTGTATGATACTGCCTACCCCTGTCATGGTTAATATGTAATATGGCACACATGTCCTGAGCCAGGTTAGTAGAAAGGCAGACTAGAATGTACACTGAGAGAGCCTATTGTTGCCTGTTCACCCCAAGTTCTCCTAAGAGAGAAGATAAAGCTCCTAAGACTGTGATGCTGTGGTTCAGATAAGAGGTGCAGAAGGGACCGGCAGCCAGCCTGGTAGACACTGCTAGGCAATGCAGGTTAGGAAAGAGGGAAGCTGGGTCTCTGATTTCGATGAATTCTTCAGGACAACCTTCCCAGCTAAGCCCATGACAGGTGCTAACTAACTGGAAATGCAAGACTGGAGCCAGTACACCAGGATCCTGTGCAGATACTTCAGGCTTGAAACAATAACGCTGTTTTATGGATACTATGTTGAGTTTTACTATTTGATACTATTTAGTTGTGTTGAGGTTTCCCCTTTTCATTAAATGGTAAATTCTAGAAAGAAACAATCTATAAGTTTTAAATTGTGCACTAATCTCAGGAGTTACTGTGACTGTGATGGCTAACCTTGCTTTCCCACTTAACTCCATCCGAAATCAACTGAAATGTAAACATCTGGGCACACCTGTAAAGGATTTTCTTGATTGGATCAGTTGAGATGGGAAGATCCACCCCAAATGTAGATCACTTGGGTTTAGAAGACCTACCATAAATCTGGGTCACGTCTTCTAGGGACATCCCACAAAAAGGACACGGAAGAAGGAAGATTTTGCTCTTTGCCTGCACTCGCTGTGCACGGCAAGTTCATCTACATTACCGCTGAGGCATTACTTCACTGGTGTTAGAGCTACTTCTTCAGGGTTCCAGTGCGGCCTGAAGAACAGTGCAGACATCCAGACTTGTGAACGGACCTTTCTAAAGAGAGACAGCCATTGTTGGGCTAGCCCAACCACAGCCTGTAGGTCACCCTTTCAATATACGCATTCATTCACTAGCTTCTGTTCTTTCAGAGAACCCTGACTAGTACAGCAATGAAAACCTAAAATCAATTCCATGGATATTTAACCAGCACAGACCATCTCAGAGATAAGCCTCAGCTGTGGCCAGGATGTATCTGGAAATGGTCATCTAGAACTTGGAGCCTTGAGCTGGCCCGTTATGTTTTATTCATCCCATGATAACGAGTCTGGACCTTATACAAAGGACTGTGATGGGTTCTGCTCATTAAAGGACACCAGACTTCCCTATGTAATTCGTGTCTTTGAAATTGCATTCTATACCCTCTCTCAAAAAAAAAAAAAAAAAAGGAAGGAGGGAGGGAAGGAAGACATTGCTTTCTATTATAAAAATACAGGCAGCTTGTGAAATAGTTATACCATATAGACATGAAGAATTTACTACTGTAACTGTTTGTGTTTGTTGCTTTTGTAACATTGCAAACACAAAACTGTTTGTGTTTGTTGCTTTTGTAACATTGCATGGCAGCTTAAATGAGGAAAGATTTCTTTTAGCTCATGGTTTTGGAGGTTTTCACACTAATGCACTAGGCAAGGCATGGCTGGGGGCTCTTGACCATTGTGGTAAGACTGTGCCTCAGAGGCTGTTTATATCACTGTGGACTGAGAAGCAAAGATTAAGGTTGAACAAGAGGCCAGGTTTCTTCAGCATCCTGAAATAGTTGCACTAGCTGGGAAACAAGAGTTCAGAATATAAGCCTGTAAGGGACATTTCCAATTCAAATAGAAATATTTCGTGTATGTTGTATTGAATTTTACTTATGTGTACATAAATAGGGAACCAAAGAGGAGTTTTATTGCAATAAAATTCAACATGCCTATTAGACATTACTGTTCCTTGAGGCTGGTATAAAAAAAATCACCACCAACTAGATAGATCAAAACAGTAGAAATAACATCCTTTTGTGTTTTGGAGAACAGAAGTCTGAAATCAAGGTAGAACCATGCCTTTGAGGTCCTAAGGAAGAATTCATTCCTCAATTCTCTTACTAATTCTTTGGCTTCCAGTAATTGGTTATGTTTCTTGTCTTGTGTCTTCACTGCTTTGGTTTCTACAATCCTCTTTTCATAGTCTTCTCCCTTCCGTGTGTGTGTGTGTGTGTGTGTGTGTCCCTGCCCAAATATTTCTCTTATAAGGACACTCTTGGTGGATTGGTGCCCATCCCAAGCTAATACGGCTGAATCTCAACTTGATTACATCTTCTAAGACCCTCTTCCATAAATGGTCTCATTCTCAGGGGCTGGGGGAGGATTAAACAAAGCTTCTGAAAGGATACAATCCAACCACTCAGATATTTGGCTGCAGTTATCCTTGGGAAACTTTGAACAAATAGATGGGATTTCAAACCCCAGAATTTGATGAATTCAGTTAAATTTTAACTTTGAGGTTTTTGTTTGCCTGGTTGGTTCTTGGCATACACACAGGCTTCTATATTTACATAGTTTGAGCTTGCATGTGAGTTTCTCACATGGTTTTTAATTTTTGTACTATGCATAAAAAGTATTTCCTCACTTTGAGATTATAAAATTATTCATTTATTTTGTCTTTGATACATTTGAATTTATTCTAAATTAAAATAGTGTGTTATGTGTTTTATTATTTTAAAGAGTTATTTTATTTGTGTGTGTGTGTGTGCGTGTGTGTGTGTCTGTGTGTGTGTGTGATACCTGTGTGGAGTACAGATGTTTGAGGAGGCCAGAAGAGGGTGCCAGATTCCCCTGGATTCAGGAGGTTGTGAACAGCCTGACAGTGGTGCTGGGAACTGAACTCGGGTTTTCTAGAAGAGTGGCAAACACTAGCAACTGCTGAGGCATTTCTCTAGCTCATGTTATGTGTTAAAGAATTAGTCATGCCCCACAACATTTATATAATAACACAAGTTTCCTGCTTGTGTCTGTGTTTGGGTCTATCTCTGGCTGTTTGACCTGTTCATGCCATCTGTCTGTTCCTACATAGCGGTTTTCTGCACCTTTTTTGCTGTGGCTTTCTTTTACATTTTAGTAGCTGGTGGACTATTTTCTATTGTTGCTCTCTTTAGTTTAGTTTTACTTAATCCCAAGTAAATGAACTTTGGTAGCATTTTTATCATTTTTAAGTTCTGCTGTAATTAAACCACAAAGTTGGATTTCTTCAAACTGTCCATATTTGTCTGTAAGTACAAAGCTGTCTCTATTACACATAACTTTTTTGGTTTTTTTTCCTTCTTTCATTTCTTTAAACTCCTCAGAAAATATTTTGAGTTTTTGTCACATAGATTTTGGATGTTTCCTGTGTGATTTATCCTTAGACATTTTGTGTTTTTGTTTGTTTTTCTATTGTGAATGGAATCTTTGAGTTACACCCTCATTTCTCCTCCTACTCATCCTCACACCAATCTGTTAGCAAGAACTGCTGGTTCTTTGTGCATCTAAATGCAGAGCAAACCTATGCCTGTTTCCCTCAAGTCATCCCAGGCCATCTTCTTTATTTTGGGCACAGACTGGTATCTACCCACTACCAATGTCCATTGTCCACTTATCTTACCAGAGGGAGCTTTCTTACAGCCTGTGACATCATACCAGGCTTTCCTTCAAAGTCCTTCAGTGATGTTGTGTGGCATCAAAGTACAATCCAGCTTCCCAAAGGCAAACTGCTTAGTCCTCACTCAGCTGGGCACACAGGCTCTTGGACATACATTTCCCCCCCTCTCTCTTGCCTCCATCTTCACTTCCTGCCCTTGGCTCTTTCTTGATAGGCTTCTTTTCAAACCTCCGCTGATTCTACCTCCTAGAGGAGCATCCCAGGCCGTCTAGAGCATCCAGAGCTCACACCACCACCTGCCCTGTCCTTCCTACTCCTTTTACCCCAGCACATCACTCCTGAATTCTGTCACAGCATTTCTCACTGCCTGAAGCCTTGCCTATTTTTTCATTTGCCATTTATGCATTGTTCATGCCTTCTATTGCAAAGCAAATTGTTGGAAATGACTCCATACTGCTTCAACTGCATTCTCACTGCTCATCTGAGGAGCTTCTGAAAAATGTCGAGTAAGTGGCGGGGCTGCAGCCTTCCCTTCTCGCCCGTTCTCATGTTTGCTGGGCAAAAAGCCATTGTTACTTTATCACTGCTCCATTGATTGCTCACTGACTTCTTTTGATTTTATCATATTTTCTGTGGTTTTCCATCTATGCAATCCTTACCTCTGCAGGTACTGAAAATATTACCTTTGCCTTCGCACTACTGATGCCTCTCAGTTTGTTCTATGGATTCCTTTAAATTAGTACTTCTGAAAAAAGTTTGAATAGTTATCACTGATAAGGAGAAGCCTTTAATAGAAACAGTTTTCGCTAAGGTCTTACTGCAAAGCATGATATATGATATATGATATAGATAAAGCAGTAAGTGTGAGAGTTTGTATATGTGTGTATGTGAGAGAGAGAAAGAGAGATTTTTTTTATCATTTTACGAAGTAAAGGTCTAAACCCATTGTAGGTAGGTAGGTAAGTAAGGTAGTAGTTAGTTTGCTAGTTAAGTAGGTTTTTCATGACAGGGTTTACCTATGTAGCCCAACTGTCCTGGAACTGGCTCTGTAGACCAGGCTGTCCTCAAACTCCGAGATCTGCCAGTCTCTGCCTCCTGCGTGCTGGGATTAAAGGTGTGCCACTTTGCCCAGTCATATGTATGTTTTTTAAAATCTGGACTAAAGGGTTTGGAGAGACGGTTCAGGGGTTAAGAGCATTTGCAGCTCTTGCAGAAGGCTTTGACTCATTTCCTAGCACCCACATGGTAGCTCACAACCATGTATAACTCCAGTTGCAGAACTTCAGACACTCTTCTGGCCTCCAAGGGCACCATGCATGCACATAGCTAATGTGCAGGCAAACACTCACACACATACAAAATACATGAGGAAAATATTTTTTAGAAGTTGGAATTGAATATGATTGGCTAGTTTTATGGCAGCTTAACAACAGCTAGAGTCATTTTGGAAGGGGGAATCTCAGGTGAGAAAATGCCCCCACCAAACTGACCTATGAGCAAGCCAGTGAGCAGCCCCCTCCATGGCCTCTGTGTCAGTTCCTGCCTCCAGGCTCCTGCCTCCAGGTTCCTGACTGCTTACGTTTCTGCTCAATGATGTTGTTACCTGGAGGAGTGACCTAATAAACCTCTCCTCCCCATGTTGTTTTTGGTATTTTATCATAGCAATGGAAACCCTACCTAAGACAATTATCTTTTTAAATATACCATTTAAGTATATCAATAAATGTCTAGTGGTTAATCTTTTAAAGTGGTAAAGTATATGAATATATTCTTTGTTTTTGTTGTTGTTTGTTTGTTCTGGTTTTTGAGACAGAGTCTCACTTTGTCACCCAGGCTGACCTGGAGCTGGTGAGCCTCCTGCCTCAGCCCAAGTGCTGGGATTATACTGTGTGCAGTCACACCTGGCTTACTGTCCTTTGTCACTGCATTCCTGAGTGAAACCTGCATGGTCTTTCTAAAATGCACTGGTTTAGGTTTGGTTTTGTTTTCTATTTGCTAATCTTTCCTTTGGATTGGACCTATCTGAATGTACAAGGGTAATAACCACATGCATGATCACTCACGTACTACTCACTCTCGTTTTCAAAGAAGCACCACTAGAAGGGAAACTGAGGCAGGAAGAGACAAAGAAAACAGGATTCTGGACTCATCTCAACACACAGGTTTAGAGCCCAGTAACTGTGGTGGTTTGAATGAAAATGGCCCCATAGGGCCCTAGGGAGTGGCAACATTGGAAACGTGGCCCTGCTGGAATAGGTGTGGGCTTGTTGGTGGCAGTGGGTCACTGGGCTGAGCTTTGAGAACCCAGAAGCCCAGTCTGGCCAGTGTCTCAGTCTTCTCTCCCGATGCCTGAGGATCAAGGTGTAGACCTCTCGGCTCCCTCCCCAGTGCCATGTCTGCCTGTTGGCCACTATGCTTGTCACCATGATGATAATGGACTAATCCTTGAACTGTCAGCCAGTCCCAATTAAATGTTTGCTTTTGTAAGAGTGGTCATGGTGTCTCTTTACTGCAATAAAACCCTAAGTAAGACAGTAACGTTTTGATAACTTTGTGGAGATGCCTGAGGGCTGCAGCTACCGATTAAATGCTCTCTGAAATCAGTGTGCTCATTTGGAAAGTGGCTCTGCATAAGATGACAATAGGAAATGCTTTATGCCTGCCAGAAAGCACACACCTGAAGTAAAGGGCTGCTGTGGGCTCCTATTCACTTTTACGTTTTGTTTGTTTATAGTTTTGAGATGGGTTCTCAACTATGCCGCCATGGCTTATCCACATATAGCCAATGCTACTGACATCCACGTGCTTGAAAAAAGGCATGCACCACAACATGCAGTTAACGTTTTACTTTAGAGAACGGGTCTGGCTATATAGCTTTAGCTGGCCTCAAAAGAGAAAATTTCCCATCCAGTCTCCGAAATACAGAATGGCAGATACTTGTCACCATGCCCAGAATGAGTGCCTTTTCCTTGTTTTCCCTTTATTGGGGATTAAACCTGAGGCCTGATGCATGTTAGTCAGGTACTGTAACACTGAGCTACATCCCCAAACTATTTTTTCCCTTTGATACAGTGTCTCAATGAGTCCAGGATGATCTTAAGTTCACTCTGTAGCCTATTACCACATACACAGTGAACTTTCGATCCTTCTAGCTTGCTACCTAGGTGAGCTTATAGGTTGAGTCATCAGGTTTGTCTTGAGTGTCTTCTTATGTGCTTAATGACCACCTTTCCCAAGGACAATGAGCAGCTGCGGACTCTCCCACTAGCCCGCCTGTACCCAAGAAGGATGTCTGTCCCTGTGGCTGTGAACAGATGACGGAACATAAGCAAGCAAAGGAGGCTGATGGTGGGAACAGCTCTCCCCAAGCACAAGATAGGTGGCCATTCTCCAGCTGAGCATCCATGCAGGGTCACTTAAATGAGTGCCACTGACGTCTTCCTATGTCTTCAGTGAAAGAGTGTATCCCTAATCCGAATACTGCACCCAGACACCAATTATGCTAAAATATTTAATTTATTCCATCAATCATTAAGGCTGGATAATAATGTTTAGATATAACTTGGAACTTTAGGTGATGTGCCTGCCTCTGCTTCTTGTGTACTAGAATTACAGGCCTGGGCCACCACGTTGCACTTGTGGATTGACTGGAATAAATTTTCTAAATTGTCTTAAAAATTAGGCTTAGGTAACTATGTCCTGCGGATAGTTCTATAAAGTAGACAAAGTGGACATCCGCCGATACTTCAAAACATTCTTTTAAAATGTTTTCTTTCTTTTTTTTTTTAAGTTTTTCTACTTTTCAAAGATTCCTAGAGAGCCAGATGGGTGAATAAAAGTCTCCAAATACCAGGTTTCACATGTGACACTAATATTGGGAGAAAGAAGTGACACTAGAAATTATTTAGTTATTCTGAAATCTGTCACTTCTTGAAAACAGAGTCAGAATTAGAAAAGCATTAACAGTGTAACGTTGTGTTCTCACATTTTCAATGCAGCTAGTGAATCACGAAGCAAAAATTTCCTCAAAACTGTTGTCACAGAGTCTGAGCCCATCCTCTTGCCTAAGAATTTCCAAACTGCCTAGTGAGGGAAAAAGCTATGTCCATGGTTCCACCTGACCCAGCATTCCCTTTAGAAACATGGGGAGAAGCAGATTCACTGACAACCTGCAGATGACAGGAAACAAGGCAGGGCCCTCACACACAGGGTATGCGTCTACACAAAAGGGGGCGTCCCAAGGGAAATCCTCAGGCACCCCAGACCCTGCACCTAGATGTTTCCCACCATCAACTGGCCCAGCTGGTTGTGGCCCCAGGTACCCCTTCTTGCCACTGAACCACCACCCCGTTGGCTGTGTCTCCTGCAGCTGTGCTTGCTGCCCTGGCTGCAGCTGAGCTCGCTGCCCTGGCTGCAGGCTGAGAAGGGTCAGGCTGCTCCTTAGATGTGCTCTCACCAGCCACAGTGAACTCCCATTTTGACATGAAGCCATTTAAATGGAAATCCAGTTTTACAAAGCTCAAGTGACTGGTAATGAAGATGTGAATGATGCTTATGAGGTTTTTATTTAATTTTAAATCAATTGTGTATTCTAATTCATTAATAAAGGGGAAAAGAAAGAATACAGGAATGCCTGATTTCGATGTCATTATTCAAATGGAAGAGACTATTTCTTCATAGAAACTTCTTAGGGAAATTGTCAATTTCCCATTTTCTCTGAAAATCTATTTTTACAGAACTTGGGTCCAATTTATTCTACAAAAATTAGATTTGACTTTATTGGACATTACAAAGAATTTTAAAAGGTCTAACCAAGTATTGCACTGACTTTTCCAGAATTCAGTGCTTTTTGTTATTGTAGGTGATCAAAAAACAATGTTACATGGAACAAATAACTTGGGTTTGGTTGTAATAATGTATCCTGGGAAGCTTCAGTGGTCCTTGTTCTAGAACCATGTACTAGAATGATGCATCCTAGACATTTAGGAAGTGGCATGTGTGGGGTGAGCTTATTCAGCCCAGGCCTTCTCTGGGCTGCCAGACATGGGAGTCTGAGAAGGTCAGGGTTGGGCAAGGATGCTTGTCCTAGCTCTTGCTAGTTCCCCGAAGACTTAGAAGAGCAAAGTGTGTACATGCAGTCTGCTCCACCCTATGGCAAACAGGAGAAAAAGAAAAAGGAAACTCTCAAGTTCCCTCTCCCTCCGCTCCCTCTCTCTGCTCTGTGTGTATCCACACAGTTGTGGGCTGTCCTGTATATCTCAACACACCCCTGGCCAGACTGTGATGAGGATTAAAGGACAGATTATTATCAACGTGCCCTGACTTTTAAATGTTTAGCAGACTGCCAAAGGTACAATAACTATTGTTGGCTGATATTACCATTGCCCCTGGTTTGAAGCTGCTGTCCAATTGGAAGAATGGCCTTGAATTTTTTCAGGGTTAGTGAATAAGTGATTTGGGGTTTCGTTTGTCTTATTGTTTTGTTGGAAAATGAGACCTAACTGATTTAAGAAAAAAAAGTGACAAGTTTTTTCTTTTTTTTTTTTTTTTCCAAAATAGGGATTGTGGTGGTTTGGATGAGAAATGTCCTCCCTAGTCTTGGCCATTTGAACACTTGGTCTGCAGTAGGTGATCCTGTTTGGGGAGGTTTGGGAGGCATGGCTTCATTGGAGGAAATAAGTCACTGGGGTGGGCTTCTCAAGCTTGAGGCCTCACCCCACTTGTAGTTCAGACTCTGCTTCCTGCTTTTAGTTCAAGACATGAGCTCTGAGCCTTCTGTGCCTGCCACCATGTCTGCCACTTGTGGCCAGGCCTCCCTGCCATCATGGCCTCTTATCCCCCCTGGAATCATAAACCAAATAAACTCTTTCTTCTTTGGTCATTTTGGTGTTATATACAGCAACAGAAAGGAAACTAATCCAGGGATCCAACCCAGGAACTGTGACACGTTAGACAAATGCTCCGTCACTGAGCTCCACGTTAGCACAAACACCATATATGTTTGAACTGTGCTGTGTGGCGAATCGCAAAGGCGTGAGGAGTCGCTGTGTGGAGGGAAAGGGCCCGGGACGTGGGGAGTCAGTCCTGTCTGCCCGACAGTCAGGACACGGGGGAAGAGGTGCAGAGAGGCTGTGTGATCCTGTCCTGCCATGAGAGGAGCATCCCCAGAAGGCCTGAGGTCAGCTTTGATGACTTGGAGAGAGTGGAAGGCATGAGTTCATCATCAAGGGTTCCAGGCCAGATTACCACAGAGGTGAAGTGATTGGAGGGGAAATGGAAGAAGGAGAAAACAGCCACAAAAGAGGAGCCATCCAAACCATGTGCGCATGAGAAATAGATTCAGGAAACTCTATCCTACCACAGACTGGCAGGCTGAGTCTCAGCTATGAGGTAGGCATGAGAACATTTTCTTCTGTATCGTGGAAGACAGAGACAAAGGAGATGGATGGAAAGAAAGGAAGGAAGGGAAAGGAAAGGAAGGAGAGACGACAGGTGAAGAGAAAGAAAACAGTAAGTATTCAAGTACAAGATATTATATTAAAAAACAGAGCCAATTCTCACCCTGCAACAACCAATACCAGTGTCCCTGAAAAACTGTTTCAGCTCTGTGGATGCTTATGCAGCCCTGCACTCACAAGGTCCTCTTCCCCGGCCCCAGTGTCTGTCCCTGAAGCTGGGATACTCAGGGCTTGCTCTGTTTGTTGAGATGGGGTGAGAACCAGGTACCGTGGATGTTCAACCTATGCCTTTCGAGTAAAGGAACAAAAATGCGTGTGCTTGGAAAGCCTCTTGTCATAGTCCATTCACAATGGTCCCTCTCTGTTCCATCCTCAGGAAAAGGTGGCCATGTACTCTTCTGGGAAGTCCAACACTTTCATTCACATCCAACACTTTTGGATGTCACTTAAAGGAATGAAATTGGGAAAGAAACTTGGTGGGAAAAATAGAGGAGCAACTGGAGGAGAGAGAATGAGGGATGAGTTTGATCAAGACATGCATGTATGAAATTCTCAAACAATAAAGAAGAGGAGAGTATCTGGGATGAGTGTGTCAAAGGCCCTGCGGGTTCTCTAACAGGCAGGTGCGGGGACTCTATTCAGTCTCAGTACATGCTGGCTTGCCCTCACTTTTCCTTTCACAATTCCAAAGGACTGTTTTCCTCCCCATTCTTTAGGATTAGAAATGAAGGTTCAAGATTACAAATTTACTGATTATTTTGTCTTCTCTTATGTTGGTGTAATAAAATGACAGCTTTGAGTGCTGAGGTGTAGCTGGGATCAGGTACACAAGAACAGGGCTGAGAGCCACAGGAGGAAGCCACCCAGTTTGTATTGGGATAAAACTTAGCAGCCAAGCTACAGAGAGAGCCATCACCCTACTTCCCCACGAGGACAAAGACAATGATGTCAGCTTATGATCCTGAAATGTGTGGCATTTGCAGCTCCAATGCCAGTGTCACCTTGCAAAGTAGTCTAGGTTGGTTTTGGACAGAATGTTCTGGAACACATTCAAGCATTACTCATTTTAGACTACAGTTTTCATTCCATAAATTTTCACACTTGAATTATTACTTCATTTACCTGGATGGAAGAGAAGAAAATGTCACAGGCCTTCCTGAACAGACTTCAAGAGCTTCAAACAGCCCAAGCACTGGGCCACTGACATAGGCCCCTAGGCAGCCATGCTCTCTGACCCACAGGCCAGGGGTGAGCTTTGAGACTTTTGGTTATTTGCTGGAATAGAGTGCTGCTTTGCTCAGGATGTCTGAGCTTGGAACACAGGCTGTCAGAAGATTCGAGACACAGAATCTGACACAGATATGGTAAGGTTTAGAACTTGCATGGAGCATCTCCTAAGAATGTACATGAACACTGTTGGCCTCCCAAGTCCCAAATGAGAACTGCAATGCTCTAGCTCATGGGACACACAAGGAGTCTGTATGGTGCACACAAGCCAGCGCCCACACATTGGTGCCTCTTTCCATCATTCTTATTTCCATGAACTTCAAAAGTAGGCAGAGGCTAAGCACACTCTATGGCCCATCTTTAATTTGAAAAGAAAATTGCCTGTATGTGCATATAACCTATGTCTCTGAGCAGAGGCCTGTTCACATTGACTGTTCAGGTTTCAGGCCAGGAAGCCTTTATGGAAAAAGACAGCCGGCTGTGCTATTGTCCCTCACATTCTGCTTTCATTCCAACTCCTCTGTCAAAGCCACATTCTTATTTATCCTTCTGCGTATGTTCCTGGGATGTTTCTGTTTAGTGGGAAGGCAGTATCAGCGAGTGTCTCTGTTTTATTAAGTTTGTCAAACAACAGAGTATCTGCTCTGTTGGCCAGAATTTGTTAATCTGTTACAGCGGCTCTGTCCCAATGTGTCTTGGAGAGGCTGTTTTCCAACACATTCTTGGGCTCATCCTTGTAAGTGGTGTGAATCCACTTTTTAACAGAGGGCTGGCTAATTATTGATGTGAAGTCTCTCTCTGTGTGCTGTTTCCATGTCCCTCCCTCCACGACTGGACTGAGTTAGCACATGAACTAACCATTTCATGCCTAGCTTCAAAAGTGGGTGCAGAAGAAGAAACTGAATACAAGGATTTTTTTTCCCTCTGAAATAAGTAGGGTAAAGTGCCTTATCGCTGATTCCCTCGGCCTTCCTGAACCTGATGCTTTCACTTAGAGGCTCTTTTCAACACACAGTAAAGTTGAAAATGCAGTAAGTTAGATATGCATTTGATATCTTACCTACAGGATGTCGCCCCAGCTCAGCCTACCAGACCTTAAATAGCCCGTTTAACACAGAGCCTGTTTACGAAGCGTCGAGTGACTCACACTCACGTGGTTTCTTGACGAGAACACTACGGGTAGAAACAGTCTTTGCACACGTTACTCTCCATTCCGCAGCTACGCCGAGAAGACGCTCTCAGCTGGACAGTGCCAAGTCCAGGACTGTGTGCGCAGGCGTCAAACCACGACGATTAAGCAGCAAGAGCTCTTGGCAGAGGCTCTAGGTGCTGTCCGTGCTGAGAGCACGGCGGGTGAGCGTGTCTGTCTTAGAACTGGCGGAAGCAGAAACAAGAGGATGTGGACACGAGCCTTAGTGAAAGGAATAAGGAGAGCCTTGTCATAGGACATTTCCTACAGAAGAGAATGAAAGGGAAAAGGAAAAGGGACTTTGACCTCCAGCTCCTCTCCCCACTGAAGATAAGTTCCGGTCTCTGAAGGATGCTCGCCATCCGAACAAGCTGCGGATAGGGAAAGAAGCCCTGAGGTGTTAAGGGAGGGAGGACCATTTCAGGGCTTCAGGGACAGAGAGTGCCAACTGCCCCCCCCCATCCTGTGGGTTACTGGAAATGCCCACATGACCTATGCCACAGGTGGCAGGAGCCGCAAGCAACGTATAGGTATGGTATGTGTGGTGGTTGCGCGTAGGGGCGGGGTCACTCAGAGGTCAGAAGCCTAGGGTGCAGGTGGCAGGAGGCTAGGATCCCAGCAGACTAGAAGCAGGAGCGTGGGAATCGGAACCATCACACACAAGTGGTTTCTATCAAAATTCACCTTTGCCAAGACCTAGACCAAGATAGGCTAGCCATGTAACGTTTGTTTCCCAAGGCCTATTACTCTGTGAAAATTGAAAATTTTCAGAATCCCCTGTATCTGGTAGACTGTGTGACCAGGGTCTTGCTTGATGTTCAAACCAACCTAATCATTCTTGGTGTGAGAATTTGGTGATTCCAAAATGTCAAGGTCTTTGGATGAAGCTGAGACACATCCAGTGGAAGCATATAGGTCAAGGCTGTTCGTCTCCTGCCTCCTTACCCTTTCTTTCACTGGAAGTAAGTCTCTGGCCAAAGTGAGCAGCAGAAACACTTTCAGTTTAATAATGATGAAAAGTCTAATTCAGACAAGTTTCGTTGTATGGTTGACACATGAGTGTTCGTGGCAGCCAGCATTCCCAACTCCTCAGATGGTACTCTTCTGTGGGCACCAGGGTCAACCCACCAGATCCCCAGAGACATAGGAGGAACCCAAATCCCATAAGTCATGTCTCATTTACTTCACTCATAAACATTATTTGTAGCATCTATTGTGTTAATTAATGGCTTGGTGTGAGGTTTAGAGAACCATGTTTGATGCTCTTGCTTCAAGAGTGTTGTGGGGTCCCTCCTTCCCTTGCAGATAGTCACCCCTCAGGTGTGGCTTTTGGTTGGGATTTTTCAAATCCGGCATAGCTACTCTTTTGGTGTCCTTTACACATATACCTGCGTCCGCTCCCACTCAACTGAATTTTGATGAATCTATATTTAAAATATAGTTTGTAAAAAGTTACATTTGTTTTGTATTGAGCTTTCAATTTTTTGTTTGTTTGTTTGATTGCTTGCTGGTTTGGTTTGGTTTGGTTTGGTTTGGTTTGGTTTGGTTTGGTTTGGTTTGGTTTTTCAAGACAGGGATTCTCTGTGAAGCCCTGGCTGTCCTGGGACTCTATCTGAAGACAAGGCTGACTTCAAACTCGGGGATCCACCTGCCCCTGCCTCTAGACTACTGGGATTAAAGGGGTGTACCACTGCACATGGCCGCTTCTGCATTTTCCTAACATTTCTCACTTGGACCTATTCATGGATTTCAGGGTGATGTGCACTGGTCAAATCCCAAGTTCATTTCACTTTGTGAAGACATCTCAAGAGAGCTAATACACAAAACGACTCTAATGTGCCTCCTGGATCTAATACACAAAAGGATTGCAGTGCAGCGCTTTGATTCGGAAAATGGACCGTGAGAGGGCCCCCGTGGTCATGCACTTACCAACACTTTAGAGCTTCCTGCTCTCAGGTCCCACTTCCTGCCAGGGCCATTTCAGAGGACTGGGAGTGATTCAAGGATGTAAATCGCCACAGGTGCTGCCAGGGCATAACCTCCTTTAAACTCACTCATCCCTTATGGCTCAGTGCTTTGCAGAAGACTCAACCAATTGCCAAGAGTTCTAGCCTGAAACCTCTGAAGTTTTCAGTGTCCAGCCCTGTGTCCTGCCCATGGTCTCTCGAGCTTGTGACTACAGCTTGAAACCCACCATAGTGAGGAACTGAGCAAGGATAACCAGGTGTCCACCTCGTGTCCAGTGTTGCACTAACTCACACTCTCCTTTACTTTCCCTTTCTTCTTCCCCTCCACCTTCTCTTTTTTCTTCCTTTTTACTCTACATCACTTCTCCTCAGTTTGTAAAAAAGAAAAGAAAAAGGACAACAAACAACAAGAACACAACAACAAAATGCCCCAAACTGAGAAAGAGGAATGTTAGTTGTGACTAGCCTATCACCCACCTCTAGGTCTTGTTTCAGTTACAAAGGTTTCATTCCAGGCAGGAGAAGCAGTTTCAGCTCACCCAGAGGGTGGTCTCTGATCTTCTCAATGAACTGTCTCTTGCCTGAATCCCTCTCTCTCTCTTTTAGGCATTTCCAAAAAAGCACCAAAGAACATCAGGATTCCATTTTCCCTAGGGCCAAGGCCTTGTCGGTATCTGATCTGACTCTCAGATTGCCGCAGATGATGGTCGCCCAAAGCAATTCACCAAACCATTGCAAGGTCACTGTGTTATGGCCTTTGTATCTGAGTACCGAACTTGACTTTCACCGCAATGCTACTACCAGCTATTTTAGGCACTTCTGCACTGAAATCTTATTCAATTTGAGAATGCTGTACATACAGCTATTACCGGGAAGAGATTCAAAGTAAGAGTGACTCAGTCGCACAGACAGTTAGTCTCACGTACATAGCTGTCTGTAGGGATGTGGTCCAGGTGTACACGGCGGAGCCACAGTCAGTCAGGCCTCTCATCTCGGATCAGTCCTTCTACATCCAAGTTGCCACAGCAGGATCACGAAGTGGGAAGAAGATGCTGCCCCTCTTTCCTTTAAGGAGTTTATCTAAAGCTTGCATTCAGGATGTCAGAATCATCTGTTTGCCTAACTTAGTTTCAACGGTCACACTACTGGGGAGACACACAGGATGGAGAGAAAGAAGGGAGAACACAGTTCACAAACCCTTCTGGATAGCTGGGCAGCAAGGAGAGAGGTGAGGAGGCCAACAATGAATCCTCTGTGCAATATGCCTGTGCAAATGCAGGGCACTATGAAGCATCACACTGTAGGAGAAGAAAGGATTCTAGGAAGAGGGATGAAGACAGCCTACATCCCCAATGACAGCAGCATGGCAGTCAGTCTGAAGTGACTGTTTTGAAACTCTGGAGTTCTTTTGAAGGTTGATAATTTGCAAGATAAGGGTTGTACCAGGAAGCTTACAGTTTAAATTTTTATTGACGTCTGTTCATAACTTATCTGTCCCCTATCTCCTCACTCCAAACCAGCCATACACATGTACCCAGGGCAGCTTAGAGGCAGCTTTCAGATACTTCTGTGGGTGTTGTGTGACTTCTGCTGGGAAGGTGAGAACAAACAACTATTCAAACCCAGATAGGGCACAGGCGATAAACAGAAGGAAATGTTCTACGAACGACTAGCTAAGTGAACCAGAGAAATTGTTGTGGTCCTTTACACAGTACAGGACCATGAGTGACTGAGCCAGAGGCCTCCTCCTCATCAATATGGGTGATGACTCACAAAAGGTGAATCCCTATAATTCCCTACAAATTTATGGGCAGCTTGGCAAGGCTCAAGAGGCCAGTGAGACTTAAAAGATTCACATGACTTCTCTTCCCAATTAGATTATGTATCGTCTTAGTCAATGTTCTATTGCTGTGAAGAGACACCATGACCATGGCAACTCCTTTTTGTTTGGTTTGGTTTTGGTTTTGGTTTTTGAGATAGGGTTTCTCTGTGTTACCTTGGCTGTCCTGGATTCACTTTGTAGACCAGGCTGGCCTCAAATTCATAGCCACCCACCTGCCTCTGCCTCCCTGAGTGCTGGAATTAAAGGCTTGCACTATCACACCCGGCTCATGGCAACTCTTATAAAGGAAAACATTTAACTGAGGTTGGCTCCCAGTTATCATCATGGTGGGAAGCATGGCATCGTGAAGCAGACATGGCTCCGGAGGAGCTGGGAGTTGTGCATCTAGATCCAAAGGCAAGGAAGTGGGGAGAGAAAGAGAGAATGGGCCCAGCCTTGAGCATTTGAAACCCCAAAGCTCATGTTCAATGATAAATTTCCTCCAAGGAAGCCATACCTACTCCCACAAGGCTACACTCCTAATCTCTCTCAGGTAGTGTTACTCCTGAATGGCCAACCGTTCAAATATATGAGTCTATAACGGACATTCCTGTTCAAACCACCACATATACTTAAGTTTCACTTACTTCCTGAGCCTTACCAATTTCATTTGTTTCTGACTCTTGTGAGTTTTGCTTCTCCCTCTAGAAGGGCCTATTTCACTATGGAAGAAATGACAATGAGTGATGAGCACACAGCCCTGTGAAACAATTGAGATCTGTGTTGCTAGTTACATCGTTTATAACTTTGGAGGTATGGACACAGAGGCAGACATTGCCACTGTCCGCTCTCCACTTTGCAAGCCTCTTCTCCAGGTAAAGCAGTTTTCAGGGGATTTGAAAAACTGTAGCATTGTTTTCATTCTTTTCTGTTTTCTTCTTTTGGGGAATAAAACCGTTAAGGTCTGGAACATTCAAAAGCCACCACATAGTTGGGAGTTTGGCAGACAGATGTCCAGGCCTTCACAGCATCCTGAGAAGCCCTGAAGTTACGCTTTGAGCTAATCCCTGTCACAGACTCAACCTTCAAGACTCAAAACAAAGGGGCTGGAGGGAGGGGAGAGCTTAGAGGTGGACAGTGTGAATGGCCCCTGCAGACGACCTGCAGTCAGGTCCCAGCACCCAGGTTGGGCAGCTCATCCTGTCTGTAACTCCAGCTCCAGAGGACCTGACACTTCTGGGACACACACACACACACACACACACACACACGCACATATATACACAGACACACACACACACACCATACATACACACACACCACACATCTCTATCCATATATATAATAAATTTAAATATATGTAATAAATCTAAAAGCATCAAAACACAAAAATAAACTCAGTAAATCCTCTGGAATGAGGACAGGACTTATTTATTAGACTCAAATATCCAGTTTTGATGACAACAACAGTGAAAATCATGGCATACAAAGAAACAGAAAAGTATGATCCATTTAAGGGAAAATAATAAGAATATGACAGCACATTGTAATACAGCACATTGTGAAATATATAGGTATAATGAAGTGGTACTCATCTAGTGAAAAGAAAAAAGTAAAATTCTATAACTTTCAGGAAAATGGATGGAACTGGAGAGCAGTGTGTTGAGTGAAATAGGCCAGGAAGACAAATATTACTCACTTTCTCTCAGCTGAGTCTAGACAGTAAACTCAGAGAAAGACTTGAGTGCAGAGAAGAGGGGATCATTTTTGGAAAAAGGGGAACCAATGCAGGGAGGAAGGAGTAAAAGGAGGTGAATAGATCAAAGCAAATGTTACACATTGCACATGTGACAAGGAAACCCATTATTTGCACAGTGAATTCAAGTTAATAAAATAATAGCAACTAGTTTGAAACTATTCTAAGAATGAAAGGAAGACATGGAAAAAAGTATAGAAAATAATTTGTGGGCAAAATGAAAACATGGAGAAAGAGATAGAGAATTAAAGAAAAAAAACGAAATTATAGTTATTATGAAAAGCATAACAGAAATGGGAAATTCAGCTGCAGGAATTCAGAGGCAAAAGAAAACAATCATCAAACTTGAAGATAAGACAGTTAAAATGATTCAGTCTAAGGACTACAGGAAGAAAACAAACTAAAGGAAGGTGACCAAACAATGGGAATGGCCCTGAATGAAGCCTGGGTCTGGGATGAGCTAGCTCACTGGATATAAGAGGGGAAGTAGGATGGTTCCCAGAGATCTGGATCTGTGGATTTGTGCCCCCACGCTAATCCTTACAACAAAACAAAGGGAGGCAGAGAGGCCAGTGTACCAAGCCACATCCTCCAGAAAGATGCAGACGTGAGGCCGAGGAGCCTCACGGCAGCCCTGAGGAGGTGAAGGGCAGAGACCTAACTGTTCAGAAGCAAAGGGAGGTGAACAGGTTGGTGACAATTTAGCATAAAAATCTGGGTAAGGAGAAAAGACTCCTGATTTTCTTCACAATCACAGAGGAGAATCCTTCCGTGCAGCAGCTTGAACTCACTCTGAAAAATCCAGAAGAGCTGATGAAAGGGTTAAATTCTGAGACAGCATTTCCTGATATGTATTGATTTAAAATAACGTTTTCTCCAGAGTTTTAGTCAGTTCAGGTGGCTGTTACAAAATGCTACAGACTGGGTGGCCGGGCCTCAGAAGTATTCATTATTCTTAGCCCTGGAGGGAGGATAGAAGTCCAAGATGGAGGTGCCAGCAGACCTAGCGTCCAGAGAGGGCCCTTTCTGCCACACGGATGGAACTTCTCACCGAGTCTCACATGGTGGGCAGGAGGAGAAGGTTCTTCAGGGCCTTCTAAATACTGGTACTAGTACTGTTCTTGAGGTTGTGCCCGCATGGCCTGATTACTCCCCCCAAATAGTACTTCTTAATACTATTACCTTAGGATTAAGTTTCAACATGTAAACAAATACTGTTTGTTCTACTGTGGGTCTCAGTATTTGTTCCTAGCTACTGCACGAAGCAGCTTCTCTGATGATGGCTGAGCAAGACACTGGTCTGTGAGTGTAACAAACTATCATTAGGAGTTATTTTCTGACTATGTCCCTTCAGCAGAACGGTAGTATTCACGTTTTCTCTAGGTCCCTGGCACATGTAGTCTCAGGTTCTCGGCCACCCCAGCAGCAGTGGGTATAGGTGTCATGTCACGGAATGGGCCTTAAATCAGATGTTGTTTGGCTACTCCCGCTGGCTTTGTGCCCCTGTTGTGCCAGCAGATACGCAGGTCATTCATGTAGATGAAAAGGTTTGTAGCTGGTAGAGATTACTCCTCCTCTGATGGTGCACAGAGGGCCTTCCAGGACCACGAACACTAACTAGCAAGCAGAGGTAAAGGCTCTAGGTAGGCTCCAGCCTGATGTCTTGGTGTTTGATGAGTCGCGTAGATACTGTCTTCAGCAATAAGACCTTATCATCAGTTTGTGGACAGCAACCAACGGCCTCGGATGTTTGGGGTGTCCATGTGGCCCCTTCGGCCAACAACTCAATTAGATGGAACTCATTCCTGGAACTAGAGGTTTCACTGGATGATGAGAGATTTCTCGTTGGGGCTTTGCTTCCTTATTATTTGGTGCTTCCATCTAGACTTCTTTAGTGTATGTATACAATTTTTTTTAAGTTCTCATCTTTTTCATATTTATTTATTTATTATTTATACAGTGTTCTTCCTCCATGTGTGCCTGTACACCAGAAGAGGGCATTGGATATTGCTACAGATGGTTCTGAGCCATCATCATGTGGCTGCTGGGAATTGAACTCAGGACTATTTAGGAAGAACAGCCAGTGCTCTTAGCCACTGAGCCATCTCTCCAGCCCGTATGTATACATTTTAAGACATTTCTACTCTATTGTGTTTCCATACAACCCTGAGATGTCCCTCAGTTTTAGCTATCGCTCCCTTTAGTCACTCCTTTATCCCTGTCCCTCATACCTATCCATGACTCTATTGTATTTCCTCTTCTAAGGAGATGGACGTTTTTGTTTTTAAATTTTTACAGGATGGTTGGATAAGGGAGTCAGGAGGAGAAGGAGCTACAGTTTACTGATTTTCACACCTCACCCCAGCCACAGCTCGTTTTAATTGAGAGTCTTCCTTTTAATGAAAACATGCAGTGGTGAAAGTGCTGCCTGGAAGACTGGGTAACCTGCCCACAGTTCAGAGATCACTACAGCCACATCTGTGCTAGGCATCCGTTTTCACTGAGCCAAGATCTGTGCACCACCATCTCTTCATTAGGAAACTGTGCTCAGAGGTGGCCTGGGACCAAGGACCACTTCCACACCCACGGCATGTCCATGTCTCTGTTCAGTGGGTGGGTGCTCTCTCATTCTTCTCTCCTCATCTCTGAAGCTAGTGATCTGCTGAGTCATTTTAGGAGTTCGTTTCTACTTGTGCGTTAACGTCTAGGGTCATAGTGTGTGCATAGCAAGACTTCAACTGTTCCAGAAAAACACAAGTGTAAACTTTACCTTCGTTCTTCTAACATGTTCCTTTCTACAGACAAAAAAAAAACTGATTGAGAGTTCTGTGTATGTACCTGTAGGAGAGAGAGAGAGCATACGCATATGCATGTTATTGCATTCTTGTGGAAATCGGAAGACAGCTTGCAGGACTCACTCTTCTTCCACTGTGTAAGTTCTGGTTCTGACTCAGGTTGGAGGGCTGGAGGCAAGCCCTCAGCCATCTCACTGACCCTAAAATATCTTTACGTACCTTATGTTAACCCTGCGTCATCTCTCCAGCGCACAGCCAAGGTATCTTAACCTCCACAATGGCCTTGGTGTAGATTTAGAGGTAGGACCCATGGAGACCCAGGGAGAGCTAAATCTTTTACCATCCTGGTGCTCAGAATGAAGCCAGGAACAGAGGCTAGGCCCGTGACCTCCTGTCTTGCATTATTAGTAACAGACAGCCTTCACCACCACCACCACCACCACCACCACCACCACCACACACACACACACACACACACACACACACCTTGGACCATAGAGAGAAGAAGGAAAGCACCACGAAGAGCCCATTCACATTTATTTAGCTTTGTCTTTCAGTTGCTTTCTCTCCTAGTGTACGGATCCTGACGTGACCACAGCAGTGGCTTCAGTTGCCCAATCTGTGAATGTATTCACTTAGAGGCCTCCACACCAGGAAAGGCATTCTGCTGCTGTAGGCTGTCAGATTAAATGAGGAGCTTGCGGAGATGCAGGAACTTCCAGAACTTGCTGAGTGGTCAGGAGGAGCAACAAGTGAGCCTTGTGGCTCTTCTTCACCACCAGTGGTCAACACATTGAAAGAGGAGGATCTCGGGAGTGGCCACATGCTTAGTTTCTGGGAGGAATGCTGGATGGGAAAAGAGCTAGCTGACCTTGCCTCACTTCCAAAAGGAATAGCATTTGGTGACACAAATGACAGCCACAACAGCCTTCTTTAGGTGTCTGGGGCTCACAGGACTGTTGTGAGGCTAAGCAAATGCAGATATTTTTGATACTTACAGGAAAAGGATGCTGGCTATTCCTAAGCAATGTTTACTGTATTTACTATTCAATCACTGTTCTGCCTAGGATGATAGCTAGAGAAACTGATTTACAGCTGTTGAGCTGGTCCTTGTCATTTATTTTTATTAATTGTAAAGGAAGCAGGAATCTTTAACACCCTTCTTATGTTAGAGTCTTCTGGATCTTATTAGTTTTCAGATGGATTTAAGGAAAACCAACAGCAAAGTATGAGTTGCAAATAGAGATTGTGAGAAGGCTGCTAAGCAATCTACCTCCTATCACTCTTGAATGTGGTCAGATATAAATAGCTACACAGGCATTTAAGAACTATTCACCATGGGGAAAGAAAGTAATTAATTGGTGTGATACACAAAGGACTGCTCCCTCTCTTTTATTTTTTTGGTAACCAGCACAGCTTTAATTACCAGCAATTGTCTCAAAATCAGCTTCTGGTAAGTTCTGCGTTCTCTACAGCGATTATGCATCAATACACTAATCTATCACTTTCATTATTTTGGTCATTTGGGTGTGTAAATTTGTACTTAATTCAGACAACAAACTAGGCAATTCCTTCTGTTACTTTCTAGTAACGTGTGCCTCTTAAAGGCACAAGTTAGATGCATTAATTTGACTTACAATTTGATTTAGGAAAATAGTAATGATGCATATTTTTATTTAGCTTATTGGGATGTTTCTTTTTTCTGAGTACTAGATAAATATAATAGCATCAGATGTATACAATTTGTTCCAAGTGAGAAAGTTTACCAATGTGTCTATGAACTGCATGGCTATCTCCTTCCAAGGAGCAGAAGTTTGCAGAATTTCGCTGTAGGAGGCTCCTGGTAGATTAATAGTGCCCATCTTGCACCTCCTTCAGAATTCCTACAAGGCTTTCCTCCCCGGTTCTAAACTCCAGCTGTTGCTTGGATGAGTGATTCGGGCACACTCTTTACTTGGGCTTAGGCTTTCACAGAGCTGCATGAGTTTCAAAAATCAAATCCAAAATCTCTCTAGGAGGCTGGACAGGAATGTGTTACCCCACTTCTTCCTTCTGGAGGACACAAAGAAGTCTTCTAACATCTTATTCATGCAGAGATTCTGTGCTCCCTGAATAGAAGTTTCCTTGACTGTAGATCGAATGATGATGCCTCATGTTTTTCTTTCTTCCTTCCTGCAGATTTTGCTTTCAATTGTTTTTTATTCTCTTCTCATATATTGCATCTTTAATGAAGTTTTCCCTTCTCTCCCTTCCATCCTTTCTCTCCCCTTTGTCCTCTCTCTCTCCTCTTCCCAGTCTCTTCCCCCTTCCTTCCTCTCCCCAAGACCCACACACTCTGCCTCCCCTCAGAAAAGATCCTGTGGCTTTTCTTTTGGTATGACAGCCCTATTGCTCAGCCAGGAACTTTATATTACAGAAACTGAATTAAAAATCTACCTAATTATGAACAAATAAAGTGGCCAACTGATATCATATATGTGACTTAAAAACCCTTATAAAACATACACACACACACACACACACACACACACACACACACACACACAAGCTGGAGATTACATCACCTGATGGCAAGCTGTGCAACTCTCCATTTCCAAACTTCAAGTCGGGACATTGAAAGACTTTAAATTCACAACTACTCATTGACAGTGAATGTGGACATTGAAAGACTTTAAATTCACAACTACTCATTGACAGTGAATGTGGACATTGAAAGACTTTAAATTCACAACTACTCATTGACAGTGAATGTGGACATTGAAAGACTTTAAATTTACAACTACTCATTGACAGTGAATGTGGCCAATGTGCATGCATGTATGAGAACGCATTTCAAATATGCAACAACAGCAAAGTACTAATTTTCTTCATCGTTTTAGAGTTTTCATTATTGTTATTATCATCATCATCATCATCATCATCATCAATGTCACATCCAGAGTTGAACTAACCTGGCACTAGACAGTTTTTGGCACTTTCACCCATCTTCCCTTTCCAGCTAAAAGTTTTACTGATCTCGTAATAATTTTGCCTAAAATTCTTTCAGGAAGTTGACGTTTATTAAGGTGCCCCTCTGATAACAGCTATTCACTGAGAATAAGATTCCTGATGAAACAGGAGGCAGAGACAGGTACTCTCCTGTCCTCCTAAAACCTCATCATCCCCACAGTAACACATGTGCACACACTCACACACTTGCACAACGCTCTTGCTCCCATAAGAGCATAAATATAATAGACACTGGGCATTCAAGACCTAAGAGAGTGTCTGAAAGTGGAGGGACCAGATTCACTCTGGGGCTCATTAAGAGCAAAAAGAGCAAAACGAGGGCTTGCAGCCTGTGCTTAGATAAAGTCTTCCCAAGTTTGATTAAATAATTTTACTTTCGGAGGCATTTTGTTTACTTTCAGAGGCACTGCTTCGTGTATTGCAGACAGGCCTTGAACTCACTAAGCAAACAGTGATGACTTGGAACTTGTGACTTTCCTACATTTACTGTCCTGGGTGCTGGGCTAACAGCCAGGCGCCCCTACGCTGGTTATATGGTGATGAGAACTGAACCCAGGGCTTTGTGCATGCTTAGGCAAGCTTCCTATCAGATGAGCTATAGCTCTCTTGCTCACCAGAATTAACCAGGGCTTGCCAGCTCTTTGTCACTGTTATCATTTAAATGAAAACCTTTAGAAAGTTGTTTTGTGATGTGATCCTGAAACTCCAGGGTGACTAAAAGGCAAGAAAGACTCCACTCATAATGAGAAAATACAGACGTGAGACAGACTGCGTGTTTAACCTCTGCCTCCAGCATCTCATAGCAAGGTGATATGGCAGAGAAGGCGGTGTTTGACATCAGGGGGAGGGCCCTAAACCGACTTTACCTTCTAAATGTCCATTCTTCTGTTAATGATACTGACATGTTGTGCCCTGGAGACGATCTTGCTTTCAGGCATGAAATCATGAAGAAAATGACACCACGGGCATAAGTGGGCTGTGCACCTCCAATTAGTAACAAGAACAAGAAAGGCTGAGGGGACTGCACTCCCAGCTGGCATGCTTGTGTTCTGCTGTGCGCTTGGCACACTGAGTGCTCTGGATGTGGATTTTGAATTAAGGAGGTTAATTTAATTTACTCCTTTGCAACAAAACCCATCCTACAAGCACACAAAACTTCTGCAAAACCTTAGAGACCAGAAGAAGGTGGTGGGTGAGGATGTGCCCTTCCGGTCAGCTGAGTAAACACAGAAGCATGAGCTGTTCAGGGGTCCTACAGTCAGTCTTTCATGAGTGAAAACACACCTCTGTGTTAGGTTGGCTTCTGTCTAGTTAAAGAAGTCATTCTCCAGGGGCTGTGCAAGCTGTACACAATAGGAGGTGCTAAAGTTAAAACAAAATAAAATAAAGGTTTGGAAACCAAAAGGTAAGTAGGTATTGCTAGAATTTTTCAAATCTGTTAAAGAGTGGCCACTTAAAATTTCAGCAAGAAAACCTATTTTTGTGGTGGTTGTATAAGATTTGGCACAGAAAGAGATGTCTGTAAAGTCAAAAAGCATCATTGTTGGTGAAATTTACCTCAGGTTACAAAGTAGGTCTGAGCAGAGAGTTGTGAAACAAACACTTGCCAGTTAGCTTAGGTAAAGACTAGGCAGAAGATGTAACTGTTAGAACAGAGCTTGATGAAATGATGCGCCCGACAGGCTCAACCCCAAGGTTTGAGTACTGGGTGGTAGTTCCCTAGTGAAGTTAGAGAGCAGCTTGGGAAGGGGTGAAGTGGCACAAGGAAAACTGTGATGTCATACAAAGCATCTTGTCTCTTAGGGGGTCTTCTTCCCTCATTTCATAGCATGCAGGGCTTCTCTGAGCAATATTTGCTAAGGGTATAAAAGACCAGACTTTGGGTCCCTGAGTATATTTGCACCATCACCATGCAGGCTCCCCATGACCCACATGCAGGCTCCCCATGCACCACCATGCAGGCTCCCCAGGCACCACCATGCAGGCTTGTCTGGTTGTCACAGTCACCTTTAAAATCACCACCCAATAGTATGCCATGGTTTACTGAGTGATTTGAAGGTTATGACTCAGAGTATGCTTACAATCTTTCTGTCTCTGTCTCTGTCTCTGTCTCTCTCTCTCTCTTTCTCTCTCACCATAGCCCCATCTTCTAGGTAGTCAATCATTTCCCCAGTGAGGACAAAGCAGGCTCACTTCTCTAGGATTGCCAGGAGAAGCCTCCTTACGCCAGGGTGGCTGGACACGCCGTACTTAATGCAGAGCATGCGGCATCAAGGAGGGCATCATGGGAGGCAGTACATAAGGAAGGGAACATGAGTGACGTAAGCACTACCCCTGGCTCCCTTATCCTCCACTCCTGCTGGCCGGCGACACAGGCTGTGGGCAGCCACTGGGCAGGCTTCTGAGCAGTCTATGCTGGTCGTCACTGTGTTGCTTCACTTGCTGAAATCGCAGTCTGTCCTGTAACTCCTGGAGAGTAGTGAGGTTGACCAAGATCAATTTTTTCTAGAAGTTTTCATTTTTCTAAATAATTGCAACCTTCTTTTAAAACAAAACTGCTAACTTCAAAGATCTCCTTGGTTGGCCTCAACTGTTTACTGGGGGTAGAAACCAGGTGTGGCATTTATTATTATTTCTAAATCATCTCTCTCAGTCTTCCCAATAGCATCGGTTGATCTCCCGTTCTTTTCTGGTGATAATGAAATCATTGAAAACGCACACCAGAATGTTTTCGCTTATCTTTGTACCACGGAACATATTCGAATAAACTGAACACTCTCTCATTGGTGCGTTTCCCTTCCTCTCTCGGTTCAAAAGCCCCATTTGAATTTAATCACTGATAGAGTCCATCTGAGTGAAGGAGGAGGCCAGAATTGGGCTTCAAGGTACCCCACTCAGTCCACACCTTAACAACAAGCCACAATCTACCCAACACGTTTTTCGGTGCTTCAATAATCTAATGGCTAGGTTTTTTATTTTATTTATTTACTTATTTTAGGCTCCAAGCTGACTTTTCAGAAAGCAAAGCCACCCGAGTTTGAGCACCTATCACAGACCGTTCAGAGATGAGCATGGAGAGAGAGCTGTGGGAATCAGCCCCTGACATGTCCTAGAGCGCTCCATGCACATGAAAGACCACCTTTCCCTTCCACATTACCAACTTTCTCCAACCACAGCACTGCTCTGCTCTGCGAAAAGACAGAAGAGAAGCAGCCGCAGCTCTTCCCAGGAGCAGCTCCCTGGAGGAAGGGGAAAGATTTTTCCAGAAGGGGCTTGCTCCAAAGCATGAAAGTTCAGCCTTTAGCCTATTATTCAAAAAAGTTTTTTAAGGCTTTTATAAGGAAACAATTTAAACCCAGCTGCACTTATTGATCAGCAGTTTGATTTTGCTTTGTTAGAAGGGATTTGTAATCTGCTTTTAAAATGCTGTTTTCTTCCTGGCCTTCCTTGATAGCAAGTTCTGCCCGAGGCGGCTGCTTTAAAAAAAAAAAAAAAAAAAAAAAAAAAAAAAAAAAAAAAAGTCACTGGAGGTTTTGAGTCTATGTGAACAACAAGAATAATTTTAACACAAGCCAATCCCTTCCTCCTTCGCATCTGTACATAGAAGGAAATATTAAGGTTTTATACAATTTTTTCATCAAATTCTGCCAAACTTGAAATCTATGAAAAATAATCATTTGTCTTGAAGAGGAAAAAAATTTAAAAAGGATGCACTTGATGTGAGAGAGTTTGTGTGTGTGTGTAAAGGAGCAAATTCTATTTACAAAGTTAGAGGGTTGCTTAGAGCTCAGCTGCTCAAGCGTCGAGTCTCAGAGTGGACCGCTTCTGATTCCCCTGGGATCTGGTGCAAGTGCAAACCAAATTTCCCAAGCATCTGACCAAGGGCTCTCCAATGCTTGTGACAGGTTCTGAGTACATTCTTCTTAGTTATGGTCATTAAGGGTTAGAACTGCGCCTTTCCCAGCATTGGAAATGGTTAGTCTTACGTCTTCCTAAAGTTTCACCACCGCAAGAGCTAAAGAATGAAAACTGGTTTTCAGTAAACTAACAATTGCTGTGCTGCTCTCTGAGCTAACACAAAGGCACTCAGAGAAAGTAGCTCTTTGATTTCCTTAACGAAACACACACGTGTTGTTTTTTATAACACAAGCATATGCTTACACATGTATGATCTTTATGAGTTTATTTAGCAAGAAACCAAATATGTGGAGGAAACCCCTCTTTCTGAGCAGTGCTTTAATTGTCGGTCATGCGTGTTCCACAGATCATTACTGAATGTTTACAAGGTCTTGCGAGCAATGACTTTCCACCCCAGAAGAGGGTAACATATCTTCATTGTTTATAAAAATGACAGCTCCTAATGGACCATATTAGCTTTAACACAAACTATTAAATCCCCTTCATTAAGGCTCTGTGTTCTGGCCCGGCATCCTCTGAGCTCCGGGAAGTATGTGCAAAGTCCTATGGAAAGCCGGGCACACACTGAGGCGATTAGAAATCACGCTTATTAGATAAGACTCAGGAGGATGTTTTTCTTGGGCTGCTCACAAACATTTTGAAAGAGTCGTGTTCCAGGTCTGAGGCCCGATGTTTCTTCCTCTCAAACTATGAGCAGCTGCAGCACATGACCTACTTCTGTAGGGCCCTGTAATGATTTCCTTCCTTCGGAGGCATCAGGAGCCCTCCTCCTGCCCTGTGAAAGAAAAGGGACAAATATTTTAATCCAAGCAAAATGCTGAAGCAGGTTTTGTTGGTTTCAGGGAAGAAACTCAATACAGCTCCAGCGTGGAGTGTAGGCCTCAAATTGGAACCATCTGGGCTGCAGAAGGGCTGGGAGACCTAGGGGAAGGCAGAGGCAGCCCTGCCTAGGGCTGCAGCGCATACACCTGCAGGGTCGGCCAGCCTCTTGGCAAGTGGCTGGACTCACACAGGACGTTGGTAGGGAAGCCTGGCTGCATCTGCAGCTGGAAGCATCGTGCTAGGAAGGGTGACTGCAGCCCAGCCAGCGGCTGATCCTCCAAGGAAAGGAAGGACAGTTGACTCCATCAGACTGAAACAGACTTTCCAACTTTGTGTCTCTCTCGCAGTCAGCTAAGAAAGTCCCCAGGAAAGCATAGATTGGTATATGTGTTGTTTTTCAATTATCTTTAAAGCTAAGGGGAGGAAAATGCATTTAAAAAGCAATGCATGCATGATTGATATCTCCCATGACATTAAAATTACTTTTTGTGTGAAGAGGGTTATCGTTTTTGTCAGCTAGTTATGTTCCCAGCTAAGTGAAGCTGTCTTTTCACTTTCCATGATGCTGTGGTAAGAGGCCCTCTCCTGGAAGGACTTCTCAAAGAAAATATTCCTAAACAAATATTATCCAACAACAAACAGAGGGGCACTTAAAAAATGAACAAAGATTCTAAGTAACCAGAGCTATGCTATGCAAAAGCTGTGCAGGAAAAATACTTACTGCTGTGATGTGTATTAAACTGTAAATATTCTTTCCAGTTTTGTATTGGAAATCTCAAATGGGTGAGCTATAAGAGCAGGAGTCATTTTTAAGTAAGAAGTGCCAGGACCTTTGTTCAATCGAGGATCAGGAATTTAATTCTCTAATTTGTAAAGCCAGTTCTGAATACATTTTTTACTAAGAACAGACAAATTGTGCATGTGGCTGTCCCATCCCTTTAATGCATGAATCTTCCAAACACTGGTTGAGGAGGAAGACACTGCCTTCAAGCTGGGTTTTGAATGATTTACTATGGGGAGGAGCATAATGAGCCCACTGTGGCAGCACAGAACCCTAAATATCAAGAACAGACTGGAGACCCAAGGACGGGCACCCAGAGCCACAGCCCTGAGGCAGCGGCTGAGCAGAGAATAAAGTGCCGTTGAAAAGCCTAAGAGGAGACTGAAATGCTCAGTTAAAGGGATACCTTTTCCTCGTTTCTTGTAACTTTCTTCAGTGCTGGGGGATTGACCCCAGGGCCCCTTGCATGTTCGGCAAGTGCGCTACCTTGGATACCTAGCCTTAGCTCTGTAGCTAATCTTTCAGAAGAAGCCACTAGACCTCATGTTCTGTTCATAGTGAGTACATTTATTGGATTGTTATAATGAAATGTATTAACCATTGGAAATTATACTGCCAAGATGTAGATAATACAGACGAAGTACAAAATTGCATATTTTTAAAAGAAAGAATTGTCAGCAAGAATACCTTATTCTTTTATTTCTAAAAGGAAAAATAAGCACTGAAAAGGAGTGTTTGGCTAACAAGGCTTACAGAGCATCTTGCATGTTTTACACTGTTCTAAGGTGTGTATGTTGTAGCTTCTCAAGGCATGTGGGGAGGGGCGACATGGATATGCTGTTTCATCCAGAGGGATCTTTACAGGCACCCTTTACCACCAGTTGGCTGAGAGGGGTGTAGAATGATGTGTATTGCTCTCTCTCTCTCATTCTCTCTCTCTCTCTCCCTCTCTCTCTCTCTCGCTCTCTCTCTCCATGTTCCAAATTTATAAGCATGAATCTAAATTTTTAACCAAATCTTTGTTCTCTTTCCTCTTGAGGCTGCTTCACACCCCAGCCCACGCACCCAGCTGCGCTCAGAGCTCTTCCTCTCTCCCTCCCCACCCAACAGTCTCCACCAGCTTAGAGCCACAGGGTACTGCTACCTGAGGGACCTCAGCTCGCCCCGAGAAGCATCCCTGGAGGAAGCGAGAGGCCAGGTGAAAATCAAAAGCTGATCCTGGATGGCACCAGGGAACTTGCCCCATCACCAGAGGTTTTTCTTTCTCCGCCCTGAAGACAGGCTTGGGTTCCCTGAGAGCAACACTGCTTCGTTCACAGAGCTCTGTCAGCTCCCATGCGTGCCGTGCCGGGACAAGCCAGTCCACCCACTATCGTGGAATGTGAAGTTATGAAAAGTATCAAGAAATACTGTGGCATATCTTGACTTTTAAAGACAAGATTTGTTTGTCACCCACCCTCCCCACCGCCAATAATGGCTGACCATAAACCACAAAGCAAGAAAGTCAACCTTCCAGTGGCTTTTCTTTGAGGGGGTGAAAGACAAACAAAAACACCCCACTGTTTTCAACGGGGAAAATGATCAATAAAGAGCATATATATGTGTGTATATATATATATATATATATATTTGGAGAAAAGCCCACCCTGTTCTCAGTAAAACAGTTGGGAATGGACAATTTCAGATTGATTTATGAACTGGGAAAGTATTTCTGATTTCTTTAAATATGAAAAAAAAAATTGTTTTGGCCAAAATGGTCAGGAGGTGATGGAGACTGGCTTCCCAGCTCTTTGCTTGCCAACTCTTTCCTGCCCCAAAACTTACAGAAATTCATGATTAAAACTAGAATAAAAATCTCCAGTTGCCTTCAGCAAACCGCAGCACAGGATAGAGGAGTGGTGCCAGCTTGCAGTGTAACTGTAGTTGTTTGGCTGAAAGTGCTGCCCCTTCCTGTTTAATAATTAATTCAACTTTAAAGCCCCAAGGATCTGGACTCAGCACCCGATTCACAAAGCAGCACTGAAACAAAATGCTTCCAGAACTGGAGGGGGGACAGAGAAAGGAAGAATCTAACATTTCAAGAAACATCACTGCATGGGGCCACCAAGCTGGGGTGAGGTGGAGGGGTGGATGTGGAAAGAGCTGGGGTAGAGAAACATTTTTTTAAATTCATAAAAGTGAGGTTATTCACGGCCACTAGCACCAGAGATGGGAGTGGTAGAGTGATCTGGAGGCCGTCCATTCGGGAAGCAGGCCTGGTGCCCTCAGGCTCATAGGGACCCAAAGGGTAATGGGTTCAGTCTCTGGAAAAGGAGAGACCTAGGCTCGCTCCTCATTAGTGGCCTCTGCTCATTAGTCAGAGCATTGCACTGGAAAAGGCATCAAAGGTAGACAGAGTCCTTCGCTGGCCTCATCATCCACCCTGCACTGGCCCTTAGATCTTCAATTCTTCTGCCAGGGCCATGGTCAGAGCAGCCTTGAGGAAAAGAGTGAACACACACGCACACACACACCAGAGAAAGAGTCTGCGAGGAAGGCTTGCTGAGTACAACTGCACAGTGCATTAAGAACAATAGAGAAAACCAGGCAAGCTCCTGGTTTTCAGCACCAGAAGTTAGCATCCAACACAGCAGCAGGTAACTGCAGGGAGACAGGCAGCCAGTGTGGCCTTTGCACTGTGCTTCGTGAACGCACAACCCGGTATCAAACTCCGCAGGCCTCCTGTCATATACCAAGAAATCTAAATGTCGCCCCCCTTTGCCCAGAGCTTGGTTGGTAGGAACAGACTAATTCAATGACGCAAAGGCCTGGGAAACAGGAAAGATATTTGAAGTTACTTTCTGCTTGTTTTTCTTATAATGAAGATAGGACATAAAGAGCTCACAAGCATCCTTGAAATCCCAGTTAGGCATTTTAAAGAAAGGTATTACCCAATGAAACTGTTGTGACTAACCAACAATGACTCGGGTTGTTTTGCCTAAACCTTAAAAGGGATGCTTTGCAGGTGCTCTACTACTGTCAAAACTGCATGACTTTTCTTAGTTCTTACTTTATAATCAATTAGTGATAAAATGTTTGCAGGTTGTATGTCCTCTTTACCCATTCCCTGCCTCACCCCAGGTTGTTGTTGGTACCTTGGAAATTCAGCTGCTCTCTTTTAAAAAGGGGAGGAGGAGTTGATTCCTTTTAAATGGCCCCTTAAAACTCTGCCAAACTGAAGTTTAAAAATCCATTTTCAGTTATTAGACAATTTCTCTATTTTTGAGTCAGTGGCTGCTATTTTTGTCTTTTAATTTCAAGCTAATATTCCAAGTTGCCTCCTCCTTCTTCTTTTCCTCTTTTTCTTCCCCCTCCTCTTCCTTTTCCTCCTCTTCCTTCTTTTCTTCTAAGCTCACAGTGAGTTTGGTCACTAAGGAAGTTGGCTCCACAAATGTTACCCCGCTTCTGCAGATCCAGTTTTCTGACCTGTGAAAATTGGATAGTTTTTCTGGGCGTTGTGTCCACTGGGCAGTAATCTCAAGCTCAGAACAGTGAAGGACAGCCCTTCCTTCTTGGGCCATGACTTTCTTGAAGGATTACTTCAGTGCAGGTAATATTTTAACCTACCCGACAAGTCATGAGTGATTCTTGGCTCCCCTTCCCTTTAAAAATCTGTGAGCTTTTAAGAATAACAATAGAATTCCTGTAAAACTCTCATAGTTCCATCCACACAGTGAGCTGCCTGTTTTTGAAGGAAGCTCTATAGCAGATCCTTTTCAGAGTAACAAATTCATCTGTGACTAAAATAATTACCTATCAACTTATATGAAAGAGAGGGGGATCAGATATTTCTAAGAGTATGAGGCCATGTGCTATGTGGCAAGGGCACTGGGCAATGAGCCATGGCAGCTCCAGGCAGGACCTACACACACAGGAAAGGCTGGCAAGTACTCACTGGTCCAAACCTCAGGCATCAGAGTCTGTAGGTTTGGATATGGAAGGAGGACTTACATCCTGGCTTTGTCCAGGTGCATCTGCCAGGTGCAGCACATAGGGGCATTTCAGGGAGCCCACTGTGGAGGAAGAGGAGGAGGAGGAGGGGGAGGAGGAGGATTCTCAGACATGGCCTGCTCTAAATTGCCCAGGATACTGCAAGTGCTGAAACAGACAATGAATCAAATGGGCTAGAAGTGCATATACCCTGAGCAGCTCAGTGAATTGTGGAACCATCACTGACCAGGCTAGTGGCAATCACAGACCTCTCTCTGAAGGATGACTGTTCTCTGCTTACTTTGGTCATATGGTCCATTAGGTGCAGTCTAGAGAGAATTAATACTAGGTAATCTGAAAGGTAAACATCGGAGATGTACAAGAGCCCTGAAACCGAGAAGAGCGGCAACAAGGTGGGCACCAAGTTTCACCCCTGGTTTATGTGCTTGAACAAGTGAACCCCGTTTAAAATTCATCCATATGTGGGTTAAAACATGATGTCCATTCTCAAAATTATTGTAGAAAACAGGGCACTATGGAGAAACGGCCCCATCTCTTTCCTGCCTTTCTAAGCCCCTTCCTGCTTCTGATTTCAGAGGTGGTACCCTGTGCCCAGGGATTGAATGTGGGTGCAGGAGTCTGGAGGAGCAGAGTCTGTACCCCAGTTTATCTTGTAGAAGTATTTCAACAATAATGACTGTCTCCAGTACAAAATAAGCATGTATCTGTAAAGCTCTTGGTAGGTAGGATTTGTGGCTTTCACTTGTGTCCGCGACCATTACTACTAAGGCATGAACTGCGTTTAACTCAAGAGCCTGCAATGGGCATTGTTACACAACTAGTATTCCCAAGCCTCTGGATCAGTTTCCTAAAACTCTCACGATATCTCCATGAGTGCAGAGAGGGGTTGGAATGAGATCAGAGTGTTCTCAGGGTTGCTTTCACCTGAGGCCTTGTCTTAGCCTGTGTACACTGTCTTCTCCTGCAACTTCCCAGGGCCTTTCAATCTCTTCTTATGTGGAAACCATTCATAGTGGATGTGGGCCCACGGCAGTGACCTTGGCCTAAGTGTAGAACCTCTTTAAAGGCTCTTCCCCAACCACAGTCACATTCTGAGGTACTCAAGGTTAAAACTCAACATGGGGACTCAGGTGTGCTGTGTGCACTTAAGACTGCAAAAGCCTCCATATCAGGAA
Source organism: Meriones unguiculatus (assembly GCF_030254825.1). Taxonomy (NCBI): domain Eukaryota; kingdom Metazoa; phylum Chordata; class Mammalia; order Rodentia; family Muridae; genus Meriones; species Meriones unguiculatus. The sequence continues at coordinate 64,196,461 of NC_083363.1, forward strand.
AAACATGGCTTCCATTAGTATTTAGGAAGAACAAGTGCTCAGATTTGTACAGCTGGGTATATAAATGAATGGACAGGTAAGCAGAGGCATTCTAGACCCTTTGCAATTCTTCCCTAAGGCAGGTCACTGTTCTCTGACAGACTCCTGTGGAAACCTGACTTTTCTAGGTTAAATAACAAAAAGGAGTTTTGTCATAATAAACTTGTGGGTTCAACTCAGGAAGCTTTGATAACTGAAGCTATTTGAAGTTTGCTTAAGTTGGGGTTCATCCAAGCCAAGGAGGGAACTGACAAGCTAGCTTTGATCAGTAGACCCAGCACAAAAATCTGTGATTTACCTCATAAATAAGAGCAAATGGATATTTCACAAGCTCTGTTTTATGCCCAGCCTCCAAACGGGCCCTTCCTTGAGACTCTCCCCTCAGTATCTTGTGTGCGGCAGCCAGGGAGTCTTCTTGGGGCATTGTGGTAGCACCTCTCTAATTGTAAAATAGGGAATGGATTATTTATTCTACTTGTAGCTTAAGTTTTTAAAAGATTTTATTGTAACTCAACCATAAGTTTACGTTCATGTTCCTTTCCAGTGTTCTTCTGTTGAGTTCTACACTCTCATTTTAGGATTTAGTAAATGTGTCCACTCAAGGAATATCTTGAACAGCATATAATTTCATCAGATACTGGTCACCACATTGCCTGAGCACGAAGCTTTTAGAGAAAATTAAAGTGAAAAAATAAGAACTGGTATTGGTTATTAACTGCGTCAGGGTGACTTCTCTTCAGGGATGATTAAGTAGAAGCTCTGGGCTGTTAAGTTTAGTGGCTTTACTTGGAGATGGCACATTCTACTTCAAGGACAACCTCAACTCACGATGCTGTGAGGTTCGATGCTGGTGCTGAGACAGCCTCTACAAAGCCAGTTTGGTTGGAAACCCGAGATGTGACCACATTTCTATGCTCTGACCTTTCTTCCTTAAGAAACAACTTTTGCATTACCAGGTAAATGCCCTTTGTATGGAATTCCCATGGAACGCTGGGGACATCCTGTGGTCAGTATGGCTTAAGGCAGCCGTTCTTAGCAAGCCTCTCAGGGAATAAAGAATTCTCCCCCGAAAATCCAGCTTGCTTTGCAAGACAAAAAATAAAGAGAGAAAAAGAGAATGAGAGAAAGGCAGGAAGGAATAAAGAGAAAAGAGAAATACCATATTGTTGTTTCTACAATAGAAACATCACTTTTGTGAGCAATGAATTTTTTTCCAGTGAATGTAGGCAGAGCAAAACCTGGTGACAACTGTTTTTGTTTAACTGCGATCAAACACAGCTTCACGGGCTTAAAGGAGGAGGCCCACGTTGCTGGGCGTTTCTCTCAGCCCTACCTGCTTCCTACCATCTGCTCTTCCAGGGTAGCTGTACTCTGGCTCCACTTCTAATCCTCACAGGAATCAGGCTCTGTGAAAGAGCACCCAGTGTGCTTTAGCGGGAAAACAGTGGGTATTTTGGCAGTTTTACACCACAGATAGTGCCCTAGTGGCACGAAATTGAAGCCATTTAGTTGTAAATGTGAGATTGCACTTGACGGTTTCCCTTGGCAAAGCTCTGAGCCGCCCACATTGAATAGAGGCAGAGAAATGGAACCTGGGGAAAACGCCAGCCACTGGAGAAGCAGGCCGAAGGGCCTCGTAAACCCATTTGTCAGTCATTTACCATCCTAACTCCGCTCAGCATACGGGCTAGCAGGAGCAGGCAGCCCCGCTCATGCGACGGAGAGCAGGCAGTGAAGTTGCTGTTGTTCTTCTGTTTATTAAAAACGGATGGGAGCACTTGACAGAAAAATCAAACTTCTGGTCATGGCTCATTAATCCCTGTTGTATCTGTCAAGGGGATGTGCTCCGAGTTCCAATAAGCCTCTAGAAGTAAGTTTGTTCCTCAGCTTGGGCATTTTCTCTAATTTTGAACAGAGAAAGACATGCCAGTCACTGCCAAGGAGAGACAGGCTCTGAACCTGTTTATAACCTGCCTCGTAGGATTATATGAGTGACTCGGTTTAAGAGAAAAGTGATTGTGCTTAATGGTTTCGTTGCTGATAATGGTTTCGTTGCTGATATTTGTCACGATGCTCTTTGGGGAAGTGGGGATGTAAAGCTGGGAACTAGGATAGGCTCTGCTGGCACAGCTCTTGTGCATGCCTCTGCAGACAGGTCTCAGGTAGACTCCCTCGCAGACTGCTTGGTTGTGCCTGCAGTCAGTCGGTCAGCTATAGCCACCTATAAGATACTTTTTAGCTTCTTGGCCAGCTACCGGGATAAGACCCTGCTCAACCCAGACTGTTTACAGCAGCCCAGAAGACAGGACAGCATCTTCCAGGCCCTTTTTTTTAGAAGAGTTATTATAAGAAAACAGCATTTTTTTTTTATTTTAATTTTTTAATATTAGTTACATTTGTTAACTTTGTATCCCAGCTGTATCCCGCTCCCTCTTTCCCTCCCAATCCCACCCTTCCACCCTCATCTCCTCCCTGCCCCTTTCCAAGTCCACTGATAAGGAAGAACCTCCTCCCCTTCCATCTGATACTTGTTTATCAGGTGTCTTCAGGACTGGCTGCAAAGTCCTCCTCTGTGGCCTAGCAAGGCTGCTTCTCCCAGGGGGGAGGGGGGAGGTCAAAGAGCCTGCCATCGAGTTCATGTCAGAAGCAGTTCCTGTTCCCCTTATTAGGGTACCCATTTGGATATTGAGCTACCAAGGGCTACATCTGAGCAGGGGCTCTAGGTTGCATCCGTACATGGTCCTTGTTTGAAGGACAGTCTCGTAAAAGACCCCTGTGCCCAGATCTGGTCCTTGTGGAACTCCTTTCCAGGTCATATTAACTCCCCCCACACACACACTTTTTTTTTTTTTTTGGTTCCCTTCATTCTGCTGGAGGTTTGGTTATGAGCCTTAATATCTGTTTTGATACACGGCTAGGTAGTCTTTCGGAGGCCCTCTGTGGTAGGCTCCTGTCCTGTTACTTGTTTGCTCCTACATCCAATATCCATCCCATTTGTCTTTCTAAGTGAGGATTGATCATCGTACCCTGGGTCCTCTTTCTTGTTTATCTTCTTTAGGCATATAGATTTCAGTATATTTATCCTATCTTATAGGACTATATAAGCGAGTATATACCATGTGTGTCTTTCTGCTTTTGGGATATCTCACTCAGAATGATTGTTTCTAGATCCTACCATTTGCCTGCAAATTTCATGATTTCCTCGTCTTTAATTGATGAGTAGTATTCCATTGTGTAAAAGTACCACAATTTCTGTATCTATTCCTCAACTGAGGGACATCTGGGTTGTTTCCAGGTTCTGGATATTACAAATAAAGCTGCTACAAACATAGTTGAGCAAATGTCCTTGTGTACTTGAGCATCTTTTGGATATATACCTAGGAGTGGTATAGCTGGATCTTGAGGAAGCACTATTCCTAATTGTCTGAGAAAGCGCCAGATTGATTTCCAAAGTGGTTGTACAAGTTTACATTCCCACCAGCAGTGGAGGAGGGTTCCCCTTTCTCCACAACCTCTCCAGCATGTGTTGTCACTTGAGTTTTTGATCTTGGCCATTCTCATGGGTGTAAGGTGAAATCTCAGGGTTGTTTTGATTTGCATTTCCCTAATGGCTAGTGAGGTTGAGCATTTCTTTAAGTATTTCTCTGCCATTCTGTATTCCTCTACTGAGAATTCTCTATTTAGCTCTGTACTCCATTTTTTTAATGGAATTGCTTGATTTGCTGCTTTTTAACTTCTTTAGTTCTTTATATATTCTGGATATCAGCCCTATGTCAGATGTAGGGTTGGTGAAGATCCTTTCCCAGTCTGTAGGCTGTCGTTTTATTTTGATGACTACGTCCTTTGCTTTACAGAAGCTTTTCAGCTTCATAAGGTCCCATTTATCGATTGTTGCTCTTAGAGCCTGTGCTGTTGGTGTTCTGTTCAGGAAGTTGTCTCCTGTGCCAATGAGTTCCAATGTCTTACCCACTTTTTCTTCTAACCGATTTAGTGTATCTGGTTTTATGTTGATATCTTTGATCCACTTGGACTTTAGTTTTGTGCAGGGTGATAAATATGCATCTATAGAAAACAGCATTTTCAAAGTCTTTGCTTTGCGCTTATGGCGTATTTACAGGTACTATCAGGGCCAGGAGAAAGGTAGATTTTCTGCTCATTCAGGGGTTGTGAGACCCATGTCCCTGAGATCCCAAAGCAGCCCTTCCTGTGTGGTACAGTACATAGGACATTTAGCACATTCCTTACAGGGATGCATAAGGATTAAGTGAAATAATGAGTGTAAACAAGCAAACCCAGCATTGTCCTGTCAGAAGCATACAGGAAGTTGCTGTTACTACCGTTCCACATTGTCCTCCATCTTCCAGGAGGGTCTTTCCCCCACAGTGCTCCCAAGCTGCATGTCAGGAGAGCTCTGGGAAGGAGAAGCATTTGCAGCAGGCTTCTGCCAGGCTGAAATTGGGTGACGATTGAACTCATACTGCTGGGCTCCATTCTGGTCTGGCTGCTGTGACTGATACAGGGAAGTTGGAAATGTTGGCTCTGTACTCAATAAGCATAAATCTGCCCCACAGTAGTGCTTACGGGTAGCTCTGTGTAGGCTAGATATCTTAAGTCGGGGGCTTTAAAGTTAAAATAGGTGAAGTCCCCAAAGGAAGCCTCGGGCTGAGGGGAGCAACAATGCAGACGGGAGCAGGGAATTGAACCAAGCACCTGCTACATATTTGAGTTCACCCTCCGAGCTGCAGATTAGCTGGAGCCATGCCTCCCAGCACTTCTGTGTGCGTTCCTGGTTCTTGTTTAGAAACACACGTGGTGGGTCGTTTTTCTTTCTGTACCTCGAGAATTGAAACCACATCTGAGTACAGAGCACAGTCCAGATAGAAGCCAGAAACCAAAGGATCTTTTTTTCCTATAAGACCCAAACTCCAATAAACTCCTCTGTAATGCTCACTGAGCACCCTTGATAGTGGGTATAAACTGTGACACCAGACCTAGCAGGAGCACACTGGGAGGCCTGGCTTCTGCAATGGCAAATGTGTGTGAGCAGAAAGGAGCTTGGATTACCTTAGCTAACTCTGGCTGAAGTAACAGATTTTAAGAGACTACAGTGGCTTGAATTGGTGCTGACTATATGCCCCAAGGTCCATGTGCTGGAGCCTGGGTGACGAGTGAGGTAGAAGAACAGTGATAAATCTTGAAGTGGAGCCTATAATGAAAGGCAGTTAGGACATGCAGCACCACTGCTGGAAGCAGTAATGCCGGTCTCGCGAGGGCGTTCATTGCTTAGAAAGCTGCTAGAGAGCAAGGTCGTGCCTATGGTTGGCTCTTCTCTCTTCTCTGTGAGGTTCTGATGAAGCCAGGGCATTCACTAGCATCCAAATAGGTAGAAACACCTGATCTTGGACTTTCAGCCTTCAAAGGTGTAGGCTGAGTAGATCTCTGTTGTTAACGAGCTCCCCAGGATCATACGTGCTGCTGTAATAACACAAATGCATGCTAAAAGCCATCGAAACAAGCCAGAGCTCTCTTGGGGGTAGTCAGGGGAGCTGCCGGAAGTACTTGGGATTTCCTTTTAACTGGACCTTGGAGGACCATGCATATAATGGATGTACCTCTGCGGCACATTCTGGATGGAGGGGTTAGCAGAGCAGGGGTCAGGGGTCAGCTCACTATGGCATGTATGTGGGAAGGATTGTTAGTCAGCTTATAAGGAATCCTCTAAAACTCTCAGCTTGGGAAAGACAAAATGTCTCAAGTAGTGATTTGCATGGCAGTGCTCTCTTTCTTACCTTGCTTGTCGAAACCAGTCTTTTCCCTGTGATGAAGTTCGTCAAGATTTGGGAATCTAATTTACGCTGTGTGTTATTTATGTATATTAGAACTCAACCCTGTTTAGCTGCCCCCCCTTTGCATGGGTCCAGAGCCCATGAATGTGGGGACCATGGGCAGCAGCTCTATAAAGGAGCATGGCGGCTGTGAGCTGTATTTTCTATTTTTATTATCATTTCTTATTTGCCCACAGCCTGATTTCTTTTGGGCTTGACATAATTTGCATGATTGAGTTAATCCAAGTGTGAAATGCAGTAGAGACCTGATTCAATGGGTGGCCGGGAAGCAGCATGATTAGGACATAAAAGGGATAGAGCAAGGCTCTGCCCACAATGCCAGGTGCAGACATGCCACAAAGGGATACCAAAGCCGAGCCACAGGACTGGACAGTGCTCCAAGAGCCAGCCAAAGGTACCCGGCACAGGGATGCATTTCTCAAGTCCCTTCTTCAAATGTTTCCCAGAATAGGTTTGACATTTGATATGGGCAAAGAGGCAGCATCCAGGTGGCATCAAAATTCTGTAGCCTAGGTCCTATGACACTCTTTATAAGGGGTGTTCTCACACACTGCATAGCTAGGCCTATATGTGTATTTACACTCATACCTTTGATCTTAAAATGCCTTTAGGCTCATGGAAAAGCAGCACAGACAGAGCTTTCCCTTGCACCATTTTCCACTTTTCCGAATGCTAGCACCACACATCACATGACTGAGATGCAATACTATTAGGTAAACTACCTAATAGTAGGTAGATTTTCAGAGAAAAAAAATCTCGGTTATCCTAAATTTGATTACAAGGGCCAAGGGTGTTTGGTGATGAAGGGAGATGAGGAAAATCTGGGTGAGAAGACTAATCCCAATATGAGACAGGAGGATTGTGGATTTGATTCACAATAGAGACCTTGTCTCAAAACCCAAACAAACAAATGCAAACATACTAGCTATGAGGCAATAAGAAGAGCAACAGCAAACTCTTACCATGGCCTTCCTGGCACCACCACACCCTTCTCAGAACCAGAAACAAGTACCTTCCTTACGTATTGACTGCTTTACCATTCCAGTACCTCCAGTTCACCAGGTTGTCCTACCCATCTAATCTGTAGATGCTGTAGTTTGACTTACACTGTCGTTGTCCCGATTTTAAAAATAGAAAAGTTATTCACTCTAAGCCCAGTGTCTCTCTTGGCGTCTGTGACCTGACCCAGCTGATGGCTGTGGAATAGATCAGGGTACATCCTTTCCTGATCAGCTAATATAATGACTCAAGGCAGCCAACTCAGCTGATTTGACTGGGTGCTGGGGAGCCAGATGAGCCAGTGTTGTCATGTGTGTTTGCATAGTGACCCGAGTCCAGTCCTCGGAACTCCTGTTCAGTAGTTGGCTGCGCTGGTGATAGTCCCTGGGGAAACAGACAGGATAATTCCTGGGAAAACCAGTACTTCCAGACCAGTGACACTCTGTCTCAAAAATTAGGTGTATGTCCCCCTAAAACTGAGGCTGACCTCTCAACTCCACACATACATTTGCACAGCTGTGAATGCGTCCACACATGAATGGTTGACTTGCTTCATCGCTACAGATTTCATTCAGCTTACCCCAGTTTTCCTAATAACATTACCGTATTCATTTTAAGGGAGCTATTTCATCTTTAATCGTTATGAGAATTATGTTAAAGCACAAAATGTGTCATTTTAATTTTTTAAATGTATGTGCACATATACATGCCTGTGTGTGGAGCTGCCCACAGAGACCAGAAGAGGCTGTTGGATTTCCTGGAACTGGAGTTGCAGTGTGCCTCCTGGCTTGAGTGTTGGAAACCAAACTCAGGTCCTCTGGAAGGGCAGTGTCCCAGTTTGTTTCTGTGCATGTGTGGTAAAATGCATATGATCAAATGGCAACTTGGAAAGGAATAGGGGCTTATTTTGCTTATACTTCTACAAAATGGTCTACCATTGAGGGAGGTCAGGGCAAAAACTCAAGGCAAGAATTGGAAGCAGGAACTGAAGCAGAGACCATGGAGGAACACTGCCCCTTGGCTGCTCCTCAAGCTTATAGTCCACTGGTTTTCTTATCCTTCCCAGAAATGGCACTGCTCTACAGACTTGTGTCCATGCCCACCTGATGGGAGATTTTCTCAATGGAGGGTCCTCCAGACAGCCCTGGCTTATGTCAAGCTGACATAAAACTGACCAGAGCAAGTAACTAGTGCCATCTCTCCAGCACCCTTTCCCAATCACAGTCCCCACACAGTCAGCTGAGCGAAGCCGAAGAGCCCTGCACTGGCACTGCAACCAGCCTGGGTGCCCAGTCGTCTCTGGAACACTGAGAAGGCCACAGTGCTAGCTTCCTGGAGCACTGGGGAGTCTGCAGGCAGCAGCTGACCTTGGCTGTAAATACAGCTGTTCTCAGAGATCTTCACACTCTAAAGAAGTTCTTCCAAGGGAGACATGAGGATGTTCAAAGAGCAGGGCACAGCAAGCAGGACTTTTCCAGGCCCTAGGTAACGCAAGCCCCTTCATCATGATGCATGTAGTCTCATGGATTGCCATAGAAATGACTCTCAATAATTGCATTGTTTTGTTATGAAAATCCAAGTTAAAAAGTTTATGTTGCTATTATATGACATCATGTCTTAAATTTCATATTCGCCAATCTTTAAGTATTGCTATCTACAAGACATATCTCAGCTATATCAAGAGATAAATGACATATTTCATTTGCTCTAAAATTAAAATATAGAAAATATAGAATAAAATATAGAAAAAAATAATATTTTATTGATTAATTAATTTTGCAGGTGATACAATGCCTCGTCCTTGAAAAGTGAATATAGGTAAATTTGGAGGGCTGAAGAAATGACTCATTTGCTAAAGTACTTGTGATCAAAGCATGAAGAACCATGGCCCCAGCCGGAGTGAGCCACCTGGGGACGTGTTGATGTCTGGAGGCTGTGCAGAACTAGGGTCACTCCTCGCCCAGTTTCGGGAATTGCAGGTGAGCTGGCCCCAAGGGCGTGATGGTGGGAGAACTGGCCCCACAGCCTGGCTGCAGGACAGTGACATAGATGAGGGAGACATGCCCCACCTCGCCCTTTGCCCCCACAGCGGCAGGCAGAGTTGGCCTGCCCCTCTCCTGCTGCAGCACTCTGGAGCGCCATTAGGCCTTGCCTAGGCAGCACAGCAGTGCTGTCCCTGCATGTAGAGGCTGCCGCTGAGCCAGCCGCAAGGGCAGGAGCATGGCAGAGCTGGCCCTGCCTCTTGTCTCCTGTATGGTGGCATTTTTGAGGAAGAAATTATTTTTTAAATTTTTTCTTTGTTATTATTGTTTATTACAATTGTTCCCCTTGTATCTTAACTGTAGCCCCTTCCCTCATCTCCTCCCAGTCCTACCCTCCCTTCCTCCCCCCAGGTCCCTTCCCTAGTCCACTGATAGGGAGGCCCTCCTCCCCTACTGTCTGACCCTGGCCTATCAGGTCTCATCAGGACTGTCTGAACCCTCTTTCTCTTTCCAGGCCCTCCCATCTCTTTTGCCTTCGGCCACCCGCTGTGGATGAGAGGCCTGGACCTGGGGTCATGAGAGCAGGTCCTGCACCTCGCCTGGGCAGCACAGTAGAGCTGACCCAGAAGTCAGCTGACTGAGCAGCCAGAAGTCCCAAGCACAAGAGTGCTGCCCATTGTCTTCTGTGCAGTGGCACAGACAAGGGAGAGATGTCCTCCTCCCCTCCCTCATCCCTTGCCACCTTGGCAGGTGGGAGACCCAGCAGAGGATGGGAGAGCAGAAGACCAGACCAGACCCACCCTAACCCTGAGGGCATGAGATCGGAAGAGCTGGCTCTTCCCCTTGGTGGCAGTAGCCAGCCAGAGCAGAGCAAGAGAGCTCATCACAGTGGTGTGGGTGCAGAGGAGCGGATGGGGTGACCAGCTTAGATACCTCTCAGGCCCAGATCAGGGGTTTGAAATGGCCCACTCCAACATCTGCCGCATCAATGAACTGCTGGAATGCAAAGGCCAGGTCTACAGATACAAAACTACAGGATCTCCATGACATAGAGTAACAAGAAGAGGAGTCCCAGTGAGGCTCCGGTATAGTGTAGCAGAAACCAGAGGCCAAGAATCAGATCAAGGACTCATCATATATGATTTGAAAACATTTTCTCCTATCCTGAAGGTTGTCTCTTATTTCTCTGATTGTTTCCCTGGTTATACAGAAGTTTTCAAGTTTGGTTTAGTCCCAGTTATCTTTACTTTTGGTGTCAGACCAACAAACTCATTGCCAAATCCAACATTGTGATGTCTACCTCTTAGGATTGTTTTGGCAGTTTTATAGTTTCACTTCTTATCTTGAATTCATTTCAGCTAATTTTTGTGCATGACATAGGTGAATACCTAGCTGTTCTTCTTTTGCCTATGATGCCAGGATTCCCAGCAGCATTTGCTGAGGGGACTGTCCTTCTGTGTAGTCTTGATAACTTTGCCAATGATTTGACCATAATTATGCAGGGAATATTTATGGGCTGTCTATGTTATTCTACCACTCCACAAGTCCATCTTTATGCCAATGCCATGTTGTTTCAATTGTTGTTACTTTGCAAGATTTTGAAAAGTATGAGGTCTCCAGCTTTGCTCTTTCTCAGGAATACTTTGGCTCCTTATCATTCCTTGTACATCTCCTTGTAATTTTCTCATTGAAGCATTAAGGTCTTCAAGAATGTTTAATTTTCATATAATGTGAATTTAACAGTTTTGGTTTTATTATTGAGTTCTAATTCTATCTCATGATTACTGGAGATCTTTGGTATGACTGTAGTCTTCTTACACATATGAAGACATGTTTTGTCATCCACAGCAATGGTCTACCTTGGAGAATGTTCTACACGCATGAGAGGAATATATATTTTGCTCTTCTTGTGTGGAGTGCCATGTATGTCTGCTAGTCTGGTCTCTACTGTCAGTCAATCCTGCTTCCTTACTAGCATTTTACCTGCTTTTTTAATCCATTATTGAAAATGGGCCATTATAATGTTTTATATTATTCTGCTATTTTCTCTGCTTTTCTGCTGTTTTCTCAATGTTTACTTCATATTATTTGGGTGATCTGATTCTAGAAGCAAACATCATTGTTATTGTAAGATCTTTCTAGAGAAATTACTCTTTTATTATAATTTAACCTTTTTTTTGGTTACTATTACATTTCCATCATTTCATTTCAGCTTACATGTGTCTTGAATTCTTTTTTTTCCTAAAGATTTGTTTTACTTTTTATTTGTGTGTGTCTACTTATACATGAGTGCAGGTGCCTGAGAGAAACAGACAAGAGGGTGGCAGATTCCCTGGAGCTGGAATTACATGTGATTGTGAACTGCCCAATGTGAGTGCTGGTGACCAAACTCAGGTCCTCTGGGAGAGCGGCCAGTGCTCATAACAGCTGAGCCATCTCTTAAGCTGTGCCCTTAGTTTTTAATTCTGAAGAAAATCTCTATAGAAAACATAATGGTTAGATTTTTTTATACACTTAGTCTCTCTAATGTCTTTTGATTGAGGAATTCAATTTATTTACAGTTAAAGAAACTTGATTGGAATAACTATTTCCATTTTGTTTATTACTTTCTGTCTGTCATAGTGATTTTGTCTTCTCTTTTTCTCTCTTATTGCATTTCTTTGTGTTTTGTTGGTCCTTTGTGTAACATGCTTTGATGGCTTATTCATTCCCTTCTGTATATCTACCATAAAGATTTTTTATGGTTGCCATGAGGTTATTATAAAATATTCTGAAACTATCCATTTTAAGCTGTTAACTCAATTCTTTTACATTTCCCCCATACAGGATTTATACCAGTGAGGTGATAAGTTTAATTAGAGGGGCTTGTATCCACTCACATGGTTTTATAGTTTTTTCATCTTTAGTTTTTGAAAGTTTATATTATCAAGTGATTTATACAATATTATATCTTGTGTTTGTCTTTACTATATTTATCTTTTGTAATGAGACTTATTCTTAGAATTTTAAATAATTTATTTTTATTTTTTGTGCATTGGTACTGTGCTTACATTTATATCTGAATGAGGGTGTCAGATCCTCTGGAATTAGGATTAGAGACAGTTGTGAGCTGCCATGCTGGGAACTGAACCTTGGTCCTCTGGAAGAGCAGCCAGTGCTCTTAACTGCTGAGGCATCTCTCCAGCCCTGAGTTTTATATTTTAAAATACTTTTATGTTGCTGTTTAACATCTTTTCATTTCAACTTGAAGAACTCCTTTTAGCATTCTTCTGATGAAGCTCTAGTGCCAATGAATTTTCTCAGCCTCTGTTTATCTGGAAGCCTTTATAGTTTCACTTTTGACATGTAATTTTATACTCTCCTTGGTTGGCAGGGCTTTAAACATGAATCTACTATTCTGTCTTCTTCCATCCCTTGTAGGTTTGTGTGTGAAGCCTGGTGACGACCCTGTAGAAGCCCCTTGTATACAAGTGCTTCTCTCAATACCAGCTTCTTGGCTTTTCTATTTTACTGAGTATCAGTGTGGGAGTCCTTTGGGTCATCCTCTTTGAAGAAGTCCTTTGACTTTCTTGATTTGAATATCTATTTTTCTTTTTTTCAGAAGTGGGAGGGTCTTGGATACCTCTTCTGTAAATGAGGTCTTTGGTCATCTTTTTCTTCTCTCTCTTTCTGGAACTCACATGCCTCACGTGTTTGCCTGAGTGAGAATAGCCCAATGTATCTTAGATTTTCTTCGCCTTTTTTAGCGCTGTCTGTGGCTTTCAGACCCCTCACTCAGGAACTTGAATGGCCTGTCTTTGACGCTGCTTGTTCCACCTGTTCAAGTCTACTGTGCATCGCTGTTGTGGATTTACTAGCTCAGCTTTATAGCCTTCAGCTCCAGGATTTCTGTCAGTTGTTATTTACCTGAAATCTTAGTTCACTGAGCATCTTAACAACAACTATTTTAACCATGTTTCTGAAATTTACATATTTTGGAGTCATCTTCCAGAGACTTAATGTGCTCTTTTGATAGGACAATATCCATTGTTCTTTTTTTATTTTTCTTTGAAACCTTATAATTTGAAAATCAGTCACTTCTTGTTTATGCAGTTTGGTTCCATACAGGAAAAACTTTCACCTGCCAGTCTGGCTAGAGACTTTAGGCTGTTGTTAAATACTCTTTTATCTCCTAAGAAAATAGAAGCTGTCATCAAAAGCCTCCCAACCAAAAGAAGCCCAGGGCCAGATTGTTTTAGTGCAGAATTCTACCAGACATTCAAAGAAGAGCTAATACTAATACTCTTCAAACTATTCTCCAAAATAGAAACAGAGGAACATTGCCAAACTCATTCTATGAGGCTACAGTCATTTTGATACCTAAACTACATAAAGACCCAAAAAAGAAAGAGAATTTCAGACCAATTTGCCTTATGAACATTCATGCTATGAACATTCATGCTAACATACAAACTGAATCCAAGGACACATCAAAAATATCATCCACCATGACCAAGTAGGCTTCATCCCAGGAATGCAGAGGTGGTTCAACATACTGAAATCTATCAATGTAATCCACCATATAAACAAAACCTCATGAAAAAAAAAAAAAAACCTCATGATCATCTCCTTAAATACCAAAAAAAAAAACGTATTTGACAAAATCTAACACCCTTTCATGTTAAAAGTTTTGAAGATTTCAGGAATACAAGGCGCATAGCTAAACATGGTAAAGGCACTATGCAGCAAGCTGATTGCCAACATCAAACTATAATGGTGAGAAACTTAAATCAATTCCACTGAAATCAGGGACAAGACTGCCCACTCTCTCCATATCTCTTCAACATAGTGCTTGAAGTCTTAGTTAGAGTAATGATAACTAAAGGAAATAAATTATTTTTTAAAAAACTAAAAAGAAAAAGAATAATAAGTAAAAAAAAAAAAAAGAATGACAATGTATGCTGGCACAGCATCCCACGCCTGTAATCCTAGCTCTTGGGGAGGCAGAGGCAGGTAGATCTCTGAGGCCAGCCTGGTCCCCGAGTACAAGGTTCACAGAGAAACTATGTCTCGAAAAGAAAAAAAAATTTAAAAAGAGTTACAATGTTTATTGTTGGTAACCAGTTTGAAGTGGGCGTCAGTCCGGACGGGAATCATTCATATCTAGTGGAAATGCCAGGGATGACTTTGGTGGTACAGGGGTAAAGGTAGTATTATAACAAATGGCTGGGGAGAAAGTCAATATTGAGGGGCTGAACAGGATTCAAGCGTCCAAACACTCATTTTGAGTCAGCACCTCTTACACTTGTGTTCCTTATAAAGCACTGTGCAAAATATGGATGACATTTTGCAGTTGAGTATAGGAGTATATTATAGGAGATTTCTCATTAAAAGCCACCAACTTCTGGCCATAGTGATATGTATTTTTTAATCCCAGCATTCAAGAGGCAGAGACAGGTGGATCTCTATAAATTCCAGGCCAGCCGTGAAAACCTAGAGAAAACTTTCTTTAAAAGGAAGGAAGGAAGGGAGGGAGGGAGGGAGGGAGGGAGGGAGGGAGGGAGGGAGGATGATCTATCAGCTCTGATTTCTACCCTGGAAAAGATACTCAGATCATTTCATGGTCTCTCTTGAACATGAATAGCCTGTTTTATATGAGGCTATTTCTAAATCATTTTGCAAAGTAGTAACATTTATATAACTAGAGAAATCACAAAATTCAGGGTGCATTCTCCAGGAAGAGCCAGGTGACATCTCCAAATTGTGACTTCCCACACATGCTGTAAGACGCTGTCAGAGCACTTAGCATGTATGCTGTCTTTCACATCTGAGGGACATTTTCCTTTCAGAATACAGAATAATGTGAGACCTTCTAAATGATGCATTTAATATATAAGTGCAAAGATATATTAAATCCCAGCAATATTCTCTGTACACACAAGCTTACAGCCCACTTAAAGCCCTCCTCATTTCAAGATGGCAATATGAAAATTTGGATTTTGTGAAATGAAAGAAAGTGGTGAAAATCACTAAGAGGAATATTAACCTCTGCGATGCTGCTGAGATTCCTCATGGGTAAGCACCGGGTTAGTGTGAGGATCCGGAGACCACGTATTACCAATTGTCATGTCACTATGCACAAGCCACACCACAGGCAATTATCTTAAAAGGAAAAAGGCACATTTTGCCTCAATAGATCAGCTGGTATCATTCTAAACTCAGGCTATTGTTTTGGGTCTCTGGCCAGAGAGACACACCACAGAAGGAACGCACAGTGGAGCAAACCTCTTGCCCAATGAGCCATAAAAGCTAAAGAGACACTAAAAGCTACAGAGACACTCAATGACACACCCCCAGTTTCCTGAAGACACTCAATGACATGCCCCCAGTTTCCTGAAGATGTCACACAGGCTGCACTGCCTCCCAAGAGTGCCACCTTGGGGACCAAGGTCTCAATACGTGGGTCTTTAGACATTCTGGCAATATTCAAACCACAGCATATTACCTAACCAACAAAATAAGCAACAATAATAACAACAACAAATCCCACCAAAATCTACTACCTTGTCAAGGGGGGAGGGGTAACACAGATTAAGCCCAAGTCCAAATAAAAAGCCCAAAGAGCCAAATCCAAACAGCATGGTGGGCGTAAATGTAAAAATAGAACAGTAAGAGTGAGAACCAGGACTTGGCTCCAGAGAGCACCAGCCTGGAGGCTTGAGGGACATATGTGAGACATCAAAACAAGTGCCAGAGCCCCTAAACAAATCAAACCAAGGCGCACAATACCAGATAGCTCAGGAAAGAGGAAAGGCTTCCTTTTTGTTGCAGGGAGATCAAGGCCAACAGGGTTACCTAGAATAATTCGCAGAGAGAGAGGCAGCCAAGAGGAGGATTTCCTTAAGCATATGTGAAGATCCTGAGTCTTAAGGGAATGACCTCACCTTCCAAGAACTAAGCACCAGAACGATTCTGAGAAGGGAATGAGCAGAGATGGGTGAAGCCTGTGGTTCATCAAGCCCCCCAAGTGTGCAGACTGTAAGGCCCATTATGGAAATGGGAATATGAGAATCTGAGATGCTACCAGACTGAAAGGAGGAGAACAACCATATCAGACCACTGATCAGTAGCAGAAGATTCATAGGCAAGACCAGAAACTAGAGTGACCAGGTATGAGAAGCTAATCCTTGAAATATCATAATCTTCCTTGCTGCTCCAGGGGAAATCTAAGGTCAAAGTTGATGAGTGTTCATAAGAGTGAAGGGCTAAGGTTATCATCTACATCAGACATATATGTCTAAAGGTAAGCGCTGCTGACGTCTACCAGAAAGAGGAATATCTTCAAGCATGGCCCCTGTCCCAGTTCCCTTTCTCCAGCAGCTTCAAATGCACAAGCCTCCAGAAGGACAGCAATTCTGGCCTCTACGTTATTATGCAATGAACAAAAGGGGGCTGTGAAAATGGGCAAATGGTATAAATCATCTGGCTAGGCCCCAGCTGGCAAAGTGTCCACTCAGTCCTCGGGCCTCACCTCACCATTACCTGACTGCGGGTGGCTACAAAGGCTGGCCTGTGCACAGTTCTCTACTTAGGGTTGCTTTGAGATGTTATAGGATGTCATCTAGAAGATAAAAAGTGAAAAGATGATTTCATTCCCTCAGCACTGACCCTGCTAACCAATGTGTCAATAAACGTCCAACTCCTAGATGGTACCCGATTCAGCAGATTCTCTAATGGTCCCTTTATCCGCCTCTCTCTTCCTTTCTCCTTCCCTCCCTCTCTCCTTCCTTTACTTACTGTGCATGTATGTATCTGGTCTCATATACTTCCAAGCGCGCGCGCACACACAGACACACACACACACGTGCACACGCACACGCACACACTGGTCACCCTTACCTCTTAAATTCAGGTATTGTCAAATACATGCCATTAACCAAAGGCCCTAACCGATCCTTTACTGCTTTTTTCTGTGCTTTACGCATGTGTGGGATCCATTAATAAGCTGTGCTTAGTCACTAACTCTGCAAGTTCCGTCCACAGCACTCTGAAAGGTATGCACATGCAAGTAACACTTACAGAGAGGTTGTTTTTGTGTTTCCTTATGTGCAGGGTGGATTTTTAAAAAGGAGCAGGTCAAGCAATCTCCTAGCTTATGATGGAAACTAAAGGACAGGATAACCCCTGGTGAGTCAGTAGTCGAAGTGATTGAAAGCTTAACAGAAAGCTGGGACCCCCTGCTTCCATACCATGCTATCTCGATAACAAGAAAAATCAGCCCCGAGACAGGCCGCAGGCTGCCTCGCTGGGGGCAGTCACACTGCTCTCCTGGACAGGCAGGTCCAGGCCTGCCCAGCCATCTCCCTCAGTCAGCTATGGCTGGAACACTGGTACCCCAGCACTGCATGACCCACAGGCATGACTTGGTGCCGCTCTTACTGTTGGGCAAAGCTCCTCTCCCTGCACTGTGGTAGGTGTGAATTATTTACTCCTAGCATCACTAATGTTCAGGCATCAACTCAGATAAAAGAATCCAGAGGCCAGTTGGATGAACACTTTTCTCAGATCTGCCTTCCTCCTCACATTTTCCAATCTGAATTTCTGCGGGAGGTCAGCCTGTCCCAGTTCCCTGAGACTCGGTGAGAGACTCCTGTCTCTCAGTGCTTTCCATGCAAAACTTCGATGCTCAGAGAGCAGAAAAGTAGCTCAACTGTGTGTGCACTCTTCCACAAACCATTTGAGTTTTCTGTCTTTGTCACTGTTCCGTTGCTGGGAAGAGACACCATGACCAAGGCGACTCTTCTAGGACAGCAGAAGAAGGCAGGCAAGTGCTGGAGCAGCAGCTGAGAACCTACATCCTGATCCACGGGCAGAGCGGGGAGGTGGAGGGGGGAGATTGTTTGTTTGTTTGGGTTTGTTTGCTTGTTTGTTTTTTAATTGCAGGTTCCTCACTGGCCCTGCTTCTCTGAGTGCTCCAGAGCAGGGGAAAAGAGAGGGCCACCAGTGGATAGGGAGAGTTGTACAACCTTCTATTCACACCCAGAGCTAAACAGACAAGCACAAAGTTACTGTTTTTTTTTGTTTTGTTTTTTTTTTTGTTTGTTTTTTGTTTTTTGTTTTTTCTTTTTTTTTATTTTTTTTTTTTTGTGTTTTTTGTTTTTTCAATGCAGTTTATTCAGGAACATTGAACAATCCTCGGACCCCGGGGATAGCCAGCCCACAGCTTAAATAGCCTCTGGGTAGCCAACCCAGGCGTGCCACGTGGGCAATGCAGATAGGTCCACATACATGGAAGCAAGCCAGATCCTCAGCCTTAGCCAAATGTGGAATTGTTCATGACAGAGAGCACTCACCATCGGGAAGGTGGAAGGCGGAAACCAGCTCCATCTTTAAGGCATAGCATTCCGCAGCTCTCTACAGTTCCCCCTTTTTGTTTTAGGCGCATCAGGCAAGAGTAGAGGTCTGATCTCTGATATTAGAAATAAATTGGGACTTTGTACAGATGTTCATTTAGGTGTCATCCACCCAAAGAGCATCAGACCGTCCGATACCACAAAGTTACTGTTGCAGTTAGAATTTGACAGCATGAATGGAGAGCAGGAAATGCCATTATAAAACAAAAAACAAGTTCCCTCAGCGCTGTGGGCCTGAAGTGATTCCCCAAGGGGATCAGAGATTAAAAAAAAAAGAAAGTTTGAGATGGTCAGAACCATCAGGGACAGAGGGAGAAGAGAAAAGGATGGTTCGGGAAACAGGGGGTATGTTTGGCACCTGGAGTGAAGGTATTGCCCTCCTGCTGCTGGGCCCTCTTTATCCCCTCCAGTCTGGAAGGAAAGAGAGTGGCCTGCATTGTCCAAAGTAGGTCTCTTCTTCCAAAGAAGAGCCTGGAAGCAGCTCACAAAGGCTGGGCCTCCAGGGAGATGATGGCTTAGTTTTTCCCACTTAGTTTTTCTGGTAGGGTCAACATTCCTTGACCTCCTCATAAAACTTAGCCTGTAATTCATGCTTGATGCCTGTCAGCTCCTTCTTGATGGCATCCTTGGAGCTTCCACGTATTATTTTACAATTCAGGCATTCACTGTCGCAAGCCCAGAAGACACCAGGTCTCCCTCCTTGTTCTCCTTGGTCTGGTATGTCACATCATAGTGAACATAGCAAGAATCCTTGCCTGCCAGAATCTTGACAAAGATGGTTTGGTGTGGTCCACAGTCTGCCCCACATATCCTACCAGGGCCTCTCTGCCATTCTTCAGGATGGTGCTTTTCTTGCCCAACCTCAGAGAGAAGAGTACTACCTTCTTGTGTTTCTTCGCTTCTTCTGCTACTAAGGATTTGTGCACCTTAATGTCATCGAACACTTTGATAACATCATCAGAGACAGCCACATCAGAGGCCATGTTTCTAGAAGTGAGCAGTCACTGGCTCTTGGAAGCCATCACTACTCCTGGAGGAAGGCCAGAGTACTGTACCTTGGTAGAACTGTTGGCTGCTCTCCCCCTGCCTCAGCCTCTCATGCCAATTTCTACCATGATCTGACTGGATTCCACCAAGTTCTGCAGCTGACTCATACATATGTACTCAGTATCTGCCTGGGACAGGAGTAAGGTAAAGGCTCGGCTGGGACAAGGAGGTAGTTGCTCTCACCCTTCTTCAGATAGTCCCAGCTCCTATCCATGTGGCCCCACCTTTGCCTTCTTCACAGAATGCTGATATCAGAGCAATGGGATTCCTTACTTGGTGGCTTACTTCCCCCAGAATGGTTGTCCAAAGGAGCAAGATGGGAAAAATTCTTCTCATGCCCTAGTCTTAAAAGGCTTGCTGTCAGGCCAGGTCCAGTGAGGAACTACGCAAGGGCACGGCTCGGTGAGATGGCGTCTCTAAAGACTGGACAGTAGCTGGTTGTTATCTTGTAAATAACAGGGAGTCATTGAGGCTTTTCAGTAGGAGAGGGATTTCATTGCAGTTTGGGTTAAAACAGTTATTTTAGGAATTATATATGTACCAGATCAGAAAGGAATGACTCCTTTGTTTTTTTGGGTGACACTGAGGATATCTGTGGAGATGTAAGGAAATCTCAGATGCTAAGAATTGATTCAGGACCCAGAGCAGCGGTCTCTTTCCTTGTAAACAGCAGACTGATCTTTCTTCAAACAGGTTAGTATGAAGACAAGGCATGGGCTCTTGACATGAACAGAAGAGCTGAGTATTGTTTCTAAATTCCCTTGCACTTTACAAAACTACTTCCTGATATTACAGGAGGGAAAGAAATAGATACCTGCTTGGAAAAAGGTGGGATGGGAAACCAACTCTGGAAATCGAACACTGAGCATCCTGGTTCTGTTGTCCCAAGAGAACACAGACATGGCAGTGGGGACCACGGAGACCTAAACTAGAAACAAACAAAAGGGTGCTTTGAGTCCTGTCTGTGCCTCCTCTTCACACAGCCTGGCTGACTTTGCCTTTGAGAAGGGCTCAGTCCATCAGGCTTATGGCTACAAGAGCAAGCTCTGGGCAGGTGGGGAAAGCTGCTCATTTGTCACAGATCAGCTGCAAGTTGTGGGCTGCCCCCAGCACTCCCAGTCCATTCTCAAAAGAGCCAACCAAGGCCAGAATTACTACCAGGTGTTTTGAGAACTGGTACCCATCAAATTACCCAGGCTGAAGTGGAGAAGCCAGGTGCAGAAATGATGGCTTTTTGACATATGTCTAAAAACTAGGTCCTGTGTGTGTGTTACACTAATTTCTTTTTAATATTTTGTTTTCAAAGTGTATTCTAGTTTGCTTTCTATTGCTGTGAAGAAAAAAAAAACACAACCAAAGCAACTTGGGGAGAAAGGGGTTTCTTTGATTTACATATAAGTTATAGTCCATTGAGGGAAATCAAGGCAGAGACTCAAATTAGGCTCTTCAAGGCCTGCTTAGCCTGCTTTCATATACAAGCCAGGAACACCTGGCCAGGGGTGATAATAGCCCCTCCTCTAGTCAGCTGGGTCCTCCCACGTCACTCATTAATCAAGAAAATGCCCTACAGACTTGCTGTAGAGCACATTTTCTCAACTGAACTATCTTCTTCCCTGTCTGACCCTAGTTTGTGTCAAGGAAACAAAAAACAAAGCAGGACAGAGTGTTACAAAGGACACCAGGCAGGACTGGGTAGCTGAGGATGACTCCCAAACCTGTGTCCACAAATCTATCAGCAGCTCCTAAGAGGTACCCCAAGGCTGTGGGTCATGGCCACCGCAATTTGTCTGTTTATCATCTCCCCTTAGGAAAAGAAATACACTTATCCCCCTATTAAGGACTCTTAGTGTAGTTCAGCTGGGAAACTTGACGAGGGCTACTTTTAAGACACCCTCCTCTCCAGCTTCTGTAATGCTTCCCTTCTGTGGATCTCAGCAGCTTGTTAAACACAGTGCTGCAGGAGCTCAGCCACGGAGGCCTTGATGACCTTGAATGCCTCGGACTGCAGCTCACAGTCCAGAGAAACCAGTCCTGCTCCAGGCAGCCTCAGGGTTTCAAAAGAGGCTGAAGACTCAAAGGCTCTAGGTGTCAGTCACACATAGTGGCTTTGTCACCCAGTGCCCACTAGGGGACTGAAAACACTCAAGCTATTTGAGCAGAGATGATTTAATGATAAAGAGTAGTGTGGACAAGGATTACCTGCCAAGAATCTGTCTACATCAGCTGATTGACTGATTAAAACTTCAGTGATGTGCAGAAGTTGGAATGTTGCAATTTCAGAGTCTAATTATGGTTTATCGGGGGTGATCTTTAGCCTACTAAATAGCCATTCCTTGTCCCAACCTCTGTACCCAACCAAACATCCTGCTCTTAGCAAGAACTGACAGCCTGACAAAAGATAAAAACGTTTTGGAGTCTATTAAGAAAACCCTGGTTTTCCACCAACTACTACTCATGTTGTCGGTCAGTATTCATGGCCTATGGCAGGGTCTCCTCTCTAGCTCCATCCCTCAGACAGACCTAATGGAAGGGCAGAAACAACTCGTAAAAGTTTCCCTCACTTTCCTACATGCACCGTGGCAAAATTTTCCCCACCCAATCAACAAATTGACAAAATTTTTAAATAAAGAAAGCTGTTACATCAGCAAGCTAAAGACTGTCTGCAGTGATACCAGAAGTAAAAGCAGACAAAAAAATGTTTTCAGTCTATTTACAACAGCTCCAGAGAGACGAGGTGCTAGCTGTGACCACTGGGCAAGGGCCCCACCTGCTGCCACTGCCATTCTAGTTCCAGCTAGGGATCAAACTTCACCTCTCTGATGTCTCCATTTTTTAAATGCCTTGATTGATAATTTTCTTTGTTCCATTACCATGACAATGCTTTCACACCAGAGGGACATAAATCTATGTTCCCAGGCCATGGCCACTCATATTTTGCTCCAGAATAAACCACATATTTTTTTTAGTTTTTGAGGTGAGAGCTGTTTTTTTTTTTGTTGTTGTTGTTGTTTTGTTTGTTTGTTTGTTTTTCAGCAACAGCAGCTAACTACAACTGGCAAAGTAGTGCACTCTTCTAATGCCAGCAATCAGGACACAGACAAGAGGATCTCAAGTTCAAGACTAGCTTGGACTGCATAATGATGTCAAAGCTAGTTGGAGTTTTGTGATAAAAACCCTGTCTCCAAAAATAAAACCCAAAAAATGAAAGATGTAGTTCAGGCTTTGAGTGCTGTGTGGTGCTACAGCTGGTCTTTAACACAGAGACAAAAACTGGGGGAGAAGTCAGAGACAGAGCTGGAAGACGGCTCAGCGTGTGGAGTGCTTGGATCCTCGCTGCCCATGTAGAAGCTGGCCATGCTGGTGCATGTCTGTAAGCTTACTCTTAGAAGTTGGGGTGGAAACTGGTGGTCCTTGGAGTCTTTCTGGCCAGCTAGTTTAACCAAGTTGGTGAACTCCAGGTTCAATGAGAGCCCATGTTCAAAAATTAGGTGGAGGGCAGGACAGATAGGTCAGTAGATAAAGGCAATTGCTGGTCAAGTTGTGGATCTGAATGTGAACCCCAAAAACCCAATGAGAAACTGAATGATGCATGATGAGTACCTGAAGGGAGAGATAGGAGGTGCAGACAAAAAGAATCACTGGGCACTCACAGGCCAGCTAGCCTGGCATAACAGCAGTGAAAAAAATAATGAAGAGACCCTGTCTCAAACAAGGCAGGGGAGGACTGACCCCAGACATTGTTCTCTGACCTTTATGTGTGTGCCTACATGCACATGCCCGCACGCACACGCACATGCACACGCACACGTGCGCACACACACACACACACACACACACACACATCTTACATATTGAAGAGCTGAAAAAGCAGAAAGGGAACATTAAAATATTGAAGGGGTAGCAGCTGCTGAAAGCAGCTTCCTCTTTTGCACTAGAGGTTAAAGAGCTTCTGAGGAGAGGTGCCCACAGAGGTCCTGGCCTCTCCGTGGAACAGAACAAAGCTGGTTGTTATGTGTTGAAAATCTGCACACGAAATTCAGTTGTCATTACTGCAAGAAGCAGCTGCTGCCTGCGCGAGGGAGTCAGTCAAGTGGGAAACAGGAAGCCAAGGAAATAGCCAGTTCCTTTTCATCTCCAAAGGACTCCATCCTTCCACCCACCCCAAAAGCTCCTACAGGCAACGCCTGCCTGTCAGGGAAGCAGAGGTCAAGTATGCTTTGCACTTCTGGGTCTAACATCATCAGACTATGTAAGATGTAGTTGAGAGACAATGATTTAATAAGTGACATATTTATTAAGATTTTGAAAACAAATTTGACACCATAAACCTCCAAACAAAAATGAAACCATGGCACCAAAAACAGTCATCTGGGAAAAAGTGTTTTGAATGTAACCACTTGCTTTGTATATTAAGTCATTGTCTTGGTATTAGAATGAGAAAAAGTGTTAAGATTATTATTGGAAACCCTGAATTCAAGTAATGCAAATCTGTCTTCAAGTTCATTTAACAAAGTGACATTTAAATTACTAAGAAGAATGGAATAAACTCTGTGTTATTTGCACTTTCCCAATATTCTCAGATGAAATTGTCCTGGGATCAGCAACTGATTAAGCTGATTATATACCTCATACGTGTAGGATGTGGTTTTCAACCAGCCACAATCAAAATACAATTTACTTCTGTTAGTGTAATAATGTAGATGCTATAAAAGGCATCTCTTGGTAAGTGTTTTTCATTTACATTTTTCTGACTATTAGTGGAGTATTTTTACAGCCCCATTCTATCTTTTCCCTGCTTTTAATTCCACATTCGAACCATGGAATTGTTTGAATCTCTTGGAGTTGATACTGGAAGGGAATCCTGAAGCATTATGAGGAGGACGCTGCTGCAAACCATACACAAGGGCTACCGGGAAAATGACAGTGAATTGGGTAGTTCTCGAAAAGGCATTGGGCAAAGTATGGCAACAGAACCCCACAAATAAAGGCAATTAGAAATGGGGCTGCCGAGTGATAACAAGGCATTGTTTGTATGCACCTGCTTTTGGAGGAAACAAACTAGGAGAGGAGGGAATCCACCTGGCAGTAACTCATTCAAAATGAAGGGCATGTTACCATCACCACTTAGACAGCTAGGCTCTCCCTTCTCTTTTCTCCCATCAGCATGTCATGTTTAAAGCTTAACTCACTGACCATACACTGCAAGAAGCTATCAAACGGTGGGGTGCTTTTCTGATTTACTCCCAGTTTATCACACAGGAACAAATGTGGAGGCCCAGGTTTTCCCTGCATCACATCACTCCATGCTGTGAGCATTCTTACCTGGACTTCTGCAATCATCTTGAACCTGGCCACAGTAGAGTCCTCCCAAGAAACAGAACCACTTGGACAGGTACACACACACAGAGATTCAGACATACTAGTTTTCTGCATGTGATGGTTGTTTTCAGAGAAGATTATCATTTGAACCCATGAACTGAGTGATGAGGATCTTTTAATCCCCAATAAATGAACAGAACAAAAAAGCAGAATTACATATATTAGCATGCATATGCACACAGGAGAGTGAAAGAAGATGATCATGAGGGATTCATTCAGGTAAGTATGGAATCTAAGAAGGGCCTTACTTCAGCAAACTGGAGAACAGGAGAGCTGCTTACAAAATATCAGTCTAAAGCTAAGCTTTGACAATGAGAGTAACCTATCTTGGTCCTAGTCCAAAGACCTAAGGTCACGTAGCTGCAGTGTATGAGGGAGGAAAAAGATGTTTGTGCTCAGGACAAGACAGCAAATTCATTTTTTCTGGTTTTCCATTACTTCAGTCCACAGCTAGGTGGATGACACCCACCCACACTGGTGATAACAGATCCTCTTCACTATATTGATGCAAATGCTACTCTTTCTGGAGATACCATCACACACACATCCAGGCATGATGCACTCCAGGCTCTCTGAACATTCCTTACCCTTGTCAAGCTGACATGTAAGTTAAACCACCAGACTAGTCTTTCCAATCTGTTTTCTGTATAGTGCCCAGGGGGAGAATTCAGAAATGCAGATTGGAACTTATCCTTTCCTTTGGGAAAACTCTTCAAAGTTTCCATTTCACTTAAAACAGAGTCAGAATACTTGAGCAGAGCTTAAAGAGCTGGCACGGCTCATCCATGTGTGGGTGATAGCTTCCTTTTGTGCTGCTCTCCTTCTTGACACCTCTGTGGTAGTCTGCTGCTCTCTCCTGCCTCATACCTCTGAATTCTCTTTTCCATGCCTTGCACACCAAGCTCCTATTCATTCTTTAACTCTGAGGTCAAGAGTCACTCACTCCTTCAGATAGCTACCTTTATCACACCTTACCCTCTCCTCAAATCTAGATAAACAAATTTAACTACCATACTTGTCTTTCCAATCTTATTCTTAGTCCTTTACAATCTTAGGTACAAATCACAATTCATAACTCATGGGCATTTATCTAGTTGATATCCTATTCCCCATCAGAAAGACAGCTCTAGCAGGGTAGGGATCGTGATGTTATTTTTTCTTTTCTTTTCATGTTTAAAATCAGTTGATACATTCCTGGTGCCTACTGTAGGCCTGACACATAAGGGATATCTAATGAACATCTGTTAAGTAAGTTATCAGCACAAAAACATATTGTTAGTCATAGTTATCTCCAAGAGCCTCAGTCAGGACTAGAGACATATTTCAGCAGTAGAGTGCAAGATTACTGTAGTCCATGGCAGCTCAGTGTCCAAGTGGGTTCCCTGGTAATGGGAACAGGGCTCTATCATAAACTCAGTGGCTGGCTCTTTGATCACCTCCCCTGGTAAGCGGAGCAGCCTTACCAGGCCACAAAGGAAGACAGTTCAGCCAGTCCCGATGAGACCTGATAGACCAGGATCAGATGGCAGGGGAGGAGGACCTCCCCTATCAGTAGCCTTGGGGAGGGGCATGGGTGGAAATTGGAAGGGAAGGTAGGATTGGGAGGGAGGGGGCTTCAGTTGGGATACAAAGTGAATTAACTGTAATTAATAAAAAAGATTACTGTGCATGAACCCCTAAGTGTCAACTCCAGAACCACACATAAGAAGAGGCATCTCCACGCCTCGTTTGGAGAAGTTTTACTAGCCAGCTTTATGCCTGAGACTCTACTTGTTTCTGACCTTAAAAACGTGCTCATTTTCATGCATCCCTGAGATTTTTTTTTTTTTTTTACATACTGGCATGTTCAGCTACCAACATTGAAAATCATGAATTTACCCTCTGCCTCAAATAAGCTCTGCACCTCAGCAGACCCTGAACTACGTAACATGCCTGCCCCTCCACATTTCGAAGTTTACCAAGGCAGTCTGCCAAAGGAAGGCCCCCTGCATCTGCTCTCCGTCCTTCAACATCACAGAGATGTCGCACTTTGGTCTGGTTCCCCCAGTACTTGTTTGTATAAGTGGAGGGAAAGCTGATTATTTAATGTTATCTTCCTTCGTTAAGGCTGCTTTCAAAACCTCCTGAAGTCATGAACAATATCTTCCTTCCTATGACACATGTTTTCTGCATGTGATGTGGTCACAGGATGCAGATTTCATTCCAGAATTGAAGAAAACTTAAGGCCTTTAAGGCTGAGTCTGGCTTCTGTCAATCAGCGTCTGGCGCGCCTGACCACCCACGTGCTGTGCTGCACATTGCCCCACAGATCACGCAGCACAGCCGATGATGATGAAAGGAAAGGGCTTCCGTTCCCATGTACATGATGAACATGGAAATTCTCATTTTCAGCAAAGAATTCGCCTCCTTGTTAGATTCCCCAAAATATGCCAAAGTGTTTTTAAATTCAGAGCTCTATGCTTTATGTCATGAATATTTCATTCCTTATCTTCAGATATTTTAGTTAGCATAGATGCTGGGCAGAGTATTTTATACCAGATAAGGAGAGATTTCATTTGCATGCACACTCGCTGTCTTAGTCTGTTTGGGGGCAGCTGTTACAAGACAACACAAACTCGGAGATGTTTAAACAACAGGGATGTATTATTCCTCAGCACTCTGGAACCTACAGCTCCAGGACCCCGGCGCTGACACCTCGGCTGCCTGCTGCCCACCTCCTAGTTCCTCGACCACTGGCCCTCTCTTCATCCTCACTCAGCGAAAGGGACAAGAGCACACTCGGGGAACTCGTACTTCTACGCAGAAGCCTCTGCTCTTGTGATTCATCACCTCCCAAAAGCCTAAATCTAGCACACTGGAGGTTTGGGTTTCAACATATTATCTTAAAGGGAACACAAGCATTTAGCCCTGAGGTGCATTTACCAAATGCACCCAAGACCCATGCCAGGATAATGCTTTATCCAGCTCTGTAAACAGGCAGAGGAAGCCGGCTCTGTGCGTAGAAGTACTTGGAGAGGTTTCCACAAACTAATGGCTGGGTTAAAACTAACATTTCAGTATTAACTAGCAGCAAGCAAAAGTCCCTTGCATAAGCACTTTTCTGAGCTGACCACAATCAGATGTTACCATCTCTGGTGGAATGCAGTCCTGAACAGTCGTGAAAGCAACCCCTTCCAGGACAAATCTGCACCTGTGATTGCTGAGGTGGGTGCTTGATTCTTTGTTTTGTTTTTCAAGGCAGGGTTTCTCTGTGTAGCCTTGGCTGTCCTAGAACTCCCTTGGTAGACCAGGCTGGCCTCAAATTCAGAGATCTGCCTGCCTCAGCCTCTCGAGTGCCAGGATTAAAGGTGTGTTCCACCACTGCCCACCTGGATGCTGGATTCTAAATGCAGCAATTGCAATGACAGAATTCATCAGACCTGGAAACATGGGCAAGATATGTGTGATTAAGCCACTGTCATATGGAAATGAGTGACCAAGTAACCCTGCAAAGACCCAGTAGTTTTCTCTATGGCCAATTATTAGGAATTGGGCTTAGTTTTGTTTTTTGAAAGCTTAGCCTAAAGAAATAGAACCTAAAAGGGACTATCAGACTTAGAACTTTCTTTGTGTGTGTGTGTCTTAATGTATTTTTTGAAGTTTATTTTTTAATTACTTACAGTTTATTCACTTTATATCCCAGCTGTAGCATCTTCCCTCATCCCCTCCCAATCCCAATCCCTCATTTCCTCTCATGCCCCTCCCCAAGTCCATTGATAGGGTACCTCCCCTTCCCTCTGACCCTAGCCTATTGGGTCTCATCAAGACTGGCTGCATTGTCTTCCTCTGTGGCCTGGTATAGCTGCTCCCCCCCTCAGGGGGAAGTGATCAAAGAACCAGCCACTGAGCTCATGTCAGAGACAGTCCCTGACCCCATTACTAGGGAACCCACTTGGACAATGAGGTTCCATGGGCTACATCTGTGCAGGGGTTCTAGGTTATTTCCATGCATGGTCCTTGGTTGGAGTATGTCTCAGAAAAGACCCCTGTGCCCAGATTTTTTGGTTCTGTTGCTCTCCTTGTGGAGCTCCTGTCCCCTTCAGGTCTATCTATCTCTTCCATCTTTCATAAGATTCCCTGCACTCTGCCTAAAGTTTGACTGAGTCTCAGCATCTGCTTTGATAACTGCTGGGTAGTTTTTTTAGAGGCCCTCTGTGGTAGGCTCCTGTCCTGTTCCCTGTTTTTTCTCCCTCTTCCAATGTCCATCCCTCTTGCCTTTCTGTATGAGAATTGATCATCTTACCCAGGGTCCTTGTTCTTGCTTAGCTTCTTTAGGTATACATATTTTAGTATGTTTCCTTCAGTGTTTTGTACTTTTATGAAACAGAGGTATCTTTATTGCTTTGAGCCCTAGGTAAGAAGCAGTTGTAAAGGCAGCTGCCCCTGGTCATTGGGTAATCAGTCAAGTTAGACACAGGACCCATGACTTCCCACAAAAATTCCAGTGAGGGTTAGATCTGCATTTTCCAATTCCACACCATTCAGGGCAAAAGGCGACATCTCAGAATTGAGCCTGGGAGAGGCCTCCATGGTGTGTGGAGGCTGGTTAATTCCACATTCTATAATTTAAAAGAATTTTTTAAAGATTTTATTAGAGAGGTTCTTGATTTAAAGTGGTGCTTCAGGAAGTAATCAACTGTTTTACTGTCATATTGAGATAATAGCTACTTCTCAGCCTGTATAAACTCAGATAATATCCATATTCCAGGCTACACTCGGGAGCATGGAGCATTTGAGAACAAACTGCCTGGAAAGGGGCCTTTACAGCTAAAAGCCCACAAGACTCATGGATCAGGCGAGAACACACACTGATCACGGAAATGAGATAAGTGGCAAATTATATCACACCAGTTTATTTCTGATTACTTGGTAAATGAGGAAGAGAACGGGAGAGAGCGGGAGAGAGCGAGAGAGAGCGAGAGAGAAAAGGAATGGGAGTGTAGGAATGTGAAAACTATCCTATCACTGTCAAATGCACAATGTATCTCATTATTTGGGAACCTCCAGCTAATTTAGCTAAAAGTCATTTAAATACTTTTGTCATTATGCTTTCTTTACTGATGATTTGATTTTCTAACCATTTATAAAATATGTCAAAATATTGAGATCCAGAGTTTTGGCTCTTGGATAATTACTCACTAATTTGAGCCCGGCCTTTCAGAATGGAGCCATACTGATCACCTGAGGGGGAAAAATTATGGCCAGGACAAACACTTTAATGTCAATATTGCCACCCTCACCACCACAGACTTTACCACCACTGTTACCATGACTGCCATTTGTAAAATGAATTAATTATTTTGCATATATCAGTTAAATGCAGGAAACTATTATGGCAGCAGTTATTGCTTAACCCACTATTTATAAATAAAATCACAGAAACTTGTTAGATTTCTAATAAGCCTTAAATCACTAGGGCTGGGCAGATATCAACCCTCTAAGCTATCTCATCAGCTTACTATCCAAAATCCCTATAAATACTCGCACAGTTCCGCTTGGGCTGCTTCTGCTCTGTCAGGCTGCTCTTGGCCACGTGCTCCATACGCTAACCCATGGCAACCCACTCCTCTCTTTCTCCTTCCTCTCCCTCCTCGTGGTCCTTCTACAACCCACAAACCTGAGAACCTTTGCTCAACCTACTTCTGTTCTGCCCAGTCCACCACACTGAGGGCAACTTTATTAGCCAACCAGGGATAATTTGGGAGGCAAGTTCCCCACAATATCATTTTGGATTATTTGCGCATAGGACAGTAAAGATCTTGGGGGCAAGCAATTAACATTTGAATACATAGCAGCTCCAGATCCACCCCGACAACCATCGCCACCATTACCATTACCCCCATCATCACCTCCACCACCCCACAACCACCAGCTGTTACCATCACCATTGCTACCAACATCACCACCATCAACACACACATCACCGGCGTCATTACAATGACATTACCAGCATTATCTCACTATCACCAAGTTAACCCTATTATTACTACTAATACCACCATCCCAGACACCAAAACCACGACCTTCGCTACCACATTCATACGACTGCCATTGCCAACACCACTGTTCTTCGGGTCACAATTAAAGTAAATGTCTCCCCTGCGTTGTTTAAAGTATGGTCTTCATTTCATTGCTTAGAGTAGGACATGAAGGCCTTCTAAAGTAAAGAACTGTGTAATTTTGCAATAATAGAATACCTTGAGCGGATTAACTATTTTAGAGTATACAAACGCAGAGGTGCCTCTAGGCCTCTTTATGAACACAGACAGCACGTGATAATATTCCTTTCCCACAGTGCTGAATCCCTCTGTCAGTTCCAACAGCCACCTTTCCACTCACTCAAGGCATAACAGCACTCCACATCAAAACAAGCAATGTCTTCCTTGGGTTTTAAAATAACTCAGCAAAACCCAAAACAACCTTATAGGCATCTGTCTATAAAATAATACGTTCTTACGAAAAGGTGATAATTTTCTTCTTTGTGTTTTGCAGTCTGAAAACATAAGAATGTTGGAGGTTCCCCGAAATTTTCTAGCCCAGCCTGGTGAAGGAGGAAGGGGAGACCGCAGCACAACCAACCAACCACCCTCCCTTTCTCAGCCACATCACCCACCACCTCCAATGATGCCAGCGAAATTCCCTTCTGTTCTCAGGCTACACACAGGTAAGAAGCTGGTACTTAAAGGGGGCTTTCCTCAAGATCCAGCCATACCACTCCTGGGCATATATCCAAAAGAGGCTCAAGTACACAAAAAGGACATTTGCTCAACCATGTTTGTAGCAGCTTTATTTGTAATAGCCAGAAGCTGGAAACAACCCAGATGCCCCTCAACTGAAGAATGGATGCAGAAATTGTGGTACATCTACACAATGGAATATTACTCAGCAATGAAAAATAAGGAAATCATGAAATTTGCAGGTAAATGGTGGGATCTGGAAAGGATCATCCTGAGTGAGTTGTCCCAGAAGCAAAAAGACACACATGGTATATACTCACTCATATAGACATACAACATAGGACAAATCCACTAAAACCTGTGCATCTAAAGAAACTAAGCAAGAGAGAGGACCCTAACTAAAACGTCCAATCCCCATCCAGAAAGGCAAAGAGGATGGACATCAGAAGAAGAAGAAAACAGGAAACAACCTAGGAACCTACCACAGAGGGCCTCTGAAAGCCTCTGCCCTTCAGACTATCAAAGCAGATGCTGAGCCTGATGGGCAACTGTTGGGCAGGTGAATGGAATTTTAGGTAAGAACTGGGAAATAGTAAGAGCTGGAGAGGACAGGGTCTCCACAAGGAGAGCAACAGAACAAGAAAATTTGAACATAGGGAACTTCCCAGAGACTCATACTCCAACCAAGGACTATTCATGGAGATAACCTAGAACCCCTGCACAGATGTAGCCCAGGGCAGTTCAGAGTCCAATTGGGTTACATAGTAATGTGAAGAGGGACTGCCTCTGACATAATCTGATTGGCCTGCTCTTTGATCACCTCCCTCTGGGGGGGGGGAGCAGCCTTACCAGGCCACAGTAGAGGACAGTACAGCCACTTTTGATGTGAACTGACAGACTAAGATCAGAAAGGAGAGGAGAACCTCCCCTATTAGTGGACTTGGGGAGTGGCATGCAAGCAGAGGGAGGAGGGAGGGTGGGATTGGGAGGAGAGGAGGGAGGGGCTTATGGGGGGATGCAGAATGAATAAAGTGTAATTGATGAAAAATTTAAGAAAAAAGGGAAAAAAATAATTTAAGAACCTTAAATGACTTTCAAAATTGGAGGAAAACATGGAGTTAGTCAATTGGCATGGAGCACGTCTCGCCCCTGGGGGCAATGGTCTCCTGAACCTACTCAGACCTCGGACACCACCACTGTTAGTTCTAGAACTGACGCAGGATGTTCCAACGAGGGGTTAAGGCTTCTCATAATATTTCCTATAAGCCCACACCTGTTTGTCTATATCCCCCATTTTTATTCATTATTAGCCAGATAGAGCCAAGTAATTGTGGTAATGATACTTGCTTTTTTGCCCAATGCTGGAATGCTAGTAAATTTAGGTATGCCCTGGTTACTTGCATGCCTCACTGGGTGCCTGTGCCCATTGATGCCCCTCACGCTATGACTCTCTTCAGACAGAAAAGGGATCTTGGAACTACAGCCACCATTGTTACTATCATCTCATTGACGGCTGTTGGAGCTACCACCAGGGCATTAGCCATGAGTCATACTGGGCAGACTGCTCAGACCCTGAATAATCATTTAGCCAATGTAGCTCATGCCTTAGTTGTACATAAAGGAATTAATGCTCAACTAAAAGGAAGCTTGATGGTTTTCAATCAGAGGATTGATCTCTTGCAGGAGCAAATTGATACCCTATGGCAAATCGCTCAACCTGGCTGTCAATGAAAGTATGCTGGACTTTGTGTCACTAGCATACAACATGAGAATTTTTCCTGTGCTGCAAATCTGTCTAAACAATTGTCGAGCTATATTTTAGGTAATTGGACTGGAGATTTCGATACTACGATGGAGCAGCTGAGAGTGGCCATTGTCACAGTAAATTCTACCAGAGTGGACGCAGGACTAGCCACAGGATTATCAACATGGATTGCTGCAGCCATGAATCATCTGAAGGAATGGGCGGGCATGGGAGCGTTAGCAGGCCTTCTGGTGTTGGTCTCCTTGGTTTGCCTGTGGTATATATGCAAGATTAGAGTCTCACAACAGTGTGATGCAGCCATGATCATTCAGGCCTTTACAGCCATTGAAGCAGGACATTCTCCCCAAGCATGGTTAGCTACCATAAAAAGCTAAAATGATACGCTCAGGATGCGAGGCTAAGCACTGCACTCAGGGTCAGCCGCTTTGGACCCAGAGAAGAGCATGTCTGATTGCATGCGGGTTGATGCCCCAGGTCCCGCCTCTGAGAAAAAGGTATCGGACGGGTCTGATGCTCTTTGGGTGGATGACACCTAAATGAACATCAGTACAAAGTCCAAATTTATTTCTAATATCAGAGATCAGACCTCTACTCTTGCCTGATGCGCCTAAAACAAAAAGGGGGAACTGTAGAGAGCTGCGGAATGCTATGCCTTAAAGATGGAGCTGGTTTCCGCCTTCCACCTTCCCGATGGTGAGTGCTCTCTGTCATGAACAATTCCACATTTGGCTAAGGCTGAGGATCTGGCTTGCTTCCATGTATGTGGACCTATCTGCATTGCCCCCGTGGCACGCCTGGGTTGGCTACCCAGAGGCTATTTAAGCTGTGGGCTGGCTTTCCCCGGGGTCCGAGGATTGTTCAATGTTCCTGAATAAACTGCATTGAAAAAAAAAATTAAGATACGTTTCTTTCTGAATTTCAAAACTTTCTTAATGCAGGAAATTGTAAAATAAAAAAGTTTCAGCTCATTTTTCATTCAGCAGGGAATAAAAGCAAAAGGATGACAAACTGATATAATCAAGCCATTGACTCAAAATTAAGATCTGGCTTGCCTTTCAAGTTCTCCAGGCACACTGCTTGGCCCCTTAATTACCCTTCTACATCTAGGTGAGCAAGGATGCAATGCAAATAATCAGCTTTTTCTCCAATGAAAATAATGTTTACGTTACATTTCATGGAACGGCAGCATAACATGTTGGTTATATTTACAGCAATAATCATTTCAGAGATTTTGACTTAATTTTTTATCATTGGCAAGGTATTCAAGGGCACAGTTGCACACTTAGCTCTCATTTGCATGAGGAAAGACTATCAGGTTAAGCACAGGAACGTAGGCTTTCGTTCACAGATCCATTCATCCGTGCATTACCTGAGGGTCTACCATGTGCTCTCTGCACTGGAAATGTAGCCATGTACTCACACATCTCATGTCCCGCATCTTAGCTGAGAAAAATAAGTAAAGCAATATGTCTATGACAAGTAGAGGTAAATGCCTTGCATAAAAATAAAGTAGATGCTCCCCAAATTCTGTGTGAGTGTGTGTGTGTGTGTGTGTGTGTGATAACAATAAAAATTACAGAAAAAGAGACCATAGGTTTCAGGACAGAGTGGCATGTGAGAGGTGGAAGGGAAGAGATAAATGGTGCAACTGTATATATATTTGTTTTGTTCTGTTCTGTTTTGTGTTGTTTTTTTTTTTTAAGACAGGGTTTCTCTGTGTAGCCTTGGCTGTCCTGGACTCACTTGGTAGATCAGACTGGCCTCAAGCTCATAGAGATCCGCCTGCCTCTGCCTCTCTGAGTGCTGGGATTACAGGCTTGTGCCACCTCACCTGCCAAGATGCAACTACATTTTAATTAAAAATAAATAAATAAATAATAAAGTAGAAAAGGGAAGGGCAGATGTTTTCCACTTTCTTGGTGGTCTAGAAAAGCATCAGTGGGAAAGAAACATTTGAACATACTTTTAAATGTTTCATTAGTGTACACTAATTATATACAATAGGCTTTATTATGACATTTTCATATATGTACATAATACACTTTCATCGTATTTATCTCCCTATTCTTCTCTCTTCTTCCCCTCCAGCCTCACTAATTCTCTTCCTCTTCCAAACTAGCTTCTGTTTTCATGGCTTTTTAAAAATTTGACCCAGTAAGTCACATTAGAACTGGTGAAGGCTTATAGGAACATAAGCATCTTGCCAGTGTCTACACTACTAAAGAAAATCTCTCTATTCTCTCTCCATCAACTAAGAAATGAAGGGCCCCTGAGCTCCTTTCCTCGGCTCCTACGTTATTTCCACCACTGGTTCTGCAATGTTCCTCAGGCCTTGGAGGAAAGGAGTACAGACGCGCCTTACAGTGCGCATTGGGCAGTGGCGCAGTCTCAGTACTTTAGCCAGTTATGAGTCTCTACAGTCACCGCTGACCACTGCAGAGAGACGCTCCCCTGACCACGGCTGACAGAGGCACTGACTGTGGGCATAGACATAAGTACTAGAAGCCGATTTCATGGTCTTGAGCATGTTCTTGAGGGAATAATGGAACCTCCTGGCTATCTGATCACATAATAAAAATAAGATCCAGCAGGAGGAGCAAAGGCGAAAGCTCAACATGTCAGGAATATTCAGAAACAGCATCTGGGTAAACAGTGGAGGGGAGTGAGACAGGTTAGCAAAGGCAGAACAGGAGATGATGTCAGAAAAGGCTGTTGAGTTGATGAGACTTTCCGAAGGAGGCTGCAGCACGCAGTCTACTCACACCAGCTATGGAGCCCATGACAGGCAAAAAGTAGGCATACCACCAAATTCCAGCCTGGTGAACCATGAGTTTTATTGGTGTTACCTACAGAAATATGGGTGAGTGTTTACTTACAGTGTTGTGTGGTCTGCCAAAATCCAATATAACTCAAACACCAAGTCAATGCTTGCTCTCAACAACAGGAGAAGAAATGAGTCAAAGGTAACTGAATCAAAAAGCCAACCCCAGCATTAGTGACACTCACAAAAGCTGGAAACCTGAAACACACTGCACAGCCTGTAGGCAACTCAGCAGGCCAGAGAGCATCTTCTCCAGGGCCTCCACAGTTGAGCTGAATCTCTTCCATGCGCCTCCCAGGCAGATGATTTGATCTCAGAGCCTTCTTTTCATCATCTGAGAGTCTTTGCACCTTGGCCTCCACTTGACTTGTTTACTCTTGGAAGGAAACTGTTACAGAATGATCAAGCAATCTTACAAGCTTAAAAAGTTTTTTTCCTTGTATTTTTTTGTTTTTGTTTTTGTTTTATTTTTTATTAATTATACTTTATTCACTTCGTATCCCCCCAAAAGTCCCTCCCTCCTCCCCTCCTGATACCACCCTCCCTCCCCCTTCTTCACACATGCCCCTCCCCAAGTCCACTGATAGGGGAGGTCCTCTTCTCCTTCCTTCTGATCTTAGTCTATCAGATCACATCAGGAGTGGCTGCATTATTATTATTATTATCATTATTATTATTATTTAGTCTAAGCAAGAGATAAGCCACTGGCAGATTTTGAGGAGAGGAATGTCATATCCTACTAACATTTTAAGGTGGCAGCAATACAGGCAAGGACTTCACATGGGAGATATGGCCACAATCCAGGTGAAGCAAGAGTGGCTTAAATTGAATTGATGCACATAGTAGGTGTGACAAGAGAGCTTTGTTTTTCAGGTAGACTCACTGGATTCCCTGATGGGTTGGAACAGGGGTTAGAATAGAGAAGTGAAAGAGGACCATGATCTTACATTTGTGCACTGAAGGGCTGCTGCCAGTGCTGGCAGAACAGAGCAGGGTTGGGAGAGAATGATAGACAAAGGCTGGATTTAGAGAATGAGGGAGAAGGAAGCAAGGAAGAGGGAGGAGGAGTTTTGTTTGGAGTGGGACCAAGGACAGCCTCTGGATAGAGGGGAGACCACACGGCACCCAGGAACATAGCAGTTCACAAAGGTACAAGGAAAAGCCCGTGTTGGGATGAGGTGTTTAATTTTAATTGAGCATGTGAGTTATAGGTAGGAGGCATTTGATTGCTGAACTTCAATACTTTGATAGCTGGACCATGGCAATCAGCCTCAGGAAGAGGGAGTGGCCAAATAAGAGAACAGACCTTGGTGGCTAGATTAGGAATATAATCTGATAGGGTTTTGCTTTGTTTTGTTTTTGTTTTTGTTTGTTTTTAGCAAGGCAGAGGGAATGGGGGAGAAGGGCAAGGCCTGCCAGAGCCGTGATTGCCAGGCTGGGCTGGACAGAGTCCCTTCACACACTGCTCACCTGTTACAGTGAAAATTCACATCATCAGTTACAAAGCGGAGGTCATTGTCCACCTGGTCCGTGGAGCTGGTTGAAGTCAGAACAGGGATCTTGAGAAGGCTTAAAAGAAGCCCCCACAACAGCAATTGTCTGTTAATTGCAATTGGCCAACAATTGGCAATGATATCCAAATATATCACCAATCCCACTGGTAAGACGGTGGGTGTCTAGCTAACACCAAACTGCCAACTTGACACAACCCTTTTCACTTAAAAAAGCAGTCCCCATTAATCTTTATCAGAGCATTTGTGGATATACCTGTGAGGGATTGTCTTGATTGTCTCAGTTGATGTGGGGGGGCCCAGCCCACTGTACCATTTCCTTGGCAGGTAGCCCTGGGCTATCTAAGGAAGGCAGCTAACCAGGAGCCTGTGAGCAAGCATATAGCATCCTGCATGGCTCCCACTGTACTTCTTGTCTGTGCATGACTTCCTGGTAGAGGTAATGCCATGTAGAATAGCAAGTATGTTTGCCTTCAAGTTTCAGCCTTGAGTTCCTGCCTGCCTCCCCTCAGTGATGAATTGTGACCTGTAAGAGGAAATAAACCCTTTGTCTCCAGCTTGCTTCTAGTCACAATGCTTTATCTCAGCAAGGAAATGAAGCAGCATTTGCCACTAGACTGGATTTGCCCAGCAACACTACGAAATGTGACCATGTCACAGTCAGAGCAACAAAGGATGTCCTTGTTATATTTTTCATGAACAATATGCACAATTCTCTAATCGGCCCAGAGATGCCACCAGAGCAAGTGTTCAACAAAGTACCAAAATGAACACTGACTGGATCAAGTGTCCATCACATCTTACTGCTTTATCTTGCTGTTTCAGCAATAATGTCAGTGACTATGCATTGGCCACATGCCTAAATGCAGGCTCGGCTCTATAATTTAAATACATGTCATACTAATCTCATAGCTATGCAAAAGCCACAGGATATTAGGTGGTTGGTGTTTCCCTCCTTCTTGAATCACAAAGAGCCTCTTTCTGCTGTCCAGGATGCAGGTGTAGCACTGGAAAATGCCTCAAAAATTCCACCCATTCATTTTCCTGGGAAAAATAACTCATTTCTTAAGTTATAAAAATAAACTTGCTCTTCCACATGAATGGGTGGAGGGAAATGGGTAAAAATTTACTGTTCCCAACTAATTTGTTTATGTAGTGAAACCATAAAAATGTTCCAAAATAAACAGTTTTAAATAATTAGACTACATTTTGCTATGACATGTTGTTTTATGCTGAACCTTCACCTGCACACATGAGAGCTAGGTAAAAGCCCATTTCTATACATTTAGATTTTCTTTTCAAAGTATCACTTAGAATGGATACATGTCAAGAAAAATTCAAACATCTTAAAATCTTAAGTACAATCAATTTGGAGCAATATTGTTTTGAGGAACATGACTGGGAATTGCTAATTATGCCACACGAACCTCCTGGCACACAGAACATCAGATATATGTGAGGTATCATAGAGCATCTCTACAGGGTCTGGGCTTGACCTTGAACCTTCAGCGGCTGCTACTATAAAATAGTTTCAGTTATAGCTTGAGCTGTGATTGAGTCTTTTGAGTCCAGATTAAATAGTTCTAAAATAGGATAGATATAAAAGAAAACAAAAAGCCTATTTGTTTGATATCATGGGCCAAGAAACAAAGCATAATTAACATTAATTGCTAATCTTCTTCATCTCACTGACTGCCCTGGTCCAGAGTAAGGATGTCTGATTCTCAGGACATTCTTACTGGAGGGTCACGAGATGATGTGAGAAGTTTGGCTTATACACTGGTGTGGCTCCTGCCTATATCCTTTTTTTCTGTTTCTTGGCTAGTTCTCCTGGTACAGTGGAGACGAAGCTATTGAGGATGTTAAAGCATTGTGTAAACTACTAAAATTATCCAGACATTATTTGTGACTCTTAATTTCTCTGCTTTCTTAATTTCAAATATGGCGTGCTCATTACCTGCAGCAGAAGTGAGGCTGTGTGTATTGGAATCCATCCTGATAGTATATACAACCCTTGGAGCAGGGAACCCTCTTGTCACCTAAGAACAAGCCCAGGCTGGCCTTTATAGCATTGGTCTCAACCTGTGGGGCAGGACCCCCTTGGGGTTGAATGATTCTTTTGGAGGAGTCAACTAAAACCATCAGAAACACGGATATTTACATTAAAATTCATAACAGTAACAAAATTACAGTTATGAAGTAGCAATAAAAATAATTTTATAGTTGAGAGTCATCAAAACATGGCTAACTGCATTAAAGGGTTGCAGCATTAGGACAGTTGAGAATCACTGCTTTAGAAGGAGCAGAACCTGGGTAAGAACCTGGTTCCTCAGCTGCCTCACCCTCCTCAACCTCTTAAGCAAACGAGACAGCCTTTCCAGGAGAGCTGGACAAGGAGCAGACCAAGGCACTCCCCCGACCAGCCCCAATTGCCTGGTTTGAGGATAATTTCTTACAGAGAATGACTGTGCCCTGTGGAAAGGCATGTATGCCCTATCCTAACGCCAACAGGGCCTCCTTCTCCTCATTCCCATTAAAGCAACACTGCCTACACCATTCCTTATCTGATAACAATTGATTTTGTCAGAAACCGCTTGATCTATCCTAAGGGGACAAGCTGAACTGTGAACACTGAAAAGTTTCTTTGGAAAAGGTATACTATCTAAGAAAAGAAAATGAACTCTCACCTACGATGTAGGGTAAAGATCTAAGAAGACATCCAAGTGAAAAAAAAATCCCACCAAACCCTGAGCTTGTCCCAAGATCAGCCCACATAGTCATTCCAATTCCAGGCTACTCTGGAAAGTCCCTTACCAACACCTGAGCAGAGGCAGACACCCTCTGGTGCCTCTGCCAATAAAAATGTGTTTGAGGTTTATTTTGTGTGTCACTTTGTGGTGTTCCTCGGTTCATGACTGCCAGGATAGCTTTCCCTTCAAACCTGTAAACTCTTGCATCATGGAAGCCTTTCCTTCTCAGAGCTGTAATATCCTTAGCCACAGGAAACCAAAAAAAGTTGTGAGTTGAAAACACTACAAACTAAAAGCCAGTGATGAGATCTCAAGCAGAAACACCTGCGAAATAAAGAATACTATTTGAAGTCCGCCAGCAGCAGAGAGCACATGCTCTCCAGAAGTCTCCTCTCCCTCTCCACTCAGCTTTGATCTCTCTGAAGCCCCAGAAGTAGCGTGAAGAGAGGGGCATTGCATTCCTGTTTCTTGGGTCCTTCATGCAGAAAAGCCTTAGGTGAGCTAGGAGTGATGGGAAGCTCTGGGGACATTGCGGAAGAGAGGGCAGAAAGACTGTGAAAGCCAGAGGACTGGGAGCTTTCTGTGAGACTGCGTCTCCTAGGAATGCCAAAAGCTACACCCATAAAGTCTCTCCAACATGACTGCCTAAACATGATCTGAACAAGGACGACAATAGACAGACCAAAATGGATGAGGGAAAAGTGCACACAGCCTCAACCACTTATTTTATCTCCTCCCAAATGTCAACCACCCCCTGGCTTGCACCTCTCCCCACAGGACTGTGTCTAGGTCTGAAGAGCCTCCAGCTCTTCACTCTGTTCTTCCAGTTCTAGGTGAGGCTGCTTCCTGCATTACACAGTCTATGTAATTACTGTAAGTATTGTTGGCCCCCATGGGTTCAGATTGATGGAGAGCTTCTAGAAGCTGAGAGGTGATACTAGAGGTGATACTGTCTGCATCATGCAGACAGCAGATGCAAAAAAATAAAAATAGAAAAGGAGGAAAGAAAGAGGCCAGATCTTTCTGTGTATCTAGAGAGACGTCAAGTCTGAGAGAACACTCACATTAACAGGGCGCCAGGCCTTAGCAGGCTCTGAGAACTTATCACAACTGAGTCCACCATGAAAGTGCCATTCAGGCTGTAAAACTGATCAGGTAGACAGTACCACCTGCCAAAATTAAAACAAAGGCATAATCCATCAAAGTCTATAGTTGTGGGAAAGTCTCTAAATATATTAAACTTGCTTCTATAGTTTTTTGCTTCTGACTAACTGTTCTTGTTAAATGAAGTAAGTCAACCCAAGATATGGTTTTTGTGCTTAAAAGCTCACTCTAAGAAAGGCCCTGGAGCTACCCTGGTATCCTGAAAAGCCAATGCAGTCTCTTGCCAGCTAATAAAGACATTCTATTGGCTTAAACCCATGTCTGAGCAGTCTTCTCTAGTGAATACCCAACAACACATAAACTCTATTAAAGGAGTCCATGCTAGCCTGAACTTCCACCCTTTTGTTCCTTAGTTTGCACATCCTAGGGATAACTAGTCCAGGAAAAGATCTTCTTTTCAAAAGTGAAAAATAATTCAGGGTAAGTTTAGTTTTCATTATATCATGAGAGAGAGTTAACTCATCAGAAGACAGAAGCCATAGCACAGGGTGAGGGGGAAAGGTAGGTGGGTTGAGCCTGCAGCAGCTTCCTTAAAAAAACAGAAGGGAGTCCTCCTCCTCTACCATCTGTCCCTAGCCTATCAAGTCTCATCAAGACTGCCTTAGATCCTCTCCCTCTGTGGCCTGGCAAGACCGCCCTGCCAGGGGGAAGTAATCAAAGAGCATGCAACTGACTATATCAGAGATAACCCTGCTCCCCTTACTAGGGAACCTACATGGATGCTGAGCTGCCTATGGGCTACATCTGAGCAGGGGGTCTAGGTCCCCTCCATGGATGGTCCTTGGTCCCTGAGCTCTGCCCAAAGTTTGGCTATGAGTCTCAGCATCTGCTTCAATCCCATGCTGGGTGGAGTCTTTCAGAGGACTCTATGATAGGCTCCTGTATTGTTCCCTCTCTTCCACTGCTGATAGGTTAGGGTCAGATGGTAGGGGAGGAGGACTCCCTCTTTCAAAGTGGACTAAGGGAGGGGAATGAGGGGAAGAGGGAGAGAGGATAGGACTGGGGGGAAACAAGGGAGGGTCTACAATCGGGATATAAAGTGAATTAGATGTATGTATATGCATAATGTATATAAATATATATGTGCATAATATATATAGATGTATATATATGCATAAATGTATATTTATATGCAAAATGAAAAAAGAGGCCATGAATTTGGAAGAGAACAAGGAGGGGTATATTGGAGGATTTGGAGGGAGAAAATGGGAAAGAATAAAGGGGAAAGTGGAAATAATAAAATTATAGTATAATCTCAAAAAAGGAAGTAATAGAATAGAATAGAATAAAATAAAATAAAATAAAATAAAATAAAATAAAGAGCAGAAGGGAAAAGCCAGCTAGGAGACAAGAGAGAGTCTGTGTAAGTTGTTCAGATCATTAGAGTAGACAGAGGTGATCTTTTATCTGTTTTGCTCTTAAGAAATAAGTGTGAGAACTGTCAAACCTCAATCAGGATTCAAGGGAAATTGCTGGCTTTGAGTCTTGGCCCTTTATCACAAGACAATTTAAGGCATCATGTACTAGTAAGTGAAGGGTGTGGATTGAAAAAAATTTAGTGGCATTCAATCAGAACCAACAGTATATCAAAAGCATCAGCCAGTGATATACACACATCATCAATTTTAGAAAGTAGATATTAAAACCTTATATCTAATCACAATAAAAGCATCAACTTGTAGAAAACTCAAACCTGAATGGTACCTCCTTGCTATGATTAAGAACATCTAACTTAAAACAATAACAAAAGTCACATTTTCGTTACTTATTCAAGATTAAAATGAAAACTAGGTGGGGGGCTGGGCTTGGAGCTCAGTGGCTGAGCACTTGCGGGCGCATTAGGACCCTGACTCCATCACCACTCAGCATGGCAGAATGGGAAGAACGGGAGGGGGGGGAAGGACAGGGAGAGGAAGGAGAGGAGACAGATCCCTTACTCTCATTTGGTAATGAAACTAGCCCAACAGTTCCGCCAAATGAATTTACGTGCCGCAAGCATGGCACTATTGCTACAAAAACCTTATCTCTGTAAGAGGCCTGAAGTTCTTTGATTTGACTGTACTGTATCAGGTTTGTACTTTTATTATCTATCCTATGGAACATTTCATGTTTCCTTCATTCTTGAAAATACATTAAATTATATTTAACATTTTTTAAGAAACCAAGTAGAAGTACAAAGAAGTTTGAGGATTACAATTGCTGCAGTAAGGAACTTGAGTGTGTGGCTTACGTTCTAGAATAGTTTCTACCCCAGGAAGTTTCATGAGTGGCTCATCAGGTTAAACTTCACTAGGAGCATTTGAGAGACATAGACTGACTGGAAATTCTTAAAATGAGCACAGAAGAAGGCAAATCACCCACAAAGAACCTAAAGATTGTGACCTTCTTGCCAATGCTGTTGGTAGCTACAAGGCAGTAGAAAAGTTTGAAATCAAGGGGAATAGCTGACTGGGTCAGCATAGAACCCAGAGGGGAATTCTGGCTTCCATGAGCTACCACAGTTAGATTATGAGTCCTCTCCCCAGAACTCACAAAAATGTCTGATACTCAAAATCTCATGTTAATGATGTTAAGAGGGCAGAAACCTAACCTGACTGGAAAGTGATTAAATTAGACCAAGTCATTGGCATGTAGCCCCCATGGTGGAGCCATCGAATTCTGGCGGGTCTATAAAAGGAGAGAAATTCACCACATAGAACCACACACTCCTGCCATGACATGGTACAGCCTGGAGGGCCTCAAAAAGCCCACACCATGCTATTTGGATTGTGCACTTCCAGGATCACCAGCCTAAGGAAATCCCTATTCTTTACAAAGTAGCGTGTCTTTGATTCCCTGATAGTACTGTAAGAACTGAGTAAAGCAAGTGAAAAGGGAGAAGCCTGAAAAGAAGTGAAAGATGAGGTAATGATGAAGAGAGGGATGGTCCAAGGCTTGAGACTGTAGGTGAGATGCAGCCAGAAGAACATCCTAGCAGGGAAGTTTCTTCCTCCGAATGTGTGTGTGTTCCTTTATTATAAAAGTGATTTCTCTCCTTCTCCATCGTTTTTTAGATTTTAGAGGGTCTCTCTTCCCACTATCCAGCCTTGGCAGTAGAGCATGAAAGCAGCCAACA
Organism: Meriones unguiculatus; assembly: GCF_030254825.1. Lineage (NCBI taxonomy): Eukaryota > Metazoa > Chordata > Mammalia > Rodentia > Muridae > Meriones > Meriones unguiculatus. Next base: position 64,240,987 of record NC_083363.1, read on the forward strand.
ATAACAGGTATGTGAACAGGCTTGGCTGTGTACCAGAGACACGGTATTTATAAGAATTGAGTAGGGTATGGACCCACATGCCCATAGGCCTCTGTAGTGATAGTATATATTTACAAAAAAGCATTGAGCAAGGTTTGCCTCATATGTCTCCAACTCCTCATCTAAGCAAGCATCTGCCAAAGCAGATTCCTGTCTTCTAGGTTAGGAAGTGCGGTGAAGGCCTACTCAACAGCTGAGTCTTCAAACATGGCCCCAACTTCCCATGCTCGTGCAAATCTCTCCCAAAGCTTCTTACAGATTCTGAGATTTCCCAAGGTGGTGTTCAGCTCTAGAGTGCTGCTTTGAACAGCCTGCTTCTGCTGTGGAACTCATTCGGTGACTGACGCCCTAACTAAGCCACCTTCATTAACTACATTTTTGATAAATATGTGAGTTTGTTACATGTGTCGTTAGGAAGTACGACGAGCTGGTTCTTTGAACCGTAGAAAGGTGAAAGTCAAGGTGTCATCAGGGTCAGGTTCTCTCGAGGTCCTTCACTGTGGCATAGAGACATCTGTCCTCTACGTGTTTTCAGGTGGTTGCCCACTAAGCATGTTTGTCTCAATCTTCTTAGAACAACAGACATATCATACTAGAGACCACCTAATTACTCCACTTTAATTATTGAGCACCCCCAACTTGACACAAGATAGAATCATCTGCAAAGAAGGACCTTCAACTGAGAAAATATCTCCACCAGAGTGCACTGTTAGGGAAGTCTGTGGGAGCACGCTTTTGGTTGGTGGTTGGTGTGGTAGGGTTCAGACTACTGTGGGTGCTGGCACCCATGGGTAGGTTGTTTGTATAAAAGACTGAGCTGAGTGGCTCATGGCGCGTAGGCCAGTAAGCAGTGTTCCTCTGTACACTTCATTTCAGTTACTGCCTCCATGACCCTGCTCTCAGTTCCTGCTCTCTTCATGACTCTAAGCTGTACACTGAAATCAATCATTTCCTCCCCAAGTTCCTTTTATTGACAGTGATATATTCTCACAGTGATGGATAGCAAAGCAGTACAACTACCACCTTAAAGCCTTGTCCCTTGTGCCACCATACTTTGAAGTGCTGGTGCTTAGGAGTGGTCTTTTCAATGTGATTCTGAGAGGAACACAGCTCAGCCCACAACTGTATCCATCTTTATAAACCATTTATAGACAGGGGTTACCATATATTTACATGGCAAAACTTTAAATTTCTCATTAGCCATTTCCTTTGTTAAAAAGACTTTTTGCATTGGATTTGCATCTGTCATCCCAGTTCTCTAGAAGCTAAAACAGGAAAACTGTGAACCTGAGATGACACAAGGCTATGTCTCAAAAGATAAATAAGTAAATACAAATAGAATCATCTTTCTACTGTGAGCTTTAATTACTTTCTATATTCCAAGCAATACACAAGTTTCAGAATTTAACCAGCATTCCTTTCATCCATTCCCTTCTTACATTTTTACCTCCTTTCCTCTAGGTGAACCAGGGCAATCATCAGTCCTGTTTATGTAATGAAGATCTCTAGTGGGAACTTTGGGCCCTGAGCTTGGGGGAATGTTTCTGGCCAGCAATCTTCTAGCCTATTGCCACACATCAGTGCTAGAAGACAGATGCATCCTGACCTCTGTCAAGAAAAAACACAACTCTCTCTTCAAAGAGAATGCTATACAGCGGTGTCCTCTGAACTGAAACAATTCCTACTGGAGCAAGGATGGATGCTCATAAGATTCAGGAAGCTACGTGAACTCACAGGAGTTTCGAAGCTTGGAATAGTACAAGACTGAAAGGCTCTTCCCTGAGCTTATAGAGGCAGCAATTAGGAAAAGTGCTGGTGAAGATGAGGCATTTTTGTAGAACTGCCTGCAAATTGAACAGAGAGCTCCTGGGATATAGATCTTTATGAATCGTAGCCCTTGCTATGGTGGAGTTCTTATTGTTGTAGTTCCAGGAGGTCACAAAGCTCCTATAAGTGAACTCCTCATCATATAATTCTAAGTAAAGCCTTGGTCTCACCAAGCTAGGCTTGTATGGAGTTGTTTCCTTTGGTCTGTTAGTGACCTATCTAGGGACAGGTGTTGATGCATGACTCTTCCTCCAGAAAGAGTCAAGCAACAGAAAATAGAAACAAGGTCTAAAAGGCAGGTGATGGAGACATGGTTGGAGGCTGACCTGAGTGACACATATGTCCCATTGTGGAAGAGAAAACACAGACTCTAACAGTCTTCAAGCAAAAGGAAATCATAAACAATTGGATTTACCAAAGTATTGCTGGAAGTATTAACCAGGTGGATTATAGCAGAATGCAGGAGTTTCTTCTATAGTTTTCCCATGCTGTCTTGTAAATTTCTTAGCCCTGAGTCTGTGAAAACTAGTAGCCTGGTAGGTTAAAAATTTCCCAAGCTTTTACCTAATAATCACAAAGATGATAGGTATGAGACGTAAGTTAGTAATGAATGGCTATTAAGGAGATCAAAGTTAGCTTAAGGTAATTTTTTCTTAATTTGCAATGTTCCACCTCTTCATAATCACTGTCAATCTGTAGAATCTACAACACAGATAGGGCTTTTTCAGGGAATTTTGGCTCATATCACAGAGAGGATAACAGAATCTCTGTGACTTGTGCCCTCCTCATGTCAACCTGTTGTGCTTCTTTTGTGCCCAGTTCTTGTCTGCATCCTTCCCCATGATAAACTGTGCTAACATTTTGAAATCAGTTCTGTGGCCTTTCCAGCAAATATTGAACTTCAGGCTACTTTCAAGAACCCCCTAAATTTGCAGTTGGTGTCAGGAGAGAAAGTAATTTTGTGTGAGCTGAATGTTTTTCTGTGTCATGACACTCATTTATTTCAGGCCCACCTTGTAAAGAATTAGTTACAAATTCCTCAAAAAACATTAACAAAATAATGAGATAGACTGTTGGAAGTTGATATACAGCGTCTCAGGCATCATATTTCTTTAACTCTCTAAATTCAGAAAAAGTATCATCAATTGCTGTGGAACTAGCTATACAAGTACAATCTGTAAAAAGCCAAGACACCAAAGCTGGTTCTTTCACAAAGTCCATAAAGCTGATAAACTTCCAACTGGGTTGATCTGAACAAAACTGCAGCAGGCACAATATATGTATATGTATATGTATATTCAACATAGAGGCTTGGTAACCTTAGCAGAAAGGGGGTATTTGCAGTGGTTTGAGTGTGGAATGCCTTCCATAAAGTTGTGTATTTAAACCCTTGCTCCCCAGCTAGTGGTGCTGTTTTAGAAGAGTGTGAAACCTTCCAGAATACAACCTTGCTGGAGGAAGTAGGTCTTTAGAGGTGAGCCTTATGATTGTATGTTGAAGCCACTTCCTGCCCGTGTTCATTGAATCATACACTGATTTGTGACTTCTTGACAGCAAGACATACCGTCAAACTGTGACCAGAACAAACACTTCTTTCCTTGATATTTTGTCATAGCAATAAGAGAAGTAACTAACATGCATGAACAGATGTGCATGTGCACATGCGCACACAGACACGCGTGGTTCCTGGAGTGGATGGTTGCTACAGTAAACCTGACCTTGTGGGACCTAATAAGACTTTGGAATGGAGTTGTGGGAGGAATGTGAAAGTGTTTGGAATTTGGGCCTAGGAAATCCCTAGAATACTTGAACATAACTTAAAGAACGATTCTTGTGAAGTTCAAAAGTGCAGCTTGATGAGAAAACCGTGGCTGGTAGAAGGCCAACTCAGAGCCTTTCAGAAGGACCCCAGGACTCTGGAGAACAGGGGCTGAAAACCTTTTGTGTCATATTCTGGCAAAGACTTTGGTTGTATTCTGCCTGTGTCCTGAGAACTTTATAGGGAATGAATTTAAAGGCAATGGACTAATGTATTTGTCAGGGGAAACCTCAAAACAGAATAGATTTCAGGCTGTGCTTATTCCTCTACCAAAGTCTAAGAGCAACAGCGTAACAGAAAATTGTGAAAATGTTAAGTGTAAATGTTAAACGTAAAAAAAAAATGTTAAATGTAAAGAAATGAGTTTAAAGTCTTATAAAAAAGTAAGCTCGAGGGAAACCACTGTAATCATTAAAGAGATGAGCATCATTAGAAAGAAATATTGTGCTCTATACTGGAACATCAGAAAAAGTGCCAAAGAATAAGAACTTGATCACGCAAGCCTCCACCTCGTGTAGATGCAAACTAGTTAAAAAGGAGAACACCAGAACTAAGACGTCACTGAAGAGATTCCCTGCTCAAAACCACCATGGAGGGAGCTATTTCTCCAGGGTCAGCACAGCCAGGATGGTGCAACTGTGGTCCAAGCCACTGAATCTCAAGCTAGTAGCAGAACTTGGCAACATTGTCCATAAAGTTGTACATGAAAGATACAGCTGTGAAGGGATCACAGAGGCTTATCCCAAGGTTTCCGAAGGCTTCTTAGGACAGACAATACATGGCAAGGTCAGAGTTCCTGCAAGGAGGTCCTGAGAAACACACACACAAGTGCCTACTAACCAATGAGTGGATCAACCAAAAACTATGATTACTCCTACCAGGAACGCCATTCAGTACTACACAGGAATAAACTGTTTGTATTAAAGTACATGGGTTAGTTTTCATAATGATTTTTTTGTTTGTTTTGTTTTGTTTTTTCCAAGCATGATTTCTCTGTATAGCCTTGGCAGTCATGGACTCGATTTGTAGATCAGGTTGGCCTCAAATTCAAAAAGGTCCGCCTGCCTCTGCCTCCTTCAGTGCTGGGATTAAAGGTACGTGCCATTATGCTTGGCTAGAAGTAATTTTATTAAAACGACCAGTTCCACTCCCCACTGTCACCAAACATGGGTGCATTTACGTAAAATCCGAGAAAATGCAGTTGTTCTCCCATAGTGAGAACAACTCAATGGCTGCCTGGGGCCAGGGCTGGATGGAAAGATTACCAGCCAGCATTAGGAAATTTAGGGGCGTGATGGCCATCCTTGTTATCATGACTATTGCGAGGGTTTCCATAGGTATGGAGATTGTTTTAAATGCATCAAGTTGTATTCTTTAACTAGATGCAATTTATCTATGTCAATCATACCCCAATAAGGCTACCGAAGCAGACAACTATCAGTCAATGGTATCAGGTAAAAATTAAGATGAATGCCATTGTGTGGTCATGCTGTCCATGTCAAGGGCTCACAGGCTAGATGACAGGATGAAGCCAGATCCAAATTGGTGTATAAACGGAGTAAAAAAAAAGTAAGAAAGATTCAAAGGGTAGGTCAATACCCAGTACAGGAATTAGAAAAGACCTGAGCAGAGGAGCAGTGCTTAAAACAAATTGAGTGGAAAGGTGAGGATAGATAAATTCTTGTTGACTGAGCCATCTGAACAAATGCTGATGTCTGGAACCTGACAGACCAAGTTAAAAACACTTGAACCTTATGCATCTTAAGTTTGGCTGCACAGATATTCAGGTTTGCAGCTTCACTACTGATCACATATCATTTTTTAAAAATACAAACCTGTGTTTGAGAATACTCTCTCCTTACTGCTTATTAATTTGTTTCAAGCCTCTGCACTGTTTATGCAACAAATACTACGTCATCTACTTATACATCTATGGGATCAGCTCCTAGGAAAGTTCCTTTCAAAATGAAGGTCCTGTTATGATAGTTAAAGTATCAGAGGTAAAGATTTTTACCTCTGAAGGTGACTTGTAGTTTCCTTTATGTCCTAAAAGAATTTTAATTTAAAATTTATTCTTACAATTATAAAAGAATTATACATTCAAATAAAGTATTTACATCATACAGGAAGAAAGAAAGATTGTCCGCACTAAATACCTATCAGGAGTACTTGGGTGCTTATCTTGTAGAATTTTAGTAGACTTTTGAGCATAATGGTGACTAAAACACTTAGTTTTTGTTTCCCATGAAGATACTTCTGTGCATTCAGGAAGCTGATGAGCGAAGCAACCAGGTCATTTTCACTTTCTATGTAGAGCCCTCCATCTGCTCAAGTACAAGGGTTTTACAATGCATTATACAAAACCAGCACCCAGCTCAGTGAGCCAGCACCCTAGATTTGTGTGTGTGATACACATTAATTCTCCATTTCCTGCTCACGTGGACAAAGGAGACAAATGAAAGTAAAGTTAGTTATAGGCAGCACCCTAACTTACTTAACAGCAAGTCCATCAATACTCCTCACTTCAAGCCAGCTAGTAGAGAGCGAAATACTGTCTGTTTGGACACTCAGCAAGCTTCCTGAGAACAGCTTCCTGGTAGTCAATGTCTGTGCTGAAGGGGCTGTTCAGTGCAAATGTGTGCATTTGATGAATGCTAACCATGCTAATGACATGGTTCCGAATCTTCTTTAGCCAATCCGTTTGCAGCTGTTAGCCGAGTTATTTAGTAAATGTCTGAGACAGCTGTCAACATTCTGTGAGGGAAGCTCTTCAATCAATGGATTGACAGAAACACAATACTTGGAATATTCGGAGCAGAAGGCAAGAGGACATAATACACATCTATTGAGTGATGCACCCAGCAATGAAAGGGAGGAATTGATAGTGTCAGTGGATTTGGAAGCACTGGAGAGAATTCCGTGCTCATGGGCATAGAAAAGAGAGGAGAGCACGGTTCTTGGGAAGACTGGAAAAGTCAAATGAGGTGTTGGAGTGTCCTAAGGATATGAGCAAAGCTATTTTCTATCAATAAGAATGCTTGTGCTGGGGCAGAACAGCATTGTAAATCATATTTTAATTAAAATTTTAGTGCTTGTTGATGTTATTTTTTATTGTCTCAATAAAACATTTTTTAACAGATGACATCTGGACATTTTGTTTAAATCCCTCTCTCTTCCCTATAAAATTCTTCAGTAAATTTAATTGTCAAGAAAGTCATCAGACTGACAACTGCGGAAAATGAAACCTTTGATTCAGTATGCTAGCTTGGGTTTTGAACGTCCCCTAAGGCACACGTGTTAAAGACTTGATAAACAGGTGGAGTTATTGGAAGATGGTAGAATCTTTGAGAGATAAGGCCTAGAGGGAGATCCTTAGGTCATTGGGGTCAGACTTAAAAGGAAGTCATAGATCCTGGCCCTGATTCTTGCATTTCTTCCTGGCTATCAGATGGGTGGTTTTACCCCAACAACCTTTCTTTTTGTAAGTTTACTATCTTGGGCATTTTTTACAGTGGTGGAGACATAGGTGTATTTCTAGCCTCTGCGTCTAGAGAGAGTGGCTCTTGTGATGTTGTTCATCTGCCTTCTGCCCTGAAGGGATCACTCCTTTAGAGAAGCCTTAGGTCAGTTTTAACTCACTGTAGTGTTTGCTTCCTGGCTAGGCACGGCGCTAAGTGGCAAACAACCGTCCATCAGAGCATGTTGTTCATGTCTTCATGACAGAACTAAACTAAATCGACCCTGTCAGGATCTCCCAGATGTAGCTATTTTGAAACCCTGGAGTCCACTGAAGATCTCAAGCTTCCAGAAAATTGTGGTTTATCTCCAGTCAATTTCAGCTTGCAATAATATCAGCTCAGACTGTAGCTATGTGTATGCTGACTGTACGTGCAGTTTCCAAGAGCAAGCGTGGGAAATAAGAATGTATCCTTCAAATGCAGAGGCTTCTGATCCTGGAGGTGCAGGCACAGAAGCAGCAGCTATCCATGCGGGCTGCCTCAGGTCTCCTCCCTTCATTCAGAAGCAGCTTCTGAGAGTGCAAAAGCCCAGTGACTTTTTAGCTTCTTTTTTCTTCTTTTTTTTTTTTTTCCTGTGGTTTGTTCTTGAGCCAGATACTGAAGACTAGGGCATTTAAAAGTCACAATGTGTATGAGAAAATTAGGAAGTGACTATGTATGCTCAGGGAAAGGTGCTGTTAAGAAAAGCACTACGGAATAATGAAGACATTCCTCTTTACAGAGAGGCGTCAGGGACCCATAACCCACAGCCACAATTTCCACCTGTGTATGTGGGCAATTAGAAAAACTAATAGTTTAGCCAGGTGAGGTGGCCCGGGTCTTTAATTCCAGCACTCTAGAGGCAGAGACAAATGGATCTCTGAGTTCTAGGCCAGCTTGTACTACAGAGAGTTTCAGGACAGCCAGAGGTACACAGAGAAACTCTACCTTTCAAAATAAAAATGAAAAAGAGCCAGGTGCAGTGGCCTACGCCTGTACTCCCAGCCCTCCAGGAGGCAGAGGCAGGTGGATCTCTGTGAGTTTGAGGCCAGCCTAGTCTACAACAAAACAGGGGGAAAAAACCTTCCAAGTTATCTGTCTATCTATCTATCTATCTATCTATCTATCTATCTATCTATCATCTGTCTGTATATCATCTATTTACTTGAAAATGTGTTTGTGTACCTACTTGCCTGTATGTGTAGCACCTATGTATAGTGCCTGCAGAGGCCTGAAGAATGCACTGATCTGAAATGCAGTTGCAATCAGTTGTAAGATGCTCAGTGTGGGTGTTGGAAAACAAACCTGGGTCTTCTACAAGAGCAGCCAACATCCTTAACAACTGAGCTGTCTCTCCAGCTCCTGTTTTCCTTTCTCAAGGGGCCTAGTCACATTCATAAGAACGAAAGTAGAGGAGTGTTTCCAGGGGCGCAGGGAGAGGCAATGGACTGCTACTATTTTGTGTTCATGTCTCAGGTTTTTTAATTGAAGTTTTTCCTTTTATTGAAAGTAAATTCTTTTTTTCACACAGTATGCCCAGATTACATTCCCCCCTTTACTTCTCCCAGTTCCTCCCACCTTTCCTTCTGCTCTTTTTCTGTCTTTCACTAAAAAACAGGTTTCTAAGAGATAATAATAAAATATAATAGATAAAACAAAATCCATCACATCGAAGTTGGACAAAATAAACTAACAGAAGAAAAAGAGACCAAGAAAAGGTTTAAGAATCAGGGACTCACTCATTCACTCCCTCAGGATTCCATAAAAACATTAAACTGGAAGCAGAAACACATATGCAGAGGACCTGCTGCTTCCTCAACAGGCCCTGTGCACACTGCTTCAACTTTTGTGCACTTTGCTTGTGTTGATTTAGGAAGCCTTGTTTTCTTGGTGTCCCTCATCCCCTCGTTGTGGCTCTTACACTCTTTCTGGATCCTCTCCAGCAGGGTTCCCTGAACTCTGAGGTGACAGATTTGATGGAGACATTCCATCCCACTTAGAGCTGAGTGTTCAAATGTCTTTCTCTCTCTTTGCATAATGCCTGACTGTGGAGTTGCAGGATATTTGATTCCATTGTGAACCCTGAGACTGTGAACTGAAACAAAACAAAACAAAACAACAACAACAACAAAAGGTTTTAATTGTGGTGTGGCTCAGCCCTAGCACACACCTTTAATCCATCCAAAAGCTAAATAAAGTCAACCTATAGGTCAAGAGGCAGAGCAAGTAACTAGCTGACAGGAAGCAAACGTAAGTAAACATAGGAAGGAAGGATATTGAATGAAAGGGTATTTAAGGCAGTGTGGAGGAGAAAGGCCTTTTTCCTTCTGGGATGTGAGCTGAGTAGAAAGTTTTTTTTTTTTTTTTTTTTCCTTCTGACACATCAGCGTAGTCTTTCTGGCTCCTGAGTATTTATTGGTAAAATAAAATGTTTGAGATTTTTAAATTATTTTATTTATTTATTTATTTTTGCCATAAAACTGCTGTGGGTCTCTGTATTTCTTCCCACATGTTGCAGAAGGATGCTTCTTTAATGATAGTTGAACAAGGTACTGATTTGTGAGTACAGCAGGATATCATTGCTGTTTTTGTTTTGTTTTAAATACCAGTAGTATTTGGTCTTACCCTAGGTTCCTGGGCTATCTACTGTCAGGTCCTTGGTCACCCAAGCAGTTTGGGGTTTGGCATCTTGTGGAGTGGGCCTTAGGTCAAATCAGATATTGGTTGGTTACTCCCACAAGGTTTTTGCCAACATTGCACTAGAGTATCTTGTCGACAGGACACCACTGAAGGGGTTGTGGCTGGCTCAGTGTTTAGTTTTCTCCTCTGGCAACACGCAGAGTACCTTCCTGTACCAAGACACTCTACATAAGCACCAACTTGACTCCATTCAGTGTGTGGTGGTGGTGTTGTCTTCAGCAAGGGGACCTTATACTTCAGGTTTTACAAGAATAGAGGTTGTGAACAGAGGTTGATGGCGTGCACGCAGAGTGTGCTATCACCTCTAGTGCAGTGTGCTGAAGTGGTTAATATGTGAATCTGCTGTCGAGTACATTTTATCACAATCAAAAAATATATATAGACACCACTACCTAGTTAAGGGAGAAAGGTTTATTCAAAGAGGGTGCTAATCCAACAAAGAAAAAATATCAAGGAAAGACAGAAGGGAGACCAATACCCACTGCCCTCTCAGGTCCTTGCTTATCCTAACTCTTCTTTCAAACCAGGAGACTAAACTTTTTCCCAAAGGAGATGAAACTTTGTGTAAACACTTAGAAAAAATTACTGCTTGTAGCAATGTAATTATGTCAAAGACTAGTAAAGGATCATCTCATCCTATGTAGGATCTTCTGATTTACTGTGTGTGTGTGTGTGTGTGTGTGTGTGTGTGTGTGTGTGTGTGCATGACATATGCAATCAGTCACAGAGCTGTGTAAAGAGAAGTTAAGTACATGTAAAAAATGTAACAATTGATTCTGCCTTCACAGCCAATCTACCCTGATAACATTGTTTCTCTTTTGAGGTCTTTAAAGGGATTGTATTTAAACGGTGGTTGTTTTCTCTCTTTTCTTTTTTGATGTTAAAATAATTCATTCCATTGTTAGCATTTGGTTTAAAAGATACAGTCCTGCATATTCAAATTTAACATAGTATCCGGCATACTTAAAATATAGTTAGTTTGGTCTGAGAATCAAAAAAAGTAGAAATGCATTAAAACCACCTTGAAAACACAAATTATTAAATAAATAAATTTTGTGTTAGATATAGTTTATAATCTAATTTGTAAAAATATCTTAGTAAGTGGGAATTTCCAAAATAAAATGTGATGCTGTATATAAAGAACAATAAATTCACTTTAATTCCTAAAGGTTCTGAACTCAGGGACTTCAATTAAATAATTTTCACAATAATTCACCGACAGAAATACACAAATGCTGTCTTTGCACACAAAATCAAACTGAAGGCCTGTTAGGTCCCAACCCACTGCAGGGTGTGGCTGGCATACCTTACCCTCTTCTTGTGAGAATGGGGCCTTCATCTCTCCCAGAGGCCCTCTACTAAATAATCTAGATGTTCTCTTCCTCTGCCTTCCACCCTTCCTCTCTCCCCTCCTTTTCCTCTTTTCTGCTCTCCTCTCTCTTTCTGTATCTCTCCTCTGTCCTCTCTGTATGCATGCCTCTCCCTCTTCCTCCCCTTTTCCTCTGGCACTGCTCCCAATAAACAAACCTGCATTTATACAATATAACTTCGTCTCACCATTAGCTCATTCCGTTTTATTTCTATCAAAGGCTTCTACAAACCTCTAAATAGAGAGGGACCCTCCAATGAATGTGTGGGAATCCACAAGGAAGCCTGTACTTTGAGGATGGTTATAGGAGAGAGACATTTGCCACATTACAAGCACTTCCTGTTATCCTTCAGCCCACATCACACAAAGAGAGTCATGTGAGTGTGGATCTCGATGTCTCCTCAGCTGACAGCACCATGGGGAGGTAGGACTGAAAGAAGGGAATGAAGATGCTGGATTGCAACCTTGAGAATGTCTGAACTTTGATCCCTTTTCAGTTCTTTGCTCTCTGTTCCTGACCACTATGAGCTAAGCAGCTAGGTCCTGTCACGTACTTCCTGCTTTAGGCCCAAAGCAATGGGTACAAGCATCCACTTGTTGAAATCATGGGCTAAAACAAACACTTTCCTCCAGTTCATGCCAACAGAAGCTAACAGGCATCAAGTGTGCCATAACTGTCACTGTCTAAATCATCATACTGCATTCAGCATGCCTCAGGAGGTAAGACACTTTTATTTAAGGTTGAAAGGAAGGCATCTTTCTCAGGTTTTCACATCCTCATTGATATTTTTTTCAAGCAGTAAAAATAGAAATAGTGAGCTAGTGGTCCAGCTCAGCAGTAAATGATAGGTAGCGTGCACAGGGTTTCGTTACTGTACTGTAGAGATGGATGCATGGATTGAGAGATGGTAGATAGATGAACGAATTTTACAGGAGAAAAACTAATCACGTAACCACACTGTTACTGCAACGGCCAGTCCTGCTCAGGACTGCCCAATAATTTACTTTTCAGTTTCAATAGAAAGCACACACAAATGGAGTCGTAAAATTTCAATTTGTACACGCACTTAATTCAGGTAAAGAAACAAAGTGACAAAATCATAAGTTAATATCCACAGGACTTCAAAAGCTATAGAATAATCAATAGATGAATATTTGTCACTGAAAGATGGTGGAGTTAAGAGAAAAGGACAACTTAGGTTTTATGTAAACTCTTGTTTAAAGAAATATTTATCGACGGCCTAGATAGTAGCAGAACTAGAACTCATCAGGGATACCATATATGCAGAACTGAGGTGCAAGTTTCTGGTTTCTTTGAAGACTCAGCTGTGTCATGTGATGTTTTGCTGGAAGCTTTCTTGTGAGAGGGCATGTGATGTTTTGCTGCGAGCTGTCTCCTGCAAGCAGTGTGACTTTAGGTAGACACTGAGGAGAGGAGATATATAGAAGCCCACACAGTGAGACAACAGTTTTGGGGCCGACATTGCTACACTGGTCTTTGTGCTTTGATACTTAATTTGCAGAGAGAAATGTTCCAGAGAACTAAGTTCTCAGGGCAATCCAACTGAGTCTTGCGGCTTTCGCTGACTCATTCCAGTCTGCTGAATCGTGCTGATTCACACTGTTGCTTGGTGCTGGCCTTTGAACTGGACTGTTTTGGTATCCGTACAATGAAGAGTGGACTCACCCGATAGAACTACTTCTAAAAAAAGGTCTACAACCCCCTTTTCCTAATAACCTTTTTCCTCCCCTACCTCTGGTCAGTGGGTAGAAGCATGTAAGAACCCTCAGTAAAATAGGTTTGTTGAAATATCTAGGCCAACATAGTCTTAAAGTCTTTACAAGGACCTCAAATTCGTTTCATCTCATTTAGTGGATCCTTGGAGGCCTCTCTGCGGTGTGCTCATTAAGCAGTTGTCTCAAAAGCTGTAGGTTAGTTTCCAATTTTCATTCCGACGTCCTTCCTTGACAAGTATCGGTCGGGACTGAGGAGGTGGTTCAGTTGAAAATGCTTACTGTGCAGGCGTGAGGACGTGTATTTCATCCCCAGCATCCGTGTGAAAATCTAAGCCTGGCTGCATGTGTTGGCAACCACAGCATTCTGGGAGCAGGAATGGGAAGCCCAGAGAGGTGGCAGGCAGACTAGCTCAAAGAGCGAGAGATACTATCTCAAGAAAAAAGAAATTCCAACATGAACAGCTCCTATGGAAGAACACACAAGGTTGTCCTTTGGTTTTCATAAGCATGAATGCACACATGTGCACACACACAGACATGTTTCAAGTTCTGGATACTTCTGAGAAAATGGTCTGTACTGGAACAGCAAGCAAAACAGTTCAACAGTTCCTTCTTTTGTATAGCTAACACGAGAATACAGAGCTCCACATGTGACTTCGCGCCTGCTCCCAGAGATGCTCAGATGAGACTGGAAATCGTAGCTGAGTTCAGTGCTTGAGAGCAGGGGGCTCAGCTTAGCTCTCCCTGTCAGTGTGAATGGCAATGAGGCTGCAGGGACTGGAGGTGCTCCCAAGGTTCAGCTGTGACCAGGGCCACCTTCCTTTTCAGAGCTCATGCAAGCTAATGGACACGTGGGTGGTAGACTATCCCTTTCTACTGCAAGCACGTGGAGTCCTTTCTGCTGCCTCCAACTGGCCACAGATACAAGGTGGTTAAAGACATGCGCACACCCATCATTCAGCAAGAGCCCCTCTCTGCCACCAGCAAGCATGCATCTACATTTGCTTCCATTTCTATTAAGTGTGTGTGTGTGTGTGTGTGTGTGTGTGTGTGTGTGTGTGTGCCACCACGTGTATATGAAAGTCAGAGGACAAAATTTGGGAGTCAGTTTCCTTTTTCTAAAAATATTGGTTCCAGGGACTGAACTCAGGTCATCAGGCTTAGAAGCAAGGACCTTTACGTACTGAGCCATCCCACAGCCCTCATTACCATTCTTGTTATTACCATATTCACAAATGGAATGTCAAAAGCTAGATTTCCATTGTGTTTCTCAAGACCTCTCTTTTCAACAAAGGGCCAAATGTGTGCACATTTGTTTTAAAGTGTAGAAGTTATACAAATTCATGTTATCAGTTTGATCACCCTATAAACAGTACTGGCATGTCAATTTCTAAATTGAATTTCTGGTTTTAAGAACACAAACATACTGTTCTGAATGGAAAATAAATGATAAAGTAATGACTATTTGACAGCTGCTGTCCCCGAGGTCAGCCATGTATATCTATAGTATGTTCAACATATAATTAGGATGACATGAAAACATGGAGTTATCATATAAATGTAAGTATGTCTAAGCTTCAAGGGTCATTAAGAATGTATTCCTAACATCTTGGCTGAAAAATGATATGCTTATTTCAAGAAATGTATATTTCTCAGGATAAAGTGTTCCTTTAAGACAGTCTACAGTCAAAATAGCATCATGCAGGTGTTTACAACTTAATCACAGCAAAGCCTATTCATAAAGAGTTTAATCACATGCTAGGCAGTGATACCATCTTTGAAATTGGACACAATTTCAGACATCAGATCTGATTCTTGATTTTGGAAAAACACTTGGAAAATGGATGGGAATTCAGTGGAAATAGGAAAGGTGGCATGCAAATGCTGAAGAGTCATTTCAGGATATTGAAGGATAATTTTTAATCACATGATTTGATGAATTGAGACAGAAAATTCTACCTTGTAGGCATCAAAATGGGATAGTTGGATCACTCTTGGAAAGTTGAGAAGTAGTTCTGCACCAAAGTAGAGAAATGAATTAGACAGTTTCTTTATTTTGATTTGCAGCTCTGTAAAACGTTTAGGAAACAAAGCCATCTTGATCCATTTGGCAGGAAGCAATGTTTTCCTTCTGGCTTTCTTAAATTACTTTGCAATTCTTTCGTGATTCTATCACGGTCTCTCTAGAATTATATTTGTGTGAATATATTTTTCCCCTATAAGGTTATAAGCCTCTGAAAGGCAGGTTTCATCTCACTACCCAGATGGTTCCTGTCACAGGAGTCTTGCAAAAATATGTTTCCATTCATATTGATAAAGATTACATAGACCTTTTGTAGATTAACCTCTTACTTCAGTTTCTGAAACAACCAACTTGCATTTGCCAGCTGGGCAGCCAGGTCAGCAGAAATGTTGGTCAGGATATTCCATGTGTCCAATCATGAAATAATCGTTTTCTTGGAGGGCCTCTCCAGAAGAATCCTTTGGACTTCAGAATTCTAATTCTTTCTGGATAAGCAAAGTCTGAGAAGTTCTGAGGTTCATGTCTGTCCCTGGAGGTATGTGAAATGAGTGCGAGCCACTCAGGACAGGCCACAGAAAACATGGTGTAACCTGAACTTGAGACCAGCCTGATAAAGGACACTAAGGAGGAAGATGAGGGCGCCGTGGTAGAGGTGGTGTGTAATCAGCTGAGAGCACTCATGTTTGAAACCCCCTTCTCTCTCTCAGACAAAGAAGGTATAAAATAGGAGGCCAGTTTTGACCACTGCAGAGCAAGCCAGAAAATTATAATGGCCTGACTAGGCAGCAGAGAGGACTCTGACAGTAGTTGACACAGGAGAGCAAGAGCAGCTACATAGACAGAAGGGTGGTGAACTTGGTCCCTGCAAAGAAAGGTGCTGGTGTGCAGTTGCTGGGAGGAAGGAGGGCTCATTGGTCATACTTGGCAACAGGCAGTATTGGTTTGGTTATGTGTGCTCCAAATCCTGGACATGTCATTTGGCCTCTTCCCTTCTAACCTGAACATTCCCATGCCTCGACTTCTAGATAAGATATGCATAGAACTTTCCCTAGAAGGAAAACATTATAGAACTACAGGAAATAAACTTTTAAGGAACTTAGGATAGTGTTCAATAAATGCTATAAAACACTTTTAAAAATATTTATTTTTATATGTGTTAGTGTTTCCTCTGCATGCATGTGTGCGTATGCATGTATGTATGTATCTATGTAGGTACATACATCATGTACATGCCTGGCATCCACTGAGGCTAGAAGATGGTGTCAGATTCCCTGGGACTTGAGTTACAGATGCCATAACCTTAATGTAGGGTTTGGGAGCTGAACCTCTGCAAGAACAGCAAGTGCTCGTAATTATTGCCTCATCTCTCTAAGCCCTAGCCAATGTTCTTTCTGTTTGTACTGATATGCACACACATATATATCAGATAACTATATAACAGGTATATATAGGCATAGATATTTCGGACATATATAGACATATAAGTATATATATCATGTGTGGTTATGAATATTTCTTTTTTGCATGTCTTAGTCCTGTTCCTACGGTCTTTTAAAATCCCTATCCTGTTTCTAAAGGAGACACAGATCCCTCTTGCTCTTATCTATACTTCCTTTAAGGGCTGAGACAAAAGTCGTACTTGAGACTGGTTCTCACTGTGCAGGTCTGGACTGCTGCCTCCTACTTGTTTACATCTTAAGGTGCCATGATGTCTTCTGAGCAACGTCCATCTTCAGTCACCTTCCCTGCTGTGTAAAGTGGTACCTCCTCCATTTGTCCTAAAATAGACTTTTAGGCCTCAAGGGGTTTTAATTTAGGTTACAGTTTTCTGGAATTTTACTATTAAGTCTATTTTGCCAAGTCTTTGGTAATTTTACTGATTTCAATTATATCAATTTCTCTTTTGATTTGTAAAGTCCCCATATCCTAAGTATTTCTGGTCTGCAGTCTTGGTACATAGCACTCTTCTACTGGATCATCTTTACATCCACTCAACATCAACCACAGTCACATTGGAGTTGAGTATCCAGTTCATCTCAGGGACCCAATAAAGATATATCTATTGAGGCTGGGGTATAGGTCAGTGATAGAGCACTTGCCTAGAAGGAGCGGGGTTCTGAGTTCAATCCCCAGCGTGTGTGAGAGAGAGAGAGGAAGGGAGGGAGAGGGAGAGAGAGAGGGAGAGAAAAAAGAAAGGGAGAAGGAGAGAGGGAGAGGGAGAGTCAGGGAGTGAGAGAGAGAAAGGGAGACAGACAGAAGGAGAGGGCGAGGGAGAGAGAGAGAGAGCCATGATAGGATGCATTTTAACACAGTAGAGGAATTACTCACGCGTGTGCTTAGGAGGCTGAGGAGTATCTTGGATATCACACCTTTGAAACCATCTAGTTTTGATTTTATTACAGGATCTCTTATTAGGACTTGTGTCTCACCATGTCAGCTAAGCTGACGTGAGGCCAGGGTTCCTCCTGTCTTCACCTCCCCAACACTAGGATTGCAAATATGCACCATTATGCACACTTGAATATGTGTGCACATGGCTGGCCATCTACGTGAGTGCTGGGACCAAACTCAGAGCCTCACGCTTGTGGGTCAAGCACTTAATGATCTATCACCTGCCCCGCCCCAGCTCTGGAACTACTTTAAAACTGGTCCCCTGGTTGTCATAACTTCTTTCACGCTTTGTGTGGGGGCGGGAGGAGATATAATGCAGGAATCCCAAACTCTAGTCCTTGCACATGCTAGGTAAACACCCAAAACGCATCTTTCTAAGTGACAAAACCTATGCAAAGGAAACATAGACATGGTTAAGGAATCATTGGGCTTAAGCACATCAACTCTGAACTTGTACATACTGAAGTTATTTTCATCACATAGCAAAGTGGCATGTTTACTTTTCCTTGGGTTTGCACATTATCTTTTTATTTTGGATAACTATGTCTGGAGAAATGATGCTGGAAGCATCACAACAGCACTGACTGACAGCTCCCTGTGTGTGTTGTGTCTTTCAGAGCAAACAGAATTGACAGCTCATAGGTAAGGAGCACAAGAGGATGGATGTGGGCCACACTGTGAATAAAACCATAGAATATAAATAACAATAAAAATAGAACAAGTATCTATTTTCAATTTATCAAAATTTAATTAACATGGCAATATGCATGCATCTTGTGAGAACATATTTGTAGGTTCAGACAAGATTTCACTTTTAAACTATTATAGAAACTTGGCATACAGTCTTTCTAAACTGAAATTGTTTCCTAAATATTTTACATTTAAGAAAAATTTACACTGCACATTTTCTTATTTTACATATACTGTTTATTTAGCTGGATGGTAATGACTTAGGGATTATTTAGGAATTTAGGGATTATTGGGGAATGAAATAATGAGAGACTTTTCACACTGTAGATTTAAATAGAATTTAAATAGTCTCCTTTGTAGGTGTTGCCTATGTTGATAGAAGTAAAAAAAAAAAAAATTCCTCAAATTAAAAACAAAAATTCTTCAATTGTATTACTATGTGTATACCCCAAAGAATTAAAATCTAGAGCTGAAATAGATATTTGTTAATATATTCCCATGTGCACAGCAGAATTATTTTCAATATTCAAAGGCTAACAAGAATTTAAATGGCCTATCAGTTGACCATTAGGCAAGCAAAATACAGTACATCTACACAAGGGAACATTATTCAGCCTTAAAAGCAGGGAAATTCTGGTATATGCTACACTGTGGCTGAAGTGCCAGCCCACTGTTCTTGTTTTAAGTGAAGTGGAACCATCATAAACTGACAACCACTACATGATTCCATTTATATAAGGTCCCCAGAATGGCCAGACTCATACAAACCAAAGAATGGTAGTTTCAAGGGGCCCCGGGATGTAATGAATGAAAGTCAGTGCTTGATGGGACAGTTTCAGTCTGGGAATGTGAAAAAATTGTGAACATGATGATGGTGCCAGATTCATGATAGGGAGACTATACCGAATGCCTCTGAATTATATGCTTAGAATGATTAAAATAATGTCTGTGTTATGTTTTATGAGAATAATTAATAATAAAAGGTGTAGTGGAATCTCACAGTACACTATAAATGCATAAACCAGTTCTGAGTTTTGTAGGGAAGACTGAAGGACTTGCATCTTAATCCAGATCCATGGTTGATGAGTTATCAATAAAAATTACTTGCTATTTTTGTGGTTTAAAATATCATCTCACAGTGATGTTACTCAAGTACCTAAGGTGACTCAGGATGGCCCCAAAAGTGGCAGATCTAGATGTGGCTAGGGGCTTTGGCCATTAGGAAGGTTTGGTTGGAGGGGTCACTTCTGGGATGGATTTTAGCAGAAATCTCCAGTTTCTCACTAGTTGGATCTCTGAGAGCAGGAAGCTACCTCAGGATATGACCTCCAGGTTCTCCCCAAAAGATCCCTGAGGAGAAAAAGAGGAGATGGGAAGCCAAAGTACATGAAGTGGAAATTTCTGGTTTCTTTGAGGACTCAGTTGAGTCATGTGATGTTTTGCTAGAAGCTGTCTTGTGAGAGGGCCTGTGATGTTTTTCTGTGAGCTGTCTCGTGTGAGGGGTGTGACTTTGGCCAGCCGAGAACATCTGTGGGTGGCCTCTGAAGAGAGGAGATATAGAGAAGCACACGGACAGTGAGATATTGATTTTTGGATCAGCGTTGTGCTTCGACACTTGGCCTCTCAGAGAGAAACATTCCAGAGAACTTTTCGGAGCAATCCAGCTGAGTTTTGTTGCTTTCACTGACTTGTCCCAATATTCTGGATCCCACTGTTCTGTTGATTTGTTTTGCTCCTTGCCGTTGGCCTTTGGAGTGGACTGCTGATATCTGGACAATGAAGAGTGGACTCATGCCAAGGAACTACTTCTAAGAACGTCTACAACCCCCTTTACCTAATAACTCTCTTTCTCCCTTCCCTCTGATTAGTGGGTAGAAGGGAGGTATTAAGTGTTTAAGAACCTTAAATAAAGCAGGTGAAAAACATGAACAGGTGGCACCCAAGGTGGGTTTAGGCACAGTGGGTAACTTCAGTTCTAATGTAGTGGAGCAATTGTCGGGTTTTTATGTTTGGCGATGTTGTTTAAGGCAGTTGGCAAAATAACAGCCATTGCTGCTGGGTGGTCTCCTGTCTTGCTCCCAGAGGAAGTTTTCTGGTTTTGCTTTGCAGTCTTCATATATTCCATTTTGAAAAAGATTGGGGGGAAAGCTGAAAACTCAGAAGGTTCACTCGATTCTTTGGTGTTAGAAAGAATTGCAGAGTTGGCTATGCACCTAGAGAGTTGCATAGAGGTTGAGGTGCTTGGAAAGCAAAAGGAGGCAGTGGGAGGAGAACGACAGGGTTCCGTCTTGGAGTCTGACACAGGGAATTTCCTCATGATAAATGCAGGAAGCAAACTAGGCTGGAAGGCAGGCTGCCACCCCACCCTGCTCCACGCATTTTTGCTACTAGGTGCCCAGATCACCTCCATGAGGCAAGGGGCAGGGAAGAGTAGGGTAGTTGGGTTCCTGTCCAGCTAAGTGCGCTGCCGGAGGAGTTGCCTAGGGCTGCACAGGCACCATCAGCCTTTACGGTCTTTGTGTAGCATATGCCTGCTAGTGATGATGATGAAGCTTATAATGAGATGACGTGGCTTGACTTAAAACATTTTAAAGAGTCTATTTTAAGGTATGGGACACATTCACCACTTTTTAAACAATTAATAAATAATTGGGCTATGCAAAATGGACTTATTTACCAAGATTGGAAGAGTTTGGTGTGAGCTGTTCTAGAAGCTGGTCAACAGCTACAATGATTATCATGGTGAAGGGACGAAGCTTATACCTCTCTTCCACCTACTAACAAGATGTAGGCAAAAAAGATTATTAAGTAAAGGGAGTTGTAGACCTTCTTTGAAGTAGTTCTTTGGGATGAGTACACTCTTTGTTGTCCAGATACCAGCAGTCCAGGCCAAATGCCAATACCAAGCAGCAACATAAATCAATAGAAGAGCAGCAATCGGAAGAGCGGGACAAGTCAGTGAAAGCAGCAAAACTCAGTTAGGTTGCCCCGAGAGGTTCTCTGAAACATTTCTATCTGTGAAGTAGGTTAGGTAAAAAGTAAAAGCCTATAAGCCCTATTGACATCTGAAGTCAATCTCTGTAAGGATTCAGTGAAGGCTTCTCCAAGCGCCTTGTATTATCTTAGTAAGGGAGGTGTTCCCCCCACCTCTGGCTCCTCAACCATGTCCCCTGCTCCTAAAGCTGCAGTACGACATTGTTCAAGTATGACAATATCAGACTGGATTTGACCTTGTAAACCAGCATAATGTCCTTCACAATATTTATTCCTCTTGCTATATTATGCTGTTTCATTTTTTTCTGGTCTTTGTTTGGGTGGCTGTTCTTCCTTGGTTTCTGTTGACCTTTCCGTCTCTTAGGAGAGTGTGGTGGCTTCATGCTGCCTGGTGGGGAGTGTTTCTGAGATCCTGCCAGTGGTGGCCACTGGGGATTCCAGATAAAATATGTTTCTAAGTATTGGAAGCTGACTTTTAGAAATGAGAATGTAATAAGAGTGTGATGAGGAGGGTCTACAGAAGGAGGGAAGCAGGGTCTTCCACCAGTACCTGTTTAGTGACCTGGGAATGGGGTCAGACAGTGAGGAGAAGTCAGGGCAGGTCTGCTACAGAGCTGGAGATGAGACTAGGGGATTGGATTTGGAGGAACAGAGGGACAGGTAAAGATGTGCAATTAGCCTACCTGCTTCCCTGGACAGCATCACAATGTCTAATCAGTCCTGTTCTCCAAATACTAGTCCTGGACCTCTGCCACTGACTAAAGAGATTTTCTCTGTTGTGGGGTGCACTTAAATCTAACATAACTCACATACCAGGTCAATGCAAATGACAAAAATTTATTGTAATTAATCCCCTACTGATTGATCAGGGCCGCAGAACAGACTCAGGAGCTAGGGTTGCAAATTTCAAGGATGAAACCATAAAGCAGTGGGGAGTAGGGATGAACTTAACCTTGTTCAATCATATTTTGACATAAGGGGTTGAGCAATGGAGTTTCCATCAGTCAGGATAGGAGCAGATTCCTTTGCCTGGGAACGTGACCTTAGTTTGACCCTGCCAGCAAGATGAAATTGTTGTCTTTGAGACATTTGGACTCAGACAACTGTTTCCTTACAAGTTGTCCCTGAGACAGCTGGACTTTGGACAATTGTATGTGTGTGTTTGTGTGTTACAACAAAACCTGTTTTGCTTTTGGGGAGTCCCCAGCTCCTCTAGGGCCCAAGAGCTTGAACTTAGTTTCTGCCTTTGATTAAATGGGGTCTGAAGATGAAATGGTAGCACTTAGAATAAGTTTCTTTTGCTTCTTCCCCACATTCATTAATGTAAAGGGTAGCAACAAAGGGTGAAATAGTGATTTTTTTTTTCTCTCCTTAACTACAAGCATCCCATTTAAAGTTACTTTCTTTTTTTCCTTCAGAAACTGTATCTATTTCCCTCGAACTCTGTTTTGTGAGATGACTATAGCACGATGCCAGCACTTACTTCATCACCTAAAAAAGATTGCTGTTTTACACGTATTATGCATGTATGTTTGTACACCACAGATGTGACCGATGCCCTTGAAAAACAGAAATGTCGGATGCCTAGAGCTGGAATTACAGACAGATGTGATTCGCTAGAGTAGGGCTGGGGACCAAACCCAGGTCCTCTAACCCAGCTCCTCTACGGGAACATCAAGTGCTCTTAACTGCTGAGCCACCTCTTCCGCCTCTCACTTATTCATCTTGACCTTGGTCTTCTGTGTATGTTTCTAGTGATCCTTTCAACAGGATGGAAACCCTTTTAAGAGTGGCTTATTCCATCACTTGGCTTGTATTTGGTTGAAATCACGCTGGGAATTACTGCCAGGAGTTACAAGTTTCGGAAGGCAAAGCCAATTCATGTCTATGCAGCCACTCTTATGGGTTCAAGGCCCTGAGGCAATGCCACAGGGAGAGCTGTGAAGCAGAAACATGCTTTATTATACAGCTAAGAGTCAACACAGGGGTGAGTTGAAAGCTACAGAGCTTAAGTCAGTAGCTGAAGGAAGGTCTTGACATGGTTCCTGAAAATGGGCAAGTTCGAGAGGAGGAGGATGCTGTTCTGGGAAGGCAGGAGTCCGGACTAGAAAGCATGTTCGGACTGTGGAAGGCTTGTCTGAGGGTGGGTACCACGAACTCAGCTAGGAACTGGAAGGAGGGGCGAGGGCGCAATACTTCCTACTACAGCTAGTTGTAGGCTGAAAAGCCACGTGCAAGCCAACCTGCAGCCAAAGCCCGGCACACCCACTCAGCGGCTAGAGGCCGGGCTTCAGGACGCGCCCGTGAGTTCCAATTGCTAGGGAAGCGCTTCCGCCTGGGCGGTCCGCGCCTGCGCAGCCTCTAGGCACCGCCCCCTCCCCTCCCGCCCGCGTCTTTCTCCCGGCCAACATGGCTGCTCCCTGTGTGGCCTGCGGCCGAGTGCTTTCCCGTCGGCTCTCTCACGCGGTTAGAGCCAGCCTCTGCCAGAGGCCCGGCTACTGGACAACCTCGGCCTTTGACTGGCAGACGGGGCCCAGATCCCAGGTACGGCCTTGAGAGCTGGAGATGACGGTTCTTAGGGTAAGGTGATGTGAGGCCGGCCGACTTTGCTGGGTGTTCCTACCGGTCCCCGGCCTGAGGTGTTTAGAGGTCGGGGGTCACGCTTGGGAGTCGGGGGATGGGTTCGCGTGCGGGCCGATCCTCTGCAGCTTCTTCCTGGGCGTTGAGGAGTGTGGCTAGGAGAGTTGTTCCGCTTATGGAGCTGGGTGATTGCCTAGGTGTGGTGATCCGTCGTCCCAGGGGACAAGGGGAGCTGAGCTCTGCCACGACCCTGAAGACGTCGTGGGGCAAGACTACCCTATGGAGTGATCGGAGAGTTTTTACAAGGGCCTTGCATTTCTGGAATTCCAGTTTTCGTAATTTTCCCCAAAACTTTGTCAGCAGACATTTGGAGGGCATTGTGTGCTTCACTCAGTCCCGAGGCCAATGTGAAGCTGTGATTTCCAGCTGGAGGCTTTGCATGTTACCCGCTTATGCGGGTAGTTTTGGCTAGCGGAGACTGCCAGCAGACCCTTTGGTAGGTGTATTTGTGACACAGGGGGTCGACCTGACTTTTTTGTAGGTGATAACTGAAACTCAGAAGATAGCGCAGTAGTCGGGGAAACAGGGCCTTGAAGGACAAACAGCCAAAAGAGAGACCTCAGGAGATTGAGAATATGCTGCCAAAGAAGTGAGGGTAAGAGTACCAAATATTGGTAAAGAAATACTAGCACTAGATATAGCAGAGAAGTTAAATACTGAATCTTAACCTATTTTTGCAAAACAACTGGGGCTATCATTTTCTGTGTTATTTGATGTTTTACAATAAACCGATCTGTCCATTGATTCATCAGACATCTGGGGATTTTTGTTGTTGTAAATTGCAAATATGCTGATGTGTTTACTTCTATACATCTCTTTGAATATGTATTGATAAACATAATTGCATATGAGAGGAACTATAGCATACAAAATATTTTTGTTCGTAGTAATATTTATATGGGGCAGGTTGCTTTCTCTCCATCTCATACATTCTGAAACTAGTGTCTACCCTTCAGTCTTTCTCCATATTCTTTTTTATTTATAACTATTAGTTATTACAGTTTATTCACTTTGTATCCTAGCTGTAGCCCCCTCCCTCATCTCCTGCTGGCCCTACCCTCTGTCCCCCTCAGGTCCCTCTCCTAGTCCACTGATAGGGGACGTTCTCCTCCCCTACTGTCTGCCCCTGGCCGATCAGGTCTCATCAGGACTGTTTGGATCCTCTTTCTCTGTGGCCTAGTAAGACTGCCTCACCAGAGGGAGGTGATCAAAGAGCAAGCAACCAAGTTCATGCCAGAGACTGCTTCTGTCCCCCTTACTAGGACCACCCATGGAGACTGAGCTGCCCATAAGCTACATCTGAGCAGGGTGTCTAGGTCCTCTCCATGCATAGTCCTTAACTGAATTCATCAGTCTCTGCACAGTCCCCAGGACCTAGATTTTTTTGACTCTGTTGGTTTCCTTGTGGAGCTCCTGTCCCCTCCAGGTCTTTCTCTCTCCCCCTTTTTCCATGAGATTCCCTGCACTCTGCCCAAAGTTTGGCTATACACCTCAGCATCTGCTTTAATACACTGCTGGTAGAGTCTTTCAGAGTCCCTCTGTGGTAGGCTCCTGTCCTATTCCCTGTTTTCTCCATCTTCCGAGGTATATCTTTTGCCTTTCTGAATGAGAATTGATTATCTTACCCAGGGTCCACTTTCTTGATTAGTTTCTTTAGGTATACATATTTTAGTATGATTATCCTATATTATATGTCTAATATCCACTTATGAGCAAGTATATACCATGTGTGTCTTTCTGCTTCTGGGTTTCCTCACTCAGGATAATCTTTTCTAGTTCCCACCATTTGCCTGCAAATTTCATGATTTCTTTGTTTTTAATTGCTGAGTAATATTCCATTGTGTAAAATGCACCACAATTTTTGTATTCATTGCTCGGCTGAGGGACATCTAGGTTTTTTTTCCAGCTTCTGGATATTACGAATAAAGCTGCTATGAACATAGTTGAGCAAATGTCCTTGTTGAATGGTGGAGCATCTTTAGAGTATATGCCCAGGAGTGGTATATTGAATCTTGAGGTAACAATATTCCTAATTTTCTAAGAAAGCACCAGATTGATTTCCAAAGTGGTTGTACAAGTTTACATTCCCACCAGCAATGGAGGAGGGTTCCCCTTTCTCCACAACCTCTCCAGCATGTGTTGTCACTTGAGTTTTTTATCTTAGCCATTCTGATGGATGTAAAGTGAAATCTCAGGTCATTTTGATTTGCATTTCCCTGATTACTAAAGATATTGAGCATTTGTTTAAGTGTTTCTCTGCCATTCTATATTCCTCCGTTGAGAATTCTCTGTTTAGGTCTGTACCCCATTTTTTTTTAAGTTGGATTACTTGTTTTTTGGTATAGTTGTGTGTAAACATGCACAATAAAAAATATGGCCCTTGTTGGGTCACATCCCCTTTACTTTTTTTTTTTTTAATGGTTTTTGAGATAGGGTTTCTCTGTGTAGTCCTGACTGTATTGGAACTCACTATATAGACCATGCTTGCCTTGAAATCAGAAATCTGCCTGCCTCTGCCTCCCAAATGCTAGGATTAAAGGCATGTGTCAGCACTGCCCAGCTCCCTCTTACTTTTTTAACTTATATGGGAAATCTACGCCAGTCTTTTGTTACCTCCAAAGCACATTCTGCAGCATACTACTTTCTTTCCACTAGTACTAGCAAAGGAAACATCTTGCTCTGGTTATTTGCCATTAAATTTCAGTATTTCATATCACTGTCCCCAAAGGCTATGTACAATTCTCATTTCATCATTAAGATGTGCTCCTTTTTTTTTTTTTTACCTTCATTAGGATTTTCTTGTTAATGGTGTAAGATGGCAAATATATTTATTTCTTTGTCTACTGTTGAAATGACCCATCCACCCCAATATGCCAGTGTTTACTGAGTACTTCTCTTGAGCCAAATACTCTAAGGTAGACAGTTACCTATGAAATTGACCCGTAGCATTCTCAAGGAATGATTCTCTTGGGGCTGATCCTCATATTCCTTAATATTATCACAGCATATGGTTTGCCACATGAAGTATATCTTAAATCATAATTGAAAAATTTAACTACTTTAGATCTTTAATCATTCCATACGCCACATGCACACACACAGTCTTAGTTACTTTTCTATTGCTATGAAAAGACATGAACAAGGCAACTTATAAGAGAGAGCATTTAATTGGGGTCTTGCTTACACTTTCAGGTTAGTCATGATTGTCATAGAGAGAGGCAGTCTTGACTGTGGGTAGTAGCTAAGAGTTTACACCCGATCCACAAGCCTCAGCAGCAGCAGAGAGAGAAAGAGCAGTAGAGGAGGGAGGAGGAGGATAAGCAGGAGAGGAGGGAGCTGGGCCTTGACATGAGCTTTTGAACCTCAAAGCTTATTGCCCTGTGACAAAGCTCCAACAACACACACAATCATATACACTATGTATGTATATACACACAAAAGACATTAGAAAGCTTTTTTTTATAGTGCCTATCTGAAATATTAATGTTTCTTAATGTTCATATTAAAAAACACCCACTTTTGCATACAGCATTAATACCTATATTTCTCTTGGGGCCCGTGTTTTATAAAACAAAAAACTTTAATGACTTCATGAGCAAATAAAACACTATCCAACCAACTTCCCTCCCCAGTTCATATGGGTCATGTACCATTAATTATGGAACCTCTTCATAGGTCATATACAGCTTGAAAGGAATAGAAGTAATAGAATAATAAAATGCATTTCATAAAGTGGTCTTTTGCATTTTGTTTATACTGGTAAGTGAATACTAGGTAGTGATATAAGCAAACTGTGGGTGACAGTAAAACATTCTGAGAAACACTAATGCAATGAAGAAAAGGAAGGAAGTTTTACTTCTCTGTGACTCCTAGTTCTCAGTTGGGGCCCTTGCTGGCTGGCTTCCTCCTCATTTGTTCTTGCATTATTTCACATTATACAATTAAATCTCTGCATGTCCTAAATTTGGTTAAGGACAGCAGTTGTATATGTGAGTGACCAAACTTTTCATAAATGTCACCCACACATATTAGGAATCTGTAATGTGCTGTGAGAGATTTACAGAAAGGAATAGAGAGGAGCCATAGAAACATTTCCTGATTTGGTCTAGAGTCAGTAGAGAGTTACAGAGGTTATTGCAGGCAGCTCCCAGGGGACGTGATAGGAAAGTGGAAGCTGGAGCAGTGACTGGTATTTCATATCTAAGAATGTACTTGTGTGAGCTATTGATGTATTATCTATAAATATTCTGTACTTACTGTCCTCTACAAAGGCATAAAGCGTACTTTTAATCAGAGTAAGTTCTGGCAACAACAAACGATTGGTTAGAGCTTAGGGACTGAGTCAGAGATTGGAGTTACCAAACCAGGCACATTATGGCCACTACTTTTTGTGTTGATTCACTGAAACAATGCGTTTGAGAAAGATTGTTTACTTTTCAAACCCCTGGTCATGAGAGAGAGAGCAAGTTTCACCTCAGATCAAGGATATGGTTTTCTGGGATGTAGGAAAGGTAACTGGAGGTGGCTAAAGTGCATAGGTGATGATGGTCTGTCATGTCTGATCCACTTCCTGCCTCGTTGCAGAAAGTAGCTGTGTCTTCTTTGTGTGCTGTGATAAAACCCATGACCAAAAGGGAACTGGGGAGGAGAGGAGAAGTGGCAGTCCACCTTCAAGGAAAGCTAGGCCAGGAGCTTGATGCAGGCACTGAAGACCACAGAGGGACACTGCTCACTGGCTCACTTATGGCTTGTTCAGTTTCACACAACCCAGAACCATCTGCCTGAGGGTAACACCACCCCTAATGATCTGGGCCTTACCACATCAATCATTAATCAAGAAAATGTCCCACAGGCCACTCTGGTGGAAGCAGTTCCTCATCTGAGGGTCCCTTTTTCCAGATGACTGCAGTTTGTGACAAGTTGACAAAAACTAATCAGCACATTAGCCATATTAGCAAGAAGTCAAAAGGTCACTTGTTATTAGACAAAGAAAAAGATGCTATTTACAGCAGATTTGAGTTTTTTCCCAGCTCTTGAAAAGCAGCATTAATCTTGTGACCTGTAGTTATATGGTAATATGTAAGCAAGAAAAGTACCCTGCTTAGCTAGTCTCTTAAATTGGTGGTTAAAGCAAGTAGCGGAAGGCACATGGGGTGAGGGGGTTAGTTTCCCTTTAGTCCCCATTGTATCAGAGGGATTGGAAATGGTGCCTGTCAGCGTGTGCTGCTCGTTTAGGTAGCGAAGGTTTGTTGTTTGTTTGTTTGTTTTTTAACTTTTCACAAGTAACCAAAATAGTGTTGGCATTAATGTGGACAGTTGATAACTTCCTGGAACATTGCCTATGAATTTTAAAACTGTCTTCGATTGTAGTTTTAATAGAGTGGGCATGCTATTTTTTGATTTGTATATATTTATGTCTTTTTAAATGAAAGTGGTAAAACCCATTGTTACTTTGGTGAGATTCCTTTTTGGTTTTTGTTTTCTACTAAGAATTTTATTAGTACCTAAATCTTTAATTTTCACCGAACCCAACCTGATGCCCTTGCTGATGGATGGTCTGTCAGAGAAGAATAATCACTGGTATTTGACAGCTTGATCCTTGTATGTTATGGTTTCATAGTAAATTTGTTCTTGTCTCTATGTAAAATAGCTGCTCATTTTATTTCTCATGAACTCCCAACAATTGTAACATTCTATATTTAACATATTACCATGTTGGTCTACAGTAAGGACTTTGTTAAAAAATTACATTTAGTCAAGTGCCCAGAACTTTGAATGATTCATTTTAAAATTGACTTGCATCTTAACGATTAATTGTATTCAGTTTTGTAAGTTATCTTCCTTAGAAAAGTTTTGAATGTCATTATTATTCATACACACAAGTATATGTGTGTATACATATATATACATATGTATATATTGTGTATTTATGCCACAAGTACATATATACATGCATGTATGTTGTGTATCTGTGTTGTGGTGTGTATGCTAAAGGTCAAACTCTAGGCCTTGTGCATGATAGTCAATCAGATACTCTGTCTGCCCTGTCTTTTTTAACTGTAGTTGTTTTTGTTTGTTTGTTTAAGTAGTAGGAGAAATAGCCTCTTTTGCAAGGTGTTTTTTTGTTTGTTTTTTTTTTTTTTTTTTTTTTTTTTCTCTTTAAGATGCCATCCTGTGTTGGATAAACTCTAGTGCATTCCTCATTGCCTTAATTATAAAAAGTATCTGCACGTTAAAACTTATGTTTTCCTTATGTAGCAATTTACAAGTTTGTTTTAAGAAAGCTTGATAACAGATGTCACCATCATCCATACCTCCCATCATGTTTGTCTTTCTCTTTCTCTCCCTTACACACCGGGTCTGTCCCCCAGGGGTGGTTAGAGTAAGTCCACACATTCTGTTATCTGACTTACACTTGAATACTTCATCTCTAACAGAATTAGGGTGCTTTTCTCCCTTAAACATAGTTTCCATGCAGCCCTTGTTGTTTATGTGAGTAATGATTTTTCTGACAGCATTGCTTATGCTTGCCATAGTCATATTTCCCTGACAGTTGCACCCATAACTTTTTATAGTTATTGGGTTGTTTCAGTCATTATTCAGATATGGTCTGCATGTTTTATTTGAGTGTCTTAATATAGATGATTGTGTAATGAAAATGAATGCTGAATTTTTTGTGTACAGTGTAGCAAAATTAAGCAGCATCCATTTCCCTTTCATGGAAGAACCTCTAGAAGAATCCGGTGTTTGGGGTTTTTTGTTTGTTTTTTTTTGTTTTTGTTCCTGAAGAATTGACCCCGAGCACCTGACCTAGCCTAGTACTCCTAAGGTAATACCTCTCTTGAGATCTTGAACATGAGACAAGATTGTGTCTCATTTAATTTGAATGACTGCATTCTGATCTTATTGAACGTTGTGGATCATTGGAATCTGCCTCAGACCCTTCCTGTTTTTACATGTAGTTTTGTAGTCTCTTTTTAATTTATTATTATTATTATTATTATTATTATTATTATTATTATGGTGCTGAAAAGATGGCTCAGGGGTTAAGAGCATTTGATGCAGAGTAAATGGTTCAATTGCCAGCACACAGGGTGACCACATCTGCCTATAACATCAGTTCCAGGAGATCCAGTGCCCTCTTCTAGCTGTGGGTACCCACATGGGTGTGTATATGCAGGCAAGCAGACAGACAAGCAAGACACGATTTTATTAAATCACAAAACAAAATGCTCGTTAGTATATATTAATTATGCATGATAAGGTTTTGTTATCACAGTTTCATACACATGATTAATGAATGCTGATTGTCCTCACATCCTCCACTTATCCCTTCCTTTTCTCAACTAGCAGTCCTTTTATACTTTGTTGTTTTTTATTTATTTTGATTTTATGTCCCAGGGAGTTTGGCTAGGTTTGTTTATAGGAGCATGGATACCTTTTCTTTTGCCTATATCCAGAAGCTTCCAATTGATATAACTATACATCTATTCAAAGAGGTTACTGTAATTTCTCTCTTGGAGTCCTTATATAGTTTCTTTCATTCACATTTTTTTCTATGGTAAATTCAGTTTTTACCTCTTTTAAAAATTCCTTGAAGGTTTTTTTTTTTTTTTTTTTTTGCCTTTCCTTTCAGATTAGCAGCACTGTCTTCTTTGTTTCATTTTATCCAATTAAACTAAAAAGAAACCGCCTAATACTGCTATAATACCATTAAAGTAATGTTGACACTGGCATTTGGCCAAATTTGGGACATCATAGCTGTCAGGATGTGTCTGCCTCTTTGGCAGCTAGCTTGATTGAAATTATAGTTGTCTGACCCACTGATTATCTTTAAAGAGAAACAAATTTGTCACATTGTGTCTATATTCATTGTACAAAAGTGATGAAAATTCTGACATCACCACTCTGTCGTTGGGGATGGAACCTGAGCCGATTCTGTGATTCTGTCGGGATTGTTTTAGTGGCAAAGAAATTCTCTTCCGGAATTACATGTCTGGCTAAAGGGCTGTTTTTCTTGTCTTTTTTTTATTTATATTTTTATTTATTACAATTTATTCACTTTGTATCCCAGCTGTAGTCCCTTCCCTCATATCTCCCACTTCCACCCTCCCTCTCCTCCCATGCTCCTCCCCCAGTCCACTGATAGTGGAGGTCCTCCACCCCTTCCTTCTGACCCTAGGCTGTCAGGTCTCATCAGGACTGGCTGCATTTGTTTTCCTTTATGGCCTGGTAAGGCTGTCTTCTCCCCCCTCGGGGGAGGTGATCAAAGAGCCAACCCTTGAGTTCATGTCAGAGACAGCCCCTGTTCCCCTTACTAGGGATGAGCTGCCATGGTCTAGGGGTTCTGTACAGGGGTTCTAGGTTATCTCCATGCATGGTCCTTGGTTAGAGTATCAGTCTCAGAAAATCTCCCTGGCTTAGATTTTTGGTTCTGTTGCTCTTCTTGTGGAGCTTCTGTCCCCTCCAGGTTTTTCTCTCTCCGCCTTTCATAAGATTTCCTGCACTCTGCCTAAAGTTTGGCTATGAGTCTCAACATCTGCTTTAATACCCTGCTGGGTAGGGTCTTTCAGAGTTCCTCTGTGGTAGGCTCCTGTCCTGTTCCCCTGTTTTCTCCCTCTTCAGATGTCTGTCCCTTCAGATGTCTTTCGGAATGAGGATTGAGCATCTTACCCAGAGTCCACTTTCTTGATTAGCTTCTTTAGGTGTACAGATTTTAGTATGATTATCCTATATTATATGTCTAATATCCACTTGTAAGTGAGTATATACCATGTGTGTTTTCTGCTTCTGGGATACCTCACTCAGGATAATCTTTTCTAGTTCCCACCACTTGCCTGCATATTTCATTATTTCCTTGTTTTTAATTGCTGAGTAGTATTACATTGAGTAAATAGACCACAATTTCTGTATCTGTTCCTCCATTGAGGGACATCTGGGTTGTTTCCAGATTCTGACTATTACGAATAAAGCTGCTACGAACATGGTTGGGCAGATGTCCTTGTTGTGTACTAGAGCATATTAAAGGGCTGTTTTTCATTCATCCTCACCTTAATGGACTGTACCAACGAATAGTGGGCTCTGTTCAGTATACATGTTTTTATGTAAGTTCATTGCTAGAGTAGTTTAGAACCTTCCAACAGAAAGGTATTCCTTGGGCTATTTCTTATGTTATCACAAGTATTATGTATTTTTATGTCTTTGAGAAAAGATCCTGAAGAGCTTTTATGGAAAATGTATCAAATTGGGAGCATCTCTGAAAGTTCCTTTTTTTTTTTTTTAAGTAAACAGTAAAAACTTTTGTAAGTATATTTAGGCCTCACTTATGTTAAAATTAGGAAAGCTGTCATCTCATGTCACAAACTCCAGAGATTATGGTTGACAAGTGAAGAAACAAATCAACTGAGGAGACAAATCTTCAAGTCAATAATCCGCTCTTTCACTTTAGAACCAAAGTAAAGGAACAGTGGCCCAGGTAGACAGTGCCTACAAGGGGATGGTCATACAGCAGAGTGGAAGCATTACAGCAGCCCTTCTCAGTAGCCAGACCACCATTCCTAGCCTACTGTGCCTGTTTACCAGTTAAGCATATATGGAAATAGTAGATAGGATTTTTACCTGTCTGGGGTTTCATTTACTCCCTAGGGCTTGGAATGTTTCTTTCTAGGTAAGAGGTGAACAAAACAAAACAAAAACAGAAGGAAAAAACAACAACAACAACAAAAAAAAAAAACAAACTGAAAAACCCTGCTATTTTACCACAACCATTTCACATTGTCAAGGACATTCTTAGAACCTTTGGGTGGGAGAGAGAGCCTGTGAATCAGGCATGACAAGGTGTGCTTAAGGGAAGCTGTGGGGCATGGAGTCTGAAGATAAGACCAGCTGTGAAGCTAAAGATTGACTGTGGCCACAGTAAGTAAAACTGGTGCTGCAGAAACTGGGAGGGCAGTAGAAATGATGATTTAAGAACTGTGCAGAAGGCAGAAACAGAGCAGGAAATTTTATATAGAATGAAAAGATCATTGCCATGACTGAAATGCAGAATATTAGGGGAAAACTCAGTGGGTATTATTTAATTTCCCAAGTTGATAGAAAACATAAAAAAATGTAAAGATGAAAGATGAGATAGCAGCTATTAAAATAATGTAAGCATGATATTTTCATGTATTACATTGATTACACACGTGTGTACACACATATGTACACACATACACTCGCTCACATTCCCTAGAAGCCTAGAATTCAGGCATTGGTATTCCAAGCGAGCATAAGTAGGAGCCTGACAGGGTGGCATTATGATCCAGCTAAGGTGAAATGTTTCACAGAGTGGGAAACTTTAGTGCTGAAGGCCACCATGTGCCCTAGCATGCCACTCTCCTCAGCTGTTACAAGGGGTATACTACTGCAGCATGTAAGTTGATGGGAAAAGATCATTTACAGAGAAATTATTACACAGTGTGGGTGGAACTCTGGTTCACAACGGTATAAATGCTTTCGTGTAGTTTTTTTTCTTTGTACTTTAGACACCGTATCACTGCCTTCTGAATGGAAGTATTTGGCCCATTACTTCTTCCCTCTCAATCATCGTAGACCACCTTATCTACTTCACAAAGGAAACAGTAGTGTTAAGGTGTAGTTTTACCTGTCTGCCTATAATCCCTTGGCTATAAGCTGTTTTTTTTTTAACTTTTATTTCATTTTATTAATTACAGTTTATTCACTTTGTATCCTAGCTGTAGCCCCTCCCTCATGCCCTCCCAATCCCACCATCCCTCCCTCTTCTTTTCCTATGCTCCTCCCCCAGTCCAATGATAGGGGAGGTCTTCCTCCCCTTCCATCTGACCATAGTCTATCAGGTCTCATCAGGACTGGCTTCTTTGTCTTCCTCTATGGCTTGGCAAGGCTTCTCCCCATTCAGGTGGAGGTGATCAAAGAGCCGCCCATGAGTTCATGTCAGAGATGGTCCCTGGTCCTATTATTGGAGAACTTCCTGGATACTGAGCTACCTTGGGCTACTTCTGTGCAGGGGTTCTAGGTTATCTCCATGCATGGTCCTTGGTTGGAGTATCAGTCTCAGAAAAGACCCCTGTGCCCAGATTTCTTGGTTCTGGTGCTCCCTTTGTGGAGCACCTGTTCCCTACAGGTCTGTCTCCCCCTTCTTTCCTATGTCTCCCTGCACTCTGTCCAAAGTTGGACTATGCATCTCGGCATAGGTTTTGGTACCCTGCTGGGTGAAATCTTTTAGTAGCCCTCTATGGTAGATTCCTGTCCTGTTCCCTGTTTTCTCCCTTTTCCAATGTCCATCTCATTTACCTTTCTGAATGAAGATTGAGAATCTTACCCAGGGTCCTCCTTCTTGCTTAGCTTCCATAGGTGTACAAATTTTAGCATGATTATCCTATGTTATATATCTAATATCCACTTATAAGTGAGTATATACCATGTGTGTCTTTCTGCTTCTGGATACCTCACTCAGGATGATCTTTTCTAGATCCCACCATTTGCCTGCAAATTTCATGATTTCTTTGTTTTTAATTGCTGAGTACTATTCCATTGTATAAATGTACCACAATTTTTGTATTCATTGCTCGGCTGAGAGACATCTAGGTTTTTTTTCCAGCTTCTGGATATTACGAATAAAGCTGCTATGAACATAGTTGAGCAAATGTCCTTGTTGAATGGTGGAGCATCTTTAGAGTATATGCCCAGGAGTGGTATAGTTGGATCTTGAGGTAGCAATATTCCTAATTTTCTAAGAAAGCACCCGATTGATTTCCAAAGTGGTTGTACAAGTTTACATTCCCACCAGCAATGGAGAAGGGTTCCCCTTTCTCCACAACCTCTCCAGCATGTGCTGTCACTTGAGTTTTTTTATCTTAGCCATTCTGATGGATGTAAGGTGAAATCTCAGGTCATTTTGATTTGCATTTCCCTGATTACTAAGGATGTTGAGCATTTGTTTAAGTGTTTCTCTGCCATTCGATGTTCCCCTAATGAGAATTCTCTGTTTAGCTCTCTACCCCATTTTTTTTTAAATTGGGTTACTTGATTTGTTGCTGTTTAACTTCTTAAGTTCTGTATATATTCTGAATATTAGCCCTCTGTCAGACATAGGGTTGGTGAAGATCCTTTCCCAATCTCTAGGTTGTCGTTTTGTTCTGATGACAGTGTCCTTTGCTTTACAGAAGCTTTTCAGTTTCATGAGGTCCCATTTATTAATTGTTGATCTTAGAGCCTGTGCTGTTGGTGTTCTGTTCAGGAAGTTGTCTCCTGTGCCAATGAGTTAAAGGCTCTTCCCCACTTTTTCTTCTAAGAGGTTTAGAGTGTCTGTTTTTATATTGAGGTCTTTGATCCACTTGGACTTTAGTTTTGTGCAGGGTGATAAGTGTGGATCTATTTGCATTTTTCTACATGTAGATATCCAGTTAGTCCAGCATCATTTGTTGAAGATGCTATTTTTTCCCCATTGTATGGTTTTGGCATCTTTGTTAAAGATCAGGTGTCCATAAATGTGTGGGCTTATTTCTGGGTCTTCTATTCCATTCCATTGATCCACCATTCTGTTTCTATGCCAGTACCATGCAGTTTTTATTACTGTTGCTCTGTAGTACATACAAGCTGTTTTTTAATGGTATAGTTATATTGCTGTAACGTTAATTCATGCCTGCCATTTTTCATATTCCAAGGTGTGAGCATCATCTGTCTGTCAAGCAGTTATGACACTTTATTTAAGATTCACTTTTGTTTATGTGTCTGTCTGAGTATATGTCGTGTATGTGGGTACCTGAGGAAGCCAGAGAGGGTGTCAGATCACCTGGAACCAGAGTTACAGGTGCTGTGTGCTGCTTGATGTGGTGTTAGGAACTAAACTCTGGGACTCTGATATGGACCAATAGTTGTTCTTCAGTTACGGGGTCCTGAGAGAGCCAGGGGACCAGAAGATAAGGGAGTAGAAAAGTTTGAGATCAGGAGATCTTGAATAAACTATATCTTATGCCAGGCAACCTTATTAAGAACATCTTCTCATTATATTGCAGGGGAAATAGGACAGAGTCAGCAAAAAGCTGACAGTGGGCTAAAAGTCAGCAGGAAGCCAGTTGAAAGGTGTTTTACTAGGGGAGCACAGGCTGTCTCAAGGACTTCAGAGAGGAGCACAGGGCCCTGGAACTGATAATCAGTCCCTTAGGAAGAGTCGCCATCTCAGATCTGAAGCCATAGCTACCTTAAGGCCCTGGATTCTGGCCATTACTGGCTCTGCCAAGTGTTTTCCTGGTTTTAGAGGAGGAATTACATCCTTCTCCATACATCAGGGCCTCAGGGAAAGCATAGGATCAGCCTAGCCCTCAGCACTCTGGATAACTGAATCATCTCTCCAACCCAAGTTGTTTCTTGTGTGTGTGTTGCTGTTGTTTTTGTTTTTTTGTTTGAGACAGATTCTCACTATACAGCATCCTCTTACATATAGGAATTAAAGGTGTGTGTTGCCACGCCCAACTTCAAGTAGGTTTCAACAGGTACATACCCCCATCACAGATCTCCTTCGCACATTCACAGAACTATCTGCTTTCTGGGATGCTCATCAGACATCCAGCCTCAGCTGTCCTGTAGTTGGACTGTAGAATACCCTGATTGTGGCTCCACTTCAGCTGAGGCTCAGATCTGGTGCCTATGGATGCTGGATGCTGGGAAGGGTAGTGGTGGTTACCCAAGAGATTGTCTTTTTGATTGCTTTGACCCTCAAGACATTTGAGTGCACTGTCCTCACCATAGTCAGAACATCTGTTTGTACTGTGTATGAATCCTTTTGGTACTGAGACAATTGAAAGAATAATCTACTATATTGCTTTTGCCCCCAAGTTTATGCCTTTTCCTGGATAAAAAGCTTTTCTTTTTTTTTTTCTTAAATTGCCTACATAGGAAGTAAGATTCTTCATTGCTGAAATTAGACTTGGAATCGTAAAAACAACCAGCTAAAATAGTATGTGAAATATTAAACACATTGTATAATAGAATTCCCAGAGTGGAGACATGGGTGCACTAGACTAAGAGCCATGGTATTCAGAAAGGCTGTCTCTAACACAGGTTGACCATGGTCGCCCTCCCTTTCCACAGGGATGCCTTGAGTTCACTGGATGCTCTAAACCTCGGTCGGTGCCCAGCTCTACATATGCTGTAGTTTTCCCATTACATACCTGCGATAAGGTTTACCCTACGAATTAGGGACAGTAAGAGCTTTACAACCATAGCTAATAACAAAATACAGCAGTTGTAGCATTATGCAAGTTAGGTGGATATGTCTCTCTCCATCTCAGAATAATTGTGTCACACTCATCCTTTATCCTCAGATAACTGAAACCAAGAAAGGCAAAACTACACAAGAGGGACTGCTGTGAACCTAAGCCACTGGTGGTCTTGCTTTTACTTAGTAGTAACACTTGGTAAAGCATTGTATGAGACTATCATTGTTGAGTACTTATTTCTCAAAGAAGAAGCTCTCTTCTTATAAGCAAAAATAAACTAAGGTTCTTATGGAATTTTAAATGTTCTTTCTTACCCATTAAAGACTGGGTTAAAATAGTTTTCACTCAATTTATTCAGAGGCTGTTCAGAACGTAAGTTTTACTGTTAATTGGTTATTATAATGTTTTCTCAATTTTTTCTTTCATTTTTGTTGCAACTGTAGTGGCAAATTACTGTAGAATGTTCTGAATTTAGGATTCTCAGAAGTGAAGGAGAAAAATGTAGGAGGGATGGGCTTGTTTGTGTGAAGGCGATTGTAGGCATAAGGTTATTGTGTAATTTAGATGCTGATTTCTGTACACACACACACACCCCGGTCTGGTTGCAGTCTTTGTTCTAAGAATCTCCTGTCACAGTTTTGTGTAAAGACTGCTCCCCAATTGTCCCCTGATATGCCAATAAAGCAGCTTACAGCCAATCACTGCGCAAAGGAGAGAATAGGGCTGGGCTTCTTGCCAGCTGAAGGAGGAGTTAGAGGAGGAAGAAGGGGATTCAGCTACTGGCAGATGTCCAGGAGGGACCAGGAGAGAGCTCAGCACCGGAACACAAAGTACAAGTATCTCTGGGATGTATGCTGGGAGGAAACCAGATTAGTTTAGAAGGTTAAGAGTAGAGTCATAACTGCTCAGTTATTTTGTTGTGAAGCTTATTATTAAACAAATGTAAAAGTCTCAGTTATTTGTGTGATAGCCAGGTTAAGAGAGAAACTGAGAAACATACACAGTTTTGTAAAATTTATAAGATTTTTAATGTGTGTGAGAGACAGGAAATGAGAGTATTACCAAGATTGCGACTTTGAAGTCTGACTATTATTGGTAGTGTTTAAAGTTGCTGGGACAGAGATAAAAGGGTTCAGGCCAGGTCTTAAGAAAAGACTAGAAAGGTGTGTCTTCTTTTACTATGTGACACTTTATTGAAGGGCAAGTGTTACTGCCTTGGGAGGAAGTTCCTTGTACTGTAGCACAGGAGGACGAACGGTAGCCAGTGTGCGATTACTGCTGCCCCAGGAAAGACGGGGCGGGGGGGCTTCATTTATACAGCATGAGCCACGTTTACCAAAAGTCTTAGTGTTGAGTCATTATAGGGTCATTTTCTTCATTACGTCAGTTCTCAGTCCTAAACCAAACCTACACTTTTTGTTTCTCTTTCAAACAAGGGGAGTGTCCACAAGGTGATAGTACCATCCTCAACCCTCTTGTCTGCTTGATTGATGCACTTGTCTGTTTGTTTGAGGTGTGTTTCTTGTCTGGAAACTTGATATGCGTATCAGGCTGGCCTCAAACTTAGAGACACCCCCCCCACACACACACACACACCTTCTACCTTCTGAGTTCTGATTAATGGTGTGCTGCCTGGTTTTGTATGTTTGTTTGTTTTAAGTGGTAAGTTTTCCTTTATTTCTTATGCATCCAGTATGACAGCCCACTGTCAGCAACCAAACAGTACCGAGTATATTTACAGTCAAGAGGCACAGCACACTGCTTGTAGCTGTTTTGACTCTGATGTGTTGAGTTGCTACTGAATTAATATACTCGGAAGGTTTGGGGCAGAGGTTAGCTCTGGCACCTTGGTTGGTGCTGCACCTTTTTTCTTTGTTTCTGAATGACTCTTGACTTAGGATGACAAATTATACTTTGTTTTATTTAGAGATAGTGGCCTGTTAATTCACTGTTTAATATCAAATACTTTCTTTTCTTTCCATTTATGTCCTTTAGTTATTAAAGCTAATACATACCACAGTGGTAACAACAAAGAAAAATGCCCACGTCTCAAGACAGCAGTCGTATACACAGGAATTTATTAAGAAGCAGATTGAAGAATTCAACATAGGGAAGAGGCACTTAGCCAACATGATGGGAGAAGACCCCGAAACTTTTACTGAAGAGGATATTGACGTGAGTACAGCTGACTCCCATGGGAAAGTGGTTCTGCAGGGCTGTGGACAGCACTTTTCTTATTAGCATAAACTCTTTGGCTCTGTGATGTTTACATCAGGTTATCATAATACAAGAAGATGCCTCTATTGTGTCACTTTGGAAGCATATCTTTTCTTTTTCTTCCTTTCTGAGACTTAACATTATTTGAGTAATTTTTAAAATTACTTCAGCTTTGATTAGTTTACTTTGGCTTATTTCCTATTTGTTTTTATTTTCTCTCTTCCCTGTGCTTTTTTCCTTGGCTAGAGAAAAAAATAATAATACTTGGAATGATAATTTCAAAGAGACATGCCACTCTATTTGAAGCCTCAGAGAGTATGTTAAGTTTTAGATCATATCTGGAAATGAGTGGTTTTCTTGATTTTTTGATTCAAGGTCATAGAAGCCACTGTGAGAACTTGTACAGTATTTGGGAATGTTTTGTTGTGTAGTT
Organism: Meriones unguiculatus; assembly: GCF_030254825.1. NCBI lineage: Eukaryota > Metazoa > Chordata > Mammalia > Rodentia > Muridae > Meriones > Meriones unguiculatus. Next base: position 64,281,606 of record NC_083363.1, read on the forward strand.
TAGATGATCATATGTGTGGTAATAGAAGTAGAGTCAAGTAAAATCCCATTAATAGGTCTTGGCCAGTATATACTTGAATTTTCAAAATGAGCAGGTGTTCTCTGTATGAGCACTTCGCCCGTGTGTATGCGTGTTTCTGGTGTGCACTATTGGTGCCCACAGATGTTAGGAAAAGGTATCAGATCCCCTGGAACTGGAATGACAGTGGTTGTGAGTCGCCATGTGAGTGCTAGGATCTGCACTTGGGGCCTCTCACAAGTACGCTTAACCGCAGAGCCATCTTTCTTTTTGAGAATTTTGCATGTGAGTACTATATTAAAATTATTTCTATCCTTCCCTTTCCCCTGTCAACTCCTCAAATGTCCCCTACTCTCAAATTCAAGACTTCTTTATTGTTACACATACCCAGAGGGGAGTATGTACATGTATGTGCACAAATGTGTGTATACACACACGTGTACAGACAGGTGTGTGTATACACACACACACAAACACACACAGCTTCCCTACTGAGTCTGTTTAGTGTTGCTTTTATGTACTTAATTTAGGGCTGACCATTTGGGATTGAATAACCTATCAGAGGCTTGTCCCTGGAAGAAAAACTGACCTCTTTGTTCATTTCCCCACTTTTTGCCTACCCCCACAGCAGCCTCTGACTACCTATAGTCATGGGCCTTGTGAAATTCTCCCTCTTCCATTGGCATGTTGACTGGTGGTATTGTTAGCCAACCTTGTTTATCAGTGATGCTGTTGAGATTTCATAGGTGCAACTTCCCTGTCGTGTCTGGAAGACACTGTTACACCAGGTGCCCTGGCCCCGTGGCCCTGAGGGTCTTTCCACTGTCTGTCTCACAGTATTCTCTAAGCACTAAGGGTAGGGCTCATATTTTAATTGCATCAGTTGGGATTGTGTCCATGGCCACTTGTTTCCTACATTTTAACCAGTTGTGGATCTCTAAAATGGTCTACATCTGCTGCAAAAAGAAGCCTCTTTGATGAGGGGTGAAAGCTCCTTCAGGCTGGCTGGTACATCAGATGGGAGACCCTGGCTGGCCATGGACTGTGGGGATGGCCGGCTGGGAAACACTTTTAGTTTTGCTAGATATCCCAAAAAAGATGGTAGGAGAATTTATCAACTCTAAAGCCGGATCTTATTTTTTAAAAGCAAAATCTAACTTGTTTTACATTTTAACTAAAGAGTAACATTTTACTTGCTCATTTTTTGAATTTAGCTTTCTGTGTGATATGAATATAGTCTGAGAAATTTGTCATTAGATAACTGTCATTTTGCAAAAAGTGCTTTTATACAAACTAAGGTTATAATATTATCAGCCAGTATAATTTATGGGATCATATTCATATATGGTCACTGCCATTGACTGAAATGTTATTATTCAACATGTGACTGATACAGTTACCATGGGAATTGGTTCAAAATCCCCACTGATACCCAGATCTCACATAAAATGGTTATGCATTTTATATATAGCCTGTATACCTTCCTAAGTGCTTTAAATTGATCACTAGGTCACTTACCAACTTTATTTAACATAAAAGTTATTTACATATTTAGTATGTTGTATTTAGATAATAATTAAGGGGGAAAGAGTATGCACATTTTGCACAGATGTGATGGTACTTGAATCTCTAAAACAGAGAATTGGCTGGATTGCTATTTTTAACCTATGATTTTTGTGTTTTGGTTTAATTTCTTTTTAAAAAGATCTTTATTTTATTTTTGAATGGTACAGAGTACCTTATTAAGCTCCAGACCTGCATTTTTTATTCAGTTAAAAGACATTCTTTAAATGACATTAAAAGACTGCCTTTTAACTGACTGTATGAGGTAGGATCTCATATATTGCAGGCTGACCTCGAACTCACCCTGTAGCCAAGGATGATCTTCAACTTCCGATCCTCTGTTTCTCTTTTTGAGCGTTGGGTTACATGCATGTTCCACCTTGCCTGGTTATGAGATGCAGAGGACCAAACCTAGTGCTTCATGTGTGCTAGGCAAGCATTCTACCTGAGAGAGCTACATCCAGCCCCAAAGGATGTCATTGCCTTGTAGGTGATTCAGGATAGGGACCTTTTATAGTTATGTCCTACAGTAACCTAGAAAGTACCTGAGAAGATGAAGTGATTGCACTTGTCTCAGATAATAGAGCTGTTGCATCATTTTCCTGATGCCTAGGCATTATGCACACATGCAAAAAGGAAGATGCTTTCAGAACTTCAGACTTAGTAGTCTTTCCTTGTATAGGCCTCATCTCACAGCCATAGGTACTTCTACACCCCCAGTTGTAGGCATCCCTTTCCTTTTTTAAAAATGTACATTGGAAAGATTTTTTTGTGTGTGTGTGACTGTTTTGCCTGCATTTATTTATGTGACCAGGTGTATGCCTGGTATCTGTGGAGGCCAGAAGAGGGCATTAAATTCCCCCAAATTGGCATTACAGATAGTTGTAAGCTACCAATTGGGATGCTGGGAACTGAACCCAGGTCCTCTGTAAGAGCAACAAATGCTCTTAACCACTGAGCCATATATCCTACTCCCAAGTTTCTATCATTTCCTTGTTTGGACATATATAAATAGAATCATACAGCAGTCAGTATTTTGTGACTGGCTTCTTTCACTTGGCATAAGATTTGCTGAATTTGTAACAGCAGCTTGGTTCCTCTGTGTTACTACTTTTCTGCTGCTGGGATGGATAACTTGCTCATCAGTTGATGGGCATTTGAACTGTTTTTGTCCTCTGTGAACACTGCTGCTGTGAGCATGCTGTGAGTACATATTTTTATGGGTCATACTTCTTTTGGATATCAACTTACGTCATTGATGTCCCAGGGTCATGAAGATTTGCCCTCCTGTTTTGACTTTGGGGTTTTTATTATGATTTTACTACTTACATTTAAGTTGTTGAATAAGGGGTCCAGCTTCTTCTTTTACATCTGATATTTAGTTATTCCAGCATCATTTGTTGTCAGAAATTGTTTTTATCCATTGAATTCTTTTGTCATTTTATCAAAAATTAACATGTATACATACATGTGAAGGTTTTACTTCTGAATCCTTGATTCTGTCTGTCTGTCTGTTGTTTTCTTTTGTTTTTCAGGACAAGGTTTCTCTGTGTAGTCCTCCCAGGCTGGCCTTAAACTCATAGAGCTCTGCCTGCCTCTGTGGGGATTAAAGCTACTACAGCCCTGCTCATTATCTATATTTTTATTCTGTTGCCAGTGCAAGTCTGTTTTGATTGTTGTAACTCTGCCTCTCTTCCCCTAAGATAATTCTGGTTATTGTGTGCCTCTGAATCTTTGTAGTTTCTCGCTTTCTGCAAAAAGCCCCCTAGGGTTGTAGTTTGAAACTCTGATGAATGGCTGGATCAGTTTTGGAACTATTGCCACCTGAAGGTTAAATTCTGAGAACAGCATGTCTGGCTAGCTTAAACTTTTAGCATCTCTTAGTAGTGTTTTGTAGTTTCCACAGTCTAAGCTTGAAGCTTGTTAAGCTTATTTCTTTTTCTTTCTTTCTGTGTGTTTTTTTTTTTTGTAAATATAATTATTTTCTTTCTCTGTTCTTCAAGTATGTGTAATTGCTTTTTTTTTTTAACAGAGTTACCTGTTGTGTAAATTGATCTTAAATCTGCAGTATTGCTGAGATGGTTTAATTGATTTCCTAGCATTTCTGTTGTATCACCTTCAGGAAGTACATAGTTTTATTTCTTTTCTATCTGATGCCTTTTGATTTCTTTTTCTTATCTGCTTTTTTCTAGCAGAACAGAATGTGAGGGCAGACATGCCCATCTTGTGATGGGGCTCAGAAGTGTTCATTATTCTGCACTTATGCAGGAAGCTAGCCACAAGTGCTTATCACATTCAGCAAGTTACTTTTCATACCTAGTTTGTTGAGTCTTTTTGTTGTTAACATGATGAATATTGCTTAACACTTTTTCTCTGACCATATGTTGTCTTTTCTTCTATTAATCCACCTAGTATATCATGCTAATTAGTATTCAGATATTAAAATAACTTCTGTGTTCATGAGATAATTCCACTCCATCAGTTTGTGTAATTTTATGTATTTAATGGATTTGGTTTGTGAGCATTTTGTTGAGTATATTTGTGTCTGATGCTAGTTCATAGCTCTTTGGATTTGGGGTCTTTTTTGAGACAGGGTTTCTATATGTAGCTCAAGATCCACGTGCCTCAGCCTCCCCACTGGCAGATTATAGATAATGTGCTAACCTGTCCATGTTGATTACCTTCTGCTGTACATGGAACATAAGTAGCCTTTTGAAAGGAAGAAATCACTCCATAGTTTCATTGTTCTGTTTAAAGAATAAGCATTTTCTGGAAGGTTGGCAGACAGTGAGGAACAGTGGAACATCATTCCAGATGTGCCCGGGGTCCTCAGAGCAGCAGCAAGGAGGTGCTGTGCCAGCTACTGTGGCCGCAAACCAAAGCCAATGTCTCCTTGGACTTTGTTTAATTAAATGAACAGAGGGTTTATCCATAGGGGGAGAGAAACATTTTCATACTATATTAAAAATTAATTATGTTTTCTGGAGTTGCTAGTTCATTGCTTAAATGTCTACTCTGAATATTAGTTTGGGAAATTAAAACTTTTTTGTGAATGGTTACTTTATTGTAGACATGTCCTATAACTTCATTCAATTGCCTCATTAAAAGTTTAGGTTAACTGTAATTTTAACATACGTAAATTAAGTGACATTGAGACTACTACTAGTTATTTTATATATTTTCTTTGAAATTATTTTTCATACTACTTTGCCAGTGGTAAAATAGCAGGAACCCAAACATTATGTTATATAGTTAGGCAAATATACTTAAGACTTAAAACAATTTTTATGGAATAAAGAATCACAAGATGTTTTTGTTGAGGTGTCAATGATAGATACACATTTGAAGACCATTTAGTCTGTTGTTTTACTAACATTTAGCTTTATCGAATTAAGCAATGAAATCATGAATTAATATGAAAAAACATCCCATTGCTTTAAAAAATAGACTCTTTGAAAATGGAGTTGGATTTCTGTAAGGAATATAAATGTACAGCAGGTAGAATGTAAATGTTACATTAATGTTGTCTTTGTGATAAACTCATTAGAGTTGATCAGTACAGGAAGCTGTAGAACCTGGGTTGGGGAGGTTCCTTGCAGTGTCTCTAGTGCTGTGATGCTGAACAGGTCACGTTGCTTTCCTCCTGAGAATGTAAGGAACATAAGCAACACGGTGTTACTGTTCTTATCACTATCAGTAGTAAGAAATAGTCTGCTGCAGCTAGAACCATGACATATGCCCCAGTTGCCTTTGCAACACTGTGCCTTCCTCAGGACTGTGTTTGACAGAGTACCTGAGACACTGTTGAGTACCGTGATTACTGTTGATGGATTTAAAGGGAGAGCGCCTGGTCTCCTGTGTAGGCTGATGAGGCCTGCCTGGCTCCAAATCCAAAAGCCCACATGGAAGAGAGTGTCTGCCATTTCCTTGATAGTGTTGATATAATTGTGCTGTGTGTGCTTCACTGGGTCTCACATTTTATTACAATTAACTCGGCCTTTTACTAATTTTAGTGGATTCGCTTTGACATTTTAGAAGGAGACGTAAAAGCAGAAACAGTGACAACCATTCCGTCAAAGCATTGCTGTTATCTACTCAGTACGGTTTCTGGTTTCCTCTTATCTTTATAAGAGGCATTACCTGGAAGGGACACCGTGTAGGTGATGGGCTATATTTGGCAAATTTCACGTGAAAAGCTGCCTAGGTATTTCCAAGACAGAACAATTAATAAAAATAAAAATCAGCCACTGCCTTTACTGTTATGTAGACATTTAGTACATTTCTCTAATATGTTTTTATTTCTAATATATTAATTAAAAGTAAATACTGTAAATTTTCCCTTTTTTACTATGATCAGGAGTTTAATATTTCACAAAATGGAGTTTTGTGAAGGGAAAGAACTGCCACATAACAAAAACCTGTGTGTGAGGTGCTGTCAAGACCTTGACTCACTCTCACATTTTAATCTTCACAAACAGCCCTAAAGTGTCTTCAGTTGTGAGTAGCCTTTATCTGAAGGCTGTGCTTGTACACTTTTCAAGATCAGTATTTGGGGTTAGCAAATACTGATGGCTTCTGAAGTCAATTGCAGAGTGAGCGTAGTGTTTGCCTTTCCGCTCTGGCTGCTGACTCCTGGCTGCGCGGCCTGTGGTGCAGGGCTGTCCCTGTTGTGAGTGGTCAGGCTTTGCTCTCTGTTAGTGATTCTTGCCCTCTCTTTCCTGTAGAGCATCTGTCTGTGTACCCAGGTCTAGCTGTGTCTGCTGGCTAAGGTTCAGGCGTAACTGGATTTGTTAGGAATGTGAATTACATAAGAGAGCAATTGATTTCTAGTTTACAAAGTTACTGTAGAGAATTTAATTTGAATAGAAATATGGCTTTACTGCATGTCACATATAAGTATATGTGTGAAAATTATTTTCAGCCAATACTCACTAGTGTTTCTTGCAAGACATTTTAAAGAATACTAAGTGTCTTAGTAAAAATGAAATCTGATGAATTAAAAAAAAATTCTTGACACTAGTAGTATTAACTTTAGAATTATACCATTTGGAAGATGTGTTATTTTTAAGGCTACAGTAGTATATGTCTGGAATTTCTTATTAATTACTTGCAATTTCTAACTATGCTGCTACAAACCTGCAAATCCCAGAATTTGGGAGAGAAAACCAAAGGGATTCCTTTGTTCCAGGTGTGAGGCTAGCTTGAGCTACAGGAGACCCTGCCTGAAACAACAAAAGTTTAAAAAACTTTGCTACAATTATTCTTAATTTTTGTATTAAATTTATGTGAGAAATGTATCCTTTAATTTTTTAGGCTTATTTGTTTTTGCTTTATGTGTATGAGTGATTTGCCTGCATGTATATTTGTACATTTGGTGCCTGTGAAAGCTAACTGAGGATGAAGATCCCCTTGTGACTGGAGTTACAGAAGGTTGTGAGCTACCATGTGGGTGCTGGGAATCAAAGTTGGGTCCTCTGAAAGAGCATCCAGTGCTCTTAACTACTGAGCTATCTTTCAGCCATCATCTTAGTATAATAGCAAGTTAAAATGAAGTTAGTGATTGACAGAGATTTCCCCTTACTTCAATATAGTAATTTAATTGTTGCCTACTAACTTTCAGTGGTGCATTGAAAAGAAGTATAACAACCTTTGGCTCTCACCCACTGAGTGGGTCTGGGCTGCTGAGAACCCTCAGAAGCTAAAGCAGAAGTCTAGATATGTGCAAACAGTTAGTGGGGTGTGTGGTATTGTCCTGTCTGTTCTAGAACTCACGATGTAAACCACAGGCTACTGCCACATTTTGATGGGTGTGTAAAATTATTTTTGTCTACAGCAGTTCATGATTTTAGCAGGAGTATATCAGGTGGAGCAGGGAGCTGAGTGGGAACTAGCAACATGGGAGGATGGAACACCTGACAGCGCAGGTCCGGCTTCCTTCCTGAACCCAGGGCAGGAAGTGGTGAGTGGTGGGTCCAAGACCTGTAGATCTTCTGGACGCTGGGACGCCCTGTCCTGCTAGAGCAGACCCGAGTAGCAGGGGCTGCTGTCTCCAGGCTGCCGTGTGTTGGTGAGCTTCTTCATCTTCATCTGCATCAGACACTGTTGTGTTACAGCCCTGCTCGAATGCTCTGTGTGCCTTTACACTAAACACATACCAGTGATGAATTTATGGTAGGAGACAGTTAATATTAGCTATGGTGAATACAGATGTGTGTTCCTATTTACTGATGCCTTTATTTGGGAGTGAAGAGTTAAGCTCTGCATTACTGTAGATTTGAGGAAGAAAGCCAGCAAACTGATGTATAGCACTGCTGAAGTCTACCAATTACTTTTTAATTGGTATTATAGACCTCATTCTAAAACCAGAGTGTTTTATTTTCCTCAGTGTGAATGTGCTGTATGAAGTTTCTCTAATTGATTTGCTGTGCCCATTCCGTTTGATGTATCATTTTTCACAATATTTCATAATTTGTGCTCACTTCTAATGAACAGAGTCGTTAGGACAGGCATGTCTAAGTGCAACTGACAGCTAACATTAGGTGCCAGATGCAGTTTATAAAGCTATGTAGAACTGTGGAGAACAGTTTAAATAAATTAGCACCTGTACATTAGTCTCACTTGCTGGTAATTTATAAGCGAATCAGTAGAGATGACATTTAGGTAAGTCATTGATCAAGTTAACAGCTGCAGACCCACTGCCCAGCTGGGATATCTAATTAATAGAGATTGCATTCCTGACCCGGTGCTTCTCCTGGGCTAAGCTTGCAGTTCGTTTGTACTTTTGACTGAAGCCTGGGAGTGTGGTCAGATAGAGTGCCTTCATTTTAGGAAACTGCAGAATTACCAATATTATGGTTAAAACAAAAATTACACATTTGAAAAGGGATGTTTACTAATGATGTTAACCTTATCACTTAAATTATTGCAGTTTACATTCTTTGTCTTTTTGATCGGCCCTTTTTTGGGGGAGTTGGATTAGACATCCATGTCATACTATAGTGTACTAAATATGAAAAGGGTTTTTGTGTGCTTAAACTAAATATCTGTTCTGTGTGTGTGTGTGTGTGTGTGTGTGTGTGTGTGTGTGTGTGTGTTGGGAAGGGGAGGGCAGCCAGACATTGAACCTAAACTTTATATGTAACAATTTCTTAACATGTGACATTAGTTTAAAACATCAAAGAATTTTGCCAGTTTAAATTTATACAAATTGGAACTTCAGGTAAGAACTATTTAGAACGCACAAGAAAACACCCTTTGTTTCCTGTTTCTCTAGCTAATGCTTTCTTTGGATGAATTTAAAACTGGCAGCCGTAATTGTAGAATAGATAGAGGTTTTGTACTGTTTTGGTATATGTACATATGTAGTGGAGTTTGTTGAACAGCGGTGGATGTAATGAAGACCATGCCCAGAGTCTGATTCTTACATGGAGTCCCTTAAAATGCCCGTTAGAAGTCAGAAACAGACAGGTGTTTGGCCAGCAGTGCCATTAGAGGCTTCTTGAAGAATCATTAGCAGAGTTCCAGCTGACAATCCCAGTTTTCTTTGCGTGGAAGATTTGTTATTTCCTAGTTTAAGTAAGTATCTTGAATGTAGATTGCTTAGGAAAATTACGACATTTTGGTTAGTTCTGTAGTAGTTGATGAACGTGATCCAGTTAGACTTAAATCACAATTTAGAAATGAAGTACCTACCCCTTTTTTAAGACACTTGAGGGACTTACTCTGTCATGACTGCTAACTCCACCAGCTCTGGGAGCCATTGTGCAGTGGAAGTGCTCATGAGCAGAGCATTTTCTTCCTCACTGTCCTGGATGGGCTTCGGGCTGGCCAGACTTACCTATCATGATAGTGAAATTTTATAGTATTTGTTATGCCAATATAGATGTTTCGGAGGAACATAATCTTTATCCTAGTTAAAATTTTTATTTGTGTTGTCACTTGAGTTTTTGATCTTAGCCATTTAGATGGGTATAAGAAAATCTCAGGGTCATTTTGATTTTTATTTCCTTGATGACTAAGGATGTTGAGCATTTTTAAATATTTCATCTTTAAGTACATCTTTAAGTATTTCACTGCCATTTGATATTCCTCTATCAAGAAATCTGTTTAACTCTGTACCCCATTTTTTAATTGGATTACTTGATTTGTTATATATTCTGGATATTATCCCTCTGTCAGATATAGGGTTTGTGAAGATCCTTTCCCAGTCTATAGCCTGTTGTTTTGTTCTGAACAGTGTCCTTTACTTTACAGAAGCTTTTCAGTTTCATGAGGTCCCATTTATTGATTGTTGATCTTAAGAGCTTGTGCTGTAGGTGGGGTCAGGAAGTTGTCTCTTGTGCCAATGGGTTCAAGGCTCTTCCCCACTCTTTCTTCTAACAGGTTTAGTGTGTCTGGTTTTATGTTGAGGTCTACATATGCTGTAGAGGATGTGGAGAAAGAGGAAGCCCCATCCGTTGCTTTGGGAATGTAAACTTGTACAACCACTTTAGAAATCTATCTGGTGCTTTCTCAGAAATTAGGAATAGTTCTACCTCAGGATCCAGCTATACCACTCCTAGGCATATCTCCAAAATATGCTCAAGTACACAAGGACATTTGTTCAACCATGTTTGTAGCAGCTTTATACATAATACCCAGAATCTGGAAACAACCCAGATGTCCCTCAGTTGAGGAATAGATACAGAAATTGTGGTACATTTACCCAGTGGAATACTACTCAGCAATTAAAAACAAGGAAACCCTGCTACTTCCAATGCCCTCTTTCTTCTTTATCTTCTTGCTAGGCCACAGAGGAGGGCATTGCAACCAGTCCTGAAGAGACCTGATTAAGCTAGGGTCAGATGGAAGGGGAGGAGGACCTTCCCTATCAGTGTACTTGGAAAGGAGCAGGGAGGAGATGAGGGAGGGAGGGTGGGATTAGGAGGGAATGAGGGAGGGGGCTATGGCTGGGATACAAGTAAATAACCTGTGATTAATATAAAAAAAATAAAAATTATTTAAAAAATGGGAAAAAAAAAAGGAAAACATTGCAGGCAAATGGTGGGAACTAGAAAAGATTGTCCTGAGTGAGGAAACCCAGAAACAGAAAGACACACATGGTATGTACTCACTTATAAGTGGATAGTAGACATATAACATAGGATTATCATGCTAAAATCTGTACACCTAAAGAAGCTAATCAAGAAGGAGGACCCTGGATAAGATGCTCAATCCTCATTCAGAAAGGCAAAAGGGATAGACCTTGGAAGATGGAGAAAACAGGGAATAGAACAAGAACCTACCACAGAGGGACTCTGAAAGACTCTACAGTGTATTAAAGCAGCAGTGTATTAAAGCAGAAGCTGAGACTCATGGCCAAACTTTGGGCAGAGTGCAGGGAATCTTATGAAAGAAGGAAGAGACAGAAAGACCTGGATGGGACTGGAGCTCCACAAGGAGAGCAACAGAACCAAAAAAACCTGGGCCCAGGGGTCTTTTCTGAGACTGACACTCCAACCAAGGACCATTCATGGGGATAACCTAGAACCCCTGCACAGATGTAGCCCATGGCAGTTCAGCCTCTAATTGGGTGCCCTAGTAAGGGGAACAGGGACTGTTTCTGACATGAACTCAGTAGCTGGCTGTTTGATTAGCTCTCCCCGCCCCCTGAGGGGGCACCTCACAAAGCCACAGAGGAAGACACAAAGCAGACAGTCCTGATAGGCTAGGGTCAGAAGGAAGGAGAGGAGGACCTCCTCTATCAGTGGACTTAGAGAGGGGCATGGGAGAAGAAGAGGGAGGGAAGGAGGGGTTGGGAGGGGCTAAAGGGGGGCTACAGCTGGGATACAAAGTGAATAAACTGTAATAAATGTTTGATAACAGCTTTCTGTCCTCAACCATATTTATTATTCTTTGTAACAATTACTTTATTTGAAATAACTACCTGGGTGTGGTACTCACTTGGGCCCATTATTTGTAAATTTAAATAATTATCTTCAGTGTAGGTTGCTTAGATAAAATTTTGGGAGGTGTGCCTGCTGGAGGAAGTGTGTCGCTGGAGAAAGGCTTTGACATTTGAAAAACTCACCATTTCAAGTTCACCCTCTGCTTTATGCTTGTGGCTCAAGATGCGCACCCTCAGCTTCCCGCTGCCGTTGCCAGGTCTGCCCCTTGCTGCCACATTTCCCTGCCACGACAGACCCTTATCTCTTTGGAACTAAAAATCAAATAAACTCCTTGTATAAGTTGTCTTGGCTCGTGGCATGGAAGCAGTTGAAGGATTGAGAGAGTGGTGAGGCTGGACAGAAACCTCTGGAAAGAGGGCTGTTATGGGAAGTAGCATTGCCTAAGGACAGGCTTGGGTTGGGACATGAGAATTGTATATTGGTCTAGGTGCTGCCATAATTTGTGCAGTCTATTTAGATGGCTTGTTCACATTAGTTTGCTCACAAAGGTCACAGCAATTGGTAAGTTAAGGAACCCTTGTGTAGCCGTAAGTCTTGTGGAGACAACAGTGACAGGGTGGGGAAGAGGATGTTTCTTTGACAGAAATGACAGAGCATGGAGAATGGAGCACATGACACTCCATGTAAGGAAAAGTAACTTGAGCCGGAGGTTTACAGGGGCGCACCTGCTTCAGTTCTGGAGCGCTGCATGGCTGTGTAAAAGGGGGAGTGGAACTGCAGTGTGGTAGGCTGTAAGCACAGGCCCTGGCTAGAATGGAGGAACTGAGTGGAAAGAGAGCCAGGTGGGAAGTGCTGCTGTAGCAGCAAACTGACCGTTTGGCTACCTCAATGTTCTATGTGATGGCAGCTCCTGTATATGACAGTACAGATTCTTTTGTCTCCTGACAGAATGAAATTGGAGGCCATATCTTAACTCCTATTTCTAAACTGTCAACTGCCTAGAACCAGGTTGGAGTAAATTTTTCTTGAATACACCTTACCAAGGTAAATAGTTCATTTCTTTGGGAATTTTCTTGTTAATTTTACTGGTTAATGGCTGTGTGCCTTTAAAGCCAGTGAAGATGAAGTCTGTACTCTGAGCATGCTGGAAGAGCATATGTCAGGATTAACTCAGGTATCAGCTCTGACTCAAGTGGTTTTGGACTGTGTATTGTTACTTAACTGAGGATTCATCTGTAAAACAGAGTTAATAAATACATGAGGTATCCTTAAAGTAATATGAGGAATACGATGGTTTCTATAAACTGGAGATTTTGTATTTATGTAACATTGAGTGCATAGTTGGCACTGCCTTTTAAAGGTATTTTAGCCCTACAACCAGCAGCCAGATCACTAGTGATGGCGTCTGAAACACACAGGTTCTGTGCTTTTCTTTCTCCATCCTGTTCTTGTTCATTGCTTCCTTTCTCTGCAGTATAATGAAAGTCAAGGTTTTCCCATTTATAGCACGTACTGTTCTGCCCAAAACTGTTCCAAACACCACACTAACGAAAAATCTTGTTCTTATTCATTATTTATTTAAAAAATGAATTCACTTACATTTTAACAACTGTGTGCTAAGTGGTAGTTAAGTGAACCCAGAAAGCAACAAAATTATTTTCTCAGTAAAGCCAGTGGGTCCTTTGTTTGCTTCAGAATTTGTGGGGGGAAATCTGCATAGAATACCCATAGGAGCCAAATGGGCATAATAGGTTAGGTCATGTCAGGACTGTCCTCTGCATGCTAAGCACATGCAGGCAGCATGCTGAGAACTTTCTTTAATATTTGGGATGTTGCTAACTTGATTTACAAACAATTGGCTTGTTTTATTTACCGTTCTCTCTCATTCTATTTATTATCTATTACCCACCTTTTTTTATCTTTTAGCTAGATTATATACTGGGTTTCTCTCTTTAAGGTAGAGCCACTTTTCACTTGAATTTCAGAATACTTCCATCATGCTCTTTGTTCACTTGTTCTTATGTTTGAAGAGGTGTTTTTAAACTGCCCTCTATCAGTTAACTTTTTTTTCTGACCAGTTCACGAACCCCAAAAGACCAGGAGTAACTAGACTCCGCTGTAAATACATGAGGTTCTTTTTATTACGAATTACAAGCTGCAGCTTGGGTCCACACCCCCCACTGCCAAAGCGGTGGGAGCCGAGAATCCCGTGCCCAGGTTAGTTGGGTGATTTAAAGATTCTGGTCCATCCCAGCATGCCCAAGGCAGGGGCAATTCCTGCCTGGCAAGCATCTATTGGTCAAGATGCTACATTTTGAATTGATTGGCTATAGGAAGGTCTGCAGACCTTAATGAGCTGGTGTCCCTCCCAAGGGGAATGGGCCAGTTTCCTAGCAACTGTATCTTAGTGGGTGGGGAAAGAATGCAGTAAGGCGGTCCTTCCCCTCAAGGCTAGACTTCTCCACCCGCATAGTTCAGGCCTTAATAATGGCTGCTAATTTTTAATCTTTTCAGTCTCTCACTTTCTCATGATTTTTCCACTTCTTACTATGCTTGAGCAGTATAAAAGTGTGATGGAATTCTTGCGTTTCCGTTTCCCTTTAGGGGTATTCAGTGATCACGTGATTTAGTCAGTGTTGTGCTTTAAGGTGATGCCAGCGATAGCCTGCTGCTCATTGGAGGATGAATGGCGTGTAAGCTGACAGGCGTACTTAATCTTCTGTGCCTGTGCCGTTGTAGCCTGGGCCTTGCCGCAATGCCGAGAGCCTTGGAGCCGCGTTGTGGATGTGAGGACAAGGCCTCACAGATACTTCAGGCCAGCCATGGCTTTCTTCAGACAGGTTGGGTGTGGGGAAATCTTAAGTTTTTGACATTTTTTTTCTACCTTTTAACTTTGAAATGTTTCAAATTTCCATGAGATATGTTTATTGAATACATGCTATTCATATAGCTAAATCTGACAGTGTTTTTCACATTTTCTTTGCCTCTGTGTAGAATAATTTTGAGTTACCCTTGGAAAATCAGGTTTTACAAGCTGAACTCCTCAACACTGAAGTAGATATACCTTTTATGCCAATGTCTCCTACAGTACAATTTTCACTTCTAATATAACAATTCTATAATGTCATTTATGTAAATGGTCTATATTTAAATTTTCCAGATTGTCCTTAGTTGTCTAGTGTTTTAGATTCTAGACCCCCTGCTCAGTTGTTAGATACTCTGGAGTTGTGCAGTTGAGCTTGCTTCCTCACACTCAGATGTAGAATGCATGAAAGAAATCCTTAGCTGGGATACCCTTTCATCTTCACCCTGGAAAGTGCGCAGATTCTCCACTGTTGATGATGTGACTGTCCTTTACTTCCTTAGTAGTTCCATTAGAACTCTTGTGAAATTAACTTTTCTCTTTTTCCCTAGCACGTAATCTGGAGGTATGGAGGTTTGAATGAAATGTTGTCATAGTGTCTGGCATTTGAATACTTGATGCCCAGTTGGTGGCACACTTTCAGAAGCTTAGGAGATCTGGCCTTGTTGAAGAAAGTGTGTCCCTGGAGGTGGGCTTCAAGAGTTAAAAGACTTGTGCCATTGCTAGTTTGATCTTGCTTCATGCTTGTGATTTCAGATATGAACTCTGAGCTGTTGTACTAGTTGCCATGCCTTACTACTGCCATGATTCCCCCTAATGATGGTGGTGATGGACTTTTATCCCTTTGGAACTTTGTCATAGTGTTTTGTCACAGCAATGGGAAAGCAACTAACAAAGTAGGGTAATATTTCAGCCTGAGTTTTCTGGTCCTTGATGACCTGTCAGCAAGGGACTTGGTGATCTTTTCCTGAATTATGACTGACCTGGAAATTGTAAAGTAATGGGCTTTCTACCTGTGCCATCTCTTCTACTTTTATACTTGGTACTGCTTGTTAAGCAGTTTTCTCTTTCTCTCTACCCTGCCTCTAGTGTGTATGTGTACCTGCCTACTAGACTTACATATTTGTACTCCTGCTTATTGAGTGTGCTGTAGGGCATTGTCATTCTTTGTTCAGATTGTCCTGGGGGTGGGGCTGGTGTCATTTGTCCAAGCTCTGGTGTAAATGGGAATGAGCCAGGAGTCTCCGGAGACTTGTGTGGTGGGAGAGCACATCTGCAGTGGAGGACTCGTTTGAAAAATGCAGGTTAAAGTCTCAGCAGGACCAGGGTTGGTCAGTTTAGAGTGCATGTCCAGTGTGAATGAAGGCCCATGTTCAGTCCTCAGGATCAAGGTAAAATCTCAGGGTAAAACACCAAGGGAGCCATGGTGGCCGCCTGCTTGAGTGGAACTGACCCCAGATGTATGTGTTGGGAGCTCTGTCCCAGCTGAGGGCTGTTGAAGGAGATGGTAGGACTCTTAGAGGCAGGGCCCTGCTAGAAGAAGTAGGTCCTACAGGCTGTGAGGCTGGCAAGCCTTGTCCCCAGCCCTTTAGTTGTTTCTCTCTGCTTCCTGGCCACCATAAGGTAAAAGTCTCTGCCCCACTTTCCAGCATGATATTCTGCTTCTGCTTAGAGCCAAAACAGTGGATTTGGCACACCTTACTGAAAGGATGAACCAAGATAAATCTGTCCTTTAAACTGTTTCTTTCCAGTGTCAGTGAATGATGAAACGCAAGCCTGCTTGTTGCAGTGTTCTGCCCTGGCCTGGAGTTGGAATGACGACCCTTGAGCGCAGGCCGCAGGGTTGGATAGCAGCACCTCTAGTTCGCACTTGCAAAGGCGGACTTCTTGTGATAGCCCATCCTAGGAGTGGTACCCTTGATGTTGGCACTTGAAAACTGTCAGTAGCCAGGTTAATAATTACCTGTTTTGGGATGTTTAGTAATTTTGCTTTGCCATTTGAACTGATAAAACATATATGAAATCCTAGTCCAATGTATGGTATACAGTAAGCATTTCATAACTTGGTATAAATTGACTGTGTTTTCATAACAGTTGTTAATTAACATTTGTATATGTTTTCAGAGAGCTATTGCTTACCTTTTCCCAAGTGGTTTGTTTGAGAAGCGAGCCAGGCCAATAATGAAGGTAATCCGAAATACTTATTAAAGAATGTCTTTTATGTGTTATACAGGCTGCCTAATAACACTTTACATTTATTTTACAGCATCCTGAGCAAATTTTTCCAAAACAAAGAGGTAAGTTTGCTCAAGACTGAGATGATTCGTCTTGTTTTTTGTTTACTACAGTTTTGGGTTACACATCAGCAGTTTCTCACAGTGGATGTGACATAGGTCAGAAATAATCTGTATAATAATTAGTGGCCTGCGTTTGCAGATTCTGCGTAGGATAGGAAAGTTAGATCAAGTTAAAGCTTGTGTGTGTGTTAATGACACACTAATTACTTGCCTTCTGCATCCCACTCGGCATCTGTAAGAAAGCTTTTGGGGGTGTAGATCTGCTGATGACTCATTCATCTCTCATTTCTGTGAAATCTTCCTGTTCTTCTTTTTTAGAGACATAATTTTACTGAATATAGTGTTAATCCTTTTTGTTCTTCTAGCTCCTTGCCTTAGCCTTTTGTGTAGAGAGGGGTCACAGGCCTGTTCTGTTGGCTCCACTCTACTTACACTCTTTCTGTCCTAGTGCTTCATTTATTCTTTTAAAGTAGCTTTAAACGTGTGTGTGTGTCTGTGTGTGTGTGTGTGTGTGTGTTTAGGCATCTGCATAAGCATACAGGCATGCACACATGGATATCTGCAGACAACTTGGAATAATTGGTTCTCTGCTTGCACCAAGTAGGTTCCTGGGCTCAAACCTGGGTCATCAGACTTGAGGGCAGATGCTTTACTCACTGAGCCCTCTCTTTGCTCTTTCAAGTAACTTTTATATCGGATTTGTTATAAGTATTTTAAATCTCTTTCTAAATGTCCTATATTTCCTATTTCTCATTTCTTAGATGTGACTGATTACAACATATTTAACATTTGTTTCACAGTAGCTTTGGGAAATGAGTGAATGTTGTGTACATGAAGTTTGAAGATGTGCTGTCATTTATAGTGCAAAATCTGTATGAAACACAGTAACTCGTACCTCGTGGCTATTCGGACTAATGTTTGGACTAGCGGCAATTTACTCTTCCCTTTCTTGCTGTCTTCTCTTTGCTCCCATTCTTTAGGCTTCCCACCTATTTCTCTCCATCTCTTAGTTCTCTTAGCATGTCTCTAAGAGTTGTGTCTCTTCTGCCCTCTGAGGTCTCTTGGATCCTTGAAATCATACCAGTTTCTCGGTATTATGTTCTCATTATTACTAGCAGCTGGAATATGACACAGAAGCTTCAGGCCACCCTTGCAAAATGCCCATGTGTGTTTTTTGAAAGCACACCAATATTGCTAGACCTGTCTGACATTGCAGCTAAGTGTATTTAACAGTCTTCCTTTAGAAATAGCAGAAGTTCTGCTTTCTGCTGTCAATTTATTGTAGTTTTTATACAATAAGTCAGTTTGTAGGCATTTAGAAAAGTAACAATGAACTTTAGATTTAGATAGATTATGGTAGTTGTACCACTTGGTTTATTGAAAGATGGAAGAATCTAGGTTGAGTTAACGTAAAGCACCTTTCTTGTAAAGTGGTAAAAATATAGGGGAGAATAAAGATACATACCAGGTTGATGACAGAACCAAGAAGGGGCACTGATACTAGACAACCTGGAATTGGAGGAGGCTGTGGATGGTTTAGTGAGACACGAGTGTTAGTTTGTATTGTTAAAACCTGTTGCTCAGTAGTGGCTTTGATGACCTTGAGCCTTTCTGTTCCAAGCACTTAGCCTTGAAAGGTTAGAAAGCAGTGCTGTTAAATAAGGCTAAAGAATTCAAATAATGTGTCATGGTTTTGTAGTTGTAGACACAAACCCAAAGAATATGGTTTCTATGCAGATGGCTACTGAATAGTAATATAATTTTGCATAGTGAAATAAAACATTGAGAAAAAATAAAGTCCCAAGAGTAGAAGTTTTATCAGTTAAGTTTTCTGATTTAAAATCAATAGAACTCTATCACTGTTGGATTAAAGAATCAAAGTTGCAGTTACACACTCTTTGGAAGTATTTCACAGTTCCCATCAAGTTCTGTAGAATATGCTCATTGAGAGGGGGGAAATGGAGAGAGAGAGAGAGAGAGAGAGGGAGAGAGAGAGAGAGAGAATGTGTGAGTGAACCTTGGTCTCCTGTATGCCAGGCAGACAAATGCTTTACCATGAAGCTGTCTGTGGTCCACTATAACATTTTTAAGTGGCAGCCTTCACAGGCTGCTCTAAGAACATAAGCTAGCTAAACCGTCTGAATATAAAACAGTAACGTCATGCAAATTGGAAAACTCTTCTAACATATAACAACAGCATTTATTGAACCTTAGAGTAAGCCAGGCACAATTCTAAGTGCTTCATGTTTTATCTCAAAACTTTCATAACAGCTTTTTTAGGTACAATTATTTGCCCCATTTGCCTAGACAGGAAGTGGCTGGGCATGTAGCTTAGCTCAAGTAGTGACAGGAATTAGATAAAAAGTAAGTAAAACTCCTTACCCCTCATTGCAACCCCTGGAAAAACAGGGTCTCATTGTATATTCTTAGCTAACGTAGAACCTACTATGTAGACCAGCTAGCCTGAAATTTAGAGATTTGCCTCTGCCTCCTGAGTGCACAAGTAGAACACTTTAAGAGACTACCAGAGAGCATTTCTCTCAGAATTTTAAGTATGGCTTAACACCAGTTGATGTATTAATGTAATTCTCTTTTGATTCAAGGAGAAAACATTTACATAGAGAAAACAATTAATAAAATGAAGCCATTTATTTTTGGTAAAAAGGTTTCAACTACAAATGTAAAGAAGCCTTCTTGGTTTGAGTAGGACTTTTCATGACAAAATAGAAACATCAAATCTTTAAATATGTCATTAAATCCCATTGCATTCAGATACAGCATACATCAGTTATCAACAGTTCTTTGGCAGCTTAACCATTATAATTTTAGAGGAAACACACAGGCCTGGGTGTTTATGCAGCTCAGCTGTAGATGCCTAGCATCCCCAGCACCATGTACACAATAACTGTATTAAAAGAATAGGTCAAAACCAAATAATTAGGGAAATTAATGGCACACAGGACCATGTGGCAAATTCAAAGCCACAGGAGACAAAAGCTACGGATGTAGATCAATGATGAGGAGCACACCTAGCATGTGCAAGGCTCTGGGCCCGGTCCTTAGCAGCAGAACAAACTACAGGAATGCCAGGAAGTCCAGTTACTGTTCATAGATTATGGTTGCTTGCCGAGAAAAACTGATAAAGTGTAAGCAAAAACCTGTATTGGAGCATTACTGTTAAGTTATTATTTGGATGTCTGAATTCACAACATTAAAATGGAATTGTTCTGAAAATTTTAAGTCATGTTCTTTATAAAAGTGCTTATGCCTCAGAGGAGCTGAGACTGAAATGTAAAACAGGGAAATTATGTGAGGATATGGCCACCCAGTGACACAGTAACGTTATAGTGGCCAAAATCATACAAGGGAAAAAAATCATGGGGTTTGATATGGTGCTAGCCCATGAGTTTGCTTTTTTTTTATTTGGGGAGATACAAACCATCTTAGAAAAACTATGGTAGTGCATGTTTATATATGCGTGTAGATGTGGGAAATTTTGTGGTTTTTAATCCATTTAAAAAAATATTGGCCATGATGTTTCCAGACAATGAAATCTAAATTAAGACATTAACATATGCCAAATTCTGAAGCCAAAACTGGCGATTCACTCTTACAGTCCCAAAACTCAGAAGGTTGAGGCCGGAAGATTACCAGGAATCTGAAGTCAGCCTAGGCCACAGAAAGAGGTACTATATCAACCTTAACCATCTCCCACCTTAAAAAAAAAAAAAAAAAAAGGCAATCAAAGAAAATGTACTCTTTAGAACCATAGACAGATGATACAGCTAGTAATATTTTATTTTATAAGTCTGAATGTGCCTGTGTGTATGTGTGCCACATTCATGCAGTGCCATGGAGGCTGGAAGAGGGCATCAGCCCCTCTGGTACTAGAGTTATATACAGTTAAGAGCTGCCGTGTGAGTGCTGAGAACCAAGTCCTGAGGCAGAGTTTTCCTGTGCGACCTAGGCTGGCCACAAAAACTCAGATCCTCCTTTCAGTGCTTCAAGTGCTGGGATTACACCCAGGTAAGGTTCAGAAGTACCTCAGCAGCGAGCAGACAAAAGACTGGGATTTGGTGTCTCAATTTGTCCGGTGGTTATGAAAGGAATCAGCTATGACTCCTTCGAGGCCCCTTCTGTTGGTGGCTGCTTTAAGCTCTGAGTGGTTGGTGATGATGGCGTTGGAATAAATGACAGGACAAGCAGATGAGCTGCAGTGGACCTCCTTTGGAGTCCGGATGTAATCACTGCCAGTTTTCACCTGGAAGATGTGGGACCTGAGTATTTTATTCTAATAAAGTGATTTGAGTTTTCTTATAAGATTTTATTTTAAACAAATGAAAAATCTATTTTTTAATAAAATCTATTTTATTTTTAAATAAAAATATTTAATAAATATATCGTTTTATGCTAATTGATAAGAAACAGTAACTCCTAAACATTTACATATAAAATATGCTAAATAATGAATTTTGAGTATGAATACTTTTGATATTTTAGACACTTTTGATATGCTAATCTGAATCACAAGTGTATCCCATATTGTAGTTAGACTCAAAGTTTGCTTTATCTCTGCATGTTTGTTTTTATTAGCAATCCAGTGGGGAGAAGATGGCCGTCCGTTTCATTTCCTCTTCTATACTGGCAGACAGTCATACTATTCATTGATGCATGTGAGTATCTTCGTTATAAGCTATACGGCTCTTCTGGAGGCTTCTTCTGTGTCAGCGATCTCAAAATGGGCTTGTTGGAGTGAGACTGCTAGGAGAGGCCCCTGTGCTGCCTCTGCTACTGCATCAGAATGTTCATCCGTAAGAGAAAGTCGAATGTGCACAGGTTCAAGTCCTCTCTGAGCCTGGTGCAGCCGGGCCTGTCTGCTTCCAGACAGGCCCTGCTTCACTCCTGCTACCCCTGTTAAAGTTGGGCCTTCCATTGGCCAGTGCAGTGTGCGCCAGAGTCTGGGCCACAGCAGGCCAGGTGCTGATGTCCTGCCGTGCTTCGAGTATACTAGGAAACTTGTTTACTGCCATCAGAGAGAGTTGTTTGATAGTGTGCGAATTTGAGGGCAGTCCCCAAAACTGAGAAAAAAGTTGGATGCCAGTATCCATTTTTTAAAAGACAGAACCATTTTATTTTTAGAACATAATGTCAAGTTCTGTTTTATCCATAATGTGATTTTTAAAGCTATAGAAATATTTATGGGGCTTTCCCCATCCTCGGTCAGAGGCTGTAGCCGCTGCACTTACTCCTCAGCCTTTGGACTATCTGCTGTTTACTTGTGCTTCACAAACCCAAAGGACAAAATCCCACTTGTCGGGTACATTTATTTCTGAGGGAAAAAAGAAAACCTTCTTTTCACTTTTTGTTGACCTTGGGCAAATGAGCTTCTTGCCCTGGCAGAAATGAAATGAATGACAAATGTAGAGTGTGTCTTTGCTGAGTAATGGGGCTGTGCTCCAGCTTCCATGGAGTCTCCGCGCACAGCCTGCGGCTGCCCAAGGACCCCTGCTGCTCATTTAAATAGGTATGTCAAATCTGCCTCCAAACGCTGCTGGTTTGATCTGTGGTAATATTTGTGAAGGTTCCATATGGACTTGAGCCCCCTGCAGTGCTAAGAAATAATGTACAACGCTTCATGGTGCAGACGCAAATTTCCCTGAAAAGGGATGCAGTGCTGCGCTTTAGCTGTCGGAGGGGATGATGGAGCTGACGCGCTAGGCCTGTCAACTTGTTACACGGATGGGTTGCACGCAGCGAAGCTGTGGAAAATCTGTGCCTTTTAACTTTTCTACTTAATCACGGTTGTAGCATTGCCTTTAGACTGTATGCTACATTAATTCTCTTCCTGCCTTCTGCCTTCATCCCAAGTTTCACGGAAAAAAGTAAAGCACACAGGTCTCACAGAGGAGCCTTATCAAACAGCTGTCATCTGGCAAGCCATTTGCATTTGTTTTGGCTGAAATGGAGCAACCCAAGGGCAAGATATTCTGTTGCATTCCATCATAATGAAGAAATTACACATTGTGTAAGAGGTGGCTTTATTTTTAGTTTGCTTGTGTGCTTTAAAAGGTATTGCTCTAGAAACTGATGAGATAGAATTTTACCATACTTTGACCAAAATGTCAAATTATATATGACTAATAAGAGCTCTTCCCCTGGACCGGGCTGGGTTTTATTCCTCATAGAAGAATTCTTTGGGCATTTAAATATTGTTAACTCAGGAAATTCTAAATGTTGGCCAGGTACATCAGCATTACTTACAGCAGATGCCATTAATTAGAGCTGCAGTCACACCCATGTCGTCTCTTAAAGCATACAAATCAGCAGCGTCTGAGGTACTCGGACTTTGCAATCACAGCTGCATGTTCACGGCTCAGCCTGCAGAAACACTTTCATGCTGAAGTGAGCACTGCACACCACAGCCAACTGAAACAGACCAGTTCGCAGGCTTGCTCTCCTTTGTTCTCTAACGTCCTGCATGGGGATATTTTCCCTCTGTCCCCAGGCAGCACGGGAAACAGCCTCTGTAGACTGGCTGACTGCAAAGCCTCAGGAATGAAGCTGTGTTGCTACCATTTGGTTTTGCCAGTACAATTTTTCTGTGAGGATGACAGGGAAAAAGACACTCAGCCAAACAGCCTTTCTTATTCATGTCTGTGACTGGCTGTTATTGTGTGAGGCAGGGCAGTCCATGGTCAGACTTTTGACAAGGAAACTGATCTCATGCCTCTGTGCAGCTATGTGAGGAGACCTTTCTGAGTTCCATTAACCTTTCTTATTGCCTGCAGTCGAGCTGAGTCTTTTTAGTATAGAAGGCTGTTTGCATAGTAAGTATGTATACCTCTTTATAACCAGTCTAAGACAGCCCTGATGCACACTGCATTTAAGAACAGAGTATAAGCTAGGCATGGTGAGACATATCTTAATCCCAACACTGGGAAGGCAGAGGCAGGTGGATCTCTGAGTTTGAAGCCAACCTGGTTTACATAGTGAGTTCTAGACTAGACAGGACTATATAGAAAGATGCTGCCTTTTAAAAAAAAAAGAGTAAAAGCAGTATATATCTTGGCATGCATGACACATGCATATAACCTCGGCATTTATACGGCAGGGGCAAGAGGATTGCTGCAAACTCAAGGTCAGTCTGGTCTGTCTGCCATCAGAGAAATTTAGCAAGACCCTGTCTCAAATCTAAAAGAGGGGGCTAGTATATGATTCTTTAGTGGATACTGTTTCCAGTTCATGTACAGTTGGCTCATCAATTTTTTAGGAAGTAGTGAAATTTTTGAGAAAATGTGACAATGAAAAGAAGCATGTAGCTTATTTGTTCCTATCAGTAAATGAAACATGATGGAAACATGTAAAGTGAAGGAAATCTTTCTGATCTGTGGGATGCTCCTACTTTGTGTCATACTCTGAGGGTTCATTTATAGGTCAATTGGACTTCTCCAGTTAGCAAGATGTACATATTTAATAAAGAAGTATAAAACAATCTTGACACAACTTCTTAAACAACAAAAAGTGGTTTCAAAAGGTAAGAGACTTTCTGGGTTTTGCAGAGTGGCATTGAATAGCTGAAAGGGCCTAGCATTGCCTGGACCTGCCTTCTTTACTGAAAATTTATGGTTTCCGTTCCCTCAGCAGCCATTTAAACAGTAAGACATGTATACTCCTCAGGCATGAGAAGCTGCAGCCTAGATTTCAAGAACAGAAGGAAAGAGAGAAAATAAAAGAATTTTCCTGAAAAAGCTGAGCAAAGTTATAGGACAGAGAAGAATTTCTAAGGATGTTTTATGTGTTTGTTTGAAAAAAGAAAGTAGGGCATGGCTTGGTGGCACACCACTTACCTAATAAATGTGAGGCTCTGGGCTCTCTCCCTAACACTGCGAAATGGAATTGCTATAGAGCAGATATGCAAGCCATGGCATATCTGTACGAGAGACCCTGTATGTATGACTCAGTGAGATGGTCAGAGGGCTGGACCAGGAGTGTAGGCTGCTGTGGCCTGTCGCCTCCGCCCTGCTTTCCCGGAACAGCGTAAGCCTGCCCAGGATTACTGTCTTGGTGGCAGATGTGGTAATGGACTGTGTTTTGGAGAGCACTTACTAGAAGTTGAGAGTTGTGTTAGGTTTTTGGGGTTTTGTTTTTTGTTTGTGTGTTTAACTTAGCTATGATAACAAGAAGATGTTTCTTTGGCACAATTTTGTGAATTTTAGTCAATGGTAAGCTGACCACTATTCTTTTGGACATGTGCAAAAGGACTGTTCATCTTGCAATAGAGAAGTGAAAAATAAAGAGGACCAGGAGCTATGGTCCCTTTCAGAGTCGATTCCGTAGCTTCCGTTAGGTGTCACCTTCCACCCTGGAAACAATACCTTCATACATGGGCCCTGGGTTGCCGGAGAAAATAGTATCCAGACTGTAACAAAGTCATTTTACTCACTATGGGAGATGGTTATCTGACTGACATGGGGACCCTGCAGGAATTATTTTTGGCTACTTTATTGGGTTCCTTTTCCTACTACCCTTCTCCACCCCAATTCCTTCCAACCTCCTAACACAAGATAGGAGAGAAAGAAGAGTAGAGAGAAAAGAGGTTACTTCCTGCTCCTTGGGGCAAGTTTGATCTTTGTATTCAGGCTATCCCTACCCAGCAACAAGCACTATAGCAGCCAGCAAGAGCAACAGGGGTGGCAGTAGCTGCTCTTGGGTCTCTGGCATTGATAGGCCTCTGCGGGGTCCCCAGAATTCCAAATGTAAACTTGTTTTCAGCTGGCAGGATCACACCCCTGCCAGAGCACAAGACAAATCATGGCTGCTGTAGACATTCTGCAGCAGCCCCATATCCCACACCTGGGATTAAAACAAAAACATGTTCATACAACATTTCTGTGATTTCAAAGAAACCAAAATTCTCACTACGGGGCCCCTTTGTCAGATTTATTTACTAAGACATGGCTGGAGTGCCCTTTCCCTGAAATGCTGTCAAGAAAGAACTTGAGACTTAGTAGACTTTGGAAGTGTTGCATGTTGTACGCCGGGGACGTCTACTAAGAGGGTGCTAGTAAGTACCTCAGGAAAGACTGTGAATAAAGGGATCTGTACGTCTTAAACCTCGAGAGCTATGGCCTGCAGTCCTTTGTACCCATACGCTTTTGATATCTCATGAAACCTATGCTAGGACAGGTTATGCAAAATAGTGAAATCTGTAAATTGTGCTTGCCATCATTACTCAGATACACTTTCTCCAAAGCATGGAGATAAACCCTTGGTTTTAGGCCTGCTATAACTCAGCATTCAGGAATCTTTACATAAGCAGAGCTCACTCAGACCTTTAGGGGAGACCAGACATAAAACTGTGAAAACCAGAGTAGAAACTTAGTATCATGTAGAAACTTCACCTATATTTTGCAGCTAATTTTATAGAAATAATGGAATATTTTCAGAATGCTACTTTAAATTGAAGGAACTTCGTGGCTCCTGACCACCCCTGCCCCCATACACACACACACACACACACACACACACACGGGAAATGAAAGATATTATATGGGGCTGCTGCAGAATGTCTACAGTATATATACTTATACTGTTGGGCTAAATTTAAAAAAGAAGTACAAAGGAAGAATGAAAAGCTGTCATTCTGATCTGTATACGTTTTACATAAACAGGGTCCATTTGCCTTGTGAAAAAGTTACTGGCATTTCAGAGATTCTGCAGGGTTTTTTTCTGACAACTTAAGTTACCCCAGTTCTTCTGCCTCTAGAGTGGGCTGCTTGATTGGGCCACTATAGACAGCAAGCCAGCGTCCTAGGACAAGGTGCTACGGCTTTTGTACTTGGCTTAAATGTTTCTAGATGTTCCTTGTGACCATTTGGTGAATGTTTAAACCTCTTGGATCTTGTGCTGCTGTCTTTAAAAATGGAATTAAAAACAGCCGTGACCAAGTAACTGTTTAACAACTGCATGGAGGGATTGTTTTTAAAAAGCTGTATATCATTTTGGGTGTGTGTGTGTGTGTGTGTGTGTGTGTGTGTGTGTGTTCAGTACTCAGAGGTACCTTTAATGTACATTTTCTTAGTATATGAATAATTTCTATTGTATCGCTTATATACTCAAAGTGTGCATATAGGAAAATAATGTTTTAAAAATAGGATTTAACTTGCTGCCTCTGTTAATTTGATGGGATTATTTCTTTTGGAGTGGTACAGATATTATAATGAATGGCTTTAATTTGAGAAGTAAAAGTCTGTGGGATGCTAGTTGTAAGCATTGGTGTCCTCGCTGCTGGCAGTGGACTTCGCAGAGCGACACATGTGGCGAGGACTCTTGTGGTTTCGTTTTGAATGGTCTTTTGGATAGGTGGACCTTTCACAGAGGGTGGCACAGGTCTGTGAGTCGATTGCAACTTGAGGTACCTCAAAACCTCTCTGAATTACATTGGTGCTTATTTTGTGTAATTTTTGTTTACACCAGCGGTCAAAACACTTGAAGTGATTATTACTGAAATATTAATTCTCTGTGATTCTTTAACAGAGTATGAACTGTCAGTGATTGAGCAGTCTGCAGTGGCAATTACTGTTCTTACTCTTTTGTATGCCAGAGACAACTGACTTTTCCGACGATGCCCTTCCAGTGGACTGGTATTTGTTCCCCTTCCTAAAATTGGAATTTCCACATGATTAGTATAACCCAAACAAATTGTGGAAGGATACTGAGAGTCATACTGCTCAGGCTCCAGGAAGGGTTTTTGGTTTAAGAATTTCTTTTCTCACCCTGAGCATCTGGTATTTTCAAATTAAGGCACCTTCCAAATTTGACTCATACATTATGGAAATCTGGTGGCACAAGGGGTGGATAGGCTTGCTTTGATTTTATGAAATATTAATCATAGCTGTGATTAATGATTCAGCATTTCACATCTGGGTTATTCCTGTCATATTTGAAATTACACTATTAAGTACAGTATATAAGCTTAGTTAGGTGGGGTCATTCTAATTCTCTAGTGTCCCTTAAAAATTAAGTGGAAATGTAATAATATACCAAAAGCTACCAGTGATAATATGTGATGTTGACAGTTCCTGGCATATTTTATGCCCCCAATGATTTTTCTATGCAAATTGGAACACGTTTCTTCAGGGAATTGAAGCTATAGAATTTACTTCCCAGAGAACCGATGTTTTTAGCTAACCACAAGGCAGACTCTGAAGAACCGTTTCAAACACTAAGAGAATCCATGGAAGTAGAACATCAACAGTGCTTTCACTGATTTGACTGTTGGAAGCATTTTTGGCCATTGCTATAGGCTGGGCACTGTGCTAAGTTCTTTGCATTCTTTTTCTTGTGAAAAGAGTGTATGCAGCTGGGAGAGTAGGTCAGGGTAGATGTGCCTGTGTGCTAGAGGCTCTGGAATCATGTCCCAGAACCTCTTGCTTAGGAAGCCCAAGGAGCAGAAAGTTACTGGGTTTTGCCCAGTCCAGACATTGGTCATCAGTGAGCAGAACTCACTGTGGTTGACATTTAATGCACACTTGCCATGTTTTCTTTTACATTTCTTTACAAAATCATGTGTGAGTAGTTATGGGTATAAACATCACCAGAAGGAAATGGTGTCATGAAAGAATGGTCATAGAAAAATATAGACTTAAAGTGAAAATTAGGCTGACAGGATGGCTTGGAGTGAAGGCACTTGCTGAGTTCAATCTCTAAAACCCACGTGGAAATGGAAAGGGAGAGCAGGCTCTGCAGAGGCATCCCCTGGCCTCCCCACATGGAGTCACATACCAGCCACACACATGCTTACACAATAATGCATAGAAATCTGAAAAAAAAAAATTAGTGAAAACTGCTTGAAAGCCATTGAAAATGGTGAATTCACCAGCCTGAATTTTGAGTTGAAACTCAGCTGTGAGGTGTCTTACAGTAGTTACAGTGTTACAGTGGTTAGTGTTGCAGTGATTATAGTAATTACAGCTAGTGTTACCATAGTTGCAGTGTTACAGTAGTTGCAGCGTCACAGTAGTTCAGGTGTCACGGTAGTTACAGTGTTACCATGTTACAGTGTTGCCTATTACAGTAGTTAGTGTTACAGTAGTTGTGGTACCGTAGTTTCAGTGTTACAGTTGGTATAGTGTTACAGTGTCACAGTAGTTATAGTGTTGCCGTGGTCACAGTATTATTACCATAGTTACAGTAGTTGTGTTGTTACAGTAGAGTGTTGCAGTAGTTGCTGTTACAGTGTTGCAGTAGTTGCTGTGTTACAGTAGTTACAGTGTTGCAGTAGTTGCTGTGTTTACAGTTGTTACGGTGTTGCACTGCTTTCAATGTTACATTTGCTACCGTGTTACAGTGTTGCAGTCTTACAGCTAGTGTTAGAGTAATTGTCTTGCTTAATCTAGAAAGTTAAAGAAACCCCTTCGGGGAGAAAGGTGTGTTCTGACCTAGTGTTCTCATAAGTCACATATCCCTGTCTACCTTTGAAGGTCATGTCTCCAGCCGTTGCAGTCTCAAGTCCAAAACTAGCCGACTCCTTCTTTGCCTGAAGCACCAGCTCAGGCAGTGCCACTCGCACACTGACATGCTGTCTGTCCACTTGGTAAACGTGAGGAACTTCCTGTCATGGAAGGCTTAACCTATTGAGAGTGTTGAAGTCTTGAGAACTGCTTTTTAGAAATTAGTGGGCTGAAAACATTTCGGTCTGCTACCTACATGGAGTTTTACCCTAATGCAGTTTTTCTCAACCTTCCTGATGCTGTGACTCTTTAATGCCGTCCCCAACCATAAAATTGTCTTCATTGCCACTTCCTAACTGTAAATTCATTGCTGTTATGAATTGTAATGTAAATACCTGTGCTTTCTGATGGTGAACGGGTTGTTCAGCAGTCCCTGTGGGCTTGTGACTCACAGGCTGAGAAACACTGTTTTAGCATGTTGTGTTACTGTGGAGAAGCCCAGGGACAGCATTTGCTTGGCATGATCAGCTCTGAGTTTAGTCCCTAAGCTATAGGTGTCATAAATTCACTGGGTCTAAGTATAAAGGGCATATAGCTACATAAGTTAGGACTTTTTTCTTAAGAAAAATTTGTATCCTATTTGTGAAACTGCAGGAAAAGACATAGTTTTCAGGAGTTTTGTTATTTTAACCGTACTCGGGGAGGTGAAATGTGGAAGCTGTTATAGACATTTTTAAGTTAGTTAAAGTAACTTGTAAACTCTCATTTGAAATTACTTCCCTTTGTTCAGAGGAGAACTAGTTTTACTAAAACACGTTTTCATCATATATACTCTGAAACTAGATTGAGGAGGGGGCACTAGCATAAGGGGTACTCAAAAATGACAAAATATATTATCAAGAACATTGTACCATCCCTCTCATGTTAGCTGTGTATCTTGTTTGCCTTAGGAAGTATATGGAAAGGTCCTCCAGCTAGAAAAGCGCAGAGATCCACTTTCAGAAAAAACTGAGTTCAGGTAAGCTCTTGTCTTCCATTAGTAACATGAGGCCTGAAGTTTGCACAGTATTTCAGCATTAGTCACTAAAGTTAAGCTTCTAAATGTGTGATTTTTATTTAAGAGGAAGCATGCAGAGCTTATTTTTTATGTTACCTCATTACAAATATGTGGATTAAATTATATTTAATCATTCTTTTGGATTATGATGTACTCAGTGTTTTGTATATAGCTGATCAGTCAGCTCCATCGACCCGTGCATCCAGCTTTGGACGGACCTACTCACATATTTGTTGTACAGAAGATGTCTTAGTTGACTTGTTCAGCTTGTGGCTGTGGCTTTGGGGTTTTGTTGTTATTATTTGTTTTGTTTTAATTGGGACTTTATTACTACCTCAGTTGATAGGAAAGCACTGTACTGTGTATGTCTTCTGAGTAAATTACATAGGCACAGTTTCAAGCTTTAGGGAGTCTGGTAACTTTTAACTGAAGTTTTGTAATAACACATGAAACGCTTAAAATAAAATGTTTGCTCAGTGTCTTTTCTAAAGTAGACTGAGGAAATGGAGTACTTCTCCAAAGTGGTGTATGCAGGAGTACTCCTGAATAACATGAAAATTTGTCTCCGCATCATAAATTGCTACTGTGTGTAGAATCTTTTGTGATAGAACTCTAATTGCATGCTTAATTAAAAATATATGTGATATTTTAACAGAGACCTGATTGGCAGCAGATGGCTGATTAAGGAGGAACTAGAAGAAATGTTAGTGGAAAAACTGTCAGATCAAGATGTGAGTAATTAATCTTTTTAATTTAAGGGGACCTGTGTCATGAGAATGCAGACAATTGCTGTATTAAGATCCTAATAGTGATGCTCCTCAGAGCCAGGTGTCCCCAGACACTTACCCTTGTTCTTATACAGCCCTTGTTGATTCTGCAGTCAGGAAAGTGTCACATCGCGTCTCCAGATCCTCCTCTTCCTTCTGAAAGTGCTCTCATGTCTTCTACCAGTTGTTTTAGGGAGCAAAGCAGATGTTGGTTTTTGGTCTTTTCCGTAAGGCCAGTAGTTATTTATAAGCTAATAATGAATACAAGGAGCCATCAAGTAGAAAAGGATTCGGTCATCTGTAACCTCCTGGCTTACCTCATTCTTATGCCTGGTCTACACGGGCAGTGGTTTTTATCTTGGGAGCTACACATCAGCTGTTTCACAGACACTTAGAATGCTGGCTCATGGCTGCATCTTTCTAAAACTCACCCCAGATCTGACATAGAATCCTTGGAGAGCCACCCAGGAATCCAAGGTGAAAAAACTCCCTCAGTGACTGTGCCCTGTAAAGTTCGTGGCCCCACTTTAGGGGCAACGAACACTTAATTGTGTTTGTTGTGTTGAGTTTTCTAGTGTCGCTCAGCATTATCAGAGGAGGTTGGACGTGTTACATATTTAGATGTAAATTTATACCCAACAGGCCCTGCTGTGCCAGTGGCTAGTACTGATGGTGCCTTGCCAACCTACAGGGTTTAAGTTGTGTCCAGTGCTTGTTCTCATTTAATACTGGAGATGTCAGTGGCTGGGAAAGTTGCAGTTTGCTTAGACAAGGTGTCAGGGACTTTGCTGGTGGCAGTTCTGGAAGTGATTGGTAGGGTCTTGACTGCGGAGCCCTGCTGTGCAGGAACTGAATTGGAAAGATCTGCTTCTTCAGTGAACGCATCGTTTCGTTTTCTTCCTGTTTTTCAGCCACCACTTTGATTTTTGTAAAATTTGTGATTTTAGTCTGCTTTTTTCATTTTGGAAGTTCTCTAAGGAGTTCTTTAAGCATATAGCTATGAGAACAAACCACAGCTTAGGTGGTAACCCTCTATGCTTTCAGAGTGTCTGGTATTAACGTATTAACAGAAGTCCTGGAATGAGTGTCTGTGATAGAGCTGAGGGTAGTGGGAGTAGACTGTGGCTTCCTAAACCGTAGCCTAGTTCATGAGCAAAGCTGTGTCATACGCAGTGACCCACTGAAGGTTTTTTTAAGGTCCTTGAGAAGGAACTTTGAGAACAGCTTACTGCAAAGACACAGCTGTGTAACTGGGGAAGCTGGAAAGCCTAGCAGCATGGACCCTGGACCCTGGCTTGGAATGTACATGCCTTCCCTTTTATTCCTGTCTCCAGGACGCTGTATATCAACAGCTGTTTAAATTCTCATCAGAATGGTGAGATTCTTAAATATTTCATGTTGTCATTGATGGCTTTTGAAAGGCGAGTGTGGCAAAGTTGGGTGTGACTTTGGGGTTGGCAAGGAACAAATAAGTCATCAAAATCTGGGCTCCACGATCCATATTAACTAAGGCTCTTAAGTGTAGTTGTTCCTTCTCCACAGACACTCCAGAGTGATTATTCTGACTTCTAATTTTAAGGGTTAATACCAAGTTGTTTACTTTCTAATCACATGTTCAAGAACTATTAAAAAAAAATGCACAGAGTAGCAAGGATAATTTATTTCAAGAGGTTGCCCTTTAAGTCAAGTATCTCTTGAATTTTTAAATAGCTTGATTGTTCGGTTTTAAAGGAAATCATAAACATTAAAGTAACACAGCTTGAACAGCCAAAAATATATTTGCCAAATGTATTATGAAATATAACTTAAGGAGAACATTTTCTCAAAATCAGACTTTTGCTATTTATAACTGACTGGAAAATATTTCTAATGTTCCTTTTGAAGCATTTTTATTGACTGAATAGAAGTTATTCTTTTGAAGATAATCTAAATATTTTTTAAAATAAATTTAAATATCAATTTCATAATTTCCTAATGCAGAGAAAAAGATTTTTGAATGATAAATCCCTTTGTTTTTTGAGAGGAAAGCTTAAGTACTAAAGACCCATGGAGAAAGGGATGCATCCGCACGCTGTTTTAAAGCAGCATGAAGATGCAGAAGTGTCATCCTGTCAAAATTCATCAAGACAAGCAGCATTGGAAAGATCAAGTATACAAAAATAGCAAAACTTTAGCAAATGCAATTACACTTGCTGCTTCTAATGAATTCTATTGTCTGCAGTATGCGCAGTTCATTCGACTGCTGGAAAAGTTATTGACATTGCCATGTGGTCCTGCCGAAGAAGAATTTGTGCAGAAGTTCCGCAGAAGTATAACTATTCAATCAAAAAAGCAACTGATTGAACCCGTGCAATATGACGGGCGAGGCATGGCCTTCAGCACCAGCACAGGTAATGACACTCCACAGCAAGGCTTCGGCTCTCCAGTCAGGACTCACACGCTGCTCGTTCTTATGCTGTTGCTCTCCAGGACCGATTTGCTTTGTTGGTCATTGCTACTGCTACATTTGGTTTCCTAATTTTAAGATCCTATGGGTGGGGGCTGTTTTTTAAACTAAACTTAGAATGTTGCAAGAGAAAGAGTGGACCCACAGCTGTGCAATCATTAAACTACTTCATGTTCTCAACTGGTAGAATCAACAGAATATTTGTGATAAGGGATTGTTCTCAAAACTGCAAATGCTCGGTGAATCTGCGTTTCAGATTTAGACATTTAACATGAACGCTCGAGGCCTCAGCTCCCACTCTCCTGGATTAGGAGGGTGTGAGGATGGTAGTAGACATGATCCTTCTTTTGAAATTTTCTTAAAAATTTAACCTCATTTATTTTTCAAGTTACCTTTGAATGTCACCTCTCTTAAGGATTCCTTTCCACTCTTCCAGTTGTGTTGCATTCTAGAGGTCACATATTTTTAAAAATTTGTCTTGATTCTTCCCCCCCCCCCCCCCCGAGACAGGGTTTCTCTGTGTAGCCTTGGTTGTCCTGGACTAAGTTTGTAGACCAGGCCAGCTTTTAACTCACAGAAATCCACCTGCCTCTGTCTCCGAGAGTGCTGGGATTACAGGCATACATCACTGTTCCCCGCTTGATTCATTTTTATCATAAGAAACGTAATATGAGGTGATTGCTGTTTCTGTAGCAAGACAAATGAATGCAAATGACTTGGTTTTTTGAAACAAATTTTAAATCATTTGCGTTTCTGAAATGGAGCTGAAGAACATAGTCGCCTCATAGTCGGTTTTGTTACCTAGAACTCTCTCTCTGCAGGTTCACATGGTAGGGAAAGTGGTCTTACTCTGGCCCTCTGAGGCAGGACCCTGAACCACTCATGCTTTTCCATCCCTGCAGGCAGGAGGAAGAGCGCCACAGCAGAGGCCGTTGTCTATGAGCATGGAAGTGGGAAGATCCACGTGAACGGAGTTGATTATCTGCTTTACTTTCCCGTCACACAGGACAGGTGTGGGTTTGATTCCTGCTTTTTAAGAAAAGCATGCTTTATAATTCATCATCGTAATTAAGAAGACCCGCAGTTTTCTGAATGTTTATCTGAAGGATTATTTCTCTGTACTAAAAAACCAGCTAAACAGAAACTATTGCTATTTTTCTAGGTCGTTTTTCAGATTTTTAGAAAAACATTCCTAGAAGCCCCTATTAATTGACTCATTTTGTCGGATCCCACTGGAATTTGAATATTGTGAGGCTTATCTCACGTTCTAAAATGCAGAGTATGCCAAAACATAAGGAAAGCACACCTTCTGACGAGAAGACAGGTGTTCACAGAAAGCAGCAACCAACTCTGGCACCTTAATTGACGAGGCCGCAAAGCAAGGGGAAGTAAGAGCAGGTCTCTGTGGCTTACACTGCAAAGAAAACATTATGAAATGTCTGCTGTGTCCCTTTCCGCTTTCTCCTGCTGGGGGAGTTAATTGTACATGTATAGAGGAAGCAAAGAAACCTGAGGTGTGTAAAGTCAAAATACAAGTTTTGCTCCATTGATGATGCTGCGTGTGTTATCCCAGAGAGGTTGACATTGTCCTAATAGGCACTGGACATCTTTGGTCCGCTCGTTCTCCTCCCCTTGGAGCTCTGAGGGAGCCGCCATGTAGAGCTCTTCCTGATGATGGTTATCACTCCAGGAGTGGGTTTGTGTAGCAGGAGCTAAGGCCTGTTTCCTTGCTTCTACTCTTGTTTCCGGGGAGTGCTGATGCATAAGGGCAAAGGTTCTCCTGAAGTGACAGAGTAGCTACCTCAGGAAATGTGCGTTTCTTGTATTTGTATGTTCCTATGTCAAGAAGGACTTTGTTCTTTACTCTGTGATCATCCACACTGGAATAGATGGAAGAAGCTTAGGGAAGGCCGGGGGCCCACGCCGCAGAATGGTGACTTCACTAGCAACAGCAAGGAGTGGCAGTTGATGGGTGGCCTGTCTGTTACTTGGTGTTCAGATACAGTTCCTGATGGTTTCACAGCAAGGCTCAGCGTGCTTCAGTTACAGCGTGCATCTTTTACACACGCACTCACACCCACTCATGCTTCCCTCATATCTCGTGCTTTTGAGATATTGCATAGCTCTGGTTGGCCTGGAACTTGCTCTGAGACCCAGATAAGCCTCAGACTCAGAAAGATCCTCCTGCCTCTACTTCTCAAACACTGTGTGATTAAAGGCACATCCACCACTCCTGGCAGCTTCAGCTTTTAGTCTGAAGTCAGCCAGCAGCAGTGTCTCTGTCTTGTCCTAGATATGGACTAGACCTCAGTGCCATCTGAAAGGATTTCTGTTTGGGAAGTCTGGCGCTGCTCTTAGTGGGGAAGGACATTCAGACCCTCTGATTGACTTGAAGTAGCTGTGGGGACTAAGGGACACCCTGTTAGCCATGAAATAGCCTCTTTTTAGAGAAGGAGAGCTGGTCATTACTAGTCAGCAGTGGAAAGACCGCTAAGCAATGGAGACAACAGAAGCAAGGATCAGGGCCTGTTTCTTAGCTGTGCAGCTTCAGTCAGGGAGCCTCCAGCTGGGCAGAGGGCGCTGAGCTGCTCATCTTAAAGTCACTGGACCCTTCATCCTTCCAGGGCTATTTCTGTAAGGGCTGCTGTTTTTACAGACAGAAAGTGGATTATGAGGAAACTAATTTTCCTTCCTAGTGTCATCAGATTTTTAAAAATTCTTATTTGCTCAAACATGGATTGATATGTGTGTGAGGTACTTTGGGATAAAGAAAAGTTGATAACCTTTCTGGAAAGCAGTACTCTGATATATGTGCTAACCATGTAGCGGAAGGAACAGGCTTGCATTTAAAGCAGCTACACAAAAATAAGTGTCTGTGTTTGGTACCAGAGGAGTAGCATTCAGAAGAAACCGTTTATTTATAACTGTTTGAAGTATGCCAGTTCGTACAGCCAAAACAAAGTGTGCTTCTTGTAATTAAGGAGCTCATAGATGCTCCCGAGAGAAGAGGCAGAGCTGTGAAGTCATTTCCTTTGATGGATCTGGTAGTATGTGCTGGTTTACAATCCCGTTTCCTTAAAATTGGCAACAGTGGAACCATTATTTCCAATTCTTAAAGTTTTGGGTGAGGTTCGTAGATTGTCTTTTCCACGTAGTATCCCAACTTCCAGCTTCTGCAGACTCTTGGTCATCTTTTTTACCTTAACCAGTCTGCCTCCATTACTCTAATGTAGCTCCAGAAATTTTATTATGTAATTTGTTTTCTCTGAATTTTGGTCTAGTGCTTATATAAAGCATATGTTTGGGAATATTAAAACCTTAAGAATTGAGACAGAGGGGCCTGGAGCAATATAGCTCAGTGGTTCAGAGCACTGGCTGCTCTTCCAGAGGTCCTGAGTTCAATTTCCAGCAACCACATGCTGGCTCACAACCATCTGTACTGAGATCTGGCACCCTCTTCTGGCATGAAAACAGAGCATTCATATACAAAATAATAAATAATTAAATACTTTTTAAAAAAGAAAAAAGTTATTGGGGCCTAGAGAGATGGCTCAATGGTTAAGAGCACTGACTGCTCTTCCAGAGGACCCGGGTTCAATTCCCAGCATCCACATGGCAGTTCACAGCTGTCTGTAACTCCAAGATCGGATACCCTCACACAGTTTTACATGCATGCACAACACCAGTGCACATAAAAGTGAAAATAAATAATTAAAAAAATTGAGACAGATAAATGTTGATGGTCCAAACAAATGGTTGTCTACACCTCTTTTATAGCTTCATTTCTTTGCACTTCACTTCCTGTCAGGTGATGCAGGGACTTCCTCAGTGTATGTGGGGGACAACCCCACTTGTCCTGCAGTGGCAAAATTTGGTTATCAGTCTCTGGTTTTCTTAGTTTTCATAATATGGCTACTGCTTGCAGTGGTATGGCTAGTTTTGTTTGGCTGGCTTAGGTATTCTGTCAGAGCAGGGCAGGTTTATGTACTGTAGGATTGGCCCATCCTTGGATGTGCTATTACAAATACAGTTTGCCATTGCCTGGAAGTACTTCTGTGGGTTCCTTGCAGGACCACAGCTTTTCTCACATAGTGTGAAAGTTGCATTTGACTCTCCAGCTGCTTCAGCTCTCAGCTAAATGTAAAGTCAGTTTCATTTGGGCTTCTAGAAGCTACAGTGGCAGACAGAGCAAGAGATGTAATGGACTCTTCTAAGTAAAAGTTCCAGAAGTGTAGCTCAGGGAGAGTGCTAGCCCAGTGCACACGAGGCCTTGGGTAATAAATAATTTAAGAACTTAGCAGAGGTAAAGGCAAAGTAGCAGAACCCAGCTCTTTTGCAGAGATGGCAGTGAGCATCATACTGACAAAATGGTGTTCAGCGGGTGCTTGTTCACCTGAGGCTCAGGACCGTGCTTGTGGGGCTGCTCCTGGGTACCTACCTTTGGTTTGCTCGCTGGTCCTGAAGGAGTAGCCCTGCCTGTGTGGGCATCTGAGAGAAGGATGGGAGGAGGTAACTTGGGGTGAGAGAAAGGGAGGCATGTTCACTGTGGTGCGGTCACTGAAAACAGCATCGCACTTTATGCAGGAACAGAACATTTAGGAAAGCCAAATGGTATTGGGTATGTATTTCTTGAGAAGGCCTATTAATTTATACCCGATTATTGAATCTAAAGGTGGATTCATCAGGTTAATGGTGCTCCCCAGCTGTAAGGCTCCTTACAGGGTGATTTTCACAACTTTCAAGGTTCTGGTGAGATAATCAATAAACAGCAGGAGTTTCTGTAAGCACATTACTCTACCCTGTCCCAAACATACCCCCCCCCAAAAAAAAATCTTTGAACCATGCATAAGCAAAGCATTCCAAACCTCAGGAGGATCCGTGTTTCTGTGAGTAGTGTAACCACAGCAGGCATCATGTGGTTTGTGTAACCATTCACAAAGTCCTGCCTTCATAGGAGCCTTAACCCATGTATTGTGCTGTGCCGTAGAGAACAGCTGATGTTCCCTTTCCACTTCCTGGACCGGCTGGAAAAACACGATGTAAGCTGCACAGTCTCTGGAGGAGGGAGATCAGCGCAGGCAGGAGCCATACGCTTGGCAATGTCCAAAGCTCTGTGCAGCTTCATCACCGAGGACGAGGTTGAGTGGCTGAGACAAGGTAGGTGTGCGAGTGTGGGTGTGCGTGTGTGTGTGCATGTGTGTGTGTGTGTGTGTGTGTATATCTGCCCGCGAGAGTGTGCGCGTGTATGCGTATGCGTATGTGTGCCCATGCTCACACGAACAGGCCCTGCTGCTGCCCTGTTGATGTTACCTTACACTGGTGTGAGAAAACTTCCTCTTGGGGTCTGAGCACACCTCTAGCTCCTTCTGTTTTGCAGAACCACAACTGTCACTTTCAGGCTGGATTTCTACAAAGTGAACAACAAAAGGTCCTCTCTCCCAGCCACTGACATTTGTCTCTGCTAAAATTGTAGTCCAAGGCCACGGAAGTTATTTTGGCCTAGAGGCATAATCTTTTGTGCAGCTGGACCAGCATACAGCGCAACTATATTCAAACAATAGATTTTTTTCCAGCATTATTAGGGATTTTCTTTTTTTTTTTTTTCTTTTTGAGATTACAGTTTTGATTTTTTTTCATTCCACCTTGTGATCCTGTCACCTGGACAGTAAATGGAAAAGTCTCTATATGGTAGGGTAAAGAGCATACTTGATTTTGCTGGATATTGCTTAAACACGTAGGGACCATTCAAGCCATAGGTGGTCTTGGGTCTTTGTAGCGTGTGCAGGAAAAAAGCTGTGTGTGTGCAGCAGATTCGGGAGCCTCCGCAGTCATGTGGCGCTTCGAACATCATCCTTTTTAGTCCTTATAAAGTGGGCACCCAACTCTCTGCCTGTGGCCCAGCAATGGGACTTGATAGAAATGGAGTGTGTGGCTTAAGCTACTTAATTTTTTTAAATCTCTTGGAATATTGCTTGCTTATAAGTAATTTGACTTTTTATCAAATTCACCAACTTGTGAAAATAGGTAGCTAGTGAAGGAGACTTGGGTAGGTTTCACATAACCACTGTGTTTTGAAGCTTTGTGCATCTGGTTTAGAATTGAATGTTGGACATATCTGTATTCCATTCATAGTAATTATTTTATTCCATGAATCCCTACTAAATAGCACTGTAAGGTATGCCAGGCAAAAGTGAAAAGGCCAGGTTCAGGAGTGCACACCATTAACCCCAGCACTAGTGAGGCAGGAGCAGGCGGCTCTCTGTGAGCCTAAGGTCAGCCTGCTCTCCATGGAGAGTTCCAGATGAACCAGAGCTTCAGAGTGAGCCCCTGCCACAACAACAAAAGGAGAGGTAAAGGTGGCACTGTGTGTTATGTAAGCACTTGCATTTTTCTGGTGTCTGTGATAGTGACTAACATTCTCTTTGGACTATATGCCAAAAGTAAAGTAACTCAGGAGCTGCCTCAAAGTATGATTGTTCCTGGTGATTAGACAAGCAACAGCTTCCAGCTGAAGGTAACTTTATTCTTCTAGAACAAACGGATTATATCCAAAGAATAACTCTGAACTTACTTAGCTTCTGAAATAAAACATAAGGAATGTAATTTTCACAGAAATTATAGCAAGATACTTCTTTTTTCAGCAAACCCTGTTTGTTTCTGTATGAGCTTTCGCCTGTGCTGTTAACAGGTGTCAGTGTACTTCCTCACTGATCAGGCACAGTGACGTAGACTTGTAACCCCAGCACCTGGGAGACAAAGGCATGAGAATCAGAAGTTCAGGCTCATCCTCAGAAGATGAGGAAGAATACATGTCAGCCTAGTAAACAATGGCTGGCCATGGAAGAATGGCTTCAGCCTAAGTTGAACAGTATTAAACCAAAGAAAGACTCATGAAGGGTTGCTGGTGTTTGCTTCTGAAATTGGGTAGGTACCTCCAAAAATAGAAAACAGCCAGCATCGTGACGTGAACTCGTGGTTTGGTTTGGTTGTGTGCCTCCAGATTTTTCTAGAAGCAGTTGTAAGTGTGCAGTGCACGCGTCTAGGCAGCCTGCAATTCCCGTGGTTCACACAGGCTTCTCTGTTTACTCTGCAGCTGGGCTACTTACTCCTGACCCTCGCATCAGAGAACGGAAGAAGCCAGGCCAGGAGGGCGCCCGGAGAAAGTTCACCTGGAAGAAGCGCTGAGGCTTTCACGCAGAGTGAGGAGCACTGTCTGTGTGCCTGGATTGCGGTGGAGCACGCTCGGACACTGACCAACAGAGGCAGCGCATGCAGGCATTGTTTTGAATTAGGACATGATTTATTGTTAGGTGTTGCTTTGATTACCATTAAAAATAATAAAACGAATGTTAGTTTCATTCTCCTCTATTTTTCTAAACTACAAGAATGTAGTTCACAAAACCTTGCGTATTTGACTTGAAAGCTGTCGCTAGCTCTTGTATTTTAAAGATGAGGTGCTCACTGGTGCCAGATGCAGAGTTGAACTCAGTGCACCAGGCTTGTTGCCCCACGCGGTAGTTCTTGCCGTGTGCTTTTGGAATTGAGAGCTAAGCATTCAAAGAGTAGAGGGAGCCGGTTACAGCAGGAGCCCAGCAGAGGTAGCGCGCTCTGAGTTTCCAGTGTTGGGTGGCTGTCGAGGCTATAGCCAGTGAGGGGCACAGTTCAGCCTTTAGTTGCTGGACAGAAGGGGAAAGAGGCTGAGTCCATTTTGGGTTAGTTTGAGGTTAGGGTTTTATAAATTTGTCATCATGTATTTAAGGTCTACAATAGGGTATTTTGATGTACATAATGAAATGTTTAATGCAGTCAAGAGAAATGATACATCCATCATCTCAAATGGCTCCCTCCTGTGTGCGTGGAAGGACAAGCAGGCCCCTAAGGTGCATGCTGTGCTGGAGTTACTCTTCCTGTGGCGCTGACTTCATACTCCACACCCAAGTGAAATTGTATACAGCGTCTTTCTGTATCTTCTTATTAAACTTAGTGTAATGTTCTCGAGGTTTATCCAAGCCAAATGGACCAGATATTTTTTTTAAAGTTGGAATATATGCTTCCCTTGTGTCAACTTGATGCAACTGATGTCACATGGGAGATAGACTCCTGAGCTTGTCTGTGAGGAAACTTCTAGAAATGTTTGTTAAATGGGTCTCATAGTACAGACAACATCTCTCTATGTGGTCAGAGCTCCGCAAGGACTAAAAAGGAGAAAGTGAGTGGACTGGCAGAATTTCCCCGTCCACTTCCTGATTGAGTAGAGCAGCAGTTTCAACCCTGTGATTTTAACAAGATACATGAAGTGGAGCCACCATAGGACAGTGAAAGCACCTGAGTCTTACTAAATCCGACCTTCCTAGGCAGCCCCAGAGTAAACATGTTCACAGAAAAACTTCATGCTGTTGAGGGACTGTCTGCAGGAGGGGGAAACTGCCCAAGCACAGAGGTAGAATTCAGAGGGAGAAATGGTTTCTCAGTTCATCTGGGCAGATGTGATAATGCCATTGTAATCGGTGATGCAGACCTTAAGAATAAAGTCAGGCTGGCCATTGGATAGAACTTTGAGAAAAGTTGGGGGAGGGAGGTAAAATATAAGGGAAACAGTGAGGTCAGCTTGGGTTTGTGTGTCTGTCTACAGCACCTAAAATGTTTGGGCCACATTTAAAAGCAAGAGACCAGGACTTAGAAGGAGTGAGTGCTGCTGAGGACCAGGGAGGCTCTTCCAGTGGGGATTTGAAAGATGGGCAGAAAGAGGTGCAGTGGGAAGCCCAAAAAGCTCAAACATAAAGCCTAAGAGAGGGAGCAGAATAACACAGAGGGAAAGTCGGGCCCAGGAATCGTGGGCAGGTGCTGTCGAAGAGGCTTTTGGGAGTCCCTATTTCTTGACTTCTTTAGCTTGATTGTCCACAGTATTTTAGTTGGACACTCAGCAAAGTCAAGGAACCTCCCCCAAGCCAGGCAGTTAGTACAAGCCAAGCTGAGATCAGAGTCCCGGCTCCCGAGCTGGTAACATGGAATGACGCCAGGCTGGCTGACCTGATGCCTCAGTGGCTTGTGAGATGGAGAGAAAGCACAACCCCAAGTATTGCTAGGACTCAGTATGTATGTGTGAACACTTGGCCCCCGGGAAGTTGTCTGTAAATGCTGGTGTTCAATGTCAAGTCTCATGTTTAAGCTAAATAGAAGGCCACGGTTGTCTAGTAATCGTTTGAAAGAGATGAATGAGGGAGAAGGTGGAGTGAGCTGGTGGAATGGCAGTCATTTAAGACCTTTATCCCTTTATCCCAGTCAAGTCTTAGGTTTACTTGACTACAGCAGAAAAAAAATGAATGATGTAAACAGTGGGGCAATTTGATGTTTTAGGTCACATGTGCATGGCTCTCCTAGTAGGCTAGTCCTAGCCCCAAAAAACCCATAGACAAAAAGTTTTTTAGCCTGGCAGCCATTAGAACCATATTAGAGAGCTCTCAATTAGGAACATACAGATATTTATAAGAAAGACTATTATATTGTTTTATAAATACTGATGTTTACAGAAAGAAACAAGGTTTAATATAGTTATTAATATTGTTGCTAATTACTAATGTTAATAAAAAAAAATTATCGCCACCTACTTTGGCAAAACCCCATCAGCTATAAAACTCTACCCTCAGCCGAGTGTGGTGTCACACGCCTTTAATCCCAGCTCTCGGGAGGCAGAGGCAGGTGGATCTCTGCAAGTTCAAGGCCAGCCTATTCTACCAAGTGATTCCAGGGCATCCAGAGCTACACACAGAGAAGCTGTCTCAAAAAACAAAACAAACAAACAAAAAAACTATCTCTATCCTCAGGGAAATAAGTCTGAGACCTGATATTTTATCTCCACATTGGGCCACCTTGAACCTAAAATTTCCCCTTCGAAAAACTTGTCATTTAGTGACTGACATTCTTCATGCCCAGTTTGGTACCAGAATGAACATTTTGTGTTAATTCAGGGCATGCTCCTTTTAGTGGTAAAGAAATGACAGACAAAAATCCAATAACAAAGCGAGAAGAATAAAAAGTTACACTCTGGCCTCTCTGTCCTACTAATGTTCTACCAGGGCCGAGGTTTGCATTCCTGCCTGGCAGAGTCCTTGTTAGTTTTGAATGTGAAGAGAAGGAGAGAACGGGATCTAGAATAGAAGTAAAAAGGACAAAGACCTCACTCTTCTGATGGTTCCTAGGAGTGGCTCCTAGGCCCCTGGAAGAATGCGTACTGACCATTGTCAGCCCTTCTTGTGCCCATGAGATCAGGGTGCTATCCAGGCAGGACTCGGTCTTAACACCACTTTCCCCTAAATCACTGCTCCTAAATGAAAACTGCAGGAGAATATCTGATTTTTGCCTTTTTTCATTTCCCCAGCTCTTAGTTGCCCTCCTAAAAATGATTGAAACCTCCAGGGGAGCTGGCCTCCCAGTGTGAGGTCTCTCTGTGAGACAAATGGAAGCTGCCCTGGAACCATCCCCAGTCACGCCTAGCCCTACCTTCTCCGTCAAGGATGGTGCTCTCGCTGGAGTAAGTGACCACCCCCCGTGAGCCCCATTATTCAGTTGAGGTACTTCTTTGCTGTCTCACAGTGTCACTTGTTTGAAGAGAGTTGCATCAGCAGTTGTTTTTATGGCGACGTTCAGTAGATAAAGTCCGTCCGGAGGCCTGAGTTCTGCATTGCAGTCTCTGGCTACAATAGAAAAGCTTGGGACTCTGGTATAGGCTTAAAAAAAATAA
The DNA here is from genome assembly GCF_030254825.1 of Meriones unguiculatus. Classification (NCBI taxonomy): domain Eukaryota; kingdom Metazoa; phylum Chordata; class Mammalia; order Rodentia; family Muridae; genus Meriones; species Meriones unguiculatus. The sequence goes on from NC_083363.1 coordinate 64,325,697, forward strand.
AAATAAATTAAATTTAAAAAAAAAATCCAGTTTGAACTGTCTGAAGGGGCATTTATTGGGAAAGGCTCCTACTGGGAGGGCGACAGAGTGTCCCTGGAGTGCCCAGTGCCTCTCCCGCCACTTCCTTCCCCTTTACAGAAGTGCTGCCTTCGGTTCACATTGAAAGTTTGTACTGAGCGGAATACAGTTCCCAGAATACAGCCCTTCATCTTCCCAGAAGGCGGCACATTGCACAGATAGCCCTGCCCCCGGGGTGTTCGTGCAATATCCTAATACAGAAGTTCCAGCCTGTGGAGCATGCTCTAAACTTTCTGGAAGCCATAGCTGTTGAGTGTTCTTGACCAACTTAAACAAGTTACCTGCTCTCCCAGGCTTATTGTCCCCTCCCTACTATGCCCTACCAGCAGCCCATCTGCAGGGCTGAGACCAGATGTGCCTGCCTTATTCACTGGCCCTATGCTCACTTGCCTCTCCTCAGACAATGCATTTGCTATAGCTTGTATGAAGTACAAACCATGGGTGTGTCTAGAAGCCCAGCCAAAATACAGGTAGGCCTCCACTCCCCTTTATTCTGTCCCAGAACCTGTACATAGAAAGCAAACAAGTTGCCTGCTGATGAAAGGGCCACATTGCTGATGAACGGATGTCTCCAGATTGCTAGCATGACCAGTCTCCCTACCTTACACTGCTGCACTCTTCTCTGAGTTGACATATATCTCCAACCTTTGGGTCAGTAGTAGCAAGACTGTTACAAAATAGTTTTTCTCCTCAGGGCTTACAGTCTAATTAGAGAAACACAAGCACAGAGAAAACAGAAGGCAATTAAGTCCTGACTGTAAGTGGGAACAGGAGTGTTCCACCTGTGTGGTAGGTGATAGGGACATGACCTCACCTGTCACACGAGGCTGGTAGTAAACAAGCTGAGAAAGGGCTGGCAAAATATGTGACACAGTACATGTTCAAGAAGCCAGTCTTTGGGCCTTCCTGCTCCTTTCCTTCCTTGCTGTAAAATGGAGGCAGAATCCTTGTTCAAAATTCTGAGGACCACGCAGAAGACCTAACTGAAACCCCTACACTGTTGATACTGGACAGACTTTTCCAACCAGATATCGGCACTGACTGAAACCTTCAAAACCACCCTAAGGAGAAAGTGAGCATCACCTGTCCGATGACTCAGTGTTCCTTCCTCAACTACCTGGATTTCTTTTTTCTGCGGTAAGAATCAATTGGAAGCCCAAACTAACAGTTTTTCACTGGATATGAATCCTGCTCCATGCTTAGGGTCCATGCTGGTGTTGGGGATTTGTGGGGATCCTGCACAACTTAATTTCCCTTTCAACTTGATTTGATCAATTAGGTGGCTGCCCTCTACACCACTAGCATTCTGGTCTTCAGCCCACACCTTGATTTTATTCTAGGAAGACCAAGCCTGCACACAGTAGGATCTCGGTTCATCAAAAGCTCAGCAAGTCATTTAAGGCTCTGATATTTCACGGTGACAGGGGACTCATTGGTGTGACTAGAATACAGATTAGCCTGCTTTTGCATGTTTTAGGGAACAGGAAGGCTAACAGAATCTGGAAGCTCACACAATAGATAAGTACCAAGTCAGGTGACCGCTGATGGTGGCTTGGACCAGTGCTTTTAGTGGAGGCAGAGAAAAGGGGACAGATTGGTTTGAAGGCCAATTTCTTAAGTCAATTGGAAGTAATTCTTGATTTATCTAAAACTTACCACACCTTGTAAGTTGATGGAGAGAGACTGCCAATAACAACCAACTTGATAAGTTACGTAACTCATATTGTGATCACAGCCGAACTGTAGCCTACTCCTGAGTGATGAGGAAACTGGGAGAATTAAGAATGGAGAAAGGCCAGTAAGAGTAGAGCTGGCCACGGGGGTGCACACTTGTAATCCCAGCACTCAGGGAGGCAGATGCAGGCGGATCTTTGAGTTCAAGGCCAGCCTGGTCTACAAAGTGAGCCCAGGACAGCCAAGGCTACACAGAGAATCCCTGTCTTGGAGGGAGGGAGGGAAAGAGAGAGTTGGGTTTTGTTTTTATTGGTGCTCTCTATCAGTGAACTTCAGAGTTAGTGTCAACATCCACCAGTGTTACCTGGAGGCTTTCTAAGGCAAGTTGTGGTTCTTCCCCATGAATTCGTGAGGGCCACTTCTTTCCTTATAGAAGTATTCTTGGGAAGGCAGGTGTAGGGCCTGTAGCTCCCAGCACTGGTGAGGGTGTGTGGATGGGGAGAGGAGAAAGCAACTTGGGATTCCAAGACCAAACCAGGCACCATAATGGCTTGTCTTGAACAAACAAAACAGTCTTAAGGATAGGAACTACATTGTTAAATGTCTCAGGTAGAGGGGAGTTAAAGGATCATTTGAGCCAACTGTTGCCAGCCAAATCCATTCCCAGGCAAGCAACATAAACAAATGGACCAGTGCAAGGCCAAAGGGTGGAGATGAAAGAAAAAACATTATCCGCACATAAAGCCTAAAATGTTATGAAAATGTTGAATTTGGATATGGCATTCCATTGTTATTTCCCCATAACTGTATTTAACCACCAAGAGGTTCCTGTCTAACCAGTGGCTACTTAACCTAATTACCATGAAAATATTCCGTTGTTAGCTCACCTATTGACCAGCTCTCCTCTGTGAATTGGGTTTTGATAGTGATTCATTTGAAGTGGGTGTGGGGTGGGGGCCAGAGAAATGTCTTAGCACTGGCAGGTCTTCCAGAAGACCTGGGTTCTATTCCAAGAACTCACATAGAGACTAATATATAGAGACCAACTCTAGTTCCAGAGGATTTGATGCCCTCTTCTGGCCAGTTACCATTCTTAATCTTAGATAAATTCTTTTTTAATAAAATATGCATGTTTATGTGTTTGACTTCTAAGACACATGTGTGCAGGTGTCTCCAGACTATGGGGTTGTGAAATATTTTAAAGCCTTTCCCCTTCATATATGTTTAGAAGTTTATAAATCTTGTTCATAGGTTTTTTTAAGATTTTATTTATTATGTATACACGGTTCTGCCTGCATGTATACCTGCATGCCACAAGAGGCATGATCTCACTATAGATGGTTATGAGCCTCCATGAGATTGCTGGGAATTGAACTCAGGACCTCTGGAAGAGCAGCCAGTGCTCTTAACTTCCAAGCCATCTCTCCAGCCCTTGCTCATAGTTCTTATACAGTTTAAATTGGTGAGCTGTATTTTTGTGAGAGGGTCTCATAAATCCCAGGCTGGCCTCAGACTCAGTGTGTAGCCATAGCTGACCTTAAATGCCTGTTCTTCCTGACTGCCCTGCGTTTTCAGATTATAGGTGTGCATCATCAGTCCTGGTTTTATGCAGTGCTGGGGGTTGAACCAACTGAGCCCTTGGTTTGAATTCTTTAAAGAATATACAAGCATATGGAATATGTTAGTTCCCCTCATCTGAGATTCTTCATTTCATTGTGTCAGTTATCTGAGAGAAATTGTGATCTAAAATGTTAAGTGGGAAATTAAAAAAAAAAAACAAAACACATCAATTCACACATTTTTAAATTCATTCCTTTCTGAGTAGCCCGATGAAATGTCATATTGAATCACTGTGTTCTGGTTGGAATGAACCATCCCTATGTCCAGCATACTCATGATGTGTGCAATAACTGCCTGTTAATTTCTAAGTAGCCATGTTAGTTACCAAGCCAACTAGACTGATATCACAGGGCTGCTATCCAAGTAACATGTATCTTAACAGTGGCTCCAAAGTCCAAGAGTGTAGGCTATTCAGGCTATTCAGATAGGCAACACATAAGAAGATGAAGGGAGAGAGGGAGGATGGGGGAGACAGAGAGACAGGTAGACAGAAAGGACATATTCATAGGTCTTTAATTATGGAACATTGTAAGTGTTTTATCATATAACTAGTTTTTTGGGTGGGAAGCATATGTGGTTGGTTGCTTTCCATATTTAGGTATCCACTGGGGTCTCAGAATCTATCTCCACAGATGGATGTACAGCTACCCTGTACTGGCTTTCTATGTGAGAAACAGTAGCATCCTAATTAGTACCCTTGTTTAACCACAAGATGGAGTAGTGTACAACAGAATAAGCAACTGAAATGCCCTAGATGTGAGGCAGGAATTCCAGCCTCCTAGATTTAAGCTCCGTGATGATTCCTGTGCCTTTCTGCCTTCTAACAATGTCAGGTAGATGACTCATCTTTCCAGATACACCCATTTCAGACACATTTTTAAATTCTCATTTATTCCTTTATTCTTATATTTGAACTTACAATTATCTCACTGTTAAGTCAGGTCCCAATGAGAGATGCAAATGGTTAGAAAAGACTTGCAGCCAAACTTTTGAGGCGCAGTGGCCACTCCTGCTGAAGAGCCAGTGAGACCGGTTCCACTGCTTCCATCTCCAACAAATGCAGTCCCCGGAACTGCATGACAACCACTAGACACTGGTTGTCCTTTCAAAATGTGTTTGATCAATGCTAACATTCCAAAAAGCAGGGTAGAGAAGAAACATGGAAGGCATTTGATTCAGATTAGATGAAGACAAATGCTGAGAGCCTAAGACTACCCTTTCAGAGCAGCATGAATGATGAGAGAGAGGCATGGGGGATGGAGATGGGCCTCGAGGTCTTCCTTTTTTTTCCGGGTGGTTGGGGGTGGGAGGTTGTCAAGACAGGGATTTTCTATGTAGCCCTAGCTGCCTTGGAACTCACTTTGTAGGCCAGGCCAGCCTGGAACTGAAAAATCCACCCACCCCTGCTTCCCAAGTGCCGGGATTAAAGGTGTGTGCCACCACACCCGACTGCCCTGCTCTTCACCCACTACCCAGCCTGTCCTGCTGCCTGGGCTGCCGGTGTGGCTTTTCTTTTTTTCTTCCTTTCCCTCTCCTGCTCTCCTACCTCTCTCTGTCCTTTTATGAATCAAGCATAGTTTCTACTTTGCTTCTCCTTATTTTCTTAATAAATCCTTGCCTCTGAGTTAAACTTCTATTATTGTTATGATGAAAACATTAAAAAAAAAAAAACTCGTCTAGCTATTTTGAAATGTACAATTCATTACTGTTTAATTGTCACCATGTTGCACAAAAGAACCCCAGGGCTTAAGCCTCTGTGTCTGTAACTTCGTGCATATTGGCCAACCCTGCCCAGCTCTCCCTTCACTCCTTCAGCCTCTGAGCACTGCAGTCCTACTGTCAGCTGCTGAGCTCAGCATTCTCTCTTATCCCAGATAGGAGAACAATGTGCAGTGCTTGACATTCTGATGCTGGCTCACTTCACTTACTCTAATATCCTCCAGTAGCCTCAGCCCATGGGTTACAACATCTTCGGGAGTCAAATGACCATTTCACAGGGGTTGCACATCAGATACCTGCATATCAGATATTTACATTACAATTGATAGCAGTAACAAAATTACAGTTATGAAGTAGCCATAAAAATAATTTTACGGTTGGGACTGACCACAACATGAGGAAGTGTATTAAAGGGTTGAAGCATTAGGAAGGTTGGGAACCACTGTTTTAAGCATATTGCTTCTTTCAGAAGGATCCTGTACCCGCTGGAAGCACCCGTTCCTGGTGACCCTCAAATCGGAGTATAGGCTGTAAATGGATTCTACTGGAATCCTTACTCTGTACCATCAGAGTAGAGCAGGGAAAATCAGTGATGTCATAGGTAGGATAGGCAGTAACAGCAGACCGAGGCTACTCTGCTCTTGGTGATCCAGAGCTGTAACATTGGGATTCAAAACAAGATTACCAACTGGAGAAAGAAAACAAAAATTGCCTGTGATGTAAGTGCTATCCCCAGCCAACAGCTGGTAATTATTAGGGCTTCTCCTGCAGGATGCTAGCATGAAAGGATGTTCTCATAGTTGCCATTAGAGCACACACAATTTGAAAACTGATCTTCCATTTATAGTCATCACCATCTTTCTGTGGTGCTATAAGCTTCATAATTATAATTTTAATGACCTCATAATATTCTATCCATCGAGCATATGTTCCATAATTTACTTAACTAGTTTCCATACCATTAGCCACATGCGCTTTTTAAAATAATACTGTAAATAATGAGCCACAAGCATATTCATATAGATGCTTTTTCCACTTATCCTTAGGGTATGTCAACAAGATTCACCAGAACAGAATTCAGGAGAAGTAGAAGCTTTATTTAAAATAGAAAGAAAGAAAATAGTTTGCAAACCATGGAGATAGAGCCTTCCTTGCATAAAGAAGGGCCATGGGCCAAAGAGAAAGGCTGGCTGCTAGAGAAAGTTCCCACCCAGGCTCCTGTTACTGGCTGCTTATACAAACCCAGTTCACCCCTCAACTCCCTTCCCTCTTTCCCAATTCTTCCTTCCTCCTGCACACCCCCACTTGAGCATAATCTGAGAGGGCACAAGAGGTCAGTCATGATTGGTGTTTTATATGTAAATGAGGAAAACCAACTATGGCCATTCCTGTTTGGTTGACATTTACATATGATTTCTAGGTCCTAGTGCATTGGTCAGGTCCCACAACAAAATTAGGCTTTTCTGGGGCTATATATCTTGGAGCATGACTCTTGACTAAGACCACAAAACCTGATTTTGATAACAGGAGTATAGTTTTAATACATAACCATCAAATGCTGGAACCCTTTGGGGACATTCTCTTTTTCTTGACAGTCACAGGTAAAGTCCCCACACTTAAGTTTTTGTCAGATGAGTGGGCAACAGATGTGACTTTACTACCAAAAGTCTTTCTAAAAGGAGTTTGCCATTTTCAGTGCAGAGAGGCCATTTTCAGAGGCTCCTCCTGCAGGCAAACACATGGGTGTGCGTGCTCTCACTCTCCAGCCTGCCCACTGCTCACCCTGCCATCTTCTGTACTCGGGGAAGGAGCCCCGGTGCCTTCAGCTTCTAGCAGGTGACTCTGCTACCAAACACCCAGGATCACTTACCAGGACTTCCATACCAATGCAGACAAAATGGGAAATTAGAATAAAAATGGAGTCACTTTGCCGCCAACCTTAATCAGTAAACAAAGGCAAGGCAAGCTACATTATGACGAAAGGGTTTTTAACTAAGGTCTATCAGAACAGAACCACAATCTTCCAAAACCAAAATCCTTCAAAATTATCTGTCTACCTGCTCAGTCAACCTTGGACTGACATCATCCTTGTTATTACTGATAGAGTGCCTCTATTGTTCAAAGAAAAAGGAAGGAAGGAAGGAAGGAAGGAAGGAAGGAAGGAAGGAAGGAAGGAAGGAAGGAAGGAAGGAAGGAAGGAAGGGAAAGAAAGAAAGAAAGAGAGAAAGAAAGAAAGAAAGAGAAAGAAAGAAAGAGAAAGAAAGAAAGAAAGAAAGAAAGAAAGAAAGAAAGAAAGAAAGAAAGAAAGAAAGAAAGAAAGAAAAAGAATTCCTATGAGATTGCAGGAGCCTTGCTCTGCCCACAAAGGGTACTTGCAGAAACAGCCTGTCTTGCCTGAAGCAGCTCCTGGAAAGAGGGACCACAGAGCACACATTCCCTACAGCTGCATCAGCTTCCTTCATTACCACCATGAAGGGTTCCAGAAAGCCTTTCCATTTACAGACTCCTCCATTTCCCACAGGAAAGAAGCTGCCCTCAAGGCATGTGCTAACAGATACAGTCTCCTCTGCAGAGGTCTGACTGTCCTCTCTTTACTGCCTCTTGCTTTTCATGCTGCCGTAGAAATCTAACATCAACCACTGTGATTAGGATTATTGTTTTAAAATGCCCAGTGCAAGCCTCATTTTTTTTTTTGCTAAAAGCTGCCCTTGGCCCCCATTCTTTACACACACCCATAGTCTACTAGGTCACATGACCACAAATATCATCATATTTTAGAGAAACTGATTTTTTGTTTGTTTGTTTTTAAAGATTCCACCCACAAACGATCTGTATTCTCCTTTGTGTCTCAGTCCAGGGCTAGCTCTCACTCCTGCTTCCATAACTTGCACAAAGTCTTTCCAAGGTCATCAATATGGTTAACTACAGAAGTTATGAAGCTCTTTCAGTTCCACTTTATGTAATGTCTGTGAGGTGTTTGACACTGTTCTTGAACTTTCCCCACTGGTGTCCTTGTCCTCTTACCCTGGTGATACTCCTCTCCAAAAGTCAGTTGCTTCCTTCTAACCATTGATGCTGCCCAAATGGGCGAAGAGTGGGAAAACAGTGCCCAGAGCAATGCTGTGCAGCCCTTCCTCTCCTGTCGCTGGTCCTGAGATTACAAACCTCACTCACCCTTATCTTAGCTGTGTGACTCCCAGTAGCATAGGTTTCTGCTTCTACCTTTTCCCTTTCTTTTTACATGTGATCTGTGGACAAATTGAGCTGTTTAAAATATTCTAATGCCCTTTTTGTGCTTATGTCCCCCAAAAGGTCTTTCTCTAGAATTTGAATTCCACTGCCCATTCAGGTTACCTCTGCTTAATATGTAGGCGGTTCACATTGAGCAGGGACAAAACAGAATCTTTTTCTTCCTCCAGTACCTGCTGGTTTCCTGTTTTCGTAGTAAATGACCCCACTCTACACCCATGGGATCAAATCAAATCTGTCCAACATTTTAGGACCTCCCCCTTCCTCACGTCTGTTATTGCTGCTAGATACATACATCACATCTGCCAAAAATCAGACTCGCCCCTGTCTGTTCTGTATTGCTTCTTGAGACTGTTCACAGATTCCATTATCTCCTGCCTGGATTATTCCAGGACTGCAGTGACCTCGTAGCTTCCCAAGAGGCCAGGTGGTGCAATGTGACCTTGTTTATCTTTTCAAAGAATCAGCTTCTTTCTCTCATTGGCTCTTTGTTTTGTTTTGTTTTAATTTTCATTTCGGGAGTTTCCACCCTGATCTCACTGTCTTTCCATAGTCTTTGCTTGTGGTTTTCTAGGATATTAACTGTGTGCATCACTGTGTTATTTAGATCTCTCTGACATTTTAATATAAACACTGGTAGCTGTAAACCCCCTCTAAAGACTGTTTGGAGTATGCGGTTTTCATTTTCTAGGAATTTTTAACAAATACTTTTTGTGATAGTTATTCTTGGTTGCCAACTTGACTATATCTTTAATTAACTGAAGTCCAAGCCTCTGGGTATACCTGTGATTTAATTATATTGCTTGAAGTGGGAAGACCCCCCCACCCTTTTTAATCCCATCTCTTGAGGTGACAAGATGCACCTTTAGTCTGGGTACACCTGCTGGCAGCCCATGTACAAAGACCATGAAAGAAGGAAGTACTTGCTCCTTGCCTTCTTGCCCTCTCTCTTGCTGGCAACTCCATCCCTTCACTGGTATTAGGGCCTGGTTCTTTGGAATTTCAGTCAGCTCCTGGACTGAACAACTATTGGGTCCTTGGAATGTCTGTTGGTAGACTCCTGTTGTTGGACTAGCTAGACCAGTCTGTAAGATGCTCTGATAAGTCCCTCATTCAGTCAGTTCTGTTGCTCTGGAGAACCCTGACTAATACACTTCCTTGGTTTGTTTCAGTGACCACAGTGCATGACTTAATATCCATGAGCTATGTGTCTTCTGTAGATCCTCTTGCTATTGATATAGTTTTATTCCACTGTAGTCAAATAAAATACCAGGGGATATTTCAATTCATCCATGTTTGTTAAGACTTTCTTTGTATCCTATCATATGATTTTTTTTCCTAGAGAAAGACCTATGGGCTGCTCAGAAGTGTGTGTGTTCTGCAGTGTTTGTACGGAAATGTTCTGTAGTTTTCTCTTAGGTCCATTTGACCTAGAATATCATTTAACTCAGATGCTTCTTTGTTGTTGATGATGATGATGGAATGACCTGTGAGAATGCAGTACTGAAGTCATGTACTGTTTTTATTATGTTGGGGCAAGATTTAGACTTTTTGTGTAGAAGTATTTGTTTTGTGAAATTGGGCACACCTGGGTGTGATATGTTTAGAATTGTTATCTCCTCTTGATGCATTATTCCCTTAATCAGCATGAAGTCTGACTGGTTTTGGTTTGATGTCTGTTTTGTCATATGTTAGCAAAGTGACACCTGCTTGTATCCCTCTTCCATCTGCTTGTAAAGCCTTTGCCATGCTTGCACTCTCAGGTGGCATCTGTCTCTGGTGATGAGGTGATGCAGGCAACAAATCTGTCTGTCTGTTGTTATTGGGGAGCTAAGAACCATTGATAGTCATAAATATTATTGAAAGGTATGCATCAGTGCCTGTAATTTTGTTCATTTTGTATTCTTTGGTGTTTTTCTGGCCCTTATTTGCTCCTCTAGTGTGGTTTATTCTTTCCTGTAGCATCAGGAATGTGTTTTTGTTTTCAGACTGAAGGATTCCTTCAAGTATCTTTTGTAGAGCTGGCTTAATGGTCCTTTAGCCTGTTGTTGTTGTTTTTTTAAACATAAAATGTTTTTATTTTTCTATAATTTATTTTATTTAGCATAGTAGTCTGAGTGTCTTTAAGAACTTAAAAACAGCATTTCAAAGTCTCCTGGCATTTAAAGTTTCAGTTGAGAAAGCTCCTTTTTGAAGTTATATATACTGGACTTTTATCTGAGCTACAGAAAAGTAATTAATGCATGATGTAAGTTGGATAAAAGAGAGGGGGAGGGAGAACTGTTGGCTTACCAAGATGTGGGACTGAAAAGGTACAAGTTAGACCTTAGACCTTGTTAAAGAGCCTTTGCTGTAGCTGAAGTACATGGAAACCACAGGAATGGCCAGATAGGAAACAGAGAGTAGATCTCCCTTGACCTTTAACAGAGAAGAAGGGAGGGTCTGTGACTCAACTGCAAACAGGGTCCTTAATAATGACCCAGTACAAGAAACTAAGGTAATTTTAAAAGGTTCTCAACATCTAAATTGTCTGAATTGCAAAAGTATACTTTAAATGAGCCCCAAAGCAGCCTCTGATAACCTGGTTTGTGAGGCTTTAGGACATGGGAAGAGATGGGATCAGAGTGCTAAGAAGTATGCAGACAATATGGAGGCTTCCTGCTCAGATGATGCTTCATTGTAGCATGCTGACATTTAAAACCAACCTTTGCAACTGTGTTCACAGGAGAGCTGAGAAGGGAGTTAATTTAGCAGGGACTTCAGGTCGGGTGTGAGGCATTAGTGCCTTTGCTCAGCTGGGTGTTGAGAGGCTTGATCTTCAGAAGGTAGGGGAGGCTTTGGTGATCCGATGACTTAGACCAACCAACAGATAAATCAGTTCCAGAATATAAATCACATCAGCAAAGTGCTATAGCAATCTAGAGGAGATGGAGCAAGGGCAGAGCAGACACAGGGGTCTTTCAGGGTCACTCAAGGCAAATGTGGCAAGATTTGTATTGAGTCAGAGTTCCCAAGGGGAAAAAAAGTTGACAAAAAGACAAATGCTGTGCTAATGGGCTTCTGGAAGGCTTTGAAGCCTTAAGAACAGTTCATAGATGTTATAAATTATAAAAACAACACAGATTTAAAAAAGATTAAGCTTGTCTCAGGGGTAGGCAATTTGCCCTTCAGAGCAAACTGTGCACATCTCCCCTGTTTGTTTGTTTATTTCTATTGTTGTTTTATTAATGTATACTGGGAGTGAAAATTTCTCACTTATCTCAGGCTATCACAGCAGGCATGTGTGGCTGAGGCAGGCAACAACCAGGCTGCATCCATAATGACAGCCATGGAGCCGGCTTGGACAGAGGGGGTCTTGAGGTTTCTGGTGCTGTGGTGAAGCAATAGGACCATGAACAACTTGAGGAGAAAAGGGCTTATTTCAGCATACAGCTGTCAGTTCACACTGTTGCTGAAGGAAGTCAGAGCAGAAACTCAAACAGGGCAGGAACCTGAGGGCAGGAACTGATGAAGAGGCCATGCTGCCTACTGGCCTGTTCCTATGACTTGCTCAGCCTGTTTTTTTATAGCACCTAAGACCATCAGCCCAGGGGTTGTCCCAAACCACATTGTCTGACCCTTCCATATCAATCACTTAGTGAGAAAATGTCCTACAGACTTGCCTATGTAATGCCAGGATCATGGGACCCTCAGAGACCACCAGGAGACAACTCGATGCAATAGCAAGAGAGCTTTATTATGAGAGCAGTCGAACTCGGAACCCAAGTTTCACTGACACAGCAGTAGAGAAGTGGGACCTCAAGCCCTGAGTGAGCAGGGTTTTTAAAGGGAAAGTCTGCGAGCAGGGGGTTTCCATGACAGCAAGCAGGGGCATGTGTTTCCATGACAGCAAGCGGGGATGAGGGCACATGCCTTGACTTTACAGGATTAGGTAAAAGTTAGAGGGGCGAGGTGACCTTCTCTAAGGCACATAATCACAATTGCCTAAGGCATATGATCACAATTGCTATTCTTCTAAACTATATCTGAAACATTGGGGAGAATTTTCCCAGGCGATTCCCAACCAATTCTCATTGATTATTGCCAGGGAGATTGTCTCTATTTTCTATGAAGCATTTATTCTGTTATATGTCCTGAAGGCTGTTGCTAGTAGAGTTAACTTTGTTGTCTGCCAAGGGTACATTCTATGATATTTCCTGGTACCTGAGTTCAGCTCCAGTCAAGATGGCTTTTTATCTCAAAATGGAGTTATACCCAGGCTAACTTGAACTCTTCACCTACGGCCTGGTTGATCTCAAGGATTTTTTCAGTTGAGGTTTCCTTCTCCCAGGTGACTTGAGTTTGTGTCAAGCTGACATAACACCAGCCAGGACAACTGACCCCTTGTCAACCTGACACACAAACACATCACTTTCCAGCTTGAACATTTCCTTTCTCATTTATCCTCAATATGTTAATATTAATATTGCAGTATAAAACTTATATAAGTTTAAAAGATCCCAGTTTTTACAAATTCAAAACCTTTAAAAGTTGTTTCTGTAAAATATCCAATCTTTTTAAAAATCCAAATCTCTCTAAAAATCCAAAGTCCAAAATAAAACTCTTAAAATCTCTTTAAAATTTCAAAGTCTCTCAACTGTGGGCTCCTGTACAATCAAAATCAATGAAATGCTTTCTTATTCCAAGAGGGAAGAACCAGAGCATGATCACAATCAAGTCAAAACAAAACCAAAATCCAACACTATAAAACTCAATGTCAGGATTCTGAGACTCCTGATCTCAGCTCCAAAGGCTTGCCACAGCAAACAGCTTGTTCTCCTAGGCTCAGGCCAGCCCCATTCCAAAGCTATTGATGTCCTTGGTAGCTGTCCCATGGTTTTGGCATCTCAAAAATTAAACAAAACAAACGAACAAAAAAACAACCTCAAATCCTAGGTTCTCCATGGCATCTGGGCTGCACCTTTACTGACAGCTTTTCTTACACTCTCTTAACGCACTCTGGTCCTGCCAAACGGTGCCACGCTTCAGCCTTTCTCCACGATCCCTTCAGTTCTGGGGTTCTTATCGCTATCAAGGCTGTACCTCCACCAGTGACCTTCCCTGGCCCCTCGTGGTACCAAGTCTCAGCTAGTCTCCATGACGCCTTCATGCCTTCAAACCCAGGACCACCTGGCAGATTTTTGCACTATCAAGTTCAGCTGCCATCATGAGATGCAGCCTCGCCACCTGTGGACCATAGTTTCTGTGCGCTGACTCTGTGGAAACACTTCCCAGAAGATTCTGAAAGAAAAGCTTCCACTATAGTGCTCTGGTCTCTCCCAATTCTTCAGCCCCAGTTGACCAAAGTCATGATTCTTAATTCAAGACATCACATAAATAGCCCTGCTGGAATCTTTGTTTATCTCTAAGATTTCACAAGCCTGGTCTCCATCATCTACATTTCCTTCAGAATTCTCTTCCAAGCACCCAAAGAACAGCCCATTGACCTGTGAACATTCCACATGTTTTCTAATCCATAGTTCAAATGCTACCACAATCCTCCCATACTTGGACAGATCTGTTACACTAATTCCCCATTCTTGGTATCAACTTCTGTCTTAGTTAGAGTTTCTATGACCATAAACAACTTGGGAAGGTTTATTTGTGCTTACAGCTGTCAGGTCACACTCCATTACTCGGGGCAAGAAACTCAAACAGGGCTGGAATATGGAAGCAGGAGCTGACACAAGGTTGGTGGAGAGGGGACACTAGACTGGGCCCTCCCACATCAGTCACTAAGTAAGAAAGTACCCTACAGGCTTGCCTACAGTCTGATCTTGAGACATTTTCTCAGTGAGGTTCATTCCCCTCAGCTGACTCTAGATTGTGTCCAGTTGAGAGAAGGGTATAGCAGGAAAGAATGTGGTCTCTCTCCCTCTTGGCCCTGGCTAGGCTGAACCTCTGGGCTCTGCTGAGCCCACTGGGGTTGTAGAGTTGTGCAGTCATGTGGAGGTGGCACAGTAGAATGAGTAGGCAAGTCCTTATGCACAGTGTCTGTTGACTATGGATGGTGAGATGGAGTGGGGCTTCCCATCCATGCCATCATACATTGGTGTTTTGGCTAAAGGATTGATCGAAGCAATGAAATATTTTTGTACTGTATTGGACCTTGCTAATATTTCTTTTTAAGTACCCCCTAAGTTGCCCCAAACTGACTGGCACTTACTTGTAATAGATGATGGCAGGCCTTCACAGATCCTGCCCACCCCTTTTAAGAAAGGTTTTATTACTGATGGCAAACCTTGAGTGTCTTACAGATTTGAAAAGCATCCCAGAGAGCAGTAAGGCAGTGATTAAAGAGTTTTTAAAGGGCACCCTCCATAGATAGGAATGGGAGGAACCATATGTTATTAGGTAAAAATCCTACTCCAGGAGTGGGCTATTTCCCTGTGAGCTGTTGACCAGGGAGGTCCTTGAGGCCCCACAAACTTAAAAGACATTATCAATTCTGTTGGCTATATGACAGAACTAGATGGTAATTCCCTGGTCCTGAATATGCCACATACTTTAGCTTTAGGATATGAGGAAAGCTGCCTGGGCCTGAGCTAGAAGAGCCCTCCTAACAGCTGCTTTCATAGTGAAGGATGTGCCAGCTGGTCCATTGGTGAAGAATTATCACTAAGATTCCTGCTCAGCTTAGACCATGAATGTTATAGTACCAATATGGCAGACAAGATGGGCCTACATGTACAATACTAGAATGCCTTTTTTGGGTGTGATCATTTGATTTCTTATTAGATTTAAGGGTCTGTCATAGAAGGGACCTCACATCCAGTACTGTAAGCCAGAACAAAAACTCATGGTGAGTGAGTTCACAAAGCCCCAGTGATGAGGCCAGTGCTGCTGTTGTATTAAATGAATGTGATGTGCCTTTAAATAGTTCTGTTTATACTCATAGATTGTTGCAACTATCATCTTCAGTTGGTCATTGTAGGAAACTAAAACATAAGACATATATATCATCCCCTCCAAGGCTCAGGGAACATTGAAGAAGAGATGTTAGAAAGGCTGTAAAAGCAGGAGGAAAGAGTGAAGTTTTGCATAGCAATTTCCTTCAAATTGAAATGTTTTAACCTGGAGGGAGATTCCGTAAGACCCCAAGAGTAAATGGACCTTACAAGGTTCAGGAAATAAACAACCCACAAGTCTGAGGAAGTTTCTGAAATTTAAAAGATTCATAAGACCCTTCTTCAAGGTTATATAAACAAGTAACAATTGTTGGAGAGGACATGGGACTACCCGAAGGTCCTTTGCCTGTAAGGACCCCCAGTGCTGAGGCTCCCATTTTGGGATGGGCATCTGAGCTCAAAGTTGTCCCTCACCCCTATTTCTTTAAGTGACCCCAATAAACCCATTGGTTCACCAAGTTGGCCTTTGGTATTCTGCATTCCACAAGAATGACAATTTATTATACGTATTGTGTGGCTTTTCCTGGGGAACTAGGTACGGTCTGTTCACTCCTGTAATAGCCCATGCCTCAAATCCAGAGGTATCAATTTTTACTAGCACAAATCAAAACATGGAATTATGGAATAGATTGTTTACAGATAAGAAAATAGGTCAACAATTTTCCTGAAATATCAGCAAGTTAAACAAGAAACACAGAATTTCTGCTTCCCAACATGAAGGAATTTCTTATATTGACTGTGGCACTAACAAAAAAATCCATCCCAAGGCAGGAACAAGAGCAGACATCAACACATACAGACTGGACCTGCTGCAGCTTTGGACAAGTATATCTGTTGATTTACACAGGTAACCATTCATTCTCTATCATCTACTCTTTCATTCAGCTGAGGGACAGCATAGCATGACCCAAGGTCTGAGCTCTTTGCTCTGAGTCCCAGATGCCACATGTTGCTCTTCAACTAGGTATGTGCTTTCCTGCATCTCATTTCATTCTCTGTGAAATGCTTGAACTATTTTATTTATTACAAAAGGTTTCCTTAAGAAATAAACTGGCAAGTGTATAAAATGATTAGACCAGTACCTGTCATGTAGGACATTGACCTAAAAATCTTCGATGCTTCGAAAAGAAAAATACCCCTGGTTCTGGCAGAAAGAAGATTCAGGCTAGACCCTTCCACCACCATCTTCAGTACCACTAAATCATAGTGGTAATAAGAATGTCCAGGCTAGACCCTTCCACCACCATCTTCAGCACCACTAGGTCATGATGGGAATAAGAATGCCACACCTCTTCGAAGCCCAGCTCCTCAGAGTGCAGGGACTGAGTACAAGGGCAGGAGTTCAGCTCACCTACCTCAGTGCAGTTGAAGTTAACTGAGACAAATGTACATAAGATTTTAAATAATATTTTGATAGCATGCATGTAAGGTAGCAAGGCTGTTTAAAAACATTAGCATAAGTAGAATGTAAAGTTTATGGGTTTTTCTAATGCGAGGCAAGAAATGAAGATGAGAGGCAATTTCTGTCAATTCATCCTGGTGATAAGAGGTAATGGGAGTATGCCAGGGAGGAGGTGTGCTGCTCTTGGCCTCTGTACATAAACCAGAGAGACTTCTCTACTTCTGTTCCCCAAATGGTATTTCAAATTCAAATAGTAGGAAATTTTTGTGGCTATTAATAAATTAAACTGAAAACTCCTTCTCCTGCAAGAACCTTCCATGTCTGCCCATTTGCTTTACATGCACAGCAGAAACAAATATCATGAAAAGGTTAGCTATTAGTTTGGTTTATTAAGTGTGGGAATGTTATTTGTGTGAGTACTGAAACTATAGCTATTTGTTTTTATTTAAAAATGTCCAATATATTCTGGTCATATTTTTTTCTCCCCAACTCCTCCCAAAACTTCACTATTCTTTACCCACCCAATTTCATGATTTTTTTTTTGAGATTATAATTATTTCTCCCTCCCTCTAAGCTTTCCCATATACCCTTCCTTGCCTTCTTTCAAATTCATGGACTCTTTTTTCACAATTGTCATTACATACATATGTGTCTATAAATGTACATTTCTAAATATAACCTGCTCAGTGTGTATAATAGTATTTCTGTATGTGTTTCCAGGGTTAACTGTTTGGCCCTGGATAAACAATTAATGTGCTCTTCCCTGAGGAAGGCTATTCCTCCCACAGAACTGCATAGTTGATTCATGGCAATTTCTTATCTCTAAAATATCTTTTCCTTCAGCTTGAGATAAGTGAAGCTTAACCATGTGCATATTTTTCTCATGCATCAGTCCACTCCTCTTGGGATTCCACAAGGGCAACTGCTAGGAATGTGTGTGAGATGCTTAGAACTGTGTTCTAGAGTGACCACCTTCTCCAGTCCTGTCAGCTAAGCTTGAGATGCTGCTTTCTGGACCTTATTCCAAACAAGTGAAACCATGTCTACACAAAACTGGTTTATATTCAAGTTTCATAGAAGCTTAGTTCCCAGGTCACACAGGAAGCAACTCAAAACGATCACTGATAGGTGAATAGATACATGAGCTTGCCAAGCCTCCATCATACCGCTACTTACAAATAGAGTGTTCAGCCTTGGCACACTCTTCAGGGCAGGAAGCCTCAAAAATACAGAAAGTGAAAAATTAGCAGACACAGACAACACAAGCCATAAGAAGGAGGCTGGTAATTTGAATGAGAATGCCCCCCCCCCCCACAAGCTCATATATTTGCTTGGTCCCCATTTGGTGGAACTATAGGAAGGATCAGGTGTCTCATTGGAGGAGGTGTGCCATTGGGAATGGGCTTTGAGGCTTCAAAATCTCCACTTCTGATTACCCATCTTTGCCTCCCTCCCACTTGCAAAGAAGGATGGAACCTCTCAGCTGCTGCTCTGGCACCAAGTTTGCCTGTCTGCTCCCCACTGTTATGGTCATGGACTCACCCTCTGAACTATAATTCCCCAGTAAACTCTTCCTTCTATAATTTGCTTAGGTTGTACATTGTTAGAGTAGAAAAAAATAAAGTACCTAAGACAGCTGGGAGTTCATTAAAAAGAGCTCAAACTAGTTGAAAGGATAGAGCTAGAGGGATGGCATGGTGGTTAAAAGCCCTTGCTGCTCTTTCAGAGGCCCCAAGTTTGGTTCTCTGCTCCTGTGTTGGTGGCTCACAACTGCCTATCACTTACAGTTCTAAAGATCCAGCGTCTCATCCAGCCTCTCAGGCAACACACACAAAAAGCACATACTCACAGACACATCACACATAAAAATTAAAAGATGAAGCTTAAGGATAACAGGGACTCTATATCTCAGTGATGACAGTGTTCACACAGGTATGTACTTTGTCAGAACTGACTAATCTTTACAGTTACAGTGGGTATGCTTCATTTTCTAAGAGTAATACTAAAATAAAGTTGACTTTTGAAAAAAGATGAGAAAAGCCAGTCAGAAAGATGCAAAAGCTCTTTGAAGAGTGCTTTGGCTTGGTTCTTTAGTGTTCCCCCCAAAGACCCCTGTGTTAAAGATTTTATTGATAGTTATGGTACTATTGACAGCCAGTGGAACCTTTAAGAGGATATTGGGAGGTATTGTGGGTGTGCCCTCAAAGGGAACTGTGGGGCCCTGGAGTGTGTTCCTCTTTTTTATTTCCCAGGTATGAAGTAATAATACTATGATGTGTTGCCTTGGCTATTGCCTGGAAAACCTGTGTGTAGCCACTGATCTTAGACTAAAAACATTGAAGCCATGGGCCAAAGTAAACTTTCCACTTTTGTAAGCTGATTAAACATGTGTGGATACTCCTAGTAATGGAAGCCAGCCAGGTAGGCTTCCTCTAATACTATTAGGACAATGTGAACATTTAAAGAATAGTCTCTATAAAATAATGAAACAAAAGTCTGATGTACCATAACAAGAGAGAAAGAAGAGACAGAGGAACTTGTCTTTATTTAGGGATCTATATCGAGGAAGCCAACAGGTAGAAAAGATAAAAGAAAATGGAAGCTAGGGAACTTATGGGTGTGGGGGAAGGACTGAGCACACAGTAGGCTCAGGATTTGGGGAAGTGATGATCCCACTGGCATTTTACTTTAGAGCCACTTGTCTGCATGTTGACATATTCCACAGTCAAAAGAGTGGCTTTCATATTTGGAGAAATAGAAAAACCCCAAATAGCTCATTCTAAAATGCCACTTCAACTCACTGCCTCTCTCCAATCAAGCCAATCCAAGCACGTTGCATTTAACAAAGACTAATATACAAACAACTAAAAGCTAGAAGTAAAATATCTGCATAAATGTTATCAAAAAAGCTGTTTTTAACAAATGGATGTTTAAAACTTCTTAAGAGAATCCAAGATGAGAAATACTGAGTTGTCAGACAGACAAAATCCGCCTCTGTAATGAATCCTTCCTCCTCATTCTAGAAGGTTCTGAAAATTCCTCAATCTATGAAATGTCTATTCTTTTTTAAAAATGGAAAGAGAAAGTAAAATACAGAATATCCTTAGTGTGAATTAGCCAGTGGGCTGGCTTGCTCTAGGTCTTTCTCAAAATGTTAAGTTATTGAAAGGAATTTAAGGTCCTGCCTTATTGGCATCTCATGCAGAGGTCAGTGCCAGGACTGACTGTATCAACCCTGTGTTGGGGCTAAAGGATGGGCACCATTTGTTCATATTTGCTTTCTTTCTTTCCTTACATGGTACCTGCCAGTACCTTGATAATAAAAGGCTAGATTATACAACTGGAAAATAACAGGCAGATGCCATCTCTCCTAGCTCAATCTTGGGTGAAAACCCTTTCATCTTTTGGGGATTTTCTTCCTTTTCTTCATTTTAACACATTATTCCACCTTGCCCAGAAAATTGTCTTGGTCTCAAACAACTCTTATTTATTCATTCTTGTGGATGAAAGCAGAAGCCTGGATAATGTAAAATGTTACAAATCCAGAATCCTTTTATATTTGACTTTTAAATGTAGGGTTGTATTTACATTTGATTATGCAAATGTTTAATATTCAAGCAATTCAATCCAGGCAAAATAGCAGAGTCACAGGCTAAGTGCCTACCTGGGAAAGGCCTAAGCTGCTACCCTGGGTCTTTAGTGATGCTCCTTAGCAATATCTACCCCCAGAGGACAGGACAGGACTCATCAGCAGAAGGTATACTGAAGAGCCCCATTAATCATCCCTGTTCACTTTCTTATCCTCTTTCTTAGAGCAACAGGTCTGGTGCTTTCCAAGCCACCCTAGTGCTGTGTTTATCTTACTGTCTTGGCTGCAATGATGACATTTGCTGTCAGTACTGGAAAGGAATTTGTGACACAAAGATCGCTGCTCCCCAATCAAAGGCTGCCTTTTCTAATCCCTGCCCTAGCCAGTGCTGAGGGCCGGCTATTAGCAGAAGTACTACCCACTCTTTAAAAGATTGGCTGCACAGAGAGCTGGCCCTGACAGCATGAGAGCCAGTAACCTGGCCTTGCCCCTTGCCAGCTACAGCATTTGGAAGAGAGAGGGCCCTGTAACTGCCCTGGGCTGCACAGGAGAGCTCACCCTAGTACTGTTAGAGTGTATGAGAGCCAGGCACAAAAACTTGAGGGAAGGAGAGCTGGCCCTGTTCCTCACCTGGGCAATGCTGGAGAGCTGTCAGGCTGAGCAGCTCAGCTGCCACCCAGGCCCTGGAAAGTTCAGGGTAGTAGGCAGGGTTATGCCAGACACACCCTGCAACAGGTAGGGACTGATGGATGCTGGGAGAACCTAAAAGCAGGGCCACTTTGGTATGTTAAGTATGTACCTCAGCTGTTCTTCCCTGGTCTGAACCCCAACTATACTCTGTCCTCGGACTATGTAAGTTACAAAAAGAACAAATCAGTACCTTTATGGTAGATACCACAACAAAGCTTCCTGGGTCTCAGGCCCACCATGGAAACTGCAAAGCCACCATTCATCTCCCCTCTTTATTTTGTAACAAATGTTGTGGGTGTTGTTTGTTTGTTTGTTTTAAATCACAAAGAGGGAACTGAAGAATATTGGTAGGAAATTTGCATGGTTAGTTCTGCACTGAAGAAAGTTCTGTTGTGTTTGGGGTGGAAGCCTAAAAAAACTCACTTCAGAGACAGAAGTTTAAAAATGAAAGCTTTATTTTCTGCCTGCACGGGGATCCTGCCAGTTTGGGATCTGAATCTCATGACTGAAGGTGGATTGGGCAACATTTTTAAAGGTTGGGAACACAAATTGAGGGGGTGCAGGGTAGGCTGTTGCATTGGCAAATAATATTTTGACACAAGGGGTTGAGCAAGGAAGTTAATATTGGTAACTGGGCCTTATCCAGGTTACCTGGTTTCAGGGTTCTTGATTCAGCTTTTGCAGTTAGGTGCCCTTTTGGACTTTGGCCCAGAATTTACACTTATAAGGAAACAAAGGAGTGGGCAAGCTCCACACAGTCAATTAAGTCGAGACAAGGAAACACATTTATGACTTGTGTGCCTTAGTTTAGATGATGGATCCTGGCAACTTCCTTCTTTACATCCTTAACTGATTAACAAACAAACATGAATCTTCTGTAGAAGCAGGATAGGAGTTGGTTCTGGAACCTAGGCAACATGAACTGAATAATGTCCTGACAGTAAGATAGAGGTTGTTCCTGAGATAGCTAGACTCAGGCTGCTGTCTCCTAACAGTTCAAGATTCACACACTGTTAATTAAAGTATGAAGGGAAAGGAGGAAAAGAGAAAGGAAAATGAGACTAAGAAAGGGATAAAGAGAGATAAGGGAAAGGTAAGGACTGGAAGAAAGCAGAGACTGGAGAGAATGAGGAAGGAGAGATGGGGAGAGGAGAGGAAAGAGGAAGGGTGGGAGGGAGAGAGGAAGAAAGGAAAAGAAAGGAAGGAAAGCAGGAAGAAAGGAGAGGAGAGCGCTTGAAGCTGTGCCTATAGGATGGAGCCTCCACCCATCCTGTCCTTTCCTCTAACACTATTAAAGTTTTGGGAGGGGGTGAGCATGGTAGAGGGTCAACCCTTAACCTGAAGCCCACCCATCCTCTCAGCTTCTGGATCCTGCCTTGTCCTCTTTCCTGAAGTTCCTCCAGGCACCTTCAGAGGCCCTGCTTTGTCCTCTGGGTGGGAAATCCTGCTGTTTCTGGGTTTGAAGCATCCTGCGCTCAGGATTCCACCTAGCTCTGGCTGATGTGCAAATGAGTGCATGTCACCTTCACCTTTTCTTACTCCCACCAAGTTGGAAAGAATATTCCTTGCAGGGGCTTAAAATATCTCATTGTCATGTAAACCTGAGTGAAGGCTTCTACCTGTAGGCATTTGCAGCCTCTCTCTCCAGCTCTGTCTGCCACCAACTCAATTCAAGGTGTGACTATATCACCTTGAGAGAGGAAAAATATAGCAGTTTAATATTAGGAAAGCATCCTTGCAGAATTTCTCAGGAAGATCAGTAGGGCTCCAGACAGGAAATAAATTAAACATGGACATGCCTGGAGACAGAGACACCACTGAAGATGCTACACAAACATTCAGACAAACAATTATGGCAGATGAGCTTAAGTGTGACAGAATGAGGAAGGGACCAACGAGGAACTATTTAGATATTAATTTACTATACTAAAGCTTCATTCTTGGCTGTTTGTTCTCCAGGGATACACTGTGTATATGTGTAGTGCAGGAGCAGGAAAAGAGGCAGGAAGGGAGAAGACCAAAAATGAAGAAATGTAGGCCAAGATCAGGCTCTAAGACATCCGGAGTTACGGCTTACTGTGCTGCTCACTGACTTGGGCTGCATCTTCTTAAAGCAGATGCTAAAACAGAACTTAGAGATCAAAATGCTCATTAGACAATTTATAGGCTGAACTCTGTGTGCTCAATATTCCCATGCTCAATCCTTCCTCTCAGGTCCTCTGATGACTGTATTTGGATAGAGAACTGGCAAAGTTACTTAGGTTGAAATGACATCATGTTATGCCCCATTTATGAACCGCAAAAGACCAGGAATAAATAGACTCTGCTGTAAATACATGAGGTTTTTAAAAATTGTACACATGTTTGAACATGGGACACAAATTTCCTGTGGAAACAGGAGAGGAATGTGGCCCTGAGGTCTAGGGGTACAGAGTTTTTAAAGGGGGAAAAAAACCCGCAAACAGGGACTTACATGCTTTGGCATTACATGACTGGCTAAGGGAAATTGACTTTTGAAATGATTGGTCCACTTTAGGCATCAAGATTACAAACAGTTCTGGCCTGGTCATATAGGCCAGTTTCCTACCAACTGTATAATTAGTGGGTGGGGAAAGAATGCAGTAAGGCTAATTCTTCCCTTCAGAGAATTACTGGACATATCTCCATCTAGCTGGCCTTTAAAACAATACCCACTGATTTTTAAGTCTTTGGTCTCTCATTCCCCCCTTCTCATAATCATTTGAAGACCCAATCTTGGGTCTTCTAGATATAACCCCTTGTATCCTACAGATTTACATTTCCACAATGGGATCTGAGTACCATTACTGTATAGCTCCAAACATTTCTTCATGAGAGCCATCAAGCAATTTAAAATACAAGGCTCAAAGGTAAAAATCAAAATGAGAAGGGGTCCCTTCAGGTTGGATATAGGGTAGTAAGCCAAGGAGAACTATTATACCAGGATTTAAACCATCCTCTGGATTCTTTTCTCTCTAGGGTCTCTCCAGGCTTTTAGTCCAGTTGCTACAATACTAGTTCCTATTCCAGCTAAGCAGATCCCCAAAATAATATCTAATGTCAGGGGGCCCCTTTTGATTAACATTTCAGTCTGGTAGTTGGGATTTGGGGCTGACTCATCTCCTGAATCTACTTCAGTTCTGACAATAGGACCATTAACATCAGGGGCTGGGAAGGCTGAAATGCCAGTCAAAGCCTGGGCAATGGGGCAGTCCTCAGAAACATTTGGTTAGTTGATCCAACTAAAGACACAGGGAGCAATCATGTCAGCAAGTCCAGATTTCAGCTCGAAGTCCGTAGCTCATCCTGGAATAGAGTCAACCAGGTGAAAATCTGTCAAGACAAATTCAGAATAGAGACAGAAGTTAAAATTTGTCTATTAAATGGGAAAAGTGAGGAATCCCAAGACTAGGGGAAAAACTCACCCGGGGTCTGTTTGAGCAATTCCAGATCTCATGACTTTTCGGTTTCCTGAAGCTCACATGAATTTTTAGTACACAAAGGGAAATATATATATTAAAAAAACTCAGAAAAGTAACATATCAGCAAATCTATTGTAACAACATTCTGAGAATAACAGGTAAAACTGCATCCAACTGAATGAGTATCAGCTCTTCCTAACTGTTTGTTTTGTAACCTTTATAAACAATTTAAGTGTGTCCACGGTCTGAAACTCTAACACTTTTTCTGTGGGCACAGCTGTTGGTAATCAGCCACCAGTGGAGCTTGGCCACTTTTTGTACACTCAGCATCTACTTTTATCCCCCACCTCCATGTCACACTGAATAATGAAATACATTAATGGTTTTACTGCTAGACCCTGGATGCTTGGACTTTCCTTGACAAAGCAACTAGAAGGAATAGGTTTAGGATATTCCTGTGTCAAAGTCTGCCTCAGAAATGGAAGATATTAAAATACCATAGTAAAAGTTATGGCTTTTGGGTCAGATATACACATTAAACAGATGTTTTTAGCATGATGAGAAGCACCCTTAAGTCTATCTCCAGAAGACAACCAAAGGAAATTAAAATCTTAACCTTGTGACTGAATAATAAGCAGTCAGTGCTCCATCAACTTATCAGAACTCTATTGATCAACATCAAAACCCTAAACTTCTGAAATCTTATAACAACATAAAAGCACAACAATAGCAGAGATGAGGGAAAAATCTAAAATATCTTCCATTTTCAATATACCTTAAATCATTTTTTATATTGTTACAACTCACATTCATATACCTTAAAACACTTACTGAGACTCTCCAATTTTTCTTGCATTTACTAACTTCAAAAATTTTCCTAGACCATCAAACAACATTCTCTAGATTCTCACAACCCAAATTCCTATATCCTCAGACCCTACCTAAACTCCATATTTTCCTGTCCAGCTATTCACCATAAGACACAGGCAACTAACATGAATCCTGTGAGCAAGGCAAACCTGTTTTTCTAAATAAGAGATCTAGTACCTAGTGGTTCTAACTAGCGAATGAACTGACCAATGAGCTAACAGTGGATCTAATTGTCTGATCTTTAGCTGCAAAGCTATCATAAGCTTAGCCTAGCTGTCAATGTGATCAGAGACTTGAGAAGGATAAATTATAAGCTAAATAATGTACCAAGCAAAATGACAGAGATGACAAGTTAGTCCATCACGTAGGCAATGTTCCTGGCTCCTGTGGTCTCATGGCATCATGAACAGAGGCGGTCTGGCCAGGCAGAGAAAATGAGAGACTGCTTCTGTGGAAAAAGGAACACAAGAGATTGGCCTCACCTTGCCTCCTGCAATGTGAAACAGTAACTCTCCAGGTGTCCACAGCTTTTTCCACAGTTTAGGCTGGGCCCTAGCAGTGGGCCAGTTGGGGCAGTCTTGCCCAGTGGTTAGCATACCACAATCCAGAGTAGCAGTCATCTCTCACTATGCCCAAATCTTCTTGGAGACCTTGGGGACCTACTGCACGGATTTTGGGACTCTCTGTCACAATAAGCTTACACATGTTAAAATGCCACATTCATCAGATCTCTGACAAGCTTGAGGGCCAGCATATCTGAGTTACTCTTTGTTTGTCTTTTGTTATCTAAAATTGTATCCTATAAAACAATACTATAATCTCTAATTCTGGCATATTCTTTAGATGCGTGTTTTAGGACTCTATTTCAACCAGATCTACATAGGCAAACTTCATAGTTATTCATCCTAGGCTTAACCTTAAAAACAAACAAAAGAATAGACAAAGCTCGACATTGTAACCAACTGCAGTCGTTAGCATAACTTTAAATATCTTTCCGAACTAAAATCAAAGCAAAACTTTCAATTGAATACAGTTCATAGAGGGGCTAGTAAATCTTGATGATCCTACCACATTGCATTAAAACTAAACAGCAAAAAGCTTAAAGGACAAAAGTTGCACTTAGCACTAAACAGGGAACTGAAAACAGCTGGTAGCCCTAAACAAAGATGGCAGCAAAGATGGCTCCACCCTCTTTATCTCTGAACCAACATGGCAGCTAGCCACATGTTGCTACAGGCTGTGGCCAGCAATTGGTATTGATACCTCCCACAGTATGGCAAGCACTGTGGAACATTTACAATTTCCCATAACCAAAGGTTCTAATATTGTAATTAAATAAGTTTTAGAACCAACTGCATAACAGAACAGTATAGAACCATTTTAAACTGTACCAACTATTCTGGCCACACCAAACCTATCAGCCAGAATTCTTCCCCCTTAAAAGAGCTTAAGAAAACATTTTGCATTGAAGAATCACCAGCCTTTTAAGTGAAGAACAACATATTTTACATTTCTTTCTCAAATCATATTTGCAGGTATGAAGAACCAAAGCAAATACAGTTCATATGTCCTCTGGCTTTCCATACATCTACTGACTTTGCGTAACATTCTATATACCCTCAGGTTAGCTTTTCCTAGATCTGTTCTTCTGGTTTAACCAGACATTATTACTTTAGGCAGGCTATTCTTTTCTTTTATTTATTATCCCAGCCTCTTGCTTTCTTTTTTGCTTTTCAAACAACATAAAAACTCCCATCAAAATCCTTTTCATCCTGACAGAGCCCAGCGTGGGCTTATTCCACAATTAATTTTTTATAGGCAAAGCAAAAACAAGTCACATCAATACAAAAAGAAGTTCTGGAACTGTCAAATTCCCTTTCTAAAATTACTTCCCTGTAGCAGATATGGTCCAAGGTCACATAAACAAGCTTTAAAGAACTTAGAACAAGTTTTAAGGAACTTGGCGAAACTTCTTTTCTGTGTCTCAAGGTAAAGGTCAGGGTGAAAACATGTGTTTTGATAAACAAAGCAGCTTAACAAACAAGCAGCTCTCTACACAATACACTGTAAAAAAAAAAACCAAACCAAAACAAAACAAACAAAAAAAACCCTGCAATTTTCTCAATTGGCTCAAACAGTATGGCTTGGTGTTATTTGATAAATTTAAAAATAAATACCAAAGTCTTTTGTCCTCCCCCAAAGGATTGAGAAACTGTTCCAAGTTCTTTGTTAGACTGCCCAACATCTTTGCTTAAAATGCCTGATAAACTTTAAAATGTTTCATCACCTTAAACATTTAAACATTCTCCAAAACCTGTTTTTGCAATATCAAAAAAAAGTGCCCTATTTTAGGAGTAAAGTCACAAAGCATAATCTTTAAAATCAAATTTTACCACTGCAAACAATCCAATCTCTAAAACCAATACCAATTTAAAATGAGACTTGTTGTGTCAGTCTAAAAGGAAACAAAATTCATTTGGACTAGGAGGTTCTGTAATCAGTCCTTTCCCTGACCACACCACATGGCAATCTCAAGTTGGGGTGTCACATCACATGCATGGGAAGCCACATGGTTGCTTTTTAAACACATGCATTATAGATCTCATAAACACCTAGGCACACATGTATGTTCTAAACAAGAGTTTGAATTTAACCTTTAAACATATCCAATAACTCTTAATCTATAACCAAGACATACAGAGCATATTAACCATTTAATATCCGTCAAAAACAAACATACAATTGTCATACATACATTTAAACAGACAGACAAAACTTTCCTTACTTCCTCCTGCTGTAATTTCAAGCACTCTCTTTTCTTACTTGGCAGTGGCTCCTAGCTAGCCAGAAGCAGTGCCGGACAATTCCATCCCCATCTCCACCCTCTCATTCTTTCCCAACCCAGAGCACACACTGATCAGCCGCTGGTGGAAGTGGGGTGCCTAGGTGGAGTTTGGAGAAACAGGGAAGGGAGAGGAAGTCTGTCCCATAGGGTCTGTCAGTCCAAGTCCCATCCAAAGAAATGAGAACAGTCATCACAGACAGCCATAAACACAAAGACAAAACAATAGACTCCCTCCGCTAGGTAATCAGGTAAAAACCTGAAACCAGTATGTTGGCAGCAGTATGTGGGTCTCTGTGGGAGAGACATACTTTCTAGGCCTATCAAACCCCATGTCCCTCACAATGCTATTGGGGAGCACTGCCCCGCCGGGTTCTGGGACGTCTCCCAAGATCCCCGTGGCCTCAGTCTGCCTGCTCATCAATCGGTGTACAGTGACATGACCGATCCCTGGCCACTCACTGTGTACCACCTTGAGATCTCAGATATACACAGAATGACAGAACAGAGACACAGAACGTAATCAAGACAAAAGTGCTTACCCGGGGTCCCGATCCTCCAGCTTGGGAGTCTTGAGAGGTCTTGGGAGATCTTGGGGATCCCAGACAAGCCCCCAAGTATGTTATGCCTGAATTGCAAGCCCCCAAAAGACTACCACCAGGAGTCCAGTCCATTGCAAAACACATGAGGATCTTTTTATTACAAGCTGCAGCCTGGGCTCACACCCCCACCACTGAAGTGGTGAGAGCAGAGAGCCCCATGCTCAGGTTAGTTGAATGATTTAAAGATTCCGGTCCCTCCTAGCATGCCCAAAGCAAGGGATTCCTGCTTGGCCAGCATCTACTGGTCAAAACACAAAAGAGATGTTGTATTTTGAGCTGATTGAGTATAGGAAGGTCCCTGAACCATTAATGATCTGGTGTCCCCCCTAGGGGGATGGGCTGGTTTCCTAGCAACTGTATCTCTAATGGGCAGGAAAGAATGCAGTAAAGCTAGTTCTCCCCCTCAGGGCATTGAGCCTAGTTCTTCCCTGAAGATGGCTGGACATATCTCCATTTGGCTTGGTTCAAACTGTGCTTTAAACTTTAAAACAATACCCACTGATTTTTAGGTCTTTGGTCTCTCATTGGTAAATTGGAGTCTGAGCTGCTAAGCCTGGGGGCAGCCTCTACCTTGATGCTTGGTTCACCTTGATACAAACAAACTTACAGAAGAAACTTTCATTTTACTCATGTTTCCATTCACTGTGGCAGGGAACATGGTAGAGCGTTTACATTACAGCACACAGAAGCAGAACAAGCAGCCTCAAGATGGAGCCCAGGCAACACAGCCCCCAAGGAGACACCCACACTGATCTGCCACTAACCAGGCCCTACTTTTCATAATTCTGTTGCCTACCAATTCTCCATTCAAAATGGGATTTCTATGATTGTGCTATGCTGGGAAATGAATCTATTCAAGCATGGATCCACCAATGACTTCAAGTATATATTAAGTCAGAGCCCTCCCAGTCTCTGAAAACACGCTCATAGACAGACCCTTGAAGGAGTCTGGTATTTGGAATTCTGTCTCCTAGCCTTGGCAGATTTGGGTCTTATCTAAATTCCATTTCTCAGAGACTGTCCTTGGAGGTCTCTGTAGGTGGGGTGCTCTGAGCCTGAGAAATAGATAGCAAGCTCCCTGCAACCATGGGAACCAGATATCGGACTTTGTGTGACCTTGAGTGAATTCCTGCAGGCCTTGCCAGGTGGCACAGATGTGTTGCTACTGTGAAAAAAGTTGCTTGTGCCCTTTGTTTTATAAGTGTTGTTTGCAGGTTCAGTAACTGAGCCTTGATCAGGGATCTGTACTGTCTCTATTCGTGTCTCTGTCCCCCAATTTCCACTCCCTCTTTCAGGTGGACCCTGTTCGACTAGCCCGAGGGACGGGTCAGACCCTGATATGGGCTTCCTTAATGTCCCGGGCATATTTCAATCTAGTCTTAAGATTAACCTTCATTTTACTAAATAAACATATGATCAAGCTGCTTTCTAAATATTTATGTGTATAAATTCCTCCTTCTCCCAACCTTGGCCAGAGAAGTTTGTTTTCTACAATGAACAGAGGTTAGTACAGCAACTCAAAACTAATCAAAATTTGTAGAACAAGACACTGTGGAGTGTTCATCCCTAAATTGGGCATATTTACAAATTCCCATAAACCTTGGGGAACAGCAGAGGAAAAGTACCGGGGCCAGCCGGGTAGAGTCGAACGGTTCTTGAGTTGGGAGTGAGGATTAAAATTAATAAAATAAACACACAGCACACAGGAAACTTTTTAAAGGTCCAGACTCGACAGTCACAGCAAAAGGCACAGCAAAAGGCAGGCTGCTTCCAGCAAGCAGTGCCAGCAGCAAATCTCCCATCTCTGCCTCCTCCTCTGCCTCCTCGTGCTCTCTCCTCCTCGAGCTCCTCCTCCTTCTTGCCCCTTCCTGTCCTCTGGCTCCTCCCATTGTACAACATTGTATCTAGTTGCTTTACTTGGGTCCTGTTTATACAAGAGTTGAGACAGGATGCTTGGAGCATCATCTTCAGCCTTCTGCAGTAACTGTCAGCCTGTCTTTTTATTGTAGAGTTTCTAAGCCAGAGTAGAAACATCTCAGAACAATAGTTAATCTGCACAAGGAGTCTGAGGAAGAGGTGTAACCCTCACAAGCTATCCCACCTGTTGTCACAAACAAAAGGCGATGGACTTGCAAGTCCTCCTCTGCCATTAGAGAAGGTCCAGTAAAAGCAGTCACTCCACTGAGATTTAAATATCAAAGCAGGCCGTTGAGTCACGGCTCCCGACAGAAAAGGAGTTAGAAAGGCTGTAAGAGGGAAGGGAGGAACAGCACTCTGACGTGCCACCTTCTGGACATAACATAGCAGTTACACTCATGATTTTACTGCAACTATGATTATCTGCACAAGAGGAAGCCAACAAAGATCAGCCAGCATTCTAGAGGGCAGCAAAAATTGGACTCAGAGAAAAAACAGGAACAGACATGAGGGTGAGAAGGTAATGGGTTGGGGTTGGGGTTGGGGTTGGTGGGAGCAAGAGGCTGGGAAGCAAGTTACAGCATATGTATGTACAGAATTTTCAATGAATATTAAAAGATACTTTAAAAATTAACCATTATAGGTGGCCATTTACATGTGGTCACTCCGCTGTCAATGGGGTAGTGAGTGACAAACGCTCATTGCAATAAAATGTTTGAGTCATTTTGCCAATTTGGTTGTTTAATGAGATGACTCTCAGTTAGAAAAGTTTTATTGCCACCTCCTTTCAGGGACATTTACTAATATCGAAAGACGTTTGTCAGAGGCCAGTGTGTCCTGTAACAACACAGAACTCTGATGTTGATTCTGATAATGCACTCTGATGAGTGCATACTGGATGAGACCACATGCTACATTCTTCACCCTTCACAGCCATTTCGATCTACCATGTGACCTGTTGGTCCCTTGAACCTCAAGTTCTTTGTCTTCCAAATTTATTCCTTCTGGGCTCTTAACCTATCAGTAAGCTGTTGACCATTGTTCAGTCTCATGCCATTTTCCGTGTCAGTGACCCAGGATACTCACCAAAGCTCTGGCCTTCAGGAAAGCTTTCTCTTGTCTTTGTCTTTCATATGGTTTATTTTTCCTTTATTATTGTATTCTTTGAGAATTATGTGTATACTTACATATTTTATCCATATATAGGTATATTTTATATGATATATAGTGACATATATAGCGTGTGTGTGAAATATTATATCCCTCTAACTTCCTTTAAATACCCTCTAGACATCCATCCCTTCAAAGCTTCATTTCTCATCCTTCTTTATTTTCAATAACTCACTAAGTCCAATTAATTCTGTTCACATGTATATGGCTGTGGGGCCAGCTACTGGAGCAGGGAAACCTTCTTTGAGAACTCATTCTCAAAGAAGAAAGGTTCTTCCTTCCCTGGCAGCTCTCAGCAGCCAATAGCTCCTCAGCATGGGGTGGGGCCTCCCTGATCTCTCTCAAGGTTATGGTTTAATGTAGTATACTTCCTGTTCATTTGATGTTTTCTTCCTTCATTTACAAACCAAACCAATTCACTTGTAAATTCATCTCCAGGCTTTCTTTTCCTCCTTCTCCTCCTCCTCTTCTCTTCATTCTTCCCCTTGCCCCTTCTCTCCATTCCTCATAGAGCCATGGACATGAGTTGAGATTAGGGGAGCCAGCCCCATGGAGGTAGATGCCACGAAGGGCTGGAATGCTGGTTGTTGCAGTTGTCGGCCCTTGTTGTGCTCAATCCTACATATACCAAGTTCACCAAAGACCTCACACACGCAGTTGCTCCTGAGTCCACTCAATCTTATGATTTTGTAAGTCTGCCAGAACCAGGTGATAACAAGCAGCTGTCTGCCTGGTTACTTGCTTATCTGGTGGTCAGAGGATACAGTTCTTACAGAACCTAATAGGAGGAACAAGCTGGTTTCTTTTAAGCTATGAAATTCTTCACTGAACGCAGTGTCTTAGTCTACTTTGTGTTGCTATTAGCAGAATACCAAAAAATAACCTGCATAATTTTTAATAAGTGAAACTTATTTTGAGGAATTCTAGAGTCTGGGAAGTCAAGGATCATGGAAAGGGGGAAATGAAAGGGTTAGGCTAACTTTGTAACCTATATGTCTTCTAAAGCCTATAGTTTTGAGTTTTAGGTCCAGGTTAAGCTAAAGCCTCTTAGTACCTTTCCAGAGAGTGAAGAAATGTGACCCTATCCGTGAGGACAGATATAAAAAAAGGGCAAGCAAGCAATGACCTTCACTCAGCAAAAGAAAAACCAGACCCTTGTCCTTGAGATAGCGTTTCTTAGCAACAAACCTAGACTTCTTCTGAGTAGCTTTTGACCTCCAGCCAAGAGCCCGCAGCCCTAATTTTCAAGGATGAGCTAACCACCCCCACCTTCAATTGCAGCTGCATCCACACTTGGCAGGACTGGCCAAGCTTGAACACCTAAGACTAACCAATTATTTTACTTTATAGCTTCCTCATCCAATCCTAAATTGCCAAAACTAGAACTTCAAATCTCCCGCAATTTTTCTTTTAAAAACCTAAAGGCCTTTGTCTCCCGGTGCCACTCTTTGCTGACCAGCAAGGGTGACCCCGTTGTACAATGGTTAATAAACCTCTTGCTTTTGCAACGAGTCTTGGTCTGGGGGAGTTTCTGGGAAGGGCGCGATTGAACTCTGAGCTGTGAGACCCCAGGTCTTACAGAACTAGCAACAGAAAAAGGGCTTCTTGCTGTGCCTTGATAGCAGAGAGTGACACATGGATGCAAGAGGTAAATGCCTATCTAGGTAGCCTTCAGACATTACAACAGAGGGCAAAAGAGTTAAAACAATCCTGGAGAAAACTGTATAGGTTTTCCTATGCAGTTATCTATCTACAGATAGAGCAAGTGTGGTAGTTTGTATCTCTTTCTCCTCTTATAAAGTCATGGATCCCGTCATGGGGCCTCATCTTCATCACCTCATCTAACCCTGATGACCTCTTTCATCAGTTACTTTTCTGTTTCTGTGAAAAAACATCACTGATAAAACATCACAACGGAAAGAAAGTTATGGAAGAAAGAGTTTACTCTGGCTTGTGGTCATGGAAGGATAAGTCTATCATGCTGGGGTGGCATGGCAGCAAGCAAGACAAGAAAGTGAGGGATTGCATCTTCAATGGAAAACAGAAAGCAGAGAACAAACTGGAAGTGAGACAAGGCTATAGACTTTCAAAGAGCGCCCCCCCTAGCTGACATATTTCCTTCAGCAAGGTTCCATCACTTAAATTTCAAACACTGCCAGGAACCAGAGACACAAGGGTTCAAATATCAGAGCCTATGGGGAGACATTTCCCATTTAAGCCACCACATGACCAAATACCACCTCCAAATACCGGCAACATATGAATTTGAAGATTAAATTTCTAATATATAAACTTTGGGGAAACATACTAAAATCATAGCAAATAGCATAGATGCTACAGATCTTCAGGGTCCTATGGTACAGCTCTTCATTAGACCTTGTCACAAACTCCATACATCACCTTTTCTTACCACAGATACTCTCAATACCGTAGGATCCAAATGGCATGTGTGCTGACTCAAAAGCCAAGACCCACTGCAAAGTCTTCTCTTGAGAGCCTCACTCAAACATGGGAGACGTCTGTGACGTCTTGGTAATTGTTAGGATTATGGTATGAAATAGGCTACCTCTAAAGAGCAAGGAGGCCCATGTTGCATTGCACTTCTTTCGTCATTGCTAGAAGTCAAGATGGAAAATTTTGTCTTTACTTACAAAAGATATCCTTATCAACAGAAACCCTAGAGACTTTACTGATGTTGACCACTCTTCAGGATCGTCTCCTTTTTTTTTTTTTTTTTTTTGAGAGAGTGTCTTTTTGTATACTCTAGGATGTCCTCAAAATGGCCACCTGCCTACCACATTTTCCCAAGTGCTGAGATTACAGGCACGTATCACCTCACCAGGTTATAGAGGAGGCATTTTTTTCCTGGTACTAATGATTGAACATTTGGTCATACATCAGGATGCCCATTGGTCTAGATGAAGAGATTTGGACCCACTTTAACTCATGAACAGGGGCCTACTATCTCTTTCTGTTTTGAGTTGCTATGAAAGGATAATATATTCTGGGAAATTATAGATAAGTTCATTATATTTTATACATACATGAGGCTGGGAAGCCTAAGATAGTTACCAGACTTATAAAGGCCTTCATGTTGCCATTGTCCCATGGTGGAAGGTACCATATGGCAAAAGAGAGAAAATGAAGACTGAACAACATACCCATTCCCCTGATATGGCGGCCTACTTACCTTCAAGTGGATCAAAGACCTCAACATAAAACCAGACACACTAAATCTATTAGAAGAAAGAGAGGAGAAGAGCCTTCAACTCATTGGCACAAGAGACAACTTCCTGAATAAAACACCAACAGCACAGGCTCTAAGATCAACAATCAATAAATGGGACCTCATAAAACTGAAAAGCTTCTTATTTAAAGCAAAGGACACGGTCAGTAGAACAAACAGACAGCTTTCAGATTGGGAAAAGATCTTTATCCACTGTTATAGTAAAGTAAAAAATGAGTAAACTGTTGGCCTATATGTTTATTATTATCCCTACGATATCACGGTGATATTATTTAATGTACTATCACAAATAATAAAACATAGACACCTGCTAGATTTATAATTGCCTTATTTACCTTGGGCAGGGCGAATATTTCACTTACACTGTCTCAATATCCTCACCATCCATCTCTAAGCCCCCATCCAATGCCATCCATTTTAATCATCCTCATCTGGACTATCTTCCATCCATAATCTTATAAACACTTGCTTTTATTCTTCATCTGTGCCTTTCCACGCCATTATTGGAGTCCTTCCTATTGGCCCATGTTTTTGTTTTGTTTTGTTTTTCTTTTTTCTCATTGTGGCATCCTCCTTCCCCTTCTCTTTCCATCCATCTGTTTCCTATGATTCCCTGTCCTCAAAAACCTAGGAACATTAACCATGTCTACCCCATTCTGCCCTGCCCAGGTATAGGCCATTTAATCAACCAATCAGGCATGTCTTAGGCAGGTTTACAAAACAAGGATAGGTGTAACCAGATCTTGAGGGCCAGTAACATGCATCAGACCAACCTCCAACAATCAAACCTACTACATCCAACAGAGGGCTAATATCCAAAATATAAAAGAACTCAAGAAATTAAACACCAAGTGTTAGTGAGATATTAAGAGATATTGGCTGCTCTTCCAAAGGTTCTGAGTTCAATTCCCAGCAACCACATGGTACCTCACAACCATCTATAATAAGATCTTGTGCCCTCTCATGGCATGCAGGTGTACATGCAAGCAGAATGTTGTATATATAATAATTTTTTTAAAAAAAGAAATTAAACACTGACAAACTAAATAATCCAATTTAAAAGGGGGATACAGAGCTAAACAGAGAATTATCGATAGTGGAATATTGAATGGCAGAGAAACACTTAAAGAAATACTCAGCGTCCTTAGTCATCAGGGAAATGCAAATCAAAACAACTTTGAGACTAAACAGAGAATTCTCAATAGTGGAATATTGAATGGCAGAGAAACACTTAAAGAAATACTCAACATCCTTAGTCATCAGGGAAATGCAAATCAAAACAACTTTGAGATTCCATCTTAGACATATCAGAATGGCTAAGATCAAAAACTCAAGTGATAGCATATGCTAGAGAGGTTGTAGAAAAATAGGAACACTCCATTGCTGGTTGGAGTGCAAACTTCTATAACCACTTTGGAAAGCCATCTGGTGCTTTCTCAGAAAATTGGGAACAGCTCTACTTCAAGACCCAGCTATACCACTCCTGGGCATATACCCAAAAAGATGCCCCATCATTCAACCAGGACACTTACTCAACTATGTTCATAGCAGCTTTAGTTGTAATAGCTAGAATCTGGAAATAACCCAGATGTCCCCCAACCAAAGAATGGATAAAGAAATTGTGGTACATCTACACAATAGAATACCACTCAGCAATTAAAAACAAGGAAATCATGAAATTTTCAGGCAAATGGATGGATCTGGAAAAGATCATTCTCAGTGAGCTATCCCAGAAGCAGAAAGACACACATGGTATATACTCATTATAAGTGGATAAAAGTCATACAACACAGGACAATCATACTACAGACCTAAAGAAGCTAAGTAACAGGGAGCACCTTAAGGAGGATGCTTAATTCTCATTCAGAAGGACAAATAGAATAGACACTGGAAGTGGTTGAAGAGAGGGAACAGGATGGGAACCTACCATAGATGTCCTCTGAAAGACTCCATCAACCAGGGGATTTAATCAGATGCTGAGACTCACAGCCAAATTTTGGGCAAAGCACAGGGAATTGTAGGGAAGAGTTGGGGGATAGAAGGACAAGAAGGTGTCAGGAGCTCCACAAGACCAGCAAAGCAAGACCAGCCCAACAAATCTGAGCCAAGGGCAACTGCGGAGGCTGATGCACCAAACAAGTACTATGCGTGGAGAGGACCTAGGTCTCTTGCTCAGATGTAGCCAATAGGCAGCTCAGTCTCCATGAGTGTTCCCTAATAAGAGGAGCAGGGGCTGTCTTTAACATGGACTCTGTTGACTGCTCCTTGATCACTTCCCTCCTGTGGGGTGACCTTGCCAGGCCACAGAGGAAGAGGACGCAGCCAGTCCTGATGAGATTTGATAGGCTAGGATCAATTGGTAGAGGAGAAAGGCTCTCTCTTTCTGAGGACTACAGTAGGAGGACTAGGGGCAGGGGGCGGGTGAGAGAAAGGGAAGGTAGGACAGGATGAGACAAGGGAGGAGGCTACAATAAGAATGTAAAGTGAATAAATTAAAAAAATAATTAAAAAAAAAACGAAAGAAATCCCAGCTCTCAACACTGTTGTAATTAGGGCTTAGACTTCTAACACATAAGCTTTGGGATAAACCTTCAAGCTATATTCCTTGCTGATAAAGAGTTTATCAGAGGGTAGAATGCAGATGAATTTCTGGGAATGTTCAGAGTGGGAAGGAATCAAGAGTTCTAAGAAGAGTCACTGGAAACATAGTTCTCATAAGTAGATGTGAAGATTGTACCTCCTGCCGCTGTCTGCCAACCATTCCTTCACTTCTACTGTGACAAATTGGTCCTGGGAGAGAAATAGGAGTGATGAAGGGCCAACCCAAAGGGCTTCCTCTCTCGAACTTGCTGCTGGGTACTTTCAACAGCAGTCATTTGAGCCCTTGATACGGCTCCTTTCTCTAGATCAGCAGTTCTCAACCTGCAGCTCAGATATTTACATTATGATTCATTAAAATAGCAAAATTACAGTTATGAAGTAACAATGAAAATAATTTTATGTTTGGGGGTCACCACAACATGAAAAACTGTATTAAAGGGTCGCAGTATTAGGAAGGTTGAGAACCACTGGTCTAGATGAAGGTAAGAGATGGTGGGCAGTTTGCTAGCTTTTGAGAGTTTCATTACACTGACCTCTCACTATAGAGATGGCACCAAGTTGTCTTCAAAAGGAGACATTCATGGGGTGTGATAGTTAATCTTCATTGTCAATACGACTGGATTTTAGAAACACCATGGACACACACATCCGGATATGACCTTGTAGGTGTTTCCAGTAATATTTAACTGAGGAGGGCGGACCCATCCTAAATGTGTGCTGCTCGTTCTGTGGCCTGGGATAAAAAGGGGCATGTGAGCTGAGCACCAGCATCTGTCACCTTGACTGGAGACATGGTGAAATCAATTACCTCAGGCTTCTGCCACCACACCGTTCTTACCGTGATGGATGATACCCTTGAACAGTGAGCAGAAATAACCTTTCCTCCTTACATTACTGCTTACCAGACACTTTTGTCAGAGTAACAAGTAAGTAAGCTAATACAT
This sequence comes from Meriones unguiculatus, assembly GCF_030254825.1. Taxonomy (NCBI): domain Eukaryota; kingdom Metazoa; phylum Chordata; class Mammalia; order Rodentia; family Muridae; genus Meriones; species Meriones unguiculatus. The sequence goes on from NC_083363.1 coordinate 64,364,298, forward strand.
ATGGGTTTGAATTTTCCTCTCTTTTCCTTGGTGCTTGGCCAGACTCACAGATTTTGGTTGTGCTTCCTTACTGGTGCCTACAATATGCCTTACATTAACTGTAACCAGAAAACACATTTTGTGACCACAGAAGCTCGTGAACTGGGCTATTACTGCTCCAAGCTCCCTACGCAGGAGAAGCATTAATTAGCAGGATGCTGGAGTAGCGAGCTGGAGGCTCACTTATGGTGGCAGGTGGGAGGTACCATCCTCAAAGCTGTTGATGACTTGATTAAGCACCTGCCTCAAACCAATGGCCAGTGTTTGGTGGTGTCTTCCCAGAAGCCAGATACATGGTCTAGGAAACAAAGAGTTATGCTGGCAATGTCTCTGAGCCCATTACACATAAACAGACACTGGAACAATTTCTTCTTATACTGGGATCTTGGAATCAGTGGTTTGAAAGTGTTAGATTCCACAGCATATTATGTTAGCAGGGAACGTGTTAGATTTTGAGCCTGGACTGTGGCCCTCATACTGCCAAACCAGAATGTCTAGAGAGAATTATCAGAACAAACAGGGATAGCAGTCTAAAAAGTCTGAAAAAGCTTTAGGCTACTGTTATGCAATAGACTTGGGAGATTCTGTTGATACCCCAGTGGACTCGAGCCAGAGGCTTACAAATAGTTCTCACCATACAATATTGCAACCAAATTAAAGCCATCAAAAACTCAAAGCTATCTGGGTCAAAACTTTGTGTTCCACCATGATGCCCACCATCTACACCCCACTTATCAGGTCTCTTTCACTCTGCCTTCTGTATGACAGCATCCTCAGGAGGCTAGAGGTCACCAATCCCACTGCTGTGTCCCCCGGCTAACAATCCTGCCTGGCTGTTCTTGGCAGGAATGCTAAGGGTTCTCTCTCTCTTTGCCTCTTCATGTTTTATTATGATTGAATGTGTCTACAAACTTTCACATGTGGGAAATTTAATTCATGTCCATGAGGTTTTTGAGGAGTTGTTTCAGCCATGAAGGCTCTGGCTGCTCTCATGGCAGTGTGTTATTGCAGAAGGGCTTTGTAGGCGGTCAGCTCTGTCATGCCGTGTGATGCCCACTGCTGTGAGGCGATGCAGCAGGCTTCATCAGATGTGATGAGAAGCTGCACCATCCTCAGGACTCTCAGCCTCAGGACACGTGACAGCCACAGGACAGACTTAGCATCTGCTATCCCATCAGTGTAATGCAAGCTCTGGTCTTCTCTCATTCCATCACAAAGTTACCTTTCAAGAGAAGGTCACTCCCCGTCTCTGACCTCACAGGAAAAAGACAAGACATCTTCCTATTAACAAATTCTCATTTTCCTGATTACAGCAGCCCCAAGTGTGGGCCCCCAAACTGTGAGCCAAATGGAGAGGCCCCTGTAGCAAGCAACAGCTATGACTTACATTTCTCTGAAATTTCCATTTTCTGTAGGAGGAAAAAAAGAAAAAGAGAAGAGAAAACAAACAAACAAACAAACAAAAAACTGTCCACCAAGTTGCCTGAGCAGATGCATGGCTTGTTTCATGTGAGCAGAATGTCATGTTTGTTAATGGCTCTGGTTACACAGTGTGTCCTAGGGTCATTATTTATAATGGGCAGCAACAAAGAGCAGTAACCAAGTGGTGCACAGCGACAGACAGCGTAAAATTTTAATTGAGAGGTATTTTCTGGATTTTGATTTTAAGGGTCCTGTTGTTAAGAGGAAAAGCAGCTTTCTGGAAGATGAGCTTATGGCAGGAGTGCCTGGCATGGTTGCTGGAAACACCAGTGAAAGGGTTTCCCACCATATCTCTTCTCCCTGACACTTACATTGCATTTACCATCAGTGATAACGTCTAATCACACAACCTCTGGGAGCAACTGAGCACTTCTCACATATACAGCAGGAGCAGGTTACTCTTTCTGTTCCAAGATCAATGCTAAAGAACCCATCTGGCACTTGCTCTGTGTTGGGTGTGGGAGATCCCAGGCAGAGACAGTAGCATCTACCTGGGACCCTGCACCACTGTCCAGATGGACCCTTGGTCTGCAGAAGGCAGAATTGGTGCTCTTTCTGGGAAGACAGTAGGATGGAGGTGGGACATACAGAAAGTGGGGGAGATTAGATGAACAAGACAAAAACAGAAAAGTTATTGTAAGGAATCTGCCTGGGTCAGGATTAAGGAGGATCTGAAGCCACACACAAATGTAGAAAATGGCGGCATTATATTACCTGATGGATTGTGGTAACGGAGAGGTCACACAGTGTGTCATCTGCTATACGGATAACTCGGAGCCACCACTTTAGTTCCAATTCACACCTAGAACCAAAGGGCTGATGGACAAAGGACAACAGATAACGGTATCCCAGCTCAAGAAGAACATGAAATTGCTCTCCTCCTCCTCCTATTTGTTTAATATGGAAACTAAATGGATTGGGTGATACCAACTGATCCTGAGGATGCTGAATTTCTTTACCCCATATACTGATTGTAGCAATCTTCAGGAAACACACACACACACACCCACACACACACACACTTTTTTTTAGCTGTCTGGGCATCTCTTAGGCTCATCAAGTTAGCACGTTAGATGAACCACTGCAGAAGCTATATAAGAATATTTGCTGCTTGGATTTCAACTTGTAAATTTTGATCCATTGGCAGACTGTGAAATGAAAGCAGTGTGCTTGGAAAAGTTAACAGTACAACAGAGTACAAAGTATCGGTGGGCAGAGCGTGTGTGTTACGGCCAGTACCCTTTCATCAACATTTGAATACAGCTTACCTAGGTAGACGCTACCTATGTCCTGGCTCACAATGTGTATTCCTCATTGTAGATGACAGTTTAAACAAGAGTGTAAGTCTCTGACTTAAGGTTAACTCACTGTAAACTAGAGGGCCTCTCTACAAGCCTATTATGTGAATCTCCTTTTGCTGAAACAGAAGTCATTAAGTGCTATGGCTGGGAACCAGGAGCCCTTCCCCCTGCTCTGCCACAGAACAGGCACATCCGGTGTGTGATACTGTTAATAATGACCAACACCTATTGATAGCCCATGTTCTAACTCCCCTACGAAGGAGAGCAGGTGGCTTTATTTATAGAGGTAGGCAGGAGGTCACCACTTTCCTAGGGCTGTGGAACACAGAACACCTTGATTTTCAGTAGAGCCCTACCTTCTAATTCAGCTTTTTTACCATGGGCCTTGCTAAGACTTTGAACTCTGTGGTGTAAATTCTCTCCGTTGATATATGTCTATATGTGTTGTTTAGTATCCTTGTTATCTATCACTTCAACTACCCAGATGTCATGGCATTTAAGCAACCTTATTTCACTGTGCTTACAGAGTTGGGGGATCAGGAATTTAGTCACGTTATCAAGGGGTGTCATTCTCCTCTCTACAATGCTGAGAGTCTCACTGGGAAAGGCTCAGCAGTTTGAAAACTGAGCTTACCAGTGGTCTGGAGGCGTCTTCGTTCCCCATCTGGAGCCTAGGCTGAGACACCAGCAAGGCTGAGACTGTTGACCTTGCACGCCTTCATGAGCTCTCATGGATCTGGCTTTGGTTCTGGGGCTGGCATTTCCTTTAGGGCACACTGAGGGCAAGCCAAGTGAGCCACCCGGGCTCCCTGCCTTTTAGAAACTAGCATAGGAATGTCACTTATCAATTTTCCCATTAGTTTCTCTTGGCTGAAAGTCTACCCAGATCACCAAGGAGGCACAAGGGCTTCATGTCTTGATACAAAAGCACTTTCTATGATGTTCTCTGTTTTCTTAGTTTCTGACCGGTGTATGCATGCTTCCTTGTTGTTGGAACAACTGGATTTCCCTTGGTGTGGGAGAGTAAGTGGCTCAAATTCTTCATGATGCATAGGGCACTTTGTGGTTAATAATCTACTGTTCATTATAATGATCTGTAGTCCCTAGAAGAGTAAATGAGCTGGAACCACAGATATATTTACTGCCTTAATTCAGTCACTAGCATTAGCCTTATTTTAAAGTATTTTCTCTCCATTTGGAGGGAATTTCTTTTATCTGAGCTTATCTTCAATGTCAATAAGTTTAGCACTCCTCAACAGCTGGAAGCCCAGATATTATACGTCTCTCCTCCTATTAATCTTCTGTAGGTTGATCTTTATAGCTATCTCAGCCCATTCATCACTGCAAGCTGTCCGCTTACATTTGTATGGTCTTCCATTTAGCTAACTGAACTCCATTTCTTTATCTAGACTAAAGTCCTTTGTCATTTTAATAGTTTATAGAGTTCTCCCTCAGAGCTGCCTGAGTGTCAGACTGTCCACAAAGAACAAACGGATGCTAATAATGCCCCTGGTTATGTGTCCTCTTAACCCATTCCTAAGGCTCCTTGGTAAACTTATCATCAATAACCACAAGATATTCCATGTTCTGTAAGAACACTTACAATTTGGTAGTTTTTCTCTGAAGAGAACCAGACACCACGCTTCATTTATTTATTCCGTCCTATAAAAACTGAGACTTGACTTTATTCACCTATATTTTCATGTATTTGTACAGGCAAAGCACAACACAAGGTTTTAAAAACTCGGTGACATAGGATAGTATGACACAGCAAAGGACAATGGGTTTGAAAGATCCAAGAGGGAAATGGAGGAAGGCCGGTGGGAGGGATATGAAACATCAAAGACAGAACTGGGGGGTGGGGGTTTAGCTCAGGTCTTAAATGCCCACGGGAGGCCCACATGCTGAGGGCATGGTCCTCACCTGACTGCACTGCTCAGAGGTGACAGAACCTTTAAAATGTGGGGTGGAGCGGCAGGAAGCTGGGGGAGTGTCCTGGAAGGAGACACTGTCACCTCGTCCATCTCCTCTCTGCTTCCCAGCCGTCATGAAGTGAGCGGCTTTGCCGCACTGTGAGCTTCCCACCACGATCTGCCTCATCTCTCTGTTGCCCCAAGCAACAGACCACAAGGGACCATTGAGAACCTCCAAACCCTTTCTTTCTCTAAACTGGTTTTCTTAGGGCTTTTCCCCAGTGGTGCAAAGACAGCAGACACAGGACAGCTCTCAACGTAAGAGGTCAGTGAAGTCCTGAGCCCCGCCAGGGCAGAGGGCTACGCTTCTCATTACAGAAGAGAACAGAGACCAACCAGGGGATGGAAAATCCAAACCCGGATGTCGTTATCAAGGTGCTGGATGCCCCAGTTCTAGGGCATACATGCCTCTGTCTCTCTAGGTTCTGTGCCCCCCGCCCCAGATGAAGATGAGCACATGAGCCAAGTTCAAGTCACCCATGACAGCTGCTGGGCTGGCTAAGGACTGGGATTCACACTGCAGGGCCAGCCCTCTTGGGAGGAGGTTTTCGGTTTTTTTTTTTTTTTTTTTTTTGTTTTGTTTTTTCTTGCACAGTCTAGTAGTAGTTTGCATAGCATGGGGTTGGGCAATGGTGAGGCCATCACAAGGAGAGCCAAGACGGAGGATGGACACCAGCTCAATTCATGCACAATCTGGATGCCTGACAGCTGCCACCACAGCTGTGGCATGAGGAGGCTGTTGTGAACAGTCCACACCGAGTCAGGGCCTAGCAGGCCTTCCAGGACTGTTCCCCAGAGTCATGCCATAAGGAGAGCCAGCTCGGGAGAGGTTCCGTGGAGGCCTGGAGGCCAGCACCTGCATCAGCCTCTGCAGGCCTCAGGGAAGAGAAGAGCCATTCTGCTTTCTGTACATTTCAGCTTCTTCTGAAAACAACAACATGGGGCTGGGACTCTTCCCTGCTCTGAAGACATGGCTGCAAGTCGTTTGGAACAGCAGTCTCTCTGGACTTCAGCCATGCGTTGCCATACGGAAAGCCCACAGCTCCTTCTGGACCTTTCTAGGCCAAGCACTCTACATGTGTAAATGCCTCCCAGCAGCCCCAATTGACAAACCCTATCCACATTCCTGGTTTCTCCCGGGGGGGGGGGGGGGGGAATGAGGCTCAGCTGTCAAGTCGTTGGTCCAAGAACACACATGACCAGAGGTGAAGGAAGCCAGGTGGTCTGAGACTAGAGTCTTCATCTTGATCTATTTGCCCAACTACTGCACAGCACTGCTCCCAGAACACCAAAGGGCACCCCCTCTGCTTGGCCAATGGGAGGGATGAGATACAGGAAAGGCCCGGGACCCCTCAGCATGGCCTGAGTCTGTCCTTAGATTGCCGGGTTACTGCGCAGCAGGCAGGGACCAGTCCTGCACCGATCTCATGCTGTGCGTGGTCCCCAGGACTTCAATCCAACCACTGGGGACTCTTGGAGGCTGCCAGGCTCCACCCTCAAGACTCCAGCCTACCTCTGGCTTGTAGCGTGCACTTAGGTTCAGTAAGCTAAGAACTGAACTGAAACCCTTGGAAGTTAAGTCGACATTCTTTTCTGTTTGTTCGTTTTTCTGGAGGGAGAGGCATCAGCCACATTTGGCAGAGTCCGGCACAGCCACAGCAGTTGGGCCCTTAGTGGACTGGCGTTGCTCAGTTCATGGTATACCGGTTCCCACCCAAGCCCTTAGCACAGGCCTGGGGACCAGGAGGCTCCGAAAAAAGCTTTAGCAAGATGACAAGAAGGAATGGAAACTGACTTTGTAATGTTTTTAAGTGGAGTGGGTGAAAAACTGGAAACTTCTGGCACGTCTTGAGGCTGAAGATGGTTTGTTACATGCTTCTCCTCCTTTGACTTACACACAACAGACATCACAAAAAAGTTTTTAAAAAATGAAAAAAAAAAAAATCAAGATCACTCTTGGCACCAAGACTCAAACGGCTGAGTCAGGCCAAGGAGTTACTTTTCCGGGAGAGACGCCCCGTGGGAGACTTGGGCCGGCAGATCTCACCTGCCTAGCTGCTCAACCTTAGTGGTCAGGAGGTACAGGTACTTCTCCAAGTGTTTCACCAAGGCTCCTTCCCCGCCATCCCCTCTCAGGTGGCTCTCCCTTGCCAGTGCCTTCTGGCCCTTAACCTTCAGGTCCGCGGACAGGGTTGGCTGGTCTGGAGCGGAGCTGTGTAGCACGAGGGGAGGTGGGCGCGGGCGGCTGGGAGCCCGGCGGCTGGGGCGGGTTGTCTAGCCTGTTCCCAGGGATGCTGGCGGACGCGGGGGTGGGTGGAGGCGCTCACGGCTGAGGAGGAGCACACAGGCGCACTCACCGCCTTCCTCCTTCCCTCTTCTTCCTCCCACCCCGCCCCTGGGGGGCGGTACCCTTGTCCCTGGGGGAGGTCTGCACCCCCGGAGGGAGGAGGAGGGCCAGGGCTAGGGCCGCTGCGGCGGGTGGCGGACGCCGCCGGCCCTTCCCCCGCGCTCCTTCGCTGCCTCCCCCTGCTCCCCGCCCCTCCTCCTCTCCATCCTCCCTATCCTCCTCCGGGTCCCCGGCAGCCGCAGCTAGGGGAGCAGCCGGCGGCACCCGGGCTTCTCAGCCTTTGTCTCGGGCCGCGGGGCGCGCCGGGCCCAGCGCAGCGTAAGTCACGGGGGCCGGGGCCGGGCCGCGGGGGGCTCGGCGGGGCGGGTCCAGGCGCGGGCGCTGCCCTGGGTGGGGGCGGAAGGGAGGCCGGGCCGGAGGAGCCTCCGCCGCCGCGGTGCTGGGCGGCGCCGGCGCGGGGCCGCAGAAGGGCGCGTGGCCGGCTCGTGGGGCGCCGCAGCCTCGCGCCCGCGGACGTGCGGCGTGGGTGCAAATCCTGTTTCTCCGGGCAGAGGCCACGCGGGGACGGCGGAGGCTGCGAGGACTGGCAGTCATGGAAAAACGGGAAAGGAGCCGGCCCGGCGTCACCACCGTCACCACCATCACCATCACCACCATCACCGACCGTCGCCCATCCCACACCCCGCCTCATCTCCATCTCATCTCCCCGTGCCCTGCCAACTTTGTCAGACCATTTCCTTTGCATCGGGTAACACTTGGACAGAAAGATCGCGAGTGAGCGCGACGTTCTGGGACGTTCATCTAACGGGTCCCTGGGCCGCCTCGGTTTTCCCATCAGGGAAAGGGGCCTGTGGCGGCTCCTTCCGCATAGCCGCTGAGGTGGCTGGTTGTCTGGCTGTTCAATCCTGGTGCTAGAAGGGACAGAGAGACATGTCAATTGTTTACGATGACAGTGACACCAGAGTAGTTTCTTCATCAAACCAGAGGTTTGGAGTTTGAGACTTCATCTCTTTTCTTTTAAGCGTCGAAATATTAATAGCAAATGAAAACGTAGAGAAATGAAACTTTGAACTATTCCGAAAAAGAAGCAAAAGCAGGTATTTTTGTAGGAAAATCACTTCAGTATGCTAAGAGCAGTTCCCTTTGTGTGGAGTGGACAGTGTCCTTTTAAAAGTGCTGTCTTTCTGGTGAAGCTCATTATTTTGCACGCATACCATGTACCCTCGGGAGCTTTCCACCCCACCTGAGGAGTGTCTTAATTACAGCTCAGCACAGAACAGTGAGAACAAACACATGTTCCTAGAATAGGCCTGGGCATCTGCCTCCTTTTGAAAAGATAGTAAGATCCTAAGTCCATTCTTTATTTCCCCTATTGTTGCTGGAAATTTGGGGGAACCCTGCGTTGGTTGCCACGTTTCCAGGGTCAAGGTCAACAGGAGTTGCTTTTTAGTGTCTTTGGTCTTATTAATTAAAAAAAAAAAATTAAGAATGGACCCAGAAGGAAGCACGTGGCCAATTCTGTTTGTTTTACTTGAACCCGGAGCAGGCATGGTATAAATCTCAGCAGTTTCCAGGAGGAGGAAGATGGAGACAGGAGCAAGAGACAGCCCACTACATCAAGGAAGTGGGTTCACAGGGACAGTTTCAGAGAAAAAAGTGAGAAAGCCCAAAATGTTGAAGGCAGTATGTTCAGGCTTTTGGCAAGTATCTGAAAGAAGGAAAAAGTGTGTTTTATTTGTTCTTTTCTTTTGTTTTATTAAGGAAGGGAAAGGGAAAAGTTTTGTTTTTATAGGTAATTCAGAAAATCGAGCAGACTGTAGTAGAGCCACATATCCAGGAGTGTCTAGGAAGGAAAGGCACTTGATCTCAGGAAAGGAGTGATTACTCCGCCCATCTCTGCGTGAGGTAAGATGAATCTGCCTCTCTGAGGGTGGTCCCTTAGGTCAGGTGACCAATGGGCCCAGCTGGGTTAACTCTTATGCTCTGAGGAGCCTTGAACCTTCGGTTTGCATCCAAGGCCAGATGTAGATCCCATTCTTTTGCCCAGGAGGAAATATCTTTTCCTTAATGGCCATTCAGAGCCCTGATGCAGGCTCCTATAATGTTCTCTCCTCTGAAGAGGGAGGCCTAGGCTGTGAGGGTGGCCCTCTTGATGTGGTTTACCGTGTCCTCCATGAAGTAGGGAGAGTGGCATTGATGAACATGACGTGAGAGCGGTCAGCATGCCTGGTGTTCACCCGTGAAATTGTCCTTGAACAGATTTTAACTCATTAAGTAGTAAATCTAAGGCATACCATAATGATAACAGTGAAGACCTCACGGAGCAGTGCTGGGCAGTAGTTGGAGAACTCTCACATGCTGAAGGCTTAACTACACTCCATAGACTCTGACCTCCCCAGTTTATGAAATGGAGTTTCAAAATAGCAAGTTTGTGGAGAGAGCTTTGGAAATGATTAATTGTCTTAAAAAAGTTTCAAGTCCGAATTTTCAGAAAGGTGTGGTCAGTCACACACAGTCACATTTCAGAGCAGAAACTTAAAAGAACTACCTCACTGTGTTTTAAATTCTAGGTCTTTGAGAAATAAGAAAAACAAAAACCCAAAACAAAAACATAGCGTTTTAACGAACTCTCGTGCCTTTGGTTGTGCCTTTTCTGCTGCTGTAGCTAACTACCACAGGCAAGATACTTTATAAACATCAGGTTATTACTCATAGTTGTACACAATCAAGGTGCCAGGTGACCGTCTTTTGAAGGCTTACTCTCGGTTCATAGATGGCACCTCTAGTTAGTCCTTCATGACACAGTGGCCAAAGACGCTCCCTCCAGCGTCTTACAAGGGAAGCACTTCCGTCCCTTAAAGGGAACTCTTAGTAGCTAATCATATCCTATGAGCTTCACCTCTTAATGCAAGGGCCTTGAGGAACAGGGCTCAACATGTGAATTCCGGAGGCTCCCACACACTTGGTCCCCAGCAGGACGTCACGGAGTTCTGTCATACATGCTGTTGTACTTGTTCTAGCTTGTGTGACTTTTTATACCTGACTCGGGGACTATACTACAAATTAGAAGGAGTGCATTTGTTTTGTTATGGAGTTTGGGGTCCTGGGAATGAATCCCAAGACCTCATATACCCTGACCGCACACGCTTATACCGAGCTGCAGCCCCACCGTCTCCTTTTTACAGACAGAACACACAACATGTCACCTGCTGCATTCTTGGTTATGTAGTCCTCCTCGCGCCCCTTCTCGGTCAAGATGCCTTCAGATTAGACTCCGTACTTGACTTTGACCAACACAGAAAAACAGTTCTTTAAAAATAATTTCTAAACACTTTAAGAGACTTATTCTGTTAAGTCTGCCTGGCCCACAATGGTGCTGGCCCTGAGCCCAGGGTTGGGTAGACATGGGCCTTGCTCGGGGGAATAATATGTGGCCTCCAGCACCCAGACTCAGGGTGCAAGGCAGGAAGGAAAGCAGGTTCTGACCGAGTTCTGTGTGGAGGGGAAAGGAGAGGTCTCCCAGAAGCCACAGTGAGTACCAACCAGCTGTAGCACATAGGAGCAAAAGGGAAGGCTGGCCCACGTGGAGGCGCATCTGAAGCCACTGACTCAGGAAAGCAGAGGTGATGGATTTGAGATGAGCGGGGAAATGAACACAGTCTCGTGTTTTGCGGGGAACTTCACGAACGACTCGGCTTTTTTAGGTCTTGGGCAATGAGTTTCTTTGTGACTGCAATAGCAGTCGCACCTGCAGCAAGGGCTGTCCGATAAGTCATTACACCTGTCTGCACGAAATATCAGTTACTTCCCGTGGCCTTTTCCGTGTCCTTTCATTTGGCACTTTCTGGTTCTTCATCAAGGTGGAACAGGGTGCTGTCTGCAGCAGTTACATTGCTCGGTGCTGCACAACGTTAGGCCTTCTTCCTCCGATCTAACTGCATTTTGGAACCTCCTGTCCAGCTTCCCTTCCTCTGATACAGCCCCTCACTTTGTTTGTTTCATACAGTCTCACTATGTAGCCTTGCTTGGCCTGAAACTTGCTACATAACATAGACCATGCTTACCTCAAATTCAGAGATCCACCACCCCAGCCTCCCGAATGCTGAAACAAAAGGTGCGCACCACCATCCCCATCTCATTCTGAGAAAGTGTCTCACTCTGTAATCTAGGCTGGCCTGGAAATCACTGTGGAGCCAATACTGGCCTTGAACTCGGAGCAAGCAAGCTTCTTACAGTTTTCTAAGCACTGGGACCCCAGGCAGAAGCCATCGTATCTGGCACATTTATTTCTGGATGGGCGTAGCTTTGATTGCCAGTTAGCATGTAGGGCATTTGGAAATCATACCTACTTTGATGTCCTCTGAAATGCATAATGATTGAACATATCCTGTGCTAGGCATGCTCTGTCACGTGAGGACCAGCCAGGTAGGAAAGACAGCTCTGGGACTGCTCCCAGAGAAGTATGAGTCACAGGCTCCCAGAGAAGCGGTGGCTCATGGGAGGAGCAGCGGTAGCCTATGTGAAGAGCCACAGAACTGCTAACAGGAAAGGACTGCTAAAGTTTTCTTTTTATTGGAAAGTTTCAAACCTTTTTCTTTGGCGTATTTGAGTTCCTTCCTTCTCTTTTGTATATGACTTGACGGTTGACTCATGTTTTGTCTGCTGATTTTGGAGATTTTGCTGACCTACAGAAGTCCTCCCTTAATGGGGACATGTTGACATCCTACGGCACCTGTGCCACTGACACTGGTTCACCACCTTCAGCCTGGAAACTGAGGACTGAAAATCCCAGACAGAGCATGACCCTGCAGACCAGTGGATCTCAGCTCTAAACTGCAGCCTGAGAAACACCAGGCCCTCAAATTAGCACATCCAGAAGGTGGTGAAGCTGTGTTGGGGATGGATGTCTAAGGATTTAAACTTGTTTGTGTGGCGCAGTTGGAAGTGTGTGTCCTTTGTGCCTCAAGTGCCCCAATTGTACAAGCACAGTGATTGTACTTCTGACAGACGTACGAACGGAAGGCCTCTTAGAAGCTAGGTGTTTTGGGTTTTATTTTCCTTATCCTTTTGTTGTCAGCCTCCCAAGTTTCTTACCTCAGTTGTTAGAAAAAACTGCAGCATGTTGCTTTGCATTGCTGGGCTCAGGGAAACCCGTGGTGAGTGGGGAAGACCTGCAGAGGCATTATTCCTACTGTGGTTGCTGTTCAAAATGAGGTTAGCTGTTTGTGGGGATGCAGTCCCTCGGAAAGGACCAGGACTTTGGATGTAGAGAAGGCACTCGGGCACAGAATGGATGGATGGATAGTGAGTGGGTGACTGGATGATTGGTTGTGCCTGCATGTGTGTGTGCCTTAGCACCGCGGGTGTGTGTGTAAGCTCCCAAGGACACACACACACACACACACACACGGATAGATGCATGGACTGTCAGATGAGTGAATAAATGAATGGATGTGGATGTTTGCAAAGGCAGATGAAACGGAGAGGTGGGTGAATGAGTGGCCGGCTCAGGATAGATGGGTGGCTGGATGGATAAGCCAGCGGGTGGTAGGTTGAAGGATAAATGAATAGAAATGTGGTGTGAGTGTTCTGCCTGCGGAAGGAAAAAGCAGACTTCCTTTAAAAAAATATGATTTCCTCTGAGCAGGGCCCAGTGAAGATGGAAAGTTGTAGAAATGCTGCACACCTAGTGTTCCTTTGGGAATTCTCTGCTGTCCTCCACTCCCTGTGAAAAGGACTGTATCACTTGCTGCTTCATCCATTGTCAGGCCCACGCTGCCTGATGACCACAACTATGTTAAAACTGTAACCTGCTATAGGAATTCATGTTAAACGTGGCTAGATAGTGAATTAGAGCTCGTGATCGCCTTTGACACTCCCATGACTGCACTTCTGCTCTGTCGTGGGACATCCCAGTCATTCTGTGTATGTGAAGGCACTGGCAGGCTTCTTTCTGGGGAAACAACTCCTGTCTGTAGGAGGCAACATAGTGGTCTTTGGAATAACCCTCCTGCATCAGTAGCTCCTCTCCAAGATATCAAGCCTGTGAATCATTCGTTAAGACAATATGAAAATGCACTCAAAATAATTTCAAAATAAATTCCCTTTCTGATACAAAGGGAGATATGACTGATGCTGCAGCCAGATTCAGCTAGCATGGCAGGAAAGGCAGAGGTGGTGGGTACATGAATGATCAACTCTGGGCAAGCTTAAGCTTAATGTTCTAAGAGTGAGGTGTGAAGAAGTGACCTGAAGTTGCTCGCTGCTGCAAGCAAACCCTGTGTGACTTGCTCTCTGGAGCCAGCGAGTGATGTGCTGGGGCCCTGTCAGCTGACATCTGCTGGTGCTGACAAGAGTTGAGACAAGCTTGTGTGTCTGGTCCTGTGGACAGGGCTGCTGCAGGCGCACTGTTCACACTCATTTGGTTTTGCTGTTACCACATCTGCAAATGGACAAGAAGCTTGTTGAGATTTGTTATTGTTTGTCCCACCAGGCTCATATGTACCTAGCATGTTGTTAAAAAAGATCCTGAAAAAGGTGGACGTTAGTGACGATTTCAAGATTGGCGCATCCCTGCCCTCTACCTGTGAGCCTTGTCATGGGCGTTTCTCTTTCTCTCTCTCTTGTTCTCTCTCTCTTTCACTCTCTCTCCCTCACTTCATCCCTGTCTTCCTCTCTCCATTTTGCCTCTCCCACCCCTCGCTGTTCCTGCCCTTGTAAGGCCATTGGTCATGAGCTCCTCTCTAAGTCCTACTCAGACCCCACACCATGGAAGCATCATAACTGTGAGTCATGTAAACATCTTTGATTTTGGGAGCTCTCCATCAGGTATTTTGTCATAGTAACAGAGAATGGGCCAACAGAAGACCTCAGAGCCAAACCAACTCAAGGCAGGCTGATTCGTCCAGTTCCCTCTTCCCATGAAAACTCAGTGAGGAAGGTTTTAGTAAAATGTGCATCATTTCTCAGAACCATCAGCTGTGGATCTTCCCATCTTGCTTCTTTGAAGAATCATCAAATGAGTAAAAATAGGATCAGAGCTGGCATGCTGCTAGCAAATAGCATATAATGTACATATTACCTCAAAGAAAGTGCAGTGTTCACCCCCTCACCCACCCTCACTCTTTCTGTTGATCCTGGCAGAGACTTTGGGCCCTCCTACTCAAGCCTGAGTTGCATGCTTGCTATACCAGTGTGAGCTGCAGCTGAGCTGGTACTCTATTGTATTCATATCTTTCATCAGGGACATCAAACGTGCAGGTTCTCTGGGCGTACTTTTTAAAATCCCTGTAAAACTGAAGCTTTTGAACAAGCTGCAGGAAGACAGTAGCTGCATTCACTTCTAATCAGTATATTCAGTTCTCTTAGAAGCATTAATAGAATGCCTGATGTAATGCAAGGAGCCAAAGAGATAAGGAAGTTTGTTTGCAATTATCTTTTCCCCCCTCTGTGTCCACTTAACCACACACACACACAAAATGAGATGCAAATTAGAAAGAAAAGTGATTTTGAAATGGTAGTGTTCCGAGAGTGTCCTTTCACTTTCATGTTAATTACTAGCAGCAGACAGTCAGGGTCTTGCAGAATGGCATCCCTGCTCTCCAGACTTCTGTGAGATCTTGGTAATAACATAAAAGTCTTCACAGAGCGTGATGCTTAGTTTTGTTTAGGAGATGACAGATCATTTATATCAGGTGATAATACCCCCTAAAGGAGATGTCCAGAGCAGGTGACTCAGGGAGATCACCAGAGTGCTAGAGAAATCATGTTTATGAGTGAGAAGAGTATAGCCCTGCATCTGAGACCACGAGGCCATTATAGATGTTGGTTGTCTCAGATGGAGTAGTTTTTCCCTTTGTGCCTCAGTTTCTTCATCTGCAAAATGGATATTGATTGTTTCCTTTATCAGCTCAGGCTTAATTCCCCTGGGGTTTGTGTTCTTCATGAGTCAGTGGCAACAGTGGGACCCTACAAGCCATCGGGTGGTGGCTACACAGTGGCAACAGTGGGACCCTACAAGCCATCGGGTGGTGGCTACACAGTGGCAACAGTGGGACCCTACAAGCCATCGGGTGGTGGCTACACAGTGGCAACAGTGGGACCCTACAAGCCATCGGGTGGTGGCTACACAGTGGCAACAGTGGGACCCTACAAGCCATCGGGTGGTGGCTACACATTCCCATCAAGCTTTGGCCCCGGATGCACACTGAGGTGCCCCTGAGATGTGTCCTGCTCTTAGCTCCGCATCCATCATCATTACTTGCGTGACCTTTGAATAAGTCCTGACTGCATTCCAGATAAGTAGAGGCAAAACTGGGCCGAGGGAAGCCAAGTCCATGGATGAGTGGTTTCCTTCTTTGTGGACCTTATAACCCCATTTCTCAATGACCTGCTGTGTCTTTCCAAGTGACCACCTGGTCAGAGATAGGCTTCCTCCATCTTTCCAAACTGTCAGAAGCAGGTTCTGCCATGTGTGTCTTGGCCACCTTGGATGGGTCTGAATGGTGAACAGGTAGTGTGTTTTATTGGCAGAGTGAGGAGGAGGAAGAAGAACTGAACCAATCATTCAGAGACTGGACTTCTAAAGTTCAGTAGCAGGGACTGTGGGAAATGAGTCCAGGCTCCTCTCTTCAAGGCTTCAGTCTCTCCTAGAGGAAGAAGGAAGAGAGAAGAGTAAGGGCAGGTCCATGACTTTGCCAGAGATCCATTTAATTTCTGCATTTTAGGTAGAAAGTAGCACATTTAATCCGGATTGCACATTATAGGCTGGAGTATTGTTTCCGGCTGTACTGTGAGGGTGCTGACTCCTCTCCTTAGGGAGGCCTGTGTGCCTTCATTACAACAACCATCATTTATGTCATGCAGAACTACAAACCTAAATATTAGTAAGTCCTTTATCTGATGATCCCAGTATCACTATAGAAATTAAATCTAACAAAGTTAAAGTTGATTTTTCATTTGTATGTACACAAATAGCTTAATGAATAACAAATTAAACAAATTTTGTAACAAAAATTTTTCTTCTTTCTATATCATAGGAATGAAATGAGTATGATAAAAAGTGGTCCTAGCACTAGGGATGTAGCTCAGTGATAGAGTGCTTTCATAGTTCACTTGAGCCACTGGGTCCAATCCTCAGTGATGAAAAAAAAATTCAAGCCTTTTGTTGATGACATTTACATGCTGTGACATGTATAGAAAGTTTTGGCAACATCCTAAGTTCCCAGAACCTATATTCTCTTAAGCTGTTGTTTAGTTCAGCTAACTCAGTGTGTGCAGAGCTTTCTAGAATATTCTGTCTTATGAAGTTTTCCAGAGGCAATGTGGAGGTTTGAAAAGAACACAGAGCAAGAAGGAGGGGCCTGGACGCGGGTCTCTGTGCCTGGCGTCTGTGGGTCACTTGCCCTTTCTGAGTCCTGCTTTCCTCTTTGGTGGAATGAGGCCTCTCAGCTTGGCGAGGCTGACTTCCTGTGCTGTGTCCTTCCGTTCGTATTTTAAGCTCTGAATCCATTAAGTGTGCACTGTTAGCCTAATTTCCCAATCACTGAGCACCACATGATGGAGACGAAAGTCATGACTCTTTATATTAAACTGTTTCATTATTTCAGAGGGAAGGCGGGAGAGAGCTGAATGCATGAGGCTCTAATTACAGTAACATGGTACATTAGATTACGGCTCTCTTTTGCTCTATTTTATTGATGATCATAGCCCAGGAAAGCCAAGATTTTTCTTTCTCTGCTTCCATTGCCCATATTCCACATATCTAAGCAGAGACCAGTACTCATGAATGAAAAACAGACAAACAAACAAAAATAATGAGCCTTGTTTTTTAGAGCAGTGGTGAAGGTCAGGGAGGGTCTATACCCACTTCAGACTCAGCAGTGACAATCACACTTTCATGCTGCATTCCAGAGTCAATGTCTGTAGGGACTTCCCCCCCCCCCAAATCTAGGGATGAACCTCTAAGAGGCTCTACCCTAGACCAAGGGAACAGGAAAGAACGTCTTTATAGAGCAAAAATATTTCTTACAGCCAGAGAGTAAAAGAATGTCTACTTCTAGTGAAAGCTCAAGTCTCTACAAACAGTGATGGTCTTCTCACTGAAAATACCCCAGGATGTTACAGGGAGTAGGCCTGAGTATCTATTTCCTGCCCCCACCCCCACCCCTCTGACTCTGCAAGGATTGAATCTTGAGGCTCCACCCTCTTGATCTCATTATAATCCTCATCACTTCCCACAGGCCTTACTTACCTCTAAGCTCCATGGTTGAGTGGAGCATTACCCTCCTACTAAAAGAACAGGATTAAATTTCAGTCTCTGAAGCCTTGGGGGGCTTATTCAGGTGTCATGCAAACATAGGTCCCGGAGGTCTGCAGCGCATTGAACAAGAAGATCCAAATACTGATCCCAAGCGAAGGGTTCCTCCACATAAAAGGCAGCAAAGAGCAAAAACCTGCCTAGCACAGATGCTACAAATAACAGTATCATCTGAGAAGCCAGCATGGTGTCACTGAACAGTGCTTCGTTCACAGGAAGGAGGCAACACGCTGTAAGGCTGTGTGGTGGGTGCCCTCTTTGATAGCGGAGACCCTCTTGACAGCTGGCACAAAGCATTACACAAAAGAAAAAAAATGTACTTAGAAAAAGAGAGAGAAAACAAAAGAGAAGGGCTAACACAGGAGACTGTCCTAATATCAGTGATTAGATTAAATGTAAATGATCTACATATTCCAGCTGGCAGAATGGATTTTAAAACATCATTTAACTATAGGATGTCTATAGGAATTCTACTTCAGATATAATCATATAGAGTAAAATGATTAAAAGATTACACTATGCTAATACTGATTCTAAAAGGAGAAATTTCTACATTTGTTAGTATCAAATGAAGGTAGCTCAGGTCAAACAAAACAAGACAGATACAGAGAGGGGCAATACATCAAGAAAAGACATGATCATAGCACCAAACATTGGGTACGTGATAGGCAGTGGCAGACCTGAAGAAATTGATAGAAAAATAGATAAACCCACTGTAATTGGAGACGTCATAAAAGTTTATTTTTTAAAGTTATACATCCATATATGTGTCTGTGTATGAGTTTGCATAAGTGCAAGTACTCATGGAGTCCAGAGAGAACACTGGATCCCTGAGAGCTTGGTTATAGGCATCTGTGAGCATCCTAAGGCGGGTGACAGGGACGCAGGTGCTCCACAGGAGCTGGGCGTGCTCGTAAGAACTGAGCTGTCTCTTCAGCCACCGCAGTTGGAGACTTCAATACTATCCCTCAGCAACACAGTAAATAACTAGATGGAAATGAAATAAGAATGTAGGGGCACAGCAACATCACCTTGTCAACATCGACGCCACAGTGCATCAACCACGAGTGCTCACCTGCTCAAGCTCCCAGGGACCACAAGTGGGGATGCACCGTGCCTGTGCCATGAGCTAACCTTACCAAACGTGACAGAACTGAACATTTACATGTATTTTTTTTTTTATAAAAAAAGGAGTCAAACTAGAAAGATGATAATAAAATATTCAAATTCTTATAGGCCAAACCTTACATTTCTAAGTAATTCCTGCATTAAAGAGGGTATCTCAAAGGAAATAAAAATGCATTAAGATGAATCAAGATGAAAATAATACATCAAAATTTATGGAACTAAGTTAATTCTGAAAGGGAAATTTGCACGTGGACAGCTCTCAAGTCAACATTCTAACCCTTTATCTGAAGAAACTAAAAGAAAACAATACAGGTAAAATTAAAAATGTGTGACTTAGGGTGCTGGGAAGATGGCTCCCTGGATAAAGCACTGCTGTGCTGCACAAGGATTGGAGCCATGTCCACGGGTGGGCTAACTAGCTTGGCTAAGTCAGCAAGCTCCATGATGAGAGACGCTGCCCAGGAAGTAAAGTGGAGACTGACTGAAAGAGAGGCCAACGCCAACCTCTGGCCTTCAAAGGGATGCTCATATACAAATGCACACAGACAACCTACGTGTGAGCATGCGCATACACACACACACAACACATACACATGCAATTCTTTAAAGGTTTATTTATTTTGAGTTACACGTAAGTGTGTGTGTGTGTGTGTGTGTGTGTGTGTGTGTGTGTGTTGGGAGTTCTACTTACTCGAATGACGGTGCCTACAGAAACCAGAAGTGATGTATCGCCTGAAGTTGGAATTGCAGATAGTTGATGCTGGGAACCAAACTCAGGTACCTGCAAGAGCACCACACTGCTCCTAACTACTGAGCCACACCTCTCTAGACCCACATGATTTTTTAAAATATTTAGTGAGTGTGTACACTCACATGCAAATGAGTCATTGCATACATGTAGGTGTGAGAGGGCACTCATGTGAGTCAGTTCTCTCCCCCCACCATGGCAGTTCTGGGGATTCAACTCAAGTTCAGGCTTTGGGTCGTCAGCCTTACCAAGTAGAACCTTTACCTGCTGAATCATCTTGCTGTTCCTACTCCAGTTTTGTTTTATTTTTTTTGAATTTAGAAACAAACAAAAAAACTATGAGAAATACAAATAAGTAATTATTCAAACAAAACAATAGAAAGAAACTGACCAATCAACAAGACAGACAAAGAAAGGGCAGAAAATGCTAGTCTCATAGCAAACCAACATACGACAGCTCCTGCAAATGCCAAAAGGAAAACTGGAAAGTGCCAAGGACTACTCTACTCAGGAAAAAGGAAACCTAGATAAAATAGACAAATTCCTGAACAAAAAGAAAAGAGAAAAATACAAGTTACCTCAACTTCCCCTGTGCTGGTTCCTCTTTGTCAGCTTGAAACTTGAAACAAAAGACTTGTCCTAAGTACTGTCATTTTGTTTTCAGACTCTATTTAATCATAGGGGGGAACTAAATTTAAATTCCCAGGTCCTAGGGGAGCTGGGGACTTCCCAATAGCTGAACAGCTTCTGCTATCTTCTGTTGCAGAACATAACGACTGTTCTTAACTACAAAAGAAAAAATGAATTTGATTGATTAGTTGAAAACTGTAAAACCTACGTTCTGTATCAGTTGATGTAGATCAACCACATAAGGAAAGCCCTTATTCCTGATTTGCGGAAAAATATAACAATAACCTGACATAGATGTTTGTGGTTTTCAAGCTTAAATATTCTGTGATATTCTGGCTCGGGGTAGCACTTTAGCTTCCGAGTCTGTTCTGCAGCCACGATTGATCAGTAGCAGCTTGGTTACAATCAATTTTCGTCATCTGCATTGACCTGGTGTTTGAGTGATGCTGGATATAAGCAGAACCCATAACAAAACAAATTATAGCCACCTGGGAAGAAGAAACCCCCACTGAGACATTTCCATCAGGTTGTCCTGTGGGTGTTTCTTGATTAATGATTGACACAAAAGCACCCAGCCTACTGTGGGCGGTGCCACCTCTGGATAGATGGTCCTTGTTCTATAAGAAAGCAAACTGAGCAAGCCATGAAAATTGAGTCAGCAAACATCTTTTCCCCCATGTTCCCTGCCTCTGTTTCTGCCCTAACTTTCTCCAGTAGTGGACTGTAACCTGCAAGCTAAAGAAATTCTTTCCCAGGTTGCTTTTCAACACAGCAACAGAGAGTAACTAGAACCAATATGAAATTGATACTTCAAATAGCTCTATGATTCTTAATCTTTTGAAAGAAGTAGGTATATTGATCCTAATTTAAGTCTATCAAAAGGGAAACCTCAAGTCAGGATGGTTTCACTGAAAATGCTACTGAAATTTTAAAGTAAAATTGACACCAGTTCTACTCAATGACTTCCAGAAAGTACAGGAAAGAACATTTCCATTTTTAACGAGGCTGTTATTTCCTTGATTAACAAACAAACAAACAAAAAAACAGTCTCTTTGGGTATATGCCTAGGAGTGGTATAGCTGGATGTTGAGGAAGCGCTATTCCTAGTTGTCTGAGGAAGCGCCAGATTGATTTCCAGAGTGGTTGTACAAGTTTCCATTCCCACCAGCAATGGAGGAGGGTTCCCCTTTCTCCACATCCTCTCCAGCATGTGTTGTCACTTGAGTTTTTGATCTTAGCCATTCTGATGGGTATAAGATGAAATCTTAGGGTCGTTTTGATTTGCATTTCCCTTATGACTAAGGACATTGAACATTTCTTTAAGTGTTTCTCTGCCATTCAGTATTCCTCTATTGAAAATTCTCTGTTTAGTCCTGTACTCCATTTTTTAACTGGAATACTTGATTTGTTGCTTTTTAAGTTCTTGAGTTCTTTATATATATGTACTGGCAATTAGTCCTCTGTCAGATATAGGGTTGGTGAAGATCCTTTCCCAATCTGTAGGTAGTCATTTTGTTCTGATGACAGTGTCCTTTGCTTTACAGAAGCTTTTCAGTTTCATGAGGTCCCATTTATTGATTGTTGCTCTTAGAGCCTGTGCTGTGGGTGTTCTGTTCATATACCCAAAAGAGACTCAAGTACACAATAAGGATATTTGCTCAACCATATTTGTAGTAGCTTTATTTGTAATAGCCAGAAGCTGGAAACAGCTCAGATGCCCCTCAGTGGAGGAATGGATACAGAAATTGTGGTACATCTACACAATGGAATATTACTCAGCAATAAAAAACAAGGAAATCATGAAATTTGCAGGTAAATGGTGGGATCTGGAAAAGATCATCCTGAGTGAGCTATCCCAGAAGCAGAAAGACGCATATGGTATATACTCACTCATATAGACATATAATATAAGATAAACCTGCTAAAATCTGTACACCTAAAGAAACTAATCAAGAGGGACGACTCTTGCTAAAATGCTCAATCCCTATCCAGAAAGGCAAAGAGGATGGACATCAGAAGAAGAAGAAAACAGGAAACAAACAGGAGCCTCCCACAGAGGGCCTCTGAAAGGGTCTGCCCTGCAGACTATCAAAGCAGATGCTGAGACTTACGGCCAACTGTTGGGCAGAGTGCATGGAATCTTTTGAAAGAAGTAGGAAACAGTAAGATCTAGAGAGGACAGGAACTCCACAAGGAGAGCAACAGAACCAAAAATCTGAGCACAGGGGTCTTTCCTGAGACTGATACTCCATCCAAGGACCATGCATGGAGATAACCTAAGACCCCTGCACAGATGTAGCCCATGGCAGTTCAGGGTCCAAGTGGGTTCCATAGTAATAGGAACAGGGACTGTCTCTGACATGAACTGATTGGCTTGCTCTTTAATTACCTCCCCCTAAGGGGGGAGCAGCATTACCAGGCCACAGAAGAAGACAATGCAGCCACTCCTGATGACACCTAGTTGACTAGGATCAGAAGGAAGGAGAGGAAGACCTCCCCTATCAGTGGACTTGGGGAGGAGCATGTGTGCTGAGGGGGGAGGAAGGGAGGGATTGGGACGGGATAAAGGAGGGAACCATAAGGGGGATACAAAGTGAATAAAGTGTAATTAATAAAGAAAAAAAGAGTTAAAAAAACAGTCAAGAAAAATACAACAAGGAAGACTAAACACCATAATAATATGTAAAATACTGAATTCAGCAATATATGAGAATGTTATACATGCATCATGACTTACTGAGGTTTATTTCAGGTATGCAAGGCTGGTTCAATTTATTAAAACCAATCAAGGAAATATACCATATTTACAGACTAACAATGAAGACTCACATTATATTGTCACTTGATGTAGGAAAAGTATCTGACGTAACCCAGTGCCCATGTATATTCAAAATGATGAGAAAATAAAGAGTATGGTAGGAATTTTCCCAAGGGTCTTAGAGGAAATTTCATGTTGAAAGGCTGTGTGTTTTCCTCCTGTGCTAATTAGTTGTATGTCAACTTGACACAAGCAGGAGTCATTAGGAAAGAGGAAACTTCAACTGAGAAAATCCTCCTAGTAGATTGGCCCGTGGGAAGCCTGTGGTGCATTGCCCTGATTGACAGTTTAGTGGGAGGGCCTAGCTGATGGTGTGCTGGCTCAGGGGCCTAAAAGAAAACAGGCTGAGTAACCTACATGGAGCCAGTAACTGGGCTCTTCCAAGACCTTAGTGTCAGTTTCTGTCTCCCAGTTCCTGCCCCATTTGAGTTTCTGCCCTAACTTCTTTGATGAGGAACTGTGATGCAGAAATATAAGCCAAATAAGCCCTTTTTTCCCTAAGTTGTGTTGGTTATGCTGATTTATCACAGCAATAGAAACCCTAACTAAGAGCCTCTAAAATCGGAGATAAGGAAGTCTGTTCTCCCCTGCTAAGAACACAGCACAGGAAGTTCTTACCTCTGTACAACAGGAGAGGGAGCTGCAAGACTCAGCAACCACAAAGTAAGAATAAAAGAGCCTTTGCAGGTAGCATACTTATGTAAAAAATGTAAAAATCTCCTTAAAATGTTTCTAGAGCTAGAAAATGACATCAAGATGAGAGCTGAAGAGGTGGCATTGGCTGCCAAGCCTGATGACTTGAGCTGGACCCACATGTTGGGAGAAGAGAAATGACGTACTAGCAGCCCCAGGACCTCCACATACATGCCCTAGAAAAACTCTCCCCAACATAAAAAAGGGAAAGAATTCCTAGATACAAGAGTAATGAAGAAAAATGATGAACACTTAGAAATCAAAATTAAAAATGTAAAACCATTTGTAGTCGTGAAAAACATTGAAATACGAGTTGTAATATTTTTAAACAAATATAAAATATTTCTGCAAACTGCAGAAAATTGATGAAAGAAATGAAAGAAACTCTAAGTCAATGGGACACTCAACTGTTTTCATAGATTTGAATAATCAGCCTAACAAAGCTGTCAAATCTCTCGAAATTGACAAATATTTTAATGTAGTTACCTGCCATATTATCATGATAATCTTGTGAATGAAGATAAGATTATGCTAAAATGAATAAGGAAAGGCAAAGAAGTTAGAGTAGTTTAAGCAATTTTTAATTTTAAATTAAAAAAATAATATAATCACAAAATTTCTCCCTTCTCTTTGCTCCATGTAAGTTCTTCCATGTACTCCCTCTTGCTCTTTCCGAATTTAAGACCTTTTATTAAAGTTATTGTTACATGTATGTGCATGCACATTCCTAAATATATAAGTACAATGTTCTCAGTCTGCATAAAACAACATTTTAAAATAAATAAAATGGAAACAGAGCCAGATGAGTCTGTTTAAGTTCTAAGCCAACTTGATCTACAGAGGGTGAAGAGATAGGTTAGAGAAAGCATGTTGTAAGTAGACTTCCTTGGGCCATTGTTGTAAGGGCTCAGACAGCCAGAACATTGATAAGAATGTGACAGTGAAAACCATTCTGATGAAGGGTCCAGTGGAAATGAGAACTCTGTTCAGAACAGATTAAGAGGTCCTGTGTGTACAAAGAACATATGTACACTTTGCCCATACTCTGAGGTTTTATGGGCATGGACATTAAGATGATAGACTGTATTATCTGTATAAGATAGTAAATCCCTCAGGCTGTAGTATGGTTTTTGTAGCAGGGTTCTAGCAAGAATTACTTTGAGAATCAAGATTCTCAAAACAACAGAACAGAAAGACCTGAATTTGCAGTAAGGCCAAATGGAGCACATTTTAAAGTTTTGTTCAAGGATGATATGGAGATTGGCATTATTAAAAAAAAGGAAGTCATTCTGGACATAATAGTATATGCCTGTAATCCCAGCATTAGTGAGTCTTAGGCAGGAGGATTGCCATGAGTTTGAGATCAGCCTGGAGTACATAGCTTGTTCTGGTTCAGTCAGTGCTATATAAGAAGACTCTGTGGCAACAAAACACAACAAAAACAAACAATATACAAAGGCACTTTATTTTAGAACAACAGGAAAATGCTTTGAGGGTACCTTAGGAGTTAGAGGTCTGAGAAGTGTAAAAATGTAAATTCATTGGGGCCTGCAGAGATTGATGAATCAACCAAGGACCATGCATGGAAAGGACCTAGACCCCTTGCTCACATGTAGTCCATGGGCAGCTCAGTCTCCATGGGGGTTCCTAGTAAGGCGAGCAGGAGCTGTCTCTGGCATGAACTTAGTGGCAGGCTCTCTCCTATCATCTGCTCCAGGCGAGGTGCTTTACTGGGCCACAGAGAAAGAGGACCCAGGATCCAGACAGTCCTGATGAGACCTGATAGGCTAGGTTCCGATAGTACAGGAGGAGGACCTCCCCTATCAAGTGAACTAGTAGAGGGACATAGGGGGGAAGAAGGAGGGAGGGGAAGACTGGGAGGAAATGAGGGAGGAGGCCACAGACAAGACACAGAGTGAATAAATTTAATAAATAACAATAAAATGTAAATCCACTTAAAGACTGATTTGAGAAGAAGAGGCAGGACACCCAGTTCACAAAGGATAATCTAGGGAGAGTTTCAGCAGGATTTGTCTTGACATTCAGCTACCCAGGAACTCCCAAGGAAGCTCTCCTAAGCAGGCAAGGCTATTGCCTGAGCTGGTGGCAGAGTATCCACCTGATCCTAGTTTGCAGTCATGTAGAAGAGTTGTGGGGTCATAGATGTCACTGAGCTTCTGAAGGAGTGAGCTTGGGAGGTCAGGAAGTACATAGCAGTTAACCCTGACAGAGTGAGAGCGTATACTGCAGTGGAGACCCCAGCAAGATGCCAGTACCATGGAATAGCTGAAGAGGAAGCCACAGGGAGTGAACAGAGCTTGAGAGAGAACCACATGGTCTACAGCCAACAGAAGGTTGGGACTTCCCGAACTTCCCAAGTTTTCAGAGCCTACCTCATACCACCATGTGCTCTGATTGCAGGACGTGGTGCTGCAGGGTTTAATGTTCTTTCATCAAGGCATTTCTTTCTAAGCCCCTATTCTTCCTTTTGAGAATGAGAAAGTTTAGCCTCTTTCCACCATTGTATATGAGTCTTTAATGTTTTTTTTGTTTGTTGTTTGTCTGTTTTGCTTTGTTTTGACCTAGGCCCCTGTTGGCCTCGGTCACAGGAGAATTTGGACTTGAACCTTTAAGCAGTGCAGGAAATTTTAAGGTTTTAGGAACACTGGGAGATGGGCTAAATGCATGCTAGCTACATCAAGACATGGAAGTGAGTTTCTAGGGCTGCTGTAATGTGGATAATAAATGTCTCCCAGAAGACCACACATTAAATGATTGGTTAGAGCCGTGGCTCTTGGAAGTTGTATAGAATCTTGAGGAGGTTGTCCTCTTGGCATACCGTAGAAGGATATGTTAGACCCGCCCTCTTTCTTTTTCTTTTTTTGCTTTCTGGTTGAAATGAAGTAGGCAAATTTGTTTCATTGCATACTCCCTATGTAATTATCTGCTTCAACTCAAGATCAAAAGCATTGGAGCTAACCAACCACAGGCTGAAAATAATTTTTGCTCCTCCTCC
Source organism: Meriones unguiculatus (assembly GCF_030254825.1). NCBI lineage: Eukaryota > Metazoa > Chordata > Mammalia > Rodentia > Muridae > Meriones > Meriones unguiculatus. The sequence goes on from NC_083363.1 coordinate 64,390,791, forward strand.
TTCTTCTTTTTAGATTTTTTTGAGGCCAGATATCTCTCTACCTAGCCCTGACTATCCTGGAATTCAGTCTGTTGAGCACGCTAGCCTAGAACTCACCAATATCTGCCTGCTTCTGCCTCAAAAGTCCTGGGATTAAATCATGTGCCACTAAACCTGCTGTAATTTTCCTCTTATATGTTGCTTTCCTCGGTTATTTTTGTCAAAACACAAAGGCAAAAATACAGCTCTTAACACAAGGGAATTAAGAGAGAGTTTATTCTGGAGCCAAATATAAGTGACTATAGCTAGGATCATAGAGTTTGATGACTGTTAATTTTAAAGACTTAGGCAGAAAGACTGACCCATATTTTCATGCCTAAATTAATTGAAGCAAGTTTATTTATTCATGTACATGGGTGGCTTTCCCCTAAAGCACGGTTCAAGATACCATCATTGGACATGAGGAAGACAAGGTTTTTATAAACCTGGGGTAGGAGATTTCCAAATGGGGAATCTGGCAGGCAAAATAGGTGAGGTTACAGCTTCAGGAAATAAGCATAACAAGTTAGTCATAATGACCTCCTGAAACTAAGGCATTGTTGCAGTGTGGGCATAACAAGGTAGTCATAACAAGGTTGAGACAAAGGTAGGTTTGCAAGATGGTTATAAACAACTTTCTGAATTTCGGTTTTCAATGTGCAAGCAATTTCATAAAGGTTTTATAGTAGAACAAAGAAAGTCATAACTCATATTTTAAAAACGCATTTGGGGAAACCTCAGAGAGGCGGGTTACAGCCACATGTAGAAGTCTCAGCTATTGGCCTTAGATGCTGTCTGATTCCATTCTTAACTTTTTCATTGGCGGAGAATGGGGATTTGTTTCAAACATTACAAAGGTTTTTATGTGTTTATCAGGATGTTAGGACTGTCTTTATTTACTAGTTACAGGATATTAGATTCAATACAGGAGAAGACCAGGAATGGCAGTTTAGGGGACTAATGATAGGCCAAGGTGGATTGTCACCAGACATAGTATCTGCAACATTCCAACCTTTTCAAATTGTTGAAATTCTAATTACTCAGCTTTGGAGAGACAGAGTTTTTGCAGGAATTCTCATTTGCAGCCACAATGTTAAGAGCTAATAAACACCATGTACCTGAAGCCCCTTTATTATAAGACTAAATAACATCCTATTATATATGGCCATCTTTCAGCAGCTATAGAGATGGGCTTAAGATAAATCTCTGGATACCAAAATTCAAACATGCTAAGTCCCTTATAAAACACAACACAGTATTAGTATAGAACTTATACTGAGCTTTGTGTACTCTTTAAATCATCTCTAAATTGGTTGAAAAACCCAACACAATGCAAATTCTGCATAAGTAGCTCTTTTACTGTATCATTTAGGAAATAAAGTCTAAATTCAGTATGGGCACAGGATATTTAAAAATGTATTCAATCAGGACTGGAGAGATAGCTCAGAGGTTAAGAACACTGAGTATTCTTCCAAAGGTCCTGAGTTCAATTTCCAGCAACCACATGGTGGCTCACAACCATCTGCGATAAGATCTGGTGCCCTCTTCTGGTGAGCAGGTGTACATGCAGGCAGAACACCGCATAAATAAATAAATATCTAAAAAATGATTTCAATCTTTGGTTGACCAGATGGCTGTGTAACCCGAGGATACAGAGGACTAGCTGAATGTCCTGCATTTTGATTGTTCTCCCATTCCTAAGCACTTGGGTTGTATCCACCATTGGACATTGTACAAAATGGTCTATGAAATGTGAATACATGAATACTTGATAGAAAAACATTCTTTTTTTTTTTAATCCCTTTAGGTTAATGGCCACAGTTAGAATTCTAGAACTACATGATAATTCTGTGTGTTGCTATTTGAGGAACTTCCATACTACCAACAATGTACAAGGGTTACAATTTGGGCACATCCTTGCCAATATTTTTTTGTTTTAAATAATTATCTTCATGAGCGTGAAGTGGTGTCTCATGGTTTTGCCTTGCATCACTTAATAGTCAGTGAGGTTGATTGTCTTTTCTTGTTAGTGTTGGCCATTTGCACAGCTTTCTAATATTGAAATATCTATTTCAGTCCTTTGATCATTTTCTAACAAACATGTTTGCTGTTCTTGAGTTGTGGGAATTCAGAAGTCTTGTAGATACTAATTCCTTGGGAGGCATATACTTTGCAAACATTATTCCTGATTTGTCTTCTCCCTGTTTTGATAGTGTCCTTTGATGCACCAAAGCTTTCAATTCTGATGAAGCACTCCATTTCTCTTTCTTCTGTCTGTGTCATACCTCAAGATCCCTTTGGGCATCATGACAATGTAGATTTAATATCCCTTTCTCCCAAAGGCCCACATTTCTTTGTGGCTCCCACCCTGTGTTCTTTATGAGTCACATTTTATAAACTCTCTTTAGCACTCCTGTGTCCCATGAGATTGGCTGTCTTATTCCCCTGTTAATCCAGAAGCCTTGCAAAGCCCTGGGCAGCACAGAACATGACTGTGTAAATGTGGGTGAGTTAGCAGAGAAGAGATTGAATAAAGGGCCGCGTGCAGGAAGAATTTGCCTCTCAGCAGGGCTGTGGAGCATCAGACCTGGCTGTACACAAAGCTCTCTCTTCTTGTCTTTCTTTATTATCCCAGGAGGTTGATTCTCAGTGGGACCTGGCTTTTATATAATTGTTTGCAGCATAACATCTCTCTTCTATGGCTCTCAGGCAGTGACCTAATTTTCTTCCTTCTTTAATGAAAGGGAGGTGTCTTCTGTGGGAAATCAGTGATCCACTGAGCCATCCAGAACTGCTTCTGTGCTTCATAGATATCCATATAGACATGTTACTTATACAAGAGAAGAGCAAACATGACCAGCTATTTCTGAATAGGAAATTAATTTTATCGCCTCTGGTGTGTCCTGGCTAATTTGGAGGAAGGTTCACCCTGATGTTCCCTGGTAGATGACAGTCCACCTTAAGACATCCAGTCCCAAGAACTTTTAAAGTTGACCTTGTGGAGACTTTTAAAGACTTCCTCGTGAGGCCAGAGACTCTCAAAACACAACTGCAATATGAAATTAACATTAGTAGCATTTATTTTAGGACAAGAGCAAATGTACTGAATGGAGCATGGAGGTTATTAATTATCTTTCCCAAGTTTTCAATTCATTTTTTGGATGGCTGGTTTTGATATCACTATCAGATAAGGGATTATAGTCACTAAAGCTTAGAAAAAATAACAAGAGAAAAGATAAAATTCTTTTAATTAATTTCTTGTGCAAACTGGCAAAAGTCTATTATTATAAGTCATTAACTTGAATGGCAGAACATCCAAACATCTACTTCCCATTCTTTTACTGCCTCATTCTATCCTGCTGGAAAGAATGAGAAGCTATGATGGTTCAGGAGATGAGGGCTTTGAATTCTGCCAACCCTGGGCTCAGATCCATACAGTGGTTCTCCTCTGCAGTTTAACCTTGCCCAAATATGGAACCTGTTTCCACCTCTATTTGCTCACGCCCCAAACCAGGTAAGACGAGTTGCTACAAAATTAAGCAGAACAACAAATGCAAAATGTGCAGCTTGTGCTCAGTCGGCCTCCTTTACATCTGCCATGGACTTGGTAGCTCCCTGAAATCTCACTACTATTGTAGCTCTGGCTGGTCTGGAACTCACGGTGACCATCCTGTCTTTTCCTCCTGTGTGCTGTATCTAAAGGTATGCTCCACCATGCCCAGATCTCTACTTATATCTCTCCATCAAATGTTCACATGAGCTTTGAGAGCTAGATTTCTGGTGGTAAAGATTTAGAATCTGAATCTGTCCCTGGAAGGTTGTCCTATATTATAGTTTGTCATTATCTATCTATCTATCTATCTATCTATCTATCTATCTATCTATCTATCTATGACTATGTGTATAATATAGTCCTAGTGTACTTTCTAGCCATAACTTGTTTCCAAATTGCCCTGGACACTGGTTTGGTTTAACAGGATGTGATGGCTGCCTTGGTCAGTGTCTGGATCTTTCATCCCAGGGAAGCTTCAAGGATGGGGACCGTGGGTTTCACTCATGGCTATATCGCAGGCGCACCTTCAAGAAAGAGACTTCAGTCATCACCATTAGGCACTGACCTTTGACATATCTCATGTAATTTTACTTCTTCTTCCTTGAGATCCCGCATCAGAAAGGAGGCTGAGGTAAGACACAGGATACCTGATGGTGATGTTTTCCCCTTTCATTTCTTTAGAGTGGGAAACAGACAGTGATAATCCCATTGGGTGCTATTTCTGTGCTTCCAGGGAGGACAGACAGGCCACTGGGGTATCCAGTAGGAGTAGTTGTAGGTTTCTGCTTAATCTCACCATGATGGGACATTTCCATTATCTGTTCTTTGAGAAGGCTGAGACAGGACTCATATCTGTATTAGTCCGTGATGAGAAGTTTATTTTGACTGGCGAGACCTAGAAGTTCAAGGCCAACATCAGGCATCCCCTTTCTGAGAGGGCTCTGATGGTAGTGTCACATGATAGTGTGTGCAGTGTACAACTGACTGCTGTCAGATCTTAGCCAAGAAGCAGAATGAGACAGATTGCGTCCTGCCATCCATTTCCATGGCCACAGGAATCCAAGAACCCCCCACAGGCCTCACCTCTTATAGGTCCTTCCCACATCCCAACACTGCCATCCTGTGGGCTGAACCATTACATACAGCCCTTTGGATCACCTTCTCCCAGACAATCGTACTATTGTCTTTTTTTTTTTTTTTTTTTTTTTTTTTTTTTCTGTATTATCCCCTGGCTGGTAAAGCACATCGCCCATATTTGTGATAACCGTAGGTGGTATTCTTGCAGCCAAGAAGTATTCCTCTCCCTGAACTGCCTCACATTCTCCACATCCCACACACTTGCATGTCTCCCTTGCTAGACACAAGTGGTCACTTGGCTTGGCCTTTTTGTACTGATGTCATGCTGCTTCTTTATTGAATGACCACTGGAGACCAAGATTGTCTCCCTTCAATGATCCTCAGAGGTCACATTTATCTTCCCAAGGAGTTGAAGATGTGGGGAGAAGGGTGGGAGAAATAAATGCCACAGGTGTGCTGCCAAGGCTGGTTTTGATGTTCTAGTGTTAGCAATCTCTAGAGGAGAAATGATAGAATTAATATCTTTTGTATTATATATAATATGTTATAAAATTACAAATAAATATATATTACATATAATCTATGAGAGAGACAGAGAGAGAAAGAAAGAAAAAAAAGAAGAAAAAAAAGAGAGCAAGAAAGAAAAAAGAGACAGAAAGAAAGGGGATTTGTTAGCGTGTTACAGTCTGTGGTCAGCTATCCAGCAATGGTAGTCTACCAACAGGAAGTCCAAGAAACCAGTAGTTGTTCAGTGTATGAAGTTGAATGTCTCAGCTGATCCTCAGTATATGCTGGATCATGAAGAAGTAGGGCCTAATGACAGTGATGAAATGGACTTGCTAAGGAGAGCAAGAGCAAGCTGCTCTTTCCATGTCCTTTATGGAGGCTGCCCCTAGAAGGTGTGGTCCAGCCTAAAGGGATCTTCCCACCTCCTAAGACCCGAATTAAAGGTACTTTAAATAATTTAATTTTAAAAAATCCCTCCCCAGTGTGCACAGCTACTTGGGTTTTGGCTAATTCCAGATGTAGGCAAGCTGACAACCAAAAAATAGCCCTGTGCACTGGGGAAGTCGATGCTTTCCAGGACACACTACTTCAAAATATGCACCTGGGCATGTGAGAAAACATGAGAGGCAAGAAAGCCACACCCTTCCCTTTCTTCCATGTAGAGGTCATAAGATTCTCATAGGGAGGTTCCTTCCTTGCACCTGGAGTGGTTCCCAGAGATATGGGTAGAATCTGAGCCAAGAAGGCCTGCTAAGCATCCTGTTTATTTTCATCAGGTTGTACTTCTGTGTCCATTTGTATTTCTCCATGACTGTCCATTATTCACCAACCCTTGCATACAAACACATACTCTTTCTTCAGGTATTCATTTTCTTATGAATGCTTCTGTGCTGTGGAATATTTATTTTGAACACACTTTAAACTTTTTCCTTCTTGGTCTGTCTTTTTTGTTTGTTTGTTTTACATTGGTATTAGCCACAAACATAACATAGGTGAGACAAAATGATGTCTTTTGTTTTGTTTTTAATTTTACCGTGGAAATTCGATGCTATATATAAAAATAGACTAGTAAAGGAAGTAGATTCATTATTAATATATGACCAACTTATTTTATTTATGTTTTCATTGCTTGCTTCTTGCCTGCTGGATTATTTGAATGAATCAGTCCTATGATTTAATTTGTCAGGGATTCAGGATATATCTTTAAAAGAAAAACTACTCTTTTTAAACATACCACAATCTCATTCCTACATCTTCAAAATGTACAATAATTTCATAATGGGATCTGTTCAAGTTTCATTTCTGTTGCTTTGATGAAGTACCCTTGACTAGAAGTGGCATTTGGGAGGAAAGAGTTTGTTCAGTTAGTAATTGCAGGAAGTCAAGGCAAGAACTTGAGGCAGCTACATCCATAGTCAAAAGCAGAGAAGAATAAATGCATCCATGCTCTAAGGAAAATAAGGCAGAGAAGATGACAGTCTCTCACACACAGCTACAAGAAAGTCACAGCTGTTTTTGTAGTTTGACTGGGGACAAAGTGGGTTGTTTTCCATACCCATGTGGATTATTTCTGCAGCTGAAACAGAAAAGTCAGGCTGGCACTAATTAGTTCTTTATTGCTTGGGCTACTGCCCAGTACAGCCTGACTCAAGATATGCTGCTTCCACACTTCTTCTCATCTAACTTTCCCATTTCTTACACTGCCTAGGGAATGGTTCCACCCACAATGGGCTAATTCTTCTTATATGAACAGTCAAGACAATCCTCCACAGCCGTGCTCACAGGCCATCCTGATCTAAACAATTCCTCAGCTAAAGCACTCTGCTCTCCCCAGGTGATTCCAGGTTGTGGAAAGTTGCTATTTAACCATCACAGCATCTAATAATCAGATGGGTTTTGAATTTGCCACATTGCTCAGCAGTATCATTTGGCAGTGGTGTTAAACACTGAGGTTTTTTGTTTTTTTGTTTTTTTTTTTTTTGCATGTTAAATATGTTTATTTGGTAAAAGGCAAAACATACAAATATAATAGTACAAAAGAGCAGGGAAAATAGAAATAGCACAGTGAAGCTTTCTGAAATCCTGATGTTCATTCAATTTGAAGTTAAGCTATGAAAGCCAAATCAGCTGTTAACAAACAAAACTGAAGCATATCAATGATCTAAACACTGAGGTTAAACAATCATATTTAAACATTAGCTGATAGGTCATTTAGGTCAAGTGAAATCAGTTATAGCCCCCAACCTCATGCATCCCTACATGTACTTACATCTTGAGAAGACCAGGTGATGTGTCATCCTGCTTTAAGGATTTCATCTTTGGGAGCATTTGAGCACAGGTCTGTTAAGGTACTCTTCTGGAGGGGGTGGACTGAAAAGAGCTAGATGGCCCAGCAAAAACATTGGGAAAACAAAGGTTGTACTATGACAAGATACTCAGAGTGAGAAGGGGGTGCTCCAAAAGGTCCAAGAAGGATTTTGAAGTGGCTCTGGATGTAAGAGGGATTGGAAGAAAACCATGAAATAGATGAGGAGAAATCCAGTAATAGCCTGCTTTCAGTTACAAGCTGCTTATAGGACAAGTTTGAAGCTGGTTTAGGATGGATGTAAGGGAGGATTTGGACACTGGAAATGATGGATAAAGTACTCCCTTCGTCTTCAGATAGAATCTCGCCGTATACCCCAGACTCATGAGCCTCCTCCAGCCATCTCTTCCCAAGAGCTCGGGTTACCGGTGTGCAGCACCGTGCTGGGCAAATATTACTGCATCAAAGATAACTGAGATCAGCAACATTTAAGAAAGCTTTACCTGATGAGGAAAAGTTTCTACAACTCAAACGTGTGCCCAGAAGACGGCGATTCCAAAGGCCCTGTGCTGCCATAGGTGCAAGAGATATTCATGGCAGGGGAGAGGAAACTTCCTACAGCGACAACCTGACTGGCTGAAATTGACATTAATCTCATGTGGACATGGTCTGATCAGGTGCAACCTGCTATTGGCTGAAGTTCAACTGCTATGTCTGGCTGAGCCCAGGATTCTTCCCTTTAAGATTGTAGGGTTTAGGGGCTTTCTGTTTGTTTTGTTAGCTCTAGAGATCAAACTCAGGGTCTTCTACATGGAGGGAAGTGCTCCATCCCACCTCAGAAGAGTGACATCCCTAGCCCTATTTAAGGTGATTACCTGAAATTTGCTCACATCTGTTCTGGTAGAATGTAGGCACGTAATTATATCTAACTACAGGAAAAATGGAGGGGGGGGTTGTATTAGCTACTGCCATGCTAAGAATCTAGGGTGCTAATGCTAAAGGAAAGAAATCAGGAAAAGAAGAGAAGGAGGGCAATTGTGGGGAGTGGATTAAGTTGTGAGTGAATGTATTTTATGGACACGAGCACAGCCATGCATGTCAAGGGCCACAATGCCTCAAACCACAAGTTAGGTCACATCAATAGCAAGGACTTCCCCCTGCCCCAGTACTGCTGTTAACTAAAACCAGACAGTGCAGAAATTATCAACTTCAGCCTCCTGGTCTCAGGATTTTGATACTGCATGCAAAGTAGCTTGAGTGAGTCAGATGGGGAAGGGTAATCACCTAGAAAGGCATTGGAAGAAAATGCCGATATGAGGTTAAAAGGAGGAAGAAGCCTTCTCTTGGCTCTGCTGCTCTACTCTGCACTTCGGCTGAGTTTAGGAGCAAAAGCAGTTCCTCTGAGAAGGCTGGTTTAAGAAGCAGGCAGATCTGATCACATCAGCAAGCAAGAAAACAGCCGTGGGGAATGACTAATCTGAAGCCACAGTGCATGTTTTGTAGCTTTTCTTGAGGTCTGTAGGTCATCTTCCAGGTGCTTGCTTATCCATGAAGCTTCCTGGGGGACAGCTCCTAACTCTGAGTACTTGTTTGCAAAGGCTGCCAAGTGTTTATGAGCATAATGAATGACTCTTGCGACAGGGAAATGATCCCACTGCTCTTCGGAGAAGGAAGAAGGCAGAGCTGAGCACTCTGTGTTCCCTCAGCGATCCATCACTGTCAAGGCTTCTGCAGAGGCCCTGGTGTCCTACTCCATAACTGAGGCTGCCGATTGCTTCTCAATCCGTCATGGAACTCGAGCTGCATGCCCCTTAGAGACTGTGAAGATCTGACATTTGTGTTCCCTAACTATCCCTAGGTTGAAATCCTTTTCTCCACGTATTAGAATGTGGGGCCTTTGGAAGCTGAGCATGTTCAAAAGGTGAAGGCCTCACAAATAGAATTAGAGTTCTTAACAGGGGATCCCCAAAAACTCATTCTGCTGCATGGAGCCTCAAAACGAACCCTCGTCAGGACTGAGCAGTTCTGGTACCCTGACCTCAGACTTCCTGGCCATGGAACTATAAAGAGTGGACCCCTGTTGTTTTAAACAGTCACTCCACAGTATGCTGTCATCTCAGCCTGACTGATCCAGCCATGTGGCTTCATATGAAGAGGAAACAGAGGGCTTGGAGGTAGCTGGTAAGCTGGAGTGTGGCAGTTTCCTGCGTATCTGCTATATGCTAGCTGCTCCCTGCCTGTCCTTTACTGAAGCTCCTAGGTACTGTCTATAACTTGTTGGAAGCATTAATATGTACATTTTGCTCACTGGGTGTAATACTGCCCAATTGCTTAAGCTATAATTGGTTGAGATTTAACCCAAACCCCAAGTCCAGACCACAGTTCCAGTCAGGAATTCTCAGGCGATGCTGTAATGGCAGACAACACAGGGCAACAAAGGTCATTTGCGGCATGTGTTCTACATTTACTATGGATTCCCAAGACTTTTCCTTCTGTGAACTCCACACATTGGGCAAGTACAAGAAACAGAAGGCTCGACTTACAAGCTAAGAGAAGAGAAATAAGGGCAAGTCTTATTGCTCCCTCCTTTACTGAGACAGGGTTTCTTTGTGTAGCCTTGGTTTTTCTGGACTCACTTGGGAGACCAGGCTGGGCTCAAACTCACAAGAGATCCGCCTGCTTCTACCTCCCCTTATCTACCCTTTTTTTACTTACTGCTCAGAGGTGTGTACCTCACAGAGCAATCTGTCAGTGCAGGCTGTTTGTCAAACTCGACCTCAAGGAAGAGGGGCTGCCTTAGAGCATGGCTGAGAGACCCACAGGACAGACCTCACAGGCTCACAGTCCTACCATTGCCCCTTCTGGTGACCAGAGGAGGTCAGAGGGGCCACTGTGTTGTGGAATCTCCCACTGCCTCCCTGCCAGTCACTTTTGCAGCTTTTCTACTACTACCTTGCTGCTACCTTCAACTGACTGGCTCTAAACAACAAAATTTTAATTTTTCTTCTAATGTAAATGCATGTGTCAGTAAATATTTACAGTCTTCAGACATTAAAAAAAAAAGAAATAAAGAAGAGTTGGAAGTACAGGCATTTGGGTTCTCTATTTTTATTTTATTTTATTTTTAGGAATAGTCTTGTTATATATGCCAAAGTAGCTACTATACAGCCCAAGCTGGGCTTGAGTTGTTACCCTCCTGCCTCAGCATCCTGAGTATGGGTACACACCACCATCCTGAGCTTCCCATACTCTTTATGCTGGTGTTTATTTACCGTACACCATTCTGGAAAGATCGCCTTCCCCCCAAAGTGAATGCAAAGACTTTACGTTACTTTAATCTGAAATAATTTAGAGAGGTACAAGTATTTGTCCCAATTAGTCTTTTGTAAAGTGTGTGTGTGTTGGAAATATTAAACATACAACCTATGACTGCTTAAAAAGTGCAAACACTTCAATACGTACATACTTTCAGCTCATTTCCTGTAACTGTAACAAAATATCCAGGAACCAGATAATTTACCAAAGAGTTCATTTGGATTACCATTCTGGGCGCTGTGGAGTCTAAGGGCATGGTATAACACCTGTATGGTCTGGTCAGGACCTCACGCTGCGTCCTACCTTTGTGCAGGCATCATATGGCAAGGCAAAGCAAGCACAGAATTAGGGTCTTTCTTCTACTTTTTAAAAAAATTATTATTTTTCAAATTTATTATTATTATTATTACCATTTATTCACTTTGTATCTGGCTGTGACCCCTCCCTTGTCTCCTCCCATTCCCATACTCCCTCCCTCTTCTCCCCTTATGCCCCTCCCCTAGTCTGATAGGGGAGGTCTTCCTCCCTTCTCTCTGATCCTTGCCTCTCCGGTCTCATCAGGACTGGCTAGGTTATCTTCCTCTATGGCCTGGCAAGGCTGTACTCCCTGCTCCCCCCCCCCAAGGGTGAGGTGATCAGAGAGCCTGCCATTGAGTCTATACCAGAGACAGCTCCTGCTCCCCTTACTAGGGAACCTACTTCTGAAAGACTCTACTGATCGAGGTATCACAGCAGAGGCTGAGACTCATAGTCAAACTTTGGGCAGAGGGCATGGAATTTTATGAAAGAAGGGGGAGACAGAAAGGACTGGAGGAGATAAGAGCTCCAAAAAGAGACCAACAAAGCCAAAACAAAACAAAACAAAACAAAAAACTGGGCCCCAGTGCCCCTTCGGAGATTGATACTCCAACCAAAGACCACACATGGAGAGGACCTAAAACTCTGGCTCAGATGTAGCCCATAGACGGTTTCTTCTACGTTTTATTAAACCACTAATGCCACCACGGGAGCCCTTTCTTATTACTTCATTTAATCTCAATCATCTCCAAAAGCTTCACCCTGAAATACTGTTAGCATAAATTTGGGGATAAATCTCTGACACATGGTTTGTGCCACAGACTCAAACCACAGAACCCACAGCAGAACCCACATGCCCCTGTAGTGTGGGTCTTTGCGACTACCACAATAGAAGTAGACATGTGACTCTGGGCGTAGGTACTGGCAGGGTTACAGAACTCTGGCATGCTGCCTTATGAACTCTCAAGGCGCAATCCACACGGTTTCAGTGTAAACCACTCAGTTTCTCTTTACTATTGCTAGCCTCCTTAACAACTAAGACCCATCTGCTCTCCAGTTTACATGCTCACTTCATGGCCAAATCAAATGTTTTTCACATCTTCCTCTTCTGCCTTTAACACCTAAGTCTCACTGAAAAACCTGGCTGAAAGCAGCCAAAAATAACCATGCCACAGGCCAACTGCTATGCTGTCTTAAACTATCCTCCACCAAATAAATTATCCCCTTGCTTTTAGAGTTAATCTCAATCAAAATTTAAAGACACTAGCAAAACATATAAAAATCCTTCACTAGTATCTTGAAGGGCTTCTAGCTCAGTTACCAATTCAATGTGTTTCCATTTCAAATCTTATGGTTCTTACCTTACTGCCTACCTTTCTGTTGCATTCTAGTCTTCTAAATTTCACCCTCACCTGAATTGCCCAGACAGTTCCGCTTAGAGCATGCCAGCATTCTAGTCCACATACCCAACTCTTCTAAATCTCTCAATTAAACCAGTTTCAAAGGTGTAAAGTTTAATAACAGCAATGGTTACACTCCTGAGATCAATTTTCTGTATTACTTTCATATTAAGTGATCATAATAGTTGACAAAAATAACTTAAATGGTAACTAGAGAGATGGCTCAACTGTTAAGAATATTGGCCGCCCTTCCAGAGGACCTTGGTTCAACTCCCAGCACCCATCTGAAGCTTCAGTTCAGGGGACACTCAATCCTCTTTTCACCCCTTCACACACAAAGCATGCACTTGGTACACATGCAGACCAATTACCCATAGACATGAAAAACAAAACAAAATAGAAACCAACTCATGGGAGAAAAAGTTCATTTTGGTTCCTGTTTTCAGAGAAGTTCATTCTACAGCTGTCTGACTGGTCCTATGTACTTCAGGATATCATGATGAAGAGAATATATGAGAGATGGCAGCTGTTCATGGAATACAAAAATCAGAGTGCAGGAGAAACAAGGGGGGGCAGATGTTGCCTTCAAAGGCAGTTCTTATTTCTTCTAGCTAGATACCATGTTCTGAAGATCACACAGCCTCCTAAAATATAGCCAAAAGGTAAAGAATTCAAAGCACGAGCCTTTGGGGAACATTTGAGATTGACACTGTCAAGCAATATATGCTAGTGTGAGGACTGGGGTCCCACCTCAGCCTGTGACAGAGAGCTATAGCAAGAAGCATCTTGCAGAGCTCAGTGCGTCGGTAGAGGTCTGACAAGGCAAAATAAGTTTCCTTTAAATCTCGAAGTCATGAGTGGCACCGTAGACAACTGTGGTGCTGAGTGGGGTAGTGACCCCAAGCACCACGGTATTCCTCACTTAGCTTCAGTAACCATCAGAGCTCAGCAGTCTAATGTGCCTCCCGACTGCTGTACTTCAGGTGATCTTGAAGCAAGTCTCAACGTGTCAGTATCTATGAATACTGTAAACATCCCAGTATTTATCTAAAATGTGGTGTGTGTGTGTGTGTGTGTGTGTGTGTGTGTGTGTGTGTTTCTGGGTGTTGTGGGTAGAACTCTGTCCTGTAAAAGATGTGTTGAAAAGACCTGACTGACACAATTGAGCTAAGGTGAGGGTGTGTTGAATTAGGACACATTTAATGTGGAAGGAAAGAAGGAAGTTTGGATACTGAGATTTTTTTATTTTTCAGTCAATGTTCTGTTACTGTAAGAAACACCTGAGATGAGCTACTTGTGAAAGGAAAAAAAAAAGGCTGATCTTGGCTCATCGTTTGGGGGTTTTAGTGGTGGGTGATGGACCACGTTGCTCTGAGGCCTGTTGTGAGTTTGTCTAGACCTAGAGGGCACACAGCAGCAAAACTGCTCACTTCATATCCATATGCCAAAGTGAGAAAGAAGAAGGCCTGGCATCCAGACAGGGCTTAAAGGTGGGTCCCCAGTGCCTGAAGACCTCACTCTAGAGCTTTTCTGTTGAAGGTTGGACCACTTTCTAGTCATGGCTCTCTGAGGCCCAAGCCTTTACTACATGGACTTGTGGAGATACTTAAGATAACGACTGTAGCAGAGACACTGAGATACAAAGAGAGAATGTCAAACTGTGATTGAAAAGAGACTACAGCCAAGGAATACCAAGGATTTCCTGTACCCTCCAAAGCCAAGGGGACAGGAATTGACAGATTTGCACACACAATCTTCAGAAGGAACCTATCTAGATAAAACCTAAACTGTGTGTTTCTTCTGCCCAGAACTGTGGGGGAATAAATTTCTGTTCTCATTAAGTTAAAAATTAGAGTTTTTTTCTTCTTATCCTCAGAATCCTTTAAGACTCAGTCAAATAAAATTATGGCTTGGTACTTAATAAAAATGGACCATCTGTAACAGTGAATCTGTCACTGTAGTTCTTTCTCTTCGTGTGTGTGTGTGTGTGTGTGTGTGTTTGTGTGTGTGTGCACCTCAGCGCCCTGTGTATATCTGTGGCATGTGTGTATGTGGGGTGTACATGTGTCTGTGTGTGTGTGCATGAACAGAACCCAGGTCAGTGTCATGTGTGTTCCTCAATGGCTCTTTGCTTCTAGGACCCAGACAAGAGAACTTAATTGTCAAAGACCCAATTGGAACTGAAAGTTTCAGTAAAGAAAGAGGCATGGTCTTTGGCCTCAAACAGACCACAATTCCATCTCAAAATGGGCAGTGTTAGCTAGGGTGTGTGACTTATGGGGACTTGATTTTTATACTCCAAAAGATTATTATGAGAAATAAATGGAATAGTGCCTGAAACTGCTGGCCCAGTGCCCAGCACATTGAAACATCGTTTCCAGTTTGAGTAACCAAGGCGGGCAGAGCGTCCCATTGCTAAGCCCCATAGCTGCATTTAACTAGTGTCCTTCAAGTGTTGACATAACTGCCAAGTCTGCTCAGAAAGCGGGAGATGCTGCCAACTTCTCAGATATCAGTCAAAAATACTCCAACGAGAGAAGCTGTACCTTGACAGCTCAAGGTCAGAATATGCAGAGCAGTGTAATATAGGGATACTGAACTTGGAGGTTTTGTTTCTCTCTGTGTTTTTAGCATGTACACAATTAACAACTTCTTTTATTTGTGGAATAAAACCCATTTATGGAATTACAACGAAAGCTGACAGAAATCCACACAAATCTTTTCATGAAAGCTGACTCAAATCTTATATTTGGGAAATTATGTTAGTACTGGTAAACTAGGGATATGCTAACTAATAATTTTCTGAAGAAACTTCTATGTAACATTTGCAAAGTAGTGAAAAGTGAGTTATAATCCATCCCACTTTCTCTATTTTTTTCCTTCTATTTAAAGTATGTATTACTTATACAGAATAATGTTTCATTAAGACATTTTCATCTGCTGAGTTAAATTAGGTCTAGCCATGGGAGCATCAGTGAAAGGTTATTTACAGGGGCATGTGCAATTTACCAGT
Source organism: Meriones unguiculatus (assembly GCF_030254825.1). Taxonomy (NCBI): domain Eukaryota; kingdom Metazoa; phylum Chordata; class Mammalia; order Rodentia; family Muridae; genus Meriones; species Meriones unguiculatus. The sequence continues at coordinate 64,406,276 of NC_083363.1, forward strand.
GACTAGACCATTGAAGAGACTGTCTCTCCATCTCCGGTAATCAACAACCTGCCCAATAAACAAACAAACAAAAATCGATAGACTTCCCCTTGGTAGGGTTAGGACCCTATGCTTCCTCACGCTGCGATGAACCTGTGAATCTATCCTTGGGCTGATCGTTTACAGGCGGCATGGATGCCGTGAGTCTATAAATACCGCGGCCACATAAAGTTGCAAGATCATGACCCTGTAAGCTACTGCCTGTGATGCCATTGAACTCAGATGTTTCTCTGAATTAAAAAAGAAAAATTTGGGATGACCCATCTTCTGGTGAGAGTGGAGTATTGAAGTGACATATTACTAATGTGGTCGGGTTAATTTATGACTTTACATGCCAGAGTGTTTGTTTCATGAAATTGGGTGTTTGCAATACCTGTGTTTAGAACTGTAATATCCTCTTGATGGCTTTTTCAATTAAGCAGTATAAAATGACTCTTAAAAGATATCAGCTGGTTAGGTTTGGTTTGAAGTCCATCTTGTCAAATGATAGAATAGGGACACCTGCTATTTCCAAGCTCTGTTTTCTCCACCCACTTTTATTCTTTCACCCTAAGAGAGTAAGTGTCTATTGAAGTGAGATGAGTTTGTGGGAAGCAACAAATTAATGGACCTTTTCTTCTGGTTCAGTCTTCTGGTCTGAGTGCTTTGACTGCAGAATTGAAATCATTTATACTCAATGTTATTGTCGAAAGGTGTGTATTGATTCTTGTCCTATTTATTAATGTTGTAGTGTTTGGTGACTTTCTATTCCTCTCTTGCTTAACTGTTAGTCGAGTGTGGTTTATTATTTTCAGCCGACTCATGCATACCTATTTTCTTTAGTCTCAAGGATTCTAAGTATCATCTAGAGTGTATGCGTAGTAGTCATACATTCCTTTGGCTTTTTTTCTTTTCAATTCTACTGTGACAGATCATTTGGTTGGGTATAGTGAGTTCATGACTGTAGTCTTTCAGAACCCGAAATATATCACTCCTCCCTCCCTCTTAGCACAAGAGAGAGTCCTCAGAAAGAAAGGAGCCTCAATTGAAAAAAATGCCTCCATGAGATCGACCTATAAGGCATTTTCTCAATTAATGATTAATGAGCGAGGGCCCAGCCCATTATGGGTAGCTCCCTGTGTTCTATAAGAAATCAGGCTGAGCAAGCCAGGGGGAGCAAGCCAGAAAGGAGCACCCTTCCATGGTCTCTGCATCAGCTCCTGTCTCTAGGTTCCAGCCTTGCTTGAGTTCCTGTCCTGACTTCCACCAATGATCTGGAAGTGAAAGCTGAATAAATCCTTTCTTCCCCAACTTGATTTTTTTTTTTTTTGTCATGATGTTTTTGACAATAGAAACCACAACTAAGACATTACTCCCAATTCTTAGGGGGTTTGCTGATAATTCTACTATTTTTTTATGGACTTGCCTTTACATGTGACTTCATGCATTTCTCTTGCTGCTTTCAACATACTTTCTTTGTTCCTCACATTTATTAGTTTAACTCTAATAAGATGAGGGAAGGTTATTTTCTGGTCTGGTATTCTAAATGCCTCTTGTATCTAGGTTGGTATTTCTGTCTCTAATTTTGGGAAAATTCTTCTATGACTTTGTGGAAAAGGTTTTCCATACTTTTAGAATGAAATTCTTTTCCTCTCATGCCTGTGACTTTGTCATTTTATCATTTGTCATTTTATGGTGTCTGTAATGCAATGACAAGTTTCTCTTGTATCTTATTAATTTATCTTTGTCCTTGTTGCAATGTTTCTATTGCTTCACCCTGCTTCAACCTCAGATTTTCTGTGCTCTTCTTAATCCATTCTACTGGTGAGGCTCTCCTGGGTGATTTTTATTTGTTTGTCTATTCATTCATTTTAGTTTGGGTTTTCTTCAGCATCTCTAACATTTTGCTGAAATCCTCTTACATACATTTTTTTTTATTTCATCATCTGGATAATGTGTATTCACTTGGAATCATTCATGTGTGTCTTCTTTGACTTCGTTAAGCATGTTTATAATCATTCTTTGGGATTATTTGTCTAGGATTTAATATAGTTCACTCTTTATAGAGGCCATTATTGTGAAATTAGTACTTTGAAAAGTATTGTGTTCTTTGACTTTTCATCTTTCTCATATAACTGCACTAGGATTTATGCTTCTGAGATTATTTTGCTGCAAAATTTTTATCAGCTGTCTTTTTTTCAGCTAAAGTATTTACAATGTGTAAAAGAGTTGAAGTGTTTAGTTCAGAAGTTAGATATGCATTATAAGAGGTCATTCTAGTACTGAGAGTATAGTACCAACCGCAGGAGCAAACAAAACTGTTGAATGCATAACTACACAAATGTCGTACTATTCAGTTGATATCAGTTACCTCTCTGACTTCAGAACCTGCTGAATGATAGGTGAAAAGCACAGGATGTTGTATGCGAGCACTCTGGTTACTACTGCCAAGCAGAAGACTGTGCTTCCATGTGGCAGTTTCACATTGCTGCTATGGCAAACGCACATGAATACAGAGAATAAATGTTCATCCAAGGAGCCACTGATCCTTGAGCATTTATTTCCAGCCTTTCTTCATATGGAATAACATCCTAAAATAGAAAATTCCTCTCCAGCATCCTTTCTATTCATTTGTGTGCCCTCCATTCGTCTCCAAAGCAAATCAAACAACAGCAAAACTTTCTGTATTAAAGTAAATCATTGGAAATTGCTCTAGTTTGGATATGTAAAAGCACCCAAAAGCCTCTGTGCTAAAGGCTTAGCTGCAAGCCAAGCCATCACCTAAAGGTTAATGAAACTTTCAGAATGGCGGCTACTAGGAAGAAGCTAGGGAGGCGGAATGTGCTCTTTTTATTTTATGATTAAATATTTATTTGCTGATGTTTTATATGTTTGTGTTTGCCTCCATGTGTGTACATAATGCACCCAGCGGCCAGAAGATGATGTCTGATCCCCTAGAACTGGAGTTACAGATGATTGTGAGCCACCGTGTGGGTGCTAAGAACTGAACCTGGGTCCTCTGCAAGAGCAGTAAGTGCTCTTAACCTCTGAGCCATTTCTCCGGTCTCTGACCTGTTCTTGAACAGGGCCTAGCCTTTTGCCTTCTCTCTCTGTCTGTCTTACTTTCTGCCTCTTGGCTGGCACGGAGTACACAGTTTTTTCTCACTGTGCTCTAACCACCACAGCTCAAAGCAAGCCAACCAAGGGACTACAGACTGAAATGTCTTGAACCTTGACCTGAAATGAAATTTTCTTCTTTTTAAGTTTACCCTTTTCAGACGTTTTGTTATAGTTATACAGAACTGAATAACATAGCCATTAGGCCAGCGTGGCTCCCTGGATTCCCACGTAGACTACCTCAATTGAACAGTCACATTCTAATACAATCCTGTATTACCTCACAATCACTAGAGACTTTTCCACTGGAGTGATTTAGCCAAGCAAATGTTCTCTTTGCTCTGCTTCCCCACTTCCAGTATATAATGCTTTCCCTCATGCCTCTTCACAGATCCCCAAATGCTGGCCAGCTAGAGCTGCCCTAAATGTAAGGACCACTGTCTGTTCAAACCAACTCTAAAGTTCCAATGCATCTTACTTTGTCTCTGAATATTTTTGTTGGGTTGCTTTCATGTGTGAGTGCCATGAGCATAAGTAGTTCACACCAGCATCTACATTTCTGTGTAATTAAATTATTTTATTACTAAAATTATAGTGGTATTCCATGTAATCAGTTTTCAGATGGCACTGGCCTGCATATAAATGGTGGTCTTGTGAGATTGCAGGGAGCTGAAGAGTTCCTGTTGTGTGGTGATGTAACTGTCATTACAGCACAGCCCAATATGTCCTTTATGTGTGTGTTTGTGTGACTATGAAAGTAAATCTACTGAACTGCCAACAGAGCCTGTAACACAGTCATACATAGTGCTTCATATTTAATAATTGTATTAGTCAGGGTTCTCCAATGGAACATAACTGATAGAATGAATATATATACATGTATTAACTGGAGAGTTTTAGATTGGCTTGCGGGATATGGCCCTGGTAGTCCACTAACGACTGTCTCTCACTGGAGAGGCTGAGAATCTGGCAATTATTTGATCCACGAGGAGGTGCATCTCAGCAGACTCCATTGGCATTGGAGGCTTGGACAATGCCTGGAGAGTTGCTGTTCTCCATCTATGTTGGAATTCCAGAATTTTGTTTCTAATTGGTGAAAGAATCATTCAGCAATAGGATAGATAAACTTGCCAGCAAGAGTGGGGACAAGCGGGCAAAAAGCAAAATGTCCTTCTATACTCCTCTGCATGGGCACTAGCAGGTGCCATCCAGGTTTAGGGCAGGCCTTCCCACTTCCAATAATTGAATCTGGAAAACCCTTCATGGGACTGCCCACAGCTTGTGTTTTAGTTGATTCTAGATGCAGTCTAGTTGACAGTCGAGGCTAGCCATTAGAATAATGTTAATGAACAACCACGATGCTGGTTTATGAGTTACTATGCTATTCTCTCCCCTGCCCCATTATTTTAGCATAAACCCTTCCTTGTCAAAGAATCCATTGTCAGATAACATGCCATGGTATTCTGGCCTCAGCCTCATATCCACTGTTTCTACAGCACTTGTTGATCACACCACGTATTTCAGTGGAGTGGCAACTTAGCCCACCTAGACTGTGTGCTCTGCAATTCTCACACAACTATGAAATCATCTAAGGGCATATTTTTCAGACCACATCTCCATCCTTTTCAATCGACACATGTTCTTAGATCAGGGTGTGCTTGAACCTAACTTGAATCTGATGTTAAACGTAAAAGAATGACTTAGAGAGAAACTAGAGATTGACATGGCAGGCCAAGACCAAAGTTTTCCATGGGGATGAAATAACTGTGGTGGCCACCATTATTGCAAAAACACAGATAGTCCTGCATCTCATGTGACATGAAGGACTTAGAGTGTATCTCAAGTTTGGACTCAGCAGGGTCTCCCTCCACAGGTCATAATTATGCCAGCTATAAGAGTCAAGTTTCTCACACCTTAGTGACCCGTCAAAAGTTCCCTCCCCTCCAGCATTGTGCTTAGGGAGAAGTGAATGTATGTGTGGCTAGATTTTTGTTTTGTTTTCCCTAGCATAGGGTAACTCCTCTTAGTGTCTTCCTGAAGAAACAAGCCTTAGATCATCTTCATGTTTCTTTCTCTGTAGTAAAGTCCCTCCTTTCATTCCAACCTTTTCCATGTCTTCCTATTGGGGGAGTCAACTGGAGATTTCCTTTTATAACCTTTTTCATTCTGGTTGATTTAGCTATTATTGGATCATTTTTATTTCTTTCTAAACTATTCAGACTTAATTACATGTTTTTCTTCTGCCTTTGGCTCAAGTGTGCTAATTAGGTAGTATTTAGTCTGTCTCAAGTTTATTATTAGACTTTTCATTGTACCTCCATTTGCTAAATTGCAGAGAATTTATATTTTTAGGTTTCTTTCCATTCATGGTGCCATTGTTTGAGGAAGCCAAAGAAAGCCTACTTAAAATTAGGCTTGACTCAATATTTCCAATCCTAGGTGTAAAATTCTGCATACCAAACTGAGGCTGTTTAATTCTGTTGTTGCTTGGCCTGTGAGCATCATGTGAGTAAAGCTGGCAAGATTCCAGAACTTTCTCTCACAACAAATGGCTTATAAAGCCATGGGCTGGGATATTACCATGTGGTAGCTCTCCTACCTTCAGTGGGCATCATACTGTCCTCAAGGAAGACCTACTTACCAACTCTTGGCATTCTTCCTTCCACAGCTCACAACTTATTAGAAGCTGCACCACAAAAAATCTTAGATCTTGATTACAGTTGCTAGTGTTCTTACTTGGCTCATTTGCTCAGTCAGTTAACAGATACCTGCTAAAGGCTTTCCTGTATACACCAAGGACAAAACTGTGTAAAGAATTACTTACACAACAGCGGCAGGAAACATACTCTAAATAAAAACACGTCAAAAATATACCTGTACTGGCCCTTCGGATTGTCTCATCATGCTTTGCCATGAGACCTGTCATCTGTCCAGTATAAGCAGAGCACATTTCCCTGCCCCTTGTTGCTGGGCTTGTTCTCTTCAGGGCATGGAACATTGAAGAGCGTGGTTTGAGGGAGGCATGCAGTGTGTTCTTCTGGCATTGCCATGAAAACATGCCCCACAGTGCAGTCCTAGAATAATAATGCACTCATGAAGCCAAGTTGGGCGCAACACACAGTCTATAAATGAGTCCAATAGAGCTGAACCCAGCCTAGACTGGGCCAAATGGCAGGACTGTGAGTAATAAGAATAAAGGCTAGTGGTTTTGAAGGCTGATTTGTCACAAAGCAAATACTCAGGAGTTGCTGGGTAGTAGAAGTGGTGCTCGGTGTGAAACAAAGAGGGAAATAGCAGGGAACAGAGAGAATGTTTTCTTCAGGAAGAGGCACAGTCCCACAGGCTCCCAGGATGGGAGGATGGGAGAGTAGAAAGGTCTAGCACTCTGCTAGCTAAAGCAGTTACTGTGTCAAATGCTGTGCAGCTAACTCGGTTTTGATAGAGGTAATGAGTTAAGGAATTGCTAACAATATTCTTAAGGTAAAGAAATTGAGCCACAGAGAGAGTTTTGTTTTTAATTTCTCCACTTTCATACATTATGAAAGGACAGCTTGGGACTTGTCTTAGTTTCTTTTCCTACTGCTAAAATGATAAATAAAATAAAATGCTCTGGCTAAAGCAATTTAAGAGTAGGCTCCCTTTCGTTTACTGCTCCATCATGGTGGAGCAGGCGCAGGAACGGAAGAAGTCCTGCCGGGAGCAGGGGGCTGGCCAGTCCCATTACATCCACTTCAGGAAGCAGAGGGCGAACAGGAAGCTGTGGCAGGCTCTAAACCCACCCCCAATGACACACTTCCTCCACCTAGATGTTCTACCGCGTTCCTAACCAGTGCCACCAGCTGGCAACCAGCTGTTTAAACACACAAGCCCACGGTGACATTTCACATTCAGACTACAGCAGAACTCTATTCTATATCCCAACTGGGTGTATTACAAATTTACATTTGGCTGTAAGTTCTCTGGGAGCCACATCCCACAAGCTAGCGGGCACACTCCTTAACTGCCTACTGCTACTTCAGATTCAGCTGTAACTGGGGCAGGAAGCAGTATCACCAACATTTCCAAACCACTCCCTAAGTTCAGTTGTAAAAGGAACTTTATTCTCCTCAGGTAATTGCTGTCTCAGAGGCTGACTGCCTCCTTCTGTTAACCTCAGTCTATTCCCGGAATCTTCTAGCCTCCGTACATTCCAACCTAGGCCTAGAATGTTTTCAGCCCTTGAGACTTACTGCTGAATAAACTCACCCTTTCTTGTACTTTCTGAGCTCTGGCTGGCTGGCTCAAACTCTTCTCCCAGCTGACTTATTCAACCTCTTCTCTCTTAGTCCCTGAATTGCTCTGCTTGGCCTAACTCCAGCAAGTTCTCTCTCTCATTGCTCCTGAAGTAGCTTCCTTTTCCTCTATCTTCTTGTGAGAGTTGGGCGTATCCTGTTCTGTCAAATCTTCTCTGATGTGTCACTGTTTCTGCCACTCAATTAAACATCACTTTCAAACATGGCTGCTCCCTTCTACAAACTAACTTTACCTTCATCGTTTGAGATTAAAGGTGTGCACTCACCAGGCCCAGACGTAAGTTTTTCTTTACCTGAAACTTGTTCTACAGCAGGCTGACCTTGAACTCAGATCTGCTAGACAGAGGCTAGCAGATCTGTCTCCTCTGTCTCCTATGTTGAAGGTGTGTCTGTGTTCCAGCCGGCTCACACACACCTAGAAGGTCTCTGGATGTGACCTCTTGCCAGAGCAGCCATGTTCTGAATTAACGCTCCTCTACATCCAGTTTTTCCTACAAACCTTTTAGGTTCTATCTTTCCAGCACAATTCACTGAATTCATAGAAAACTGTTCTTCAGATCCAAGTTCTTTTCTAAAGGACACAAGGATAGTCAGCCAAACAGGAAGGCACAGGGTTAGTGCTGTGGAGCTCAGAGAATCCTGTGCTCTGTGTGACTTCAGGGCACAATCATGTTCCCAGTACACTTTGTGTGTGCTCTCAGGAATTTGCCCTGAAGACCAGTGTCTAGAATTTTTTGTTTTTAAATTTATTGAGATTAAAATATAATTACATTTTCTCTTGCTTTTCTTCCCTCTAAACTCTCTAGGATAGGCCTCCCCACTCTCTCTCAAATTCACAGTCTCTTCTTTCATTAATTAGTATTGCATCAATATATAAATGCATATATATGTATATATATACATATACATATATATATATTCCTAAATAAAACCCATTCTGTATAATGTTACTTAGATGTATGTTTTGTGGTGTCTATTTGGCACTGACAACCAATTGGTGTGCTCTTCCCAGGAGACCTCCTCTCCCACTCCCAGTTTTTCTCCTTGCCTATAGTTTTGTTGTGCAGAGTTGAGGCCTCATGGACTTTTTCCCATTCACTTTGGCACATCCACTGGTGTCAACCTTGTTACGCTCACATTTGGACAGCCATGTTGGTGAGACTTTATAAGTGCAGCTTCTGGTAGTGTTAGGAAGACACAATCTCATAGCAACCTCCCTGACCCACTAGCTCTTAAAATCTTTCCACCCCATCTTCTACAATGTTCCCTAAGCCTTAGATACAGGAGTGTTTTGGAGATTTGTCTGCTTGGGACTGGACTCAACACTCTGCATTTTTATTGATTGTGGTTTTCTATAATGGTCTCCATCTGTTGCAAAGAGAATTTTTTTTTGATGCGGAATGAAAATTACCCTTATATGTGAGCATGAGAACAAAGGTTTATAAACTATTGTTGTGGACTATTTTTCTTTCTCTGTCAATTGTGACCAATATCTTTGTTGGGCATTGTAGTCCGAGCTGATATCTGCAGTCTCTCAGAATCTGTAGAACATTGTACCAGTTCTCCAGAGTCTCCACTGAAAAATCAGGTGTTATTCTAATAGGCCTGCTTTCATATGTTAGTTAGTCTTTTTCTCTTACAGCTTTTAATATTCTTTCTTTGAACTGTACATTTAGTCTGTACAGTTTTAAATATTTTAAATATTGTGTGCTATGGGCAATTTTTTTCTGTAATGGACTCCATTTTGTTACAAAAATAATTTTTCTTTATGAAGAGTGAAAATTACCCTTATGTGTGAGTATAAGAACAAAAATCTAGAGGCTGGAGAGATGGCTCAGAAGTTAAGAGCACTGGCTGCTCTTTCAAAGGTCCTGAGTTCAATTCCCAGAAATCATCCATGTGGTGGCTCATAACCATCTATAATGAGATCTGGTGCCATCTTCTGGCCTGCAGGCACACAGTATAAATAAATGCAGACAGAACACTGTATAAATAACAAAGAACTCTGAAAGAAAGAAAGAAAGAAAGAAAGAAAGAAAGAAAGAAAGAAAGAGAGGTCTATTGGTGTTCTGTATGCTTCAAGTACCTTGATAGGCATCTCCTTATTTAGGTTGGGGAAATTTTCTTCTATTAATGTTGTTAAAGACATTTTCTGTGCCTTTTACCTGGGTTTTTTTCTCCTTCCTTGTTCTTATTATTTGAAGATTTGGTCTTTTCATAGTATCCCAGATTTCTTGGATGTTTCGTGCTTGGATATTTTTTTCTTTTTTAAGATATAATTTTTTTTGGACTGAGGTATCAATTTCTTCTACCTTGTTTTCATCTCCTGAAATGTTTTCTTGCATGTCTTGCAATCTATTGGTGAGGCTTACCCCTTAGGTTTTTATTTGACTTCCTAATCTTTTCATTTTAAGTTCTACCTCAGTTTGGATTTTCTTTAAGAGGAAGAACCCCTGCTAGTCAGCTGTAGTAGAACAATGAATATGTCTAGACAGACAAGGATGAAGATCTAAGGGGATGTGGGTCTGTGCCATGGTGGAGTCTCCCGTGAATAAAGTTGTGGTTGGAGGAGGGGAACTTGTAAGGAGGCTGCTAAAGGCTGGGAGTGAGACTGAGAGATTGTAATGGAGGACAGGAAAGGTACTGAAAATCTCCTACCTGAGTCCCCTCCTAGGGTGGCCACTGGAATTCCTGGTAGAAAGTGTTTCTAGGATCGGCATCTGGCATATAGAAATGGAAACGAGCTAGAAGGGAAGGCTGAAAGGGTCTTCAGGAAAGAGCTCAGCTGGGTCCAGTACCTATAGTTTTCACTGGAGTTAATACATATGCATGATTAGTTGTTAGTCATGTGACTGAAGTTAATCCCCAGTCGCATCTTCTCCAGGGAGGTCAGATGGCTGAAAGTCCAATCTTCTCTATCTTGAAGTATCCAGGCATCAGTTAAATATTTTATTAGTATGGTAGAGATGCCTCTATCATAAATTTCAAGGTCCTTCTAAAGCTCTGGGCTGGGAACATGGAAATGAAAATGCAGTAATCAAAGTTCCTTGAACAGACAGAACAGCAGAATAGACTTAGAAAGAAAAATCTAAAGAGAGAACCCAGAATGCACAAATAGAAAGACAATGAAATGTAAAATAAGAGTGACCAGAAGATACTGAGAACTGCCCCTTACCAGAGGCACCAAGAAAAGCAAATCTTGATTCCTTAATGGTTGTGAATATTTAGAGATAATGGGGGAAATTATAGATTTCTCAATTCTAGAAGCCTAAGTTGAATCGAACAGAATAACACAAAAAAATCCACATTTGAGGAAAACAAACTATAGAATACCAAAAATGAACATCTTCAAAATATTCAGAGAAGGAAACAAAGGCAGGTTATACACAAGGAACTACAAGACTGATTTCTCAAGCAACAATCAAGAAAGGGGACAGTGGACTGATACCCAGCAGAAGACTAAAGCAGTCGACTAAGACCAGAACAGGAAATAAATTGATTGACACTATTAAAACAAGTGGTAATACAAGCTAAAAAGGGATAATTTAAAAAGACATCGGCTGGCTTTGTCACCAGCCAGACTCATGTGTTACAGAGCAGACAACTTTCGGTCAGAGTTAAAAAAGTTTCATGGGGATTACCTTGGCTTTCTGTTGCCAGGAGCTGGTACTTGGATAATGATGGTTAGTTCAAATTCTTTCTTTTTTAATTTTCTTTTTTTATTAATTATTTTTCCAAAATTTATTCATTCTATATTTTGATTGAAGCCCCCTCCCTCACTCCCTCTCGATCCCACCGTACCTCCCTCTTCCCCCCATCCACTTCCCCTAGTCCACTGAAAGGGGGAGTTCTACTCCTCTGTAATATGCCCATAGCTTGTTAAGTCTCATCAGGACTGCCAAGATCCTCTTCTTCCCTGCCCTGGCAAGGCCGCATTGCCAGGGTCAAGTGATCAAAGAGTAGGTAACCGAGTTCATGACAGAGGCAGCCCCTGCTCCCCTCACTCAGAGATCCACGTGGAGACTGAGCTGCCAATTGGCCACATCTGAGCAGGGGGTCTAGATCCTCTCCAAGCATGGTCCTCAGTTGGTGCATCAGTCTCTGCAGGACCTCCGGGGCTCAGATCCTTTAGCTTTGTTGGTCTCCTTGTGGGGCAATGGTGCTGGTCTAACTAGAAGAAAAATGCAAATAGACCCATATCTATCACCCTGCACAAAATTAAAGTCCAAGTGGATCACAGATCTCAATATAAAACCAAACACACTAAATCTGTTGGAAGAAAAAGTGGGGAAGAGCCTCGAACTCATTGGCACAGGAGACAACTTCTTGAACAGATCACCAAAAGCTCAGGCTCTAAGATCTACAATTAATAAATGGGACCTTGTGAAACTGAAAAACTTCTGTAAAGCAAAAGTCACTGTCAACAGAACAAAATGACAGCCTACAGACTGGGAAAAGATCTTCACCAACCCTACATCTGATAGAGGGCTAATATCCAGAATATATAAAGAAGACAAGAAATTAGACACCAACAAACCAAATAGTTCAAATTCTTTTTTTTTTTTTAGTTCAAATTCTTAACACATACAATCTAGCATCACCCAGGAAGAGTTTCTGTAAGGGATTGCCTAGATCAGGTTAGTCTGTGGGGGATTGGATTGATTGCCATATTGATGTGGGAGCCACAGCCTGAGAAGTACTGCACCCTGAGTTTGAGCCCTGGGTTTTATAAGAGCATAGAAGAAGAGGAAAGAAGAAAGGAAGAGAGGAAGGATGAACCGAGTAGTAAGCATGAACTTACTGTTTTCTTCTGCTCTTGCCTGGGATGTGACTAAGCTCTTTCAAATTCCTGCCTCGTTTTTCTCACAAAGCAGAAATTGTGAGCTAAAATAACCTTTTTCTCCCGTAAGTTGGGTTATTTTATCTCAATAGCAGAAGTGGAAACAGGACAAGGATTTTGTTGATGTTGTTGCTGTCATGGCTTCTCACAGATGTAAAACAAAGCCCATGGAACACACACAGCAGCTCATTTAATAACTAGTTTTCAGTAGGCTGAAATAGCTCATCTTTTTTCAACAGAGTTGAAAACAGGCACATGTGGAAGAATTTCCTAAGTCTGAAAATACACCGATAGGAAACTTTTGCCCCAAAGGGTTAAAGCTTTGTGGGTCTTGGCTCTGAGCCTTGTGCCTCAGTTCCAGCAGAACACCCAGGCAAGCCTTTAGACTATGGCAGATGTGTGCATGCTGATTAATTTTTGATGGTTGGCTGACTATTTGTTTAATCTCTGGTTGAGACGTTTGCACTCCAGGCAGAGGGGAAGGCATGAAACGATGCTCTCAGCGCTTCCCCCACTCTGCGCAGGCTACGGAGAACTGGGATTGACAAGGCAAGTGCAGGCATGAATGTGCTAACCTCGTTTCCTTGGGAACAACAGAGTCAGGGGGGCATGTCAGCCACATTTAGCAGCCTGCTCCGTGTAAGGCAATTAGGTCCAGGATTTGTCAGATGACAGTTCTATTTTTGAGCACTTTCTTATCAATTAGGAGAAGAATGCCTGACGTGCAGAGATTTCTCAGCAGTTTGTGCCGCAATGTAGTTTAGAAGCAACACGAAGGGGAGCTCACACTGCCTCCTATGAAGATCATTCTAATTTGTTCTCTCAGAAGAGCATCTTGATGGATTGGCTCCGGGCTGAATACAAGCAAGGGGGAGGGGCTGCTTAGCTCAGTCTCTTCAGAATGAAACAGACTCTGAGGCTGCACACAGCTCTCCAGGAGCTTACACTGGTTATTAACAGCAGCGCAGATCATGAAGTAGTTCTTGTGTGCAATCCTATGGATTTTGGGAAGGCTAGAGCAAAAATAATACAATACATCAGGCTGTGTGACGCACGTGGATATACGCATCTGTGTGTCATCCACTCTCCCCACAAGGCTGAGGATGAGGCTGGGGTGACACAGTGATGCTCATGGTGCCATGAAGATGGCTGTCAGTAAGGTGCTTGCTGTGCAAGCGTGAGGACTCACGTTCAGGTCCCTAACACTCAGGTAAAAAGCCAGGTGTTAGAACACATACCTGTTACCAAACCAGGGAGGCAGGGGTGCCTGGGAGCTTGCTGACCAGCCAAATTGATTCAGTGAGAGACCCTGCCTCAAAAAACAAGGTGCGAGCAATTAAAGACTACTCTCAGCATTTACCTCCAGCTTCTTTTTTTTTTTTCATTTTTTTTTAATTTTTATTTTTCTTTTTAGTTACAATTTGTTAACTCTGTGTCCCAGCTGTATCCCGCTCCCTCATTCCCTCCCCCTCCCCAACTCCCTCCCTGGTCTCCTCCCTGCCCCTTTCCAAGTCCACTGATAGGGGAGGACCTCCTCCCCTTTCATTTGACCCTGTTTTATCAGGTATCTTCAAGGCTGGCTGCAAAGTCCTCCTCTGTGGCCTAACAGGACTGCTCCTCCCCTGGCGCGGGGGGGGGGGGGGAGGTCAAAAAGCCTGCCCTTGAGATCCTGTTAGAAATAGTCCTTGTTCCCCTCACTTTGGGAAACTACTTGGTTACTGAGCTACCACGGGCCACATCCGAGCAGAAGTTCTATGTTATATCCATAGATGGTCCTTGATTGAGTGTCAGTCTCAGAAAAGGCCCTGTGCCCGGAAATATACCTCCAGCTTCTATATAAACATGTACCATATGCTCGCGCACCTGTATGTACATGTGCAACACATATGAACATGCACACACATGTAATAGCTCTCAGTCTAGAGGTTGTGTGTATCTGGGTGACATGATCCACAGATTTATAAGTTAAGAAGTTTCAAGTTAAGAAGACTTGGCTTTGAACATCTTCACGCTGGAGCATTAGCTTGAACCTGATCTGGTCTGCTTGCAAGCCACTGTCAGTCTCCATCACTGGCCCTGCCAAGACAATGATTGAAGTCCATTTGTTAAAATCATGCTTACCTGTAGCGTATGAAGGTTCCCCTGCACAAACAACCCCACCCAGCACTTGCACATGTACGTATTCACCTAGACCCAGAAGAAGGCCCATGATTGTTGCTGTAAGCCCGCAGCCCATTTCCATAGCACCTGCCTGGCAGCCAGCGTCCATGGTCCTCTGCTTCTGTGATATCATTTGATTGGTCCCTGTCACTGAGCCTCTGCTTCTCTGCAATCATTTGTTTGGCCCCTGTCATAGCCTCTTCCACTCCCAAACGATCCAGGCATCCTGCCACATAAACACCCACTCAAGCTCTCTGGGCCCTTCTGCCAGCTCTTGGCTCTAGCCCATGTTTCTAAAGTAAGACCTATGCACCAAACAATTGTTGGATAAACAAGTGTGTAAAAAGCACAGCCCTAAAGGGGCACCAGCACTAACTAGAAGTGGGTAAGCTCAGGGTGAGAATGCCGCTCCTCAGGCATCATGGTCAGGATGTGGCACTCATGACACTTTCCTGGCCCAACGTTCACACAGTTGTGTTAGCATCACTAAGTGAACACCAAGGATGATGGGAGGGAGAGACAACTGGATGGAGGCAGATCAGAAACTTCTGGGCTTGGCGGAATGGAGGGTGGAATGGAAGAAGTTTCTCAGGGAACAAGGGGCTATGTTGTCCAGCCCCTTGTAATGGGTATCTTAAAACAATTCTACTTTTTATTATAACTGTGCAGTGGCCAGTCCAAACAGTGTCCCAGAAAGAAGTCTTAAGTTAGTCTAAGTTCTAAATCTTAGTGCAGGTGTTGCTTAGGTGAAGTATTTCCTGTGAAGTCCTGGGATGAGCAAGGTATATTATTTTCTGTAACAAATGTGGCATCCTCCAGAGAAGTGCCATTTGTACAGGCCAGCCCCTGCACCTGCATTCTCCACTGCTGTTAGTTTGAGAGTACCTCAGAACTGCCACCCTGACTTATTTCAGTTTTTGTTGTTGAATATAAATACTGGTGCATGAAGAGTTCTCTGTCTAGTCTGTTTATTAACTGTTATCAAACACAAGGGCTTTGAACACTTATCATATTGCTTAGGTTACCTTTTCACTCTGTGCATAGTTTCATTCTGCACAAGATTTTAAATTTGCCACAAGCACATTGAGCTACTTTGGCTCTTGTTGTCTGTACCATGGCCAAGCAGTTACTGCCAAATCTAGCATCACCAAGGTGTCCCCATGCTGTCATCTAGGAGTTCTGTGGGTCTCATGCTAAGTCTTTAGGTGGCAGTTATCATATCCCCTTTGGTATTACCTCTATTCTTCTCTGCTCCCCGATGGCTGCCATTAATATGGAAATTGAAGAGCTCTGTAATACACTTGAATCTAATAAACTTGAATCTAACAAACTCTGGCTGTGTTTGTTCACATATAAACCTGTCTGTTAACCTTGGTAGCAGGAACGTAAAAGTAAAGCCATGAAATGTTCTCACAAATAAGTTCTCAGCAAGACAGCACTCCACCAGTGCGTGGCCAGGGCGGCCCTTCTGTTCTACCCAGTTTTGCTCTCCTGCAGTTCACTCTCCTCCGTTAGAGACCCTCCACTCACTCTTGGCTAGTTCTCCTCCAATATTACGATGACTCCTGGAGGTACCGCCACATTGCTGTAACTTACAGTTGTTCCCATCAGGTGCTTGATCATAGGAAAATAGCTCTGAAGCATAGTTAGACATAGTGGCAATTGCTAAGGCTAGGAGCAAGTCTGACCTAGAAACAGCACCTAGTGACCAAGAGCCCATCTTTCACTCGGTGGCTTGGAGTGTTCAGTGTGTTCTTCTGAAAGTCTTTGGTGAGAGAAATAAATTCTTTTTAGTTCAAAGCACCCACTGCCATAAACCGGCTCCATAAAACTCTGCTGTCTACTAGAGATGTCATAGCTTAGGTTCAGTACAAGGACCATTGGTCTCTGCAGTAGAAAAACAGCCTGGTTCTTTTTGCACCTGAACTTTGGGCTCTTTTCCTCCTCACCATCTCCTCTGGCCTGGGCATTTTCATGCAGAGTAGAGATGGTCCTTCTATCCTGGACTAGACATGGTATAGACCTCCGGTCTCTGAGAGTAGGGGTTTGGGGCAAAAGGAAGATGAAGGAGATAGAAGACAACCTGCCTTTCTACCTCAGGGCTCTGGGCTCCGACTCTGAGTCACAGTGTTTGTTGTCCTTGCCCACCAGGACCCATACCAAAAGGCACCCTGCAAGCCTGTAGGAATACACTAGACCATGGCTAAAGAAAACATCACCCTAAGAGTGCCTTAGCCAAGGTGGCACCATCTGGGGATGGCCCTACAGTGCAAACCTGCTACTGTCTTATCTCCATAGGGCAGGCCTGCATCAAGGGCTTTCGCTGCCCCAGAGTTCAGAGGCTGCCCTGGGTCCCTTGGTATTACGTGGAACACTGTGACCTCCATGAACCGGACTTTTTTGTTTATTAAGACTTTTTTCATCTTTATTAGTTCTTTTTAAAAAATTAAACTTTATTATTTAAAAACTTGCAAATACTAACACATCATACACCAAAATTAACAGGTCCCATAGTCTATACAAAGCAATGACCTTCTAAGAAGTTGGAATAGAAATAGAAGCTGTGGAGCTTCCATTAAATTTGAAT
The DNA here is from genome assembly GCF_030254825.1 of Meriones unguiculatus. Taxonomy (NCBI): domain Eukaryota; kingdom Metazoa; phylum Chordata; class Mammalia; order Rodentia; family Muridae; genus Meriones; species Meriones unguiculatus. The sequence goes on from NC_083363.1 coordinate 64,423,290, forward strand.
GTATCAAATAGATTATGTTCTTATCTACCACCAAAGCCAAAAAACTTTTATGGCAGAATTAGAACTTGAAAAACAATTCACCTTACATCTTCTTTCATACGTCATGTCCATTACCTGCATACCCAAGTCTGGTTTTTATTAATTCTTTGAGATTTCTGTGTAATGTGTTTGATCATATTCATCCCTCTGCCAGATCTATTCCCACTTCCCAATCCACCCAGCTGTTGGCCACTTTCCAGTAAAGGCCTCACACCCTAAAGTATACGAGCTACACAAGCTAGATTTGATAGGTGCCTTAGTTAGGGTTTTTTAAAGAGACACCATGACCGTGGCAACTCTTATAAAGGAAAACATGTAATTAGGAATGGCTTACGGTTTAGAGGTTTAGTCCATTACCATCATTGTGGGGAGCACGGGGGCATACAAGCAGACATGGTGCTAGAGAGTAGCTGAGAGTTCTACATTTGAATCCACAGGGATCAAAAAAAAGCAAGTGAGTCAGTGGGCATGACTTGAGCTTCTAAAACCACAAAACCCACCCCCCGTGACACACTTTTCCCAAGGCCACACCTCCTATATACCACTCCCTATGGGCCTATTCAAGCCACCATATATATAGGTTTAAAAATGAGAGAGCAGTATTTTGTTCTCCCGTTCTGGGACAGCTTTCCCAGAAGGCTCTTTATACCTTGAGTTCAGGGCTGCATTTCCCATTCGTCCTTCCACATTAAGTACTCCAAAGGCCCTCAAGAGAAGTAGCCCCTTATGTCCTTCACTTTTTTTGCTTCCTCTATGAATGCTGCCTGGTTTTGCACGCTGCCCAGTACTTGCAGGCAGCCTTCAAGTGAGGGTTAGTGAATGAGTGAGTGGAGGGCATGGTGAGAGCCTGCATGGCCAGCCTGCTGTCCCTGGCTTCGTAGGAACACATGAACACTTTAAACTCACAGTCATGCTATCAACACACACCCTGGGATAACCAGAGAAGTCCCTGCCAGCTTCCTTTCTACCTGGTGACAACAGGCTGTTCACCCTTTATCAGTACATGTGCTACTGGTCTGTTTTTCTGGAGAACTTTAATGACACAGGGCTGAACATTCTACAGTCACCAAGGGTAAAAAGAAACAATGCACAGCTCTTTGCAGATAGATAAGAATATAAATTTCTAGATCCCTGGATGTGTGTAGATGTAAAGATATAGATTTCTTTTAAGTTATTACCTCATGAAATAGCTGGGTTTGCAAGTCTTCAATCTTCAGAACAGGCTAGCAGGCTGGGGACATAGGAATGGGTTGATATCAGGCTGGAGTGGATTATATATAACCTACGAGCCGTTCAACTCCTTCCATATAACCCACCAGCCACTCAACTCCTTTCATATAAGCCACCAGACACTCAACTCCTACTATATAACCCACCAGACACTCCTTCCATATAACCCACCTCAGCCATTCAGCTCCTTCCATATAACCCACCTCAGCCATTCAGCTCCTACCATATAACCCACCTCAGCCATTCAACTCTTTCCATATCACTCACCTCAGCCACTCAGTTCCTTCCATATAACCCACCAGACACTCAACTCCTTCCATATCACTTACCTCAGCCATTCAGCTCCTTCCATATCACTCACCTCAGCCATGCATCTTGATTAGGTATAGCATACTCCATCTTTGCCCACCCCTCACCCAAAGGTAGGAAGAGCCAAATTTCTTAAGGAACACCCCCCAATTGGACCCCTAAACCTTCTTTGAGAGTACAAACTACCTTTTCTTCAAAGCCCCAATGAATCTTTTGTGCCTGTTTTACATGAAACGTTTAGAGAAATGAAAAAAATTCCCTCGCATGGTTTCTATTAGTCTCCTCAAAAGTATGGGTTCGAGTTATTGTGAACAAAGACACTGGGTATTGTGTTTCCATGATCCTGCTGGCCTGGTCTGCCCCTCATTTCCTGCCATCTCCTAGCACATCAGGAAATAGAGAACACCCCACCCTGGGGCTCTGGGCTCACTCACATCAGATAAGTAGATGACTCTAAGGCCATCGGGAAATAATCAGGTGTGCCTTGTCCACTTCTGTAATTATTTCCTCACAGTGACAGGGCCTGAGAACAGCCTCTACCCAGCTAAGGTGTTCATTAGACTCAGAAACTCAAATCATACAGAAAGGGGGAAAATACAATGAAATAAATGCAAAAAGCAGAACTTTGCAAAACTTTTGTGGCTTATAAGAGACGTTCACACCCTTGGTCATGGGCAGTCTGATTTTGCCCTTTATAATCAGGACTACGACCTATTCTGTGGCCTGCAGGTTGTGAGAGTTGCCTGACCTGACTTCTGCCCAAGGCCAGGTAAAGAATACCCCAGCTGTCACACAGAGCAGTGCTCCTTGACTCCTAGCCACTATGGAGATGCCCCAGCTGCCCTCAGCTACAGGCAGCCTGTATTGAGACCCTGTCCAAGAGTAAGACTACCATTCCCAGGAGCCATTGTCATGGTACCTGGCCTTGTTGAAAAGAAGAAAACAATGGCTGTCCCCAAAGTCCTGAGGCAGAAGTGAGAACTGTCCTCCATTTCTTCCTTCTGTCTAAAAACACCTACTCTCAGAGACTTGGATGCCCCATTCTCTTCTCCTTCTGGCCAACATCATTTTATTTTAAAAAAGGATTCATCATGAGATATAAACAACTAATGTTCACTGTATGTTTCTCTCCTGGCTTAGGACCTTAGCAAAGCTCTGTCTGACTTAGGCCCCCCTAGATGACCCCTTGTCATTAAGCTAAAACAATGAAGTTCTGGTTAAACCAGGGAAGGACCATCTATCAAAGAAATTAAGTTAAAAGTGTGAGTGTCAGAGATTTTGTCTATTTTTTATTTGAGGGACAAAAGAATCTCCCTGACTCCACTAGAATATGCCAACTATAATGAGTTTTCCCTGTGAACTGCAGAGGTCGGGAGTCTGCTCTATCTAAAGCCAGGTCAGGAAGGTTGCCATGTTTGTCTCTGTGCAGCCCTGGGTACTGGCCTATGAAGGACCCAAGAGATTCTCTGCTAGTGGGCTCATCTGTTTGCTTACCACAGAGTCACAGAACCCTCTGACCTGGGCTGAGGACCCAGAGGTGTGGAGGCACAGGCCTAATTCCCATTCTGTGAAGCCAGGAGCAGGAAAGTAGACACAAATCAGTAAGTTGCAGGATAGTGAGCATCTGACTGGTAGCAGGTGACCCATCCCTCCATGTGGGTGAAGAAAGGCTGGGGCTTCGTGGTACATGGCAAGCAAAGGTTCCAACGAAAGAGGTAGCCAAGAACTGTGTTTTCAGACATGCCATGTAGCTGGAGACTTCTGAAAATGGGGAGACCTGAGCCTGGGTACTGGCAGATAACAGTGTTTCTTAGTTGTCTTCGCTGCATTCTGCAGTAAGAGATTAATCTTACATTAAACACGGGACACCCAGAGGTATGTAACCATAGTTAGAAACACTGGCCCTGCAATGCACAGAAGATGTTATTTCTCTTCTATTTATTTGGAGGGGCTGTAGTTTGTTTTTATTGCTTGGTGACTTTTGTTTTTCAAGTCCTGGAGCTGGATGCAGTGCCTTAAGCATGCTAGGCAAATGTTCTACCACTAAGCTATATCCCCAACACTGCTTTATTTATTTATTATTTTTTTGACAGATTCTCACATTGTAGAGCATTGACCTTGAACTACCCTTCTCCACTTCAGCTTCAGGAGTGCTGAGATTACAGAATGCACCATCTTGCCCTGCTTTTATTCTGGTTTGCAAGTGTTGGTTATGGTTGATAAACTGAGTTCCTCATCTTCTAATGGGTCTCTCCTCATCTCTCTTTAGAGTCTGAACTTGACCTAGGGAGCACTGATGTGAAAATGGCCTGGCCTCTTTTCTTTCATGGATCAATACTCCAGCTGAGTGAATTGCAATGGTTCTTAGCCTCCCTGGTGCTGTGACCCTTTAATACAGTTTCTTACGTTATGGTGACTCCAACTATAAACTTGTTATTGCTACTTTATAACTATAATTTTGCTACTGTTATGAATTGTAACATAAATATCTGATATGCAGGATATTTGATATGCTACCTTCAAGGGGCCATGACCCACAGGTTGAGAAACATTGGCTTAGAGGGTCACCTGGGGCAGGTTGTGGGTGGCTATAATCCAGTTGAGAAATAAGCTCACCCCAAACATGAGCATTGGCAATTTATGTGGTGAAAAGTGAATCACCTTTTTAGCTTCTTAAGATGAGAAGAGATGACTGGAGTCGTGGAGATGGAATAAGGAGAAAGAATGAAGGTGACTGTAGGATTTTGTCTTAGAAATACGGGTTGCAGCAGAAGAGGCGTGTCCACTGGGATGAATGTGCAGTTCCACTCATGAGCTGATAACCAGAGTCTGAAGCTTAGGAGAAGGGGGCTTACAGAACTGAGAGAGACTAGGCAGCATTCTGGAACACTAGGATAGAAGTAAAGAAGTAATAGCCTGGGAGCCTATATGAGAAATGCAAGCCTGGAGTTCTCCCTCTGTCTCGGGAATGATCTTTGAACCCAAGCAAATGTCAGCTCATTATTGCAACATACCTTCAGATAAGGATGCTTAGAGGTTAATACAGAGCAGGTGTGTATTTCACTTAGTTGTCAAACGTCATCTCTGCTGACCTTTCTGAGTGCCCGTGATGACAAATGACCCTCTTCTGGCTACATTCAGAGGAACCCACATGGGAGTGGGCTGGAGGCTGGTTTTCCCTGTGGCTTGGCTGTGGACTTCAGACGTTTCCATCTTGACTCTTTTTGAACTAAATGTATTCCTCATGCTAAGGCATGTTTGATGTTGTTAGAAGCCTGAACAATTAAAACATGTTGGGAATTATTAGGAACTGAAGCAGCTGGTATTGGACTACTCTAGCCCTAGGTTTAAATTAGTAAGTTGGCTTTCTTGATAAGAAGTGGTATTAGATTCCAGGCCCTGATTTTGCAATGAATTTGGCAGCTGTCCAGAACAGGCTAACACAGCAGGTCACTCTGCCCACCTCTGCTTCTTGCTATCACTATTTTCCACTCTTATCCATCACATTAGAGAAATGCAAACACATAGACAAAGTGCTACTTGTTTTATTTGGCTGCTTTTTTCTCAGTAAAATGTGTTTCATTGGGATAAAAGTAAAATAATTTATCCACTCAACTAAATGGCTACTAAGTTCCAGAAACTGTTAGGTATGCCTGAAATGCAACACATACAGTAAGTGCCAAGAAGGGGTGTGAACTGGTGGAGGGATGGATGCTCACGTCTGCTGCAGATTCTGTGTTAGAGCTTGCTGTGGTCCAGCATGATCATATGAAGTTAGAAATGGCTGAAGCTCACCATATCCATCCAACTCCAGTGTCATCCTGGGAGTCTCATGATGCCCATTTCTAGATGAGAAAAAGACCAGAGAAAGGCTCCCCAGTGACCAGGTCAGTATTCTAGACACCCTGCTCTGTTCCTCAGCACCTTGCTGTAACTGAGTTTAGATGTGTTAACAGCTTTCATCTGTGGAAGCACTGGAATCCCTGTGGCTAACCTTTATCATTACTTGTTTGTATATAGTAGAGTAGATTCCTATAGTACACTTTCCACATCACTCTTTTACTGCAGCAATGAAATAATATTTTTAGCAAATTAAAAAATCATGAACAAAGTGTTCTAGATGCTTAAAAGAACACCCCATAACAATGTCAATGAATTTAGAAGCAGTAATTGCCACTGGTCTCAGGGGCATCTTTGAAGTGAGGCTCCCCCTCCTCACAGTGTGTTCTGAAGACATGTTTGACTCAGAGTTAGTAGACATTTCTCTACAACAGCTCTCTGCTCTGTGTGCCCAGGAGAAGGTTGGTGCCAGTCTTCCACAGTGGATGCTACACCATGCTGGCCCATCAGAAACATTGGTAGGTTCCTAAGTAGCTGTGCTGGAGTAGCATGACATAGTTTTGGAGAAATGGAGGTCTGCTGTCCCCTACAGCTCCCTATCCCAAGGATAAAGGATTGACAGTCTCCCAGAGACCTTCCCAAGGATTGAGTTTAGAAAAGGTCTCTCAGAGACCCTTCCCAAGGATTGACAGTGTTAGAGAAGGTCTCCCAGAGACCCTTCCCAAGCTACTCCTTGACTGTGCACAGGCAAGCTCCACATTCTCTCTCTATGGAGAGATGGACTGAGTGAAAAAAGTTAAATTAGACGGAGAACTATGTGGGTATTTGGCCCAGTTGTGGCTGTTACGAATATCGGTACCATCATAACCAGCTTCATTCAGATTTACCATTTGAACCACCCACCATTTCCTCCTCCTAGGCCTTTGATCCCAGAGTGCAGTCAGGCGTCATTTCCATGAGTGCTTCTGAGAAACGCATCATTGGGTGATATAGGTGCTGCATCAACATTAAAGAGTTCACAGAGACCTACTAGAATAAGGAGGCAGCTCTTCTACTCTTAGCAAGGCCTGGCCTGCCTGGCAATTCTGTAATGGCCTCCGGCCATCGCTGCTGATCTCAGGGGTGGAGACACCAAGAATTCCCTGTGCGCAAACTCTTCGCGCCCAGACAAGAGCAATCGAGTTCATCTTCACGGATCCCTAGATTAGTTACTTTTCTGTTGCTGTAATGAAACACCGTAGCCATGGCAACCTGTAGAAGAGTTTATTTTGACTTGTGGTTCCAGAAGGTTAGAGCCAAAATGGTGGGAACACATGGCAGCGGGTGGCAGGAACAGGGAATTGGGAGCTCACATCCTCTACCACGAGCACAAAGCAGAAAGAGCAAACGGGAAGTAGCTGCAGCTTCTAAATCTCAAAGCCCCAGTGTCATAGTCCTTCCAGCAACGCTGCACCACCCTAAAGCCTCCCCAAACAGTGACACCAACAGGGGATCTGAGATTATGAGGAACCCCATCATTTATTTTTCTTTCTTAAGACAGGGTCCTCAGTATGGTACTTAACCTGGAACTTACTATACAGACCAGGCTGGACTCAAGCTACTAGAGACCCACTTGTATCTGCCTCTGAGTGCTAGGATTGGAGGCATGTGCTACCACGCCTGCTTTCCCTGGCATCTTTCTGCAGTTCACCTCCAGACTCCATTCAGAGACAAACAAGCAAGGTTATAAATCCCTGCAGAGCTCCTCATCCAGTCCCTGGGCCTGCCCACAGCCATTTTTCAGGAAATATTGGTTAATTCAAAAATTAATTTCTCATTTTTGTTAGTGAGACACTCTTTTTTATTTTTATTTTTCTAAATCATTTAAAATGATTCTGTATCATTGCTATGAATGATCAAATTGTCTGATCAAATTTCATCAACATCAAATTGTTCTCTGCATCCAAGTGGAGCTGTCTCAGCTGGGGTTTTTAAGTATTGATCTGTGACTTCAAAGATCTCTTTGAGGCATTCTCTGTCATCTTCGCTGATCTCTCTTCTTCTCTTTGGTAGGTTGCTAACAGCATTGTCAACTTCATAATCTGTCAGCTTTGACAAGCTCTCTTTTATTGACCTATAGTCCTTGAATGCATGATATAATTTCCTCTTGCTTGAATTTGCTGCTTTACATAGGTTTGGCTAATTACCTGGACCAAAGCACTCATGGCTTTTGAGCTTCAAGATCTTCATGTAAGGGAACATGTCTTCCCCAAGCTTCTCTTCAAGGTCTGCTCTGATTGCAGAAAAGCTCCCATCTCTGAGGCAACCCCAGAAAGAATCGAGCCACCTGAGAAACTTTTGTCTATAAAGCATTGCAGTCAAGCAAGAGGCGGTCTCAGCGTATTTGGAAATAAGATGAAACTGTCTGATCATTCGCTTGTCAGAGTCATTGGCTTCTGCTTCTAGATCAAGAATTGCTGACGGGAACTTGGTAGCCAGATGGTTTGCTGCCACATGGCAGCTCCTTTCAAATCTACGGCAGCATCAAGTTCAACAATCATCAGTGGAATGTTGCCAAAGACTGTGACATACATTGTATTGAATCTATTTGTAATTTTTTGAGTTGCCATATGCTGGGACTTCTGAATTGCATGGTGCATAAGGCCAAGGGCCATCTTGTAGACTGGGCTCAGAAGAGTTGGTGTTTGTTTCACTTCTTGGTTGACTGAAGGCAAACGTTGTCCCCCTGAGTTTGGTTCTCTGTCTCTGTCCTCAAGCAAGAATACAGTTTTCTGTTCCATACAGTTCTGGAAGAACAGTGAGAAGGCAAGAAATTGGCAATGACACTGCTCCACCAAGTGTGTTGGACTTTGTCTTCTCAGGGCCACATGGGTTGCTTAGGGCTGCTCTGATCACAGGAGCAGGAGGAGGAAGCGTTCCTTACAGTGGTACGCTGAGGTGGTGGTATTCTGGCTCTACCAGCAGCTGCACCTTCTTATCATCTACCGAGCTAGCCTCCATGCTTCCCTGTCTCTTTGTGAGGTCTGAGTGTCTGTCGATATTACATCTGAGACCTTGTCTTCCAGGTCCACAGTCATGCCTGTCTCCTGGTGAAAGGGCTAATTTCTCATTTAGAATATAAGAAACTTATAACTTAAATCTAACTTTCCTTCTTCCTTTCTAAAAGTAGTGAAATCCTGGACACAGGAGGGTCTGGTCCTCTTTTCGAGAGTGGCACAAGTCCACCCTGGAGACACTTAAGTTTGGGCCAGGCAACCAGGTTGCAGTGTCCACCTGCACTTAGGTGCCAAGGGTGATAACATCAGTGAGACGATGAGCTACCATGAGGTGTTAAGCACCTTGCTTTAAACCAGACTATGTTACTATGTAACCCAATTGGACTCTGAACTGCCCTGGGCTACATCTGTGCAGGGGTTCTAGGTTATCTCCATGAATAGTCCTTGGTTGGAGTATGAGTCTCTGGGAAGTTCCCTATGTTCAAATTTTCTTGTTCTGTTGCTCTCCTTGTGGAGACCCTGTCCTCTCCAGCTCTTACTATTTCCCAGTTCTTACCTAAAATTCCGTTCACCTGCCCAACAGTTGCCCATCAGGCTCAGCATCTGCTTTGATAGTCTGAAGGGCAGAGGCTTTCAGAGGCCCTCTGTGGTAGGTTCCTAGGTTGTTTCCTGTTTTCTTCTTCTTCTGATGTCCATCCTCTTTGCCTTTCTGGATGGGGATTGGACGTTTTAGTTAGGGTCCTCTCTCTTGCTTAGTTTCTTTAGATGCACAGGTTTTAGTGGGTTTGTCCTATGTTGTATGTCTATATGAGTGAGTATATACCATGTGTGTCTTTTTGCTTCTGGGACAACTCACTCAGGATGATCCTTTCCAGATCCCACCATTTACCTGCAAATTTCATGATTTCCTTATTTTTCATTGCTGAGTAATATTGTCACAGTAAATTCTACCGGAGTGGACGCAGGACTAGCCACAGGATTATCAACATGGATTGCTGCAGCCATGAATCATCTGAAGGAATGGGCGGGCATGGGAGTGTTAGCAGGCCTTCTGGTGTTGGTCTCCTTGGTTTGCCTGTGGTATATATGCAAGATTAGAGTCTCACAACAGTGTGATGCAGCCATGATCATTCAGGCCTTTACAGCCATTGAAGCAGGACATTCTCCCCAAGCATGGTTGGATACCATAAAAAGCTAAAATGATACGCTCAGGATGCGAGGCTAAGCACTGCACTCAGGGTCAGCCGCTTTGGACCCAGAGAAGAGCATGTCTGATTGCATGCGGGTTGATGCCCCAGGTCCCGCCTCTGAGAAAAAGGTATCGGACGGATCTGATGCTCTTTGGGTGGATGACACCTAAATGAACATCTGTACAAAGTCCCAATTTATTTCTAATATCAGAGATCAGACCTCTACTCTTGCCTGATGCGTCTAAAACAAAAAGGGGGAACTGTAGAGAGCTGCGGAATGCTATGCCTTAAAGATGGAGCTGGTTTCCGCCTTCCACCTTCCCGATGGTGAGTGCTCTCTGTCATGAACAATTCCACATTTGGCTAAGGCTGAGGATCTGGCTTGCTTCCATGTATGTGGACCTATCTGCATTGCCTCCGTGGCACGCCTGGGTTGGCTACCCAGAGGCTATTTAAGCTGTGGGCTGGCTTTCCCCGGGGTCCGAGGATTGTTCAATGTTCCTGAATAAACTGCATTGAAAAAAAAAAAAAACCAGACTATGTTGAGAAGCATGGCACCTAGGAAGGGTGTAAGACACCATCTCCAAGGAACCACATACCAGCAGCCAGTTCATATTCTCCCCAGCATGCCCACCATATCTGGCATATTGTGTTCCAGGGGCTGTTTTTACATCTGTATTGGTGAAGACCCCTCCCTTGTCTTCTGCTTTGTAGGGGGGACTTTCCAAATGCTTGGTTTAAAGATATATATATATATATATATATATATAGTGTGTATGTAGATATAATATATCTACAAATATATCTATATATATATAATATACAAATATATCTATAATATATATACAAATATATATAATATACAAATATATCTATAATATATCTACATACATATATATACATGTAGATATATACATATATATACATACATGTATATGTAGATAAAATATATAAAAACTACTATGTATTTTATATACATACATATAGATATTTTATATATGTATGTACACTTATATACATATATGTGTGTATATATATATACACACATATATATGGTGGGCACTCCAATTATACAAAAAGAGAAACTGAGGCTCAGCAGGTAGGAGTTTGTTCCAGGTTACAGGATGAGAAGCAGCGCCAGGAACTTGGAACGTGCCTATTCCTGTACTTCATCTATTCACTGGTGGTTGGTATTTTGGTAACTTCAAATGAGGAAATAGTTTAAGCTCTCCTTGCTCCCTATTCTACAAAACCTGGATCATGAATACCAGCACAGAACACAGGCCTTGTATGACCTCAATGGAAATTGTCATTTGGCAGTTCACTTCCATGTATCCCAGGCATAGGAATGGATGTACAGGATGGGAGGAGAGTATTATCAGGCCTGATATTGGAGTCTCTAAGTTCCTAGGTTGTACAATCTCTCTCTCTCTCTCTCTCTCTCTCTCTCTCTCTCTCTCTCTCTTTCTCTCTGTCTTTCTTGAAAATCAGTTGAAAGATCTAAATCAGTCAAGATCTAAATCAGGTGACTGCAAACAGGCATAAAGGATCTTTCAGGGGTAAGAGGAATGTTTTACAAATTGATCACAGTGAGTGACAGAACACTTTGGATGGACACAAAGCATCAATTCATAAACTTACAATGGAAAATGCTGTATTTATAGCATGTGTCCAAAGAGCCATATATGTCTCCTTCCTTAGACTACAAATGGAAAATCACATTTTTAAAAGTTAGACTTAGATGGGTATTTTGGTGTGGTTTTCTTTTTTCTCTAGAATTATGGGATAAAATGTTAGGAAACTCAGAGAAGCATAAAAAGAGTTTAAAATTAGTTTCCGAGAAAACCAGGTAAGAGGAAGAAGGGTGCAGGTGTGATTTGGGAGAAATTCGTTTTTCACAAAGCAGCTCTGGGAAGTTTGAGGTGTCTGTATCTGGTTTGTCTCCAGCGTCAGCCTCAGCTGTCCTCCAAGCCCCTGGGCCAGGCTGCTTGCAATGTCACATGGTCTAGCTGGAGAAACTCAACCTTGGCAGACTTTAAATTTTTTTAGCATCTCGAAAATGTGTTAATTGTCTCAGATTTTGTTAAAATATCAAGTTACATCCATTTTTAAACTAGTACCATATGCTTTGTGCCTGCAGCAGAGTCTTCATACCTGGTTCATGGACTTAAAAACCCCTTCTTACCTATAAGACCTCTAAATGAGTTGAGCCAGGAGTGAAGATGTTGACTTTTAATCACGAAATTCACAGATTCTCAGAGCTCCACTTGAAAACTGATAACTCTTAGGAAGTCATCCGCTGTCTTTCCCCCAAAGGAAGGTGGTAACTGGATGATGCAGAAAATAGATATTGTGTGAATATCCTCCAGGTTAGTTTGGACTTTTTAGAATCCTTAAAGAACTAATGGTTCTTTCTCAGAACCAGAAAAAAGATGGCCCCCATTGATTAATGGGCCACCAGATGAAGCTGTAGAGGCACATTCACCCACGTAAAGAACCACATTTATACTGAGTGGGTACCCTGACTGACGTCTCCCCAGAAGGTCAAAATCAAGGTGTGAAGCTGGACATGGCGGCACATGACTGTAATTCCAGTACTCTAGAGGATAAGGCAGGAGGATCATGAGTTCAAGGCCAGCCTAGGCTACATAGCAAGACCCCATCTCAACAAAGATGTGACTTGATTTCTCTGTCCTCCACAAGTACCATTTAAAAACAACGGTTGTTGTGTTGATCAAAGTTCCACATGTACAAATGGGGATACCAAGACAGCGGACCACCTGTATCTGCAGATTCTGCTTCTCAGGGACAAACACACGTGGACTGAAGACATCCTACATACAGGTTTGTCAGTATATCAGTGCCTCACTCACTCAGTGCCTGCAAGTCTTAGTCCCCAGGACTGCCAAAGAGATACTGTTAAAAATTATCCATACTGACTATTCACATTTTTCTGTTCCCTAAACAATGCTGTATACCACTGCTTACGCAAACTTATATTGCACTCAGTATCTTGAGTAATCCGAGTGTATGGGGGCACATGCAGGCTCTTTGCAAAGATGATGATGCCATTTTATGTAGAGACCTGAATACCCATAGATTTGGGGATTCTTGGACTAGTGCCAGTGGATATCATGGGACAACTGTATGTTGTCAGGGGCTATGGGGAAAAAGTAAGAATGCATTTTTGGAGCATTTTGTCTATTTGAAGGTCTTATAGCAATGTGAGATGTTACTGCCTCTTCTGTGGTCATTAGATTTTGTGTAAGTGGAGATCTGATGAATGGCTTTAGTTGGCAGTTGGGATGGTCACTTAATCTATGGCCTTGGAGCCACATATACATTACTGTTGTGCCTGAGACATCAATCTTATCGACCATGGCACCAGTGTGACATCCTGTGTGGTCAGTGACTTCGTGATGGCGGACCACATAATCTTCTGTATGGTCCTTAATTCAAGGAACATGAAAAAGCACCAAGAGCTGAACAAAGACATGTGACCGCAGTGAATCCCAGCTCCACCCTATGTCTCTCATGGATCCTGCATCAAACCATAGGGTGTTGTTGGTGGTGTTACTTTTTTTATAGCTAGCAGACTTTGCTTTTGGGAGACGACAGGTCTTGTTATAGTTTGGTTCTTAAATGTTCCCCTAAAGACCCATATAGTGATGTTTTAGTCACAAAGTTATGGTGCTTTGGGGAGGTGGTAAAAAATTTCAGAGTTGAGGCCTGGTAGGAAGAAGTTAGGTCATTGGGAGTGGGTCCTTCAAGGGAACATTGTTACCCTAGTTCCTTCCTCTGAGTTGCTTTTCTGTTGCTGTGTTGAAATACCACATGTAAAGACATCATAAGAAAGAAAGTTTTTTTGTTGTTGTTGTTTAGGTTTTGTTTTTGTTTTTTATTTCTGGTTCCAGAGACATAAGGGTTCCTCATGGCAGGGAGGTAGCAAACATGATGGAAGAAACAGGAAACTAAGATCTAATATCTCCAAATACAAGCAAGAAGCATAGAGAAAACTGCAAGTGGCATGAGGCTTTAAATACCCAAAGTCCATTCCCAGCAATTTACTTACTCCAGCAAAGATCCACTTTGTAGAGGTTCCACAATCTTCTCAGACAGTGTCACCAACTAGAGACCAAGTGTTCAAACATCTGATGCTACTGAGGATTGTCTCATTCAAACCACCACATCACACTCCCTGGATCCCATAGGCTCACACTCTATTATAATACAAAATACATTTAGTCCATCTTCAAAAGTGCCTATGGTCTTTCACAGGCACAACACTGTTTGAAAGTTAAAATACAAAATTTCTGCTGAGACTCAAAGCAATCTCTTCATTGCAATTCACTGTAAAATAAAAAATCAAATTACATATTTCTAATGTATAATAGCACAAAATATATATTACCATACCAAAAGGAATGGGAGCATAGTGAGGAAATATACCAAAGCAAGACTGAAAACCAACAGAGTAAACTCCAAATCCTGAAGCTCCATGCCTAATGGAACCACCCTTCCAGCCTTTCAGATTGCATCTCTCTCTTTCTCTCTGTGTCTGTCTGTCTGTGTGTCTTTCTCTCTCTCTTTCTCTCTGTGTATGTTTGTGTCTGTCTGTCTCTCTTTTTCTCTATCTTTGTGTACGTGTGTGTCTCGATTTCTCTCTATCTCTATGTGTGTGTGTCTGTCTGTCTGTCTCTCTCTCACACACATCTCTCTCAATTCCACTCCATACATGCAGTTCTTCTTGGCATATATCCAATGGTTCTGGAATCTCTGGCATCTTGGGGAGGGCTTCAGTTTTATAGCTTCACAAAATGGCCTCTCAGGGGCACACACAGGTGCCCCTTTGCCACTCCGTGGCCTCAGCAGCTCTCTGAAACTGTGGAGGAATAATTCATAGTCCCTTCACCCAGCATGATGTGGATAACACTGTCAATCTTGGCTTCCAGCTTACGATGGAGATTGGCAATCAACAGTATCGTTTCCACTCAGTTTCTTGTTGGGATCAGAACACTCCTTAAACTCTTTGATAAGTTAGAAAATTGTCTGGGTGGATAATCTGGGTGCCCTGAGGGCACCCTCACCTTTATGCCAGTGCTGGACAGGCCTTTCATCCTTGGCACTAAACTCCTTAATTCTTTTAGCTTCTCTTTCAGCACATACTTTGGGTGTAACACAAGTTTCCTAGTGATATGATCCTTTTCTACAAATTATATGTTTTTTCTCTCCACCATTATCTTTTTTCATTGTAGACATGCTCAAGCAGTGTTAGGAATAATCACACCACAGACTCAACATTTCATGGTTTTGAATTTCCCTCACCAAAGAAATTCGTTTGTTATTTCTTATTTTAACCTCAGGTAAGTTCTCAAGGCATGGGCAGAAGACAGCCATGATTCTTTGCCAGAATATCACAGGGAAGACTTCTAGTCACATTACTGCCAAAGTTCTTATTTACCTCTGAGGCTTCTATCTTCCTCATTGCTCTCAGCACTACTGTCTTTCAGGCTTCTCCTAGTATGACATTTTAAGTTCTACTTACAGCATTGAAACTCTTCTAGTCCTTCTTCCACATTCTTCAAATGTCCTACATGATCAGATCAATCACAGAAATAGCAACATCCAGGTACCAACTTCTGTCTTAATTACTTTCAGTTGCTGTGAAGAAAGAGTTCATTTGGGCATATAGTTCCAGAGGGCTGAGTACATTTTGGTGGGGAGGTGTGGTGGGAAGAAGTAGACATGGAAGCAGGAGCAGGGAGATGAATGCTTATAACTTCAAATGCTAGCAAGAAGCAGAAAGCAAACTGGAAGAGGAGGGCAGGTCTAAATCCTCAAAGCCTGCCTTCAATGATGTACTCCTCCAGCAAGGCTCAACTACCTCCCAAACAGCACCACCAGCTGTAATGGTGACCAAGTATTCACATTTCTGAGCCTATGGCAGACAAGCTCATCCAAATCATGATCTCTCCTGTCAGTATTTGCTTCTCAGTGGCTATGACGTTGAGCTGTTTCCTCCTCAAACTCCCAGATGCTGACCCTCGCAGCACTCCTCTACCAGCATCCATGGGGAATGCTTTCAGGACATGCCTCCCCTTGCACAGAATCCCTTGTCTTTTACGTGGAATGGCAAAGTGATTGCATCTCCCATGTACTGCACATCATCTCTAGGTTACTTAAGATACTGTTATAAGCACTGTTCCTGTGTATATCTCAAGGGCATGACAAGGGGAGAAAAATCTGACCATGTTTAGTCAAATACAACTTTTTCCTTAAATGTCTTCAATCTACAGCTGGTTTAACCAGTGAATTCAACTTATACTAAATGTTACCATTAAATAGGAATTCGTGTAAAAAAAAAAGTTAGTGTGAGAGTTAAACAAGAGAAGTTATGTCCAGCATTTCCTTAGAGTTTTCACAGAGAGCACCGGCCTCTGAGAGGACGCATTAAAGACCACCTGGTGCCTCACTTAGAGCATTTGATCTGATAAAGGGCCACAAGAGTGTAACAAGTGCTGAGGGAAGCTAATGCTGCCAATCCAGAGCCAGGCTCCCGAACTGTCCAGCTATGTGAAGGGTGTCACCTTGCATCGGAACTGCACACAAGGAAGTTTAATCACTGCCAAGAAGATTGAACAATAAAAATTTGCTTCATTAAAAACATTCCCAATTCTGCCCTAGTTGAATTCCCCCTCCCAAGAACCTTGCCTGAGTTGAGGACTACAAAATTTCGACTCCTTTCAGCTCACCTTTCTTGGAAATTGAGACACATGCCCCAACACCTGTTTCTAAACACAGCTACTTGATGTATTACCTTTGGCAGCCCTTGCATATTTTTAATTGCCAATAAAGTTATTGAGATTGAAATATTCCATCTGTTTGAGTTTGTATCAAAGAGGCAGGTGACAAGGTTGCAGGTAATGATAGTGTCAAGCTGTTTCCACAGCAAAGGGCTGTTCCTTGCTTTTCCATCTGCCAGAATTGACTTCATTTCCAGATTTGGCATTTGGGAAACAATATGTTCTTATGGAGATGGGATTGAAAAGCCCAGTATTCCAAACGTCAGTGGGTTACATGAAGCAATATTAAATTATACGGAGATATATCCTATCAAATTTCCTGCCTCTTAGCTGATACAAGACTAGAAAGAAGAAAACAAATTTGTGTGTGTGCATGTGTTTACGTGTATGTATGTGTTCAGTGTACCTGGCTTTGTTCCACTTCCAAAATAGTTCCACAAGGTTATAAACACTGGGCTAGTGAAATGGCGCAGTGGATAAAGGTGCTTGCTGGGAAGCCTGATGACTTGAGTTTGTTCGTGGAATCCACATAGTGGAGAAAGAAAGCCAACTCTTGCAGATTGTCCTCTGACCTCCTCAAGTAGGCTGTGCATAAGCATGTACATGCATGTTCTCTCTCTCTCTCTCTCTCTCTCTCTCTCCATTTTAAAGCAAACACATACAGCAAGAGGTGTATGCAGCCTCTTATCGGTGGGTGGTGGCTCTGTCCTATTGGTTATCATCGGTGGGAGAGGAGGCTATCAGAATCTGTCAGAACTGGAAACCTCACTCTAGTAGCGGACACCATACACCAGAGTGCAGCCTTATTCTCCACTGGTCCTGAGCCAAGCAAAGTAGTACAGGGAAACCCAGCAAAGACTCTCAGAGCTGGGGAGATTCACAGTGTCCTTAGCAGCAGCATTGCTCAAATGTGAGACAGCCAAATGCTCATGGGAAGTGATTGTAAGTTATGGAGGACTGGATGGAGTGATGTCTCCTATACATGCCATGATACCCAATAGTGTTCTTTTGATGAAACAATGAATATGAGTGATGAGATCATTTTATGTTCTATTGGACCTTGTCAACTTTTCTTTTTTAGTATCTCCTTGGCCACCTGTGGTGGTCAGAATGACCCCTGTAGACTCATAGGGAGTAGAACTATTGGAAGATATTATTAGGATATTATTAGGAGGTATGGAGTAGGCATGGCCTTCTTGGAGGTAGTTTGTCACTGTGGGGTGGGCTTTGAGATTTCAAAGCTTGAACCAGGCCTAATGGCTCACTCTGTCTTCCTTCTGCCTGTGGGTACAGATGTAGAAGTCTCTGCTCTTTCTCCTGCACCATGTCTGACTAAATGATGCCATGCTCCCACCATGATGACAATGGACTAAACTTCTGAACTGTAAGCCAGTCCCAAATAAATATTTTCCTTTATAAGAATTACTGTGTTCATGGTGTCTATCCCAACAATAAAACCCTAATGAATATACCCAAGACTAGTTGGTCCTTGCTTGGAGCAGACATTGGTGAGCCTTCAGAAATCCTGCCAACTGAGAATAGCAGAAACCTTTTGAAACCTTAAAGCCCTGAGCCAGTGACACAACTCCTTCAAGAAGGCCATACCTCCAAATTCTTCCCAATAGTTCCAGCAGCTAGGGACCAAGCATTCAAATATATGAGCCTACGAAGGCCTTTCTCATTTAAAGTATTACAGTTATATAAGCAATAGTGGTTGCTGGTGATGGTAGATTATATTATCTGAAACAGCTTACAAGTTATGTAGGGTGTTCCAGTGGTGCAGCTTTCACGAGGCAGCATCAAGCTGGGGTAGGCTTTTCAGATATAGTAACTCTGGTCCTCAAGTAACTCCTCACCTATACTCCTATCAGTGACCCAAATAAACTCACAGATTCGCTGAGCTACTCTTGGATGGAATTATTTGGTGTGTTATCAGTGGCCTTTCTGGTTTGAACAATATTTGTTCATTTCTCTCCAGGAAGAGTCATACACCAATACCTATACCCATGGTGGAGAGCAGAAGCCATTCTGGACATGTTTAACCAAAACGGGTTCTAGACCTGGAAAACTGAGAATTGGTTGGATCTAAAAATCTCTATAGTGTCAGCAGGCACTGGCACTTGCAGAGCTTTAAAAGCTCACTGACCTTTTACACTGTTTCTCTCCCCTTCAGTCTGAATCACACAGAGCTTAGAAGGAAAATTTCTTGTGAGCACATGGAGAGATGCAGACTCTTAGTAAGAGTGCCGTGGAATAAGATTTCTGAAGTAAAAGGAGCTGTGGTATGCCCTTGGCATCCCAAGGAACTTCCTACAGAACAAATTTCCTTGAACTCACATGCAGATGAGAGCTGAATGGTGAGACACATGTATGATGGTGGATCACAGTGTATATTACTCACTAAGATCATGTCCATATTAGCATGTGTAATTACATTTTATTATACTTCCAAAATAACACACACTTTGCAATGCCATTTCTCAAAAAGATCCCCATGTTATGAAATGAGTGATCATGTTTTGTCTTGAGTGGAAGACAGAAAAACAAACCAATTCCACTCTCCTATTTAGTTCTTGAAGCCTGTTGGTGACACCTGCAGCTGGTTTCTGTCTATACCAGCAGCTACCACAGCCAATAGAGATTTGTTAGGCAACACGTGTGTGCTTCTCCTTCTTGATTTGATGGCCACGCAGTTCATTTTTGTTCTTAACATCCTTTTTGTTGAAGTTATTATTGTCATCATCACTGTTTTATTTTCTGTGACAAGGAATTATTATATAGCTAAGGTTTGACTTGATCTTATGATTTCCTGCCTCACTCAACCTTCTGAGTGCTGATGTTGTAGTCATGTATGACCATGCCCAACTATTGAAAATAATATACGCATGTTTCTCAGAGGAAAAAAATTATCTAGTTACAATTTATTCAGATTGCTAGCTCATCAGATGCCTGGGTTTATAAATTTCATAATCCTTTCACTAATTTGTAAATGAAGTTGCATTTATTTCTTTTCCTGGTATTGTGATAAAATGCCATGACAAAAGCAACGCAAGTGAGAAGGGTTTATTTACGCTCACAGTTTAAGGGTGTAGCCAATCATGGCAAGAAGATCAAGGTATCAGGATTTGAAGAACCAGCCACATCAGATCCATAAACCAGAAGCAGTATTCCCACATCAGTTAACTAAATCAAGACTGTCTCTCACAGTCTCAGAGGCCAACGTTACTTTAGACAATCCCTAGAAACATGTGTCTGTAGGCCTACCCCCAATATAATTCTAGATCTTCCAAATTGGCAATTAACACTAAATGTCACAAAAATACACATTGAACAATACTTTGTTAATTCAAAGCATTTTGTACCTTAAAGATCTATGGCCAAAACAAATGAAGCTCCTATTTGAACTAAAGATTAGTTTTCAGCTGGCAGGTGTACATACTTACTGTGCCCAGAATCTTAACATCTTCCCTCAGAACCATTTCATAACAACCTTCTCCAAAGACACATTTGTTATCCCCATTTTACAGATGAGGAAACAAAGGCTTAGAGAAATTAAAGACGTCATCAGTTCATAGGAGCCATATTAGTCCAGGGCTGAACTTACAGTGCCTGTTACACACATTGGCTCCTCCTCCTCTCCTCCTGCTTCTCCTCTTCTTCTTTGTTTTCTTCTTCTTCTTCTTCTTCTTCTTCTTCTTCTTCTTCTTCTTCTTCTTCTTCTTCTTCTTCTTCTTCTTTATTTTTATTTTATTTTAATTTTTATTGAAAATAGATTTTTTTCTCATAAAATATAATTTCCCCTCCCTCTGCTCTTCCCCTTCCCTCCCCACTTCCTAATCTATTACCTTTCTATTTTGTTACAAAAGAGCAGGCTTTTAAGAGATAACAACCAATAATGACAAATTAAAATATAGTAAGATGAAACAAAAACCTTCATATTGAAATTGGACACGGCAACCCAAGAGTCCCAAGAGCAGGTAAGAGTCAGAGATCCACTTTCTCTCACAGTCAGAAATCCCATAAACTTTTTAAACGAATAACCATAATATATACACAGAGGACCTAGTGCAGACCCGAAAAGGCCCTGTGCTTTCTGCTTCAGTCTTTGTGAGCTCATATGCACCTTGCTCAGTTGATTAGAGGGTCTCGTTCCCCTGGTAGTCTCCACCCCCTCAGACTTTTACAGTCTTTCTACCTCCTCTTCCTCATGATTCCCTGAGCTCTGAGTGGAGGGATTTGATGGACACCTCTAATTCAGACTCCTTCTCTGCATAATGCCTGACTGTAAGTCTCTACATCTGTTCCCATCTGAGGCTGAAGGAAGCCTCTCTGATGATGACTGGATAAGGCACTGATCTATGAGCATAGCAGAATTTCATTAGGAGAGAAGTCATTTTATTAATTTTTTTATATTTGTCATGTTTTATTTTACTCTAGGTCTCTGGGATATCAAGTCCCTGGTTCTTGGTTACCCAAGACATGTTAGATATGGAATCTTTCTCATTGAATAGGCCTTAAGTCAAATTAGACATTGGTTGGCTACTTGCGCAAGTTATGTGCCACTACTGCCCTGGCATATTTTTCAAACAAGATAGAATGTAGGGCAAAGGTTTTGTGGATGTGTTGTTCACATTTCTTTTTTGGAGGTCTGAAGAGAATCTTCCAGCACCAAAAAGACTAGAACGTAAAGATGAAGGTTCCATAGGCCCCAGCTTGACTTCTCTGTGTTCAATGAGTTGTGTGGGTGTTGTCCTCCACAATGGGACCCCACTGTTAGTTTGCAGCAAGCAACCCTTTGTCTTCAAATCAGCCTGTGTGGTTTGAGAATTTCCATGGGACCCCCTTGGCCAATGGCTACTGAATGCAACCCAGTCCTATCAGTTGGAGTCTTGCCCTGCTACAAGAGATTGCTCACACTGGCACTTCTTAAAGTGGAGTAGTTGAGGTTGATACTGTACTTATATACTTTGTGAACTACTCAACATCTGTTCTAATAGCTGAGGTTGATACTGTACTTATATACTATGTGAAATACTCAACATCTGTTCTAATGAAAAAATCCAGACTTGCTCAAATTGCCGGTTTTTTGTTTTGTTTTGTTTTTGTTCAAATTGCGTTTTTAAAAGAGATATTAGTTTTATCTGAAATTCAAGTGACTGATATTTACCTCTCCTTCCCTAAACTATTTGTAGAGAAATCTTCAGTGATTATATTCCTCTTATTGGAAGGGAAAGCTGACAAGAAAGGAAGCCCTCACCTTGTAGATACTTTTAGGACTCTAGATTAAATGCTAGCTTCTTGTGCCCCTACTGTGTTGCAAAAAGGCTGCTATCATCCTGCCACCCACAGGAAAGCTTGTGGGGAACCTGGCCCATAGAGACTCCCAGGCCCTCAGACATGAAGAATTATCAAGATTTGATAACTGTTGGAAATCTTAAAGAGAAAGACAATGATAAACTATGGGACTCTAAAGGAATCACATAGAATTTAGAAAGAAATGGAACAGAACCTAAAATTAAATATTTCATATTCTCAGAAGCATTTGAGAACAGAGTACAGTCATAAACAGGAATACAATACAGAGAGTACAATGCAATTCACCTAGAGCATAAAGACACTCTTAGATTTTGAAGACTGGTTGTTAAAACCAGACTTAAATAAAGCTGAATGGGCTGGGCATAGTGCCACCTGCCTGTAATCCTAAACTTGGGAGGTAGGTGTAGGAGGGTCAAGGCTTTGAGACTACATAGTAAGGTTGAGGCCCTCATGGGCTACCTGAGACTGAAAAACAAAAAAACAAAAACCAGACTAAACATGAAAGGTTTATAAATCACCACACTGTAGAGGATACAAAAAGGAAAGGGTTTTTAATGGAAAATAGAATTGAGGACCAAATAATGGGCCTGGCATTCAAGCCAGTCTGTGTTCTACCTCAGGGTGAGTGGGAAGACAATACCTAACCTACAAAGGAAGAAATGTTTCCAGAGTCGACATGCGTGTACCTTTGGATTTAAATGACTCAGTGAGAAAATGAACAAATAAATAAATGACTAAATAAATATATAAATGACTCAGTGACTGTCCCACAAAGTAAAAAAAAAAAAAAATGACCCAGATGTACACCTTTCACCAACATTTCCAGAAAAAAAGATTAATAAAACTTGGAGAGAAAAAAAATCTTGCCATCAAAGAAGAAACATTTTGGAAATGACTTTAAACCTAGCATTAGTAATGCCACCTGCTGAAGGGGCAAAGCCTTTTATATCTGGTAGTAAATTCTTGCTGCCTCAGTAGTCAGCCAAATTATCTGTCTGTGAGAAGGCCGAAGAAAGAAGTTTTTCCCTCAGAGACACAAAAGCTTAGAATGCTTTCTTAGCTTGAAGCTTTCCCTAGAACTTTCTTAGCAAGTAATTTATAGACATTTTCCAGAAAAGAGACAGCAGTGGATTTAGGAACAAATGAATCATAAGTATCCATGCTACTGCCCCAGTGGACAGGGCCCAGATCTGGACCAGAGGGAGGGATAGCAAGTATGATCAAAAATACTTGACCAAAGTATGACATGTCAGGGTTAAAAGGAAGTGAAAGAAACTTGAGGGAAACACAAACTTTTGTACATGACAGTCATGGACTATATATGAAATAAACTGTAATTTGTAATTCTTTTAGCTTCAAAGTTTGGTAACTTACAAAAATTAACTTGACTTTTATATTAGGAATGTACTCCTTGTATATCTGGCCCCTGTAGATCATAATGTTGAACCAGTCAGGAAAATGTGATTCTAGCACACTAAATACCCAAATCTGAACACTGTCATAAAAATGTAATTAGCTTTATTGGGAGTTAAATTCTTTTTTGTAATTAACATTTTTTATTTTAATTTTTATTAATTACACTTTATTAACTTTGTATCCTCCCATAAACCCCTCTCTCCTCCACTCCTAATCCCACCTTCCCTCCCCCTTCTCCACCTATGCCCCTCCCCAAGTCCACTGATAGGGGAGGTCTTCCTCTCCTTCCTTCTGATCCTAGTCTACCAGATCTCATCAGGAGTGGCTGTATTGTCATCTTCTGTGGCCTGGTAAGGCTGTTCCCCACTCAGGGGGAGGTGATCAAAGAGCAGGCCAATAAGTTCATGTCAGAGGCAGTCCCTGTTCCCATTACTATGGAACCCACTTGGACACTGAACTGTCATGGGCTACGTTTGTGCAGGGGTTCTAGGTTATCTCCATGCATGGTACTTGGTTGGAGTATGAGTCTCTGGGAAGATCCCTGTGTCTTTTTGGTTCTGTTGCTCTCTTTGTGGAGCTCCTGTCCTCTCCAGATCTTACTATTTCCCACTTCTTTCATAAGATTCCATCCACTCTGCCCAACAGTTGCCCATAAGTGGGAGTTAAATTCTTAAAGACTACTTATTAAAAAAAACACAGATAATTGAGTTAAAGGTGGCAAAGTAACAAGGCAAAAATAAAAAGAGAGCTGATGGTCAAATAGATGTAAAAGAGTGAGAGAGTGTGGATAAAAACAAGAGGTACTTAACTGTGCATCTTACACGGTAGAGACAAAATGGATAGTCCACTCTCAGAGGAGTAACTTCTTATAGTGGTACGTAGGTGACTTCAAAGCACTCATCAGTCATTAGGAGGGGGTTAGTAGTGTTTTATTGCTGTGAGAGACACCATGACCATGGCAACTCTTATGGAGAAAAACATTTAATTGGAGCTGGTTTGCAGTCTCAGTAGTTAGTACATTACTGTCATGGTGGCAGACATGATGCTGGAGAAGGAGCTAACAAGTTCTACAACAAGATCCACAGGCAGCAGGAAGAGAGAGAGAGAGAGAGAGAGAGACAGAGAGAGAGAGAGAGAGACTGGGCCTGGCTGGAGTTTTTGAAACCCCAAAGCCCACCCCTAGTGACACACTTCCTACAACAAACCCACACCCACTCCAACAAGACCACACCTCCAAACAGTGCCACTCCCTATGAGCCTATGGGGGCCATTTTCATTCAAACCATCACAGTGAAGTGATAGAATAAGTTCCACCTAACATCATCTAAACTCAAGCTGGAAAGTGCTACAAGCCACTATCTGAGGGGAGATGGCAAAGATGCAGGAAAGAGATCAGATTAAAAAAAAATGCTAAAGCACCCATTAAAAACAGGTAAAGGAGTAAATGCTAAAAAGGTACATATGGAAATATGACTGGGTTTGAACACATGCATGCACACATGTGAACACACACACACACACTTTCTGCCCATACTATCTGCTCACTCTTAATTTTCTGCTTCTTTGTAACTTCTGTTAGGGTGATCCTTGGCATGGTGCTGAAAATAGACACATAGACGTCAATAGAGAATGAATGAAGAAACTTGGTGGGGAGTTTCTTGTTGAAAGAGCTAGGATAAGGGACCTGAAGGAGGACGGCAGTGAGACAGCAAACACATGGAGAACCTGAGAAGAGGGCCAGGCTATTAGGGCACAGCTGTCACCAGCATCTTGGGCTTTGCAGGAGGATTACAACCACAACCAGGAAGAAGGAAGCAGACAGAGCATACCTCATTCGTCACATGTCTTCATGGAGTAGGACCTATCCTTCCAAGTAGGGTCTAGATGGAGAGGGCAAGGAGTCTGGAGGGAACAAGAGAGCCTCCAGCACATCTTATGGCCTTGTCCACATACTACTTTGTCATTTCTCAGCATCTAGACCTGCTGCAAACTTCTAGTTCCCATTTCTAGCTAAGGGCCTGGAGTTTGCTTCATCATGCACAGGCTCTAGAGTGGACTGCCTGGGGCCAGCAACCTGGTGCAATCAGCTGCAGCTGACATGGTGGGACTTCAAAACACATCGCTATTAAGTCTGTTTCACAGCCAATGTGTGAACATGACTATACTATGTCCATGAAGCAGCAGCCATTGTAACAATGTGATTGGCTTCCCTTGGGTTTAAATTACCACAGTGTCATTTCCAGAAAGCCTTCTGCCACCCAGATGTGCTGACATGACTCTGTGCACACAGATACCTGGTACCTGATGTGTTCTAGGCAATGAGGGAGTCCAGGCAATGGACACACAGAGAAGGATCCATTTTACCCTGCAGAGACAATCTGACCTCGGACCTCAGCTCCTGGACACCATTCCTGCCACATCTCTTAGAAAAGCAATAAAAACTAACACTGATTTTAAGAACTGATCCTCTCTCCTCCTCAATGTTTCTAAGAAGAATCTTATAGCAGCTTTATACTCATTGGAAATGTTGTTGCCAGAGAAACTAGGCTAAGGATATACAGAGGTCACTGTTTTCTTATAAATCCATATGTGTGTGAGTTTGCACCTATCTCAAAATTAAACAAACATACCTAAATTTTTTAGTAAAACACATTTACAATTTTCATTCCTGGAAGATGGATCTCAGTACAGAGGGTAGAAGATCAACTTTTGTGTTGATGGATGTGTTTATGGCCTTGATGGCAGTGACTGTTTCTAGGTGCACAATTGTCCCCAGCACTCTTGAGATATAAAGAGGTACACCTGTTCACATGCCAGTCACAACTCAAGAAGCTTATAGACTTTGGTTCTGATTCATTTTGCGATGTGATTTTCCTTATAATAAAGTTTTTGTAATCTTTACTTTTAACCCTGCAGATAAAAAAATCAGAATAAAGGATAGTCCATAATTTTTTATTTTAAAAGAAGAAATAAAAATTATTAAGGTGACAATATAAAAAACTGCTCATTGCTTCATCAAGGAGCCAGGTGCTGGGGACAAGCAGAACAGAGCAGAGAGATTCCTGCCCTTCTGATGCTGGTTGTTTGCTCAAGGCCTCATTCCATTGATATTCAGAAAATCCATGCCAAACTACATAAATGGTAATTCCAAAGTACCTACAAGGCAGCACTTGCAGGTGCCCAGAGGAGAGCTAGCTGCTTATGTTTCCTGGGCTGCTTGACAAGACTCAACATTGTAAATACAAGCCTTTGTTCTAAGTAAAATAAATGAGTCATTTTTCTCTCTGTTCTCCTGTCCCTGCGAGTTCACAAAGAACCAGTTCCAATGCTCCCTTATAGGCTAACATCTCTGGATTCTCAAGTCCCTTACAGAAGATGGTGAGGGGTTTGCATATTTAACCCATCTCCACGGATGACACACTGTGATGAAAACGGTATGCAAGTAGTTGTATCATTTAGAAAACAGTCACAAAGAAGAATCTGTATATGTTCAGGTTAAATTCTGCTGGAGTTTTCTCAATATTTTCTGGGTTAGTTGGCTGGATGCGTAGACGTGAAACCCTCACACAAGTTAGACCACTGGTTCTTGCAAATTTTAGACCCTGCTCCATTCCACCAGGCTTCCAATATCTGACTCTTCTCTCTCTTTCTGCTTGCTCTAGGCTATAGCATCCTACTAGGGAGCTGTGCAATCACATGGCTGCCACAGCAACAGGACAAGGATGTGACTGATGAATCACAAAAACCAGCTAGCATCTCCAAAGAAAGATTTCTCCTAACGATTCAAGGGACCTAGAGATACTGAAACATCCAATAAAAAGATGCAGCCACCAGACGAAAAATGAAAGCCACCCAAGCACTGGAGGGCGCCCTCGCAGCCGCTTCTCTCCAGGTTCCAAGTTTCCCTTCACAATGGCCTGTAACAGCACATCCGTCGGGGCTTACGAGCATCTGCTGCTGAATGTGAGCAATGCCTCGGACCCAGGGGCCACTCCACTGTCTGCACCGCTCAGGATCTCTCTGGCAATAATGATGCTGATGATGATTGT
Organism: Meriones unguiculatus; assembly: GCF_030254825.1. Lineage (NCBI taxonomy): Eukaryota > Metazoa > Chordata > Mammalia > Rodentia > Muridae > Meriones > Meriones unguiculatus. The sequence continues at coordinate 64,450,478 of NC_083363.1, forward strand.
GGTAGGATTCCTCGGCAACACGGTGGTCTGCATCATCGTGTACCAGAGGCCGGCCATGCGCTCAGCCATCAACCTGCTGCTGGCCACCTTGGCCTTCTCCGACATCATGCTCTCCTTATGCTGCATGCCCTTCACGGCCGTCACCCTCATCACTGTCCGCTGGCACTTCGGGGACCACTTTTGTCGACTTTCAGCTACGCTCTATTGGTTCTTTGTCCTAGAGGGCGTGGCCATCCTGCTCATCATTAGTGTGGACCGGTTTCTCATCATCGTACAGCGCCAGGACAAGCTGAACCCTCGCAGGGCCAAGGTAATCATTGTGGCCTCCTGGGTGCTGTCGTTCTGCATCTCTGCGCCCTCCTTCACCGGCTGGACGTTCATGGAGGTGCCAGCCCGAGCCCCACAGTGCGTGCTGGGCTACACGGAGTTCCCAGCTGAACGCGCCTACGTGGTGACCCTGGTGGTGGCAGTGTTCTTTGCACCCTTTGGCGTCATGCTGTGCTCCTATCTGTGCATTCTCAACACGGTGCGGAAGAACGCTGTGCGCGTGCACAACCAGTCCGACAGCCTGGACCTCAGGCAGCTGTCCAGGGCTGGCCTGAGACGGCTCCGGAGGCAGCAGCAGCAGGTCAGCCTGGACCTGAGCTTCAAAACCAAGGCCTTCACCACCATCCTCATCCTCTTCGTGGGCTTTTCGCTCTGCTGGCTGCCCCACTCAGTCTACAGCCTGCTGTCTGCGTTCAGCCGACGGTTCTATTACAGCACCTCCTTTTACGCCACCAGCACGTGTGTGCTGTGGCTCAGTTACCTCAAGTCCGTCTTCAACCCCATTGTCTACTGCTGGAGGATTAAGAAATTCCGCGAGGCCTGCGTAGAGTTGCTTCCCCAGACTTTCCAAATCCTCCCCAAAGTGCCTGAGCGGATCCAGAGGAGAGTGCAGCCGAGCACCGTCTATGTGTGCAACGAAAACCAATCCGCTGTCTAGGGAGCAGGTTGAGCGGGCCAGTGGACCACTCGGAATGGTCCCGGCCCAGGCTCGGAGCCCTAGCCTTTAGTTGTCTGTGTTTTTCTTGGTGACTACACAAGCACAAAGGTACTTTTTTTGTTACCAGGTGATCTGTGGCTTTCAATTTTCTGATTTCCATAAGATGAATTATTATTATTTGTCTCAGAAATACCGTCTATAGCTCTAATGGGAATTGGGGCTTTCAGAAGTCGGCCAGGAGTGAGAAGGGATGAGGGGAAGCCAAAAGTGAAGCTGCCTGAGGGTGGGGCAAGAGGAGGAGCTGCCAAAAGAGCACATCACGTTCATCCCAGCCCCCACTGCACATGCTCAGGAGAAGCCCCTGGTGGTAGACTGTGGTGCCCTTGTTCATTCTGATGCCAGCACTCTTCAGAGCTGTATCCGCAAGGCTGGGTACGGCACACACATCCTTATGATGTTCAACTGTGTGTTTCTGATCATGCCAAATTATCCTTTTAGAAAGATTTCGGACTGGGAAGCTGTGGGGGTCCCCGGTGTGGCAGGTGGTGCTGGGTCAGTGGCCCAGAGCTCAAAGTGTGCTTTGTGACGGCTTAGCTGAAAAGGGAAGTCCACCTGGATACTCAGGCATGTTCCCACCACTCACACCTCTGGATAGCCTGACAGTCCCTGAACTGCTCCTGTCTCCTCTTTGGCTCCTCTCCAGCGTGCTAAGAACATACCTACTGCCACTTGCCCACTGGCAAGTATCTGTATCGACTTGCTCTCAGAGGCAGAACAGCCAGCTGCTTGGCTTTGTTTACACATCTCCTCTGGACAACAGAGCCTTGGAGGCACCAAATCCACAGTAGCACCAGAATCGCTCGAGGGACAGAACAGACACCCCTCCCCAAAGCTGGGCTTACATCCACCCATCTGTTCCTCCTACCTCACTCATGCCCACTGCTGCTGGCAAACCCTCTTGCCCAGAACCTGATCCTGGGAGTGAAGTTACTCAGAGGAGACATTTTGGTGGCACTCTGTGCTTGGCTGCTATCTCATGCTCACCCGTTATGACAAAGAGCCTCTGGTGTAGGAAGGTGGGTTCTGCAGGTTTGGGACACAGCAGTGGGTCCATTGAGCTCTCTTTACAAAGTCAGATCTGAAGAGAGGAAAAAACTAAGAAAATCTGATATCAGGTCTGACTCTATCAGGGACCAGTCAGTAATCTTTTTTGTTTCATCTTCTTCTGTCAGCCTCAGTTTACCCATTTGTTAAAGGAGGAAACAGGTCTACATGACTTCAGTCCCCTTGATTTTACACTTGATCTTAGCCAAAGGCCAAGAGATGATAAGTCCCCTTGATTCTCGACTGGATGTTTTCTGCCTGGAATAGCCAGATCCCATGCATTCATTTATCCACCCATAAGATGGGCATTTATTAAATGCCTATTGGATGAAATGTGGTGTGCAAGTGATAGTGCCAAAAAAGAAAGAAAAAGAAAAAAGAAAAAAAGGCTGGACTGCACCCAAAACTAGTTGATTTATCTCAGGAGTGTGAAAACTCAGCCCAAGAGCACAGAAGCTCCACTTTGCTTCACTTCTTATTTCTCTCAGAGGCCAGCTCCCAGCTCCCAGCCTCTCTCTGTGGTAGTGGTGATGGAGGCAAGGAAGGAGGGTAGCATGTGAAGAGCATGCAGTTTATGTTAAGGTCAACCCAGGGGAGGGTCTGTCGAGAAGACGGCTGACTCATTTCCATCAGCCAAGAGGGAAAGAGAGAGGACGTGGAACTGGCTGTGTTGTATTAAGGCGGGTGCCACCAGTCTTTTCCTCTCCCTGTGCCCAGCAAGGCTAGGGGTAGCTCAGCTTCCATGGGTCGGGTTCACAGGGTCCAAAGGTGCCCAAGAGAATTGCCAGACGACTGTGAGGAGCAAGCCTATGGACACTTCTCCTCCAGTGGTATTTTAAAGAACTTTTTCAGGAACCTTGAACAAAGAGAAATCACAAAACTGAATGAAAGTACCAAATTTACATCAATATGTGTTATATGATTTATGTTGGATAGTAATATATGTTTCAAAGTAATAATTTTGTATATATTTTAAATAAAGTACTATGGTTCTTTCAGTGTATAAAACTGTGTCCTTGCCAAGTTTTGTTGTTGTTGTTTTTCGTACTAAAACTCCTGTTATAACCCTGGAATCCTCTGCCCAACATCTATTTCTCAGTCTGTTCAGTCTACACCTTTGCCTGTGTAATTACAAGCTAGGCAAATACAAGTTTTATGGTTCTAGAAGCTGGGAAGTCTAAGATCAAGGCACCAATGCCTTTAGCATCTGGAAAGGACCAGCCTCTTGACTCTCAGGAGGTGCCTTGTTATGTCTTCACACAGAAGAAGCAGAAGGGGACATTTTGTTTGTTTTTTTTTTTTTGTTTGTTTGTTTGTTTTTTTTTAATTTTTATTCCTTGAGTAGATCATATGGTTTTTTCTTTTCTTTTTCTTTTTTCCATTTTTTTAAAATTAGTTACAGTTTATTCACTTTGTATCCCAGCTGTAGCCCCCTCCCCCATCCTCTCCCAATCCCACCCTCCCTCCCTCTTCTTCTTCTATACCCCTTCCCCAGTCCAATGATAGGGGAGGTCCTCCTGAAGGGGAGGAAGGGGAGGTTCTTCAAGTGTGTGTGTGTGTGTGTGCATGATTATGTGTATTGACTTGTGTATTCAGGTGTATATGTGTGTGTTGTTTTGTGTACATGATCATGTATGTTGACTTGTGTATGCAGGTGTGTGTGTGTGTGTTCATGTGACTATGAGAGGCTGATATTGGGTATCTTTCTCTATTCTTCACATTTAAAAAATAAAATAAAATAAAGATGCTAATCCTATTCAGGAAATCGGAGTCCTCATGCCCAAATCACTTTCTCACAGCCCCATCTCTTAACACTATCACGCTGGTGTAAAAGTTGGAACATCAGAATTTGGGGAAAGCACTTTATAACTATAGCAATTCCAAAACCACAGTGACCCTTGAGGTGGACAGGCTGTAAGCATCCAGCAAGGCCAGCAGGACCGAAGCAGGGTAGGACACTGAGTTGACAGCTGGAGACTGTTGGAGCCACAGGCATCTGGGTGCAGATGCTATCTTCATAGTTCTGCACTTCTCGCAGAACAGACTGTCTGGGGCTCAGTGCACACCTGTCAGTGTTGCTCAGCTCCCCATGCTCAGGCAATGGGCACCATCATCCTCACTCTCTGTAGCTGGGATGGGGCGTGGCATCCAACACTCTGGCCTGAGTCCTTCAGAAACTTTAGTAATGTGGAGGAAGTGTTCTAGATGAGACAATTTGGATCCTGGGGCTGCTCACTCCCTGTATCATTCTGAATAGTCATAGAACATCCTGACCCTATGGCCATCACATTGGAAATAAAGGGAATCTTCCCAGGCAGAAAGCCTTGGTGAAGAGCAAGCAAAGGTTGAAATGTAGCTTGTAGAATCGTAATTGTCTAGCATTCTCACGGTTTCACCCTCATCTCCACCAACATAAACAAATAGAAATCACATATTTACAGGATAGAGACCGTGGCAGGCACTGGGATTTGGAAGCAGTAATTGCTTCAGATGGACGGGGCACCTGTTTCCTATCAGTTTGTCCTTTTTATGGGCTAGGGTAGAAAATGGTTAGAGAAACAGGCTGCTGAATTTTTCTGAACTAAAATAAAACAGAAACAGTTCTCCAACGAAAGCATCTGGCTTGATTCAGTTTGCTCTGTCTCCCTGAAGGTGACATCAGATTCCACGGGTTGGGCTCAGTCCTTAAGACTAGACAACAATTTCCACACAATTCAAGTAACAGCACAAATAGTAGGCTGCCAACTGAAGTGCATAATAGATTAAAAACCAGAGTTCCCATAATGCCCTGCAAGGTGGGATTAATTTGGTATAGCTGGTCACAGAGCCCATTTTGCTTCTTCCACTTATCCTGTCATTACAGAGGAGACAGGACATTACATCAGGACAGAGACATTAGATCTGCAAATGGTGCAGATGGGCAGGTAGGTGGGAGAAATGAGCAGGATGATGCCTGCATGGAGGAGCACTGTGCTTCCCCACCCTTTCTAAGGTATAACCCTCCAGCAAAACTTCACCAGGCTGCTCCTGGGAGCCCAACTCTACCTCTCCTCTGGGTTTCTATGGAGGTTTCCTTGCACGGCCATGATCAATGACATCACTGGCCATCTGTGATCAATTTGCCTCTTGTGAGGGCTTGGAGTAGGAGAGAAAGGTCCTTTCCTCCAGACTACATTAACTTCCCTGGTAACCGGTGCCACTCGGAAGCAACCTGGCCACACATAGGAGCATACAAAAGAAACAACAGACCTGAGAACCCCAAGGCTTGTATGTCAGAACCAGGGGCAGACCTCGAAATGTATATGTTATGTTACATCATAGTCCTCACCTCACATGGCCTAAGATTTCAGAGCCTTGCTGGACTTAGTGGCACATGGCCTCAGCTGTGCTCCTGCAAGCCAGACTGCAGGGCTGATGGGAAGAGTGGCATCGGCAGGTGTACATCATCTGTACACCTGGACAAAACATCTGCATGTACACACTTGCTCTTCTGGGCCTGTTCTGATATCCACAGCACACCTGGGAAAAGAGAGAAGCAGGAGTGAGAAGGTGAAGGGTAGAGCTAGCAGTCAGCAGCACTAAAATGCTCTTTGGAAACAGACATTAACTATTGAAGGGCTAGGCACACCGGTTGTCATTCAGGCTAGTCCTTTCACCTAGCTTCCCATTATCCTCCTCATGTTCATGGTCTTTGTAGTGTGGGCTGCAGCCACTCTGTGCTCCAGGACATGAGAGTGGGACAAGTATGGAGAAACGTGATAAATCAGTTCTCCACACAGCCTGTTCTCCACTGCCACACAATTGTGGGCAGTCCCAAAGAAAGCTGGGACCTGGAGTGGGGCTATCTACCTCGCTGTAATTTGCTGCCCCCCAGAATAAAAGGGGAGATTTAGTGGACTCCCCACAGCATCTGCCAATGAGCCACACAATCTAAAAATAAACAAGAGATCCTAGAATGCATAGGACTTTTAAAGTCCTAAGCACAAACTTCATAGCCTTTGCTCTTGAAAAATAAACATATCTCTAGTACATCAGTTGAAGAAGGTGAGCTCTCTTTTTGCCCTAACCCCTCAAAAGATATAGTCTTATGTGTAGTGATATAAACTGCATGTATTTATGCCTCAGTGAGAAAAATGATGTCATATTAAGCTTCCCAGTCAATCAATGGGACACATAAAATTTAAAGTGAAAATTTAAAGCTACATAGAGATAAACTTTACTAAACATATCAAGAAAAATACTTAATGCAAACCTGATTGACAGAACTCTATGAATCTGGCCATGCTGAAGAAAAGAGTTCAGCGCTCCCGTTGCTGCGTGGTAGAGACTGGGTGCTACTGACAGAGCGCATGGCAACTAACCAGAACACTATGGTACTTTAAACATTTAAGGCAAGGAAAGGTTGGGGAACCTTGCTGGTGTCTGTCTCTGGATTTTATACAATAAAAGGTAGTGTGGGGCTGGAGAGACGGCTCAGCATTTAAGAGTACTATCTGCTCTTCCAGAGGCTCTGGGTTCAATTTCCCAGCAACCATATGGTGGCTCATAACTGTCTAAACCAGGGAACAAGCGAGGACCACTACATAGCTTCATCAACCCTCATCAGGCTCAAAGGAACATAAAGGGGTTTTTTTTTTTTTTTTTTTTTGAGAAGAGATCAAATCTGATAACAGATGTCATGGTTCATCTTTATTGTCAACAGAACCAGATTCAGAATCACCTGGGAGACATGCTTTGGTGTGTGTGAAAGTGTTTTGAGACAGGATAAACCTAAGACATGAGGACTCTCTCTGAATGTGGATGGCCCGTTCCTGTGGTTCCTGTGGGCTGGGCCCAAGACTCTTTGAGTGTGCACATCTCCTGTCCTGATCTACCCAGATGCTGCCAGCAGACTTGTCTGCCCCAGCAGAGAGCCACTCCCGTCTCTATGCTGTCCCCAGCCTTCCTGCCATGATGGACTACACTCTCAAACCAGGAGCTCAAACAACACCCTGGTCTCTTAAGTTGCTTCTTGTCAGGTGTTTGGTCAGAGTAATGAGAGGTAACTAAAGAAACCTGAGTCTGGCCTCCCCCATGTGTAAATAAACACCTGCAGATCCCCACAACCCACTTAGGAAGAAGGATTACTTCCCCATAGCTTCTGTTCTGACTTCACCCTCCTTGCTGCCTCTGGCATCCACTGTCCATTTGCCAAGCACTCCCTAGGAAAAAAAAACAACTGAGCCCTTTTAGCATTTTTATCGGAAAGGCTTGCTGTTCTTTATGCATGGTCCTTGGGGGAATATATTCCCAGTTTTCTCCCTCATTGAAATGCTGCTGCCATTTCAGGACCTCACAGTGGTATGAGGGAGCCTTTAAATGCTTTATTACACCATGAAGGGAGATCACTGCTCACCATGAAAGACAAGAAAATGCATAACGGAAAGTGGAAAGCTTTAAAAAAAGAAAAGAAAACATCGTTCTCAACAGTGAACAGAATAAAGGGAAAACTTTACCTGAAACTCAAAGCTTCCAGATTGCCTGTGGGATTTGCTGATCCTCCTCTACAAATGCAGCCAGCCTAGGCCACTGGGAATGCACATTCCCCCATGCAGACCTTTAGGGATCCTCTTGAGACTTGCTGGGGGTGAGGAGAGGGGTGGTCACTACTAGTCTTTTTTTTTTTTTTTTTAATCCCATCAGAAGTGTTCCTGGCTGCCTTCTGCATTCCCCAGAAGATTCACCAAATACTTTCTAAATCAGTTACACCCCGTCAGAGTCTTCTGCCTGCATGTCCTTTTCTCAATGTCTCCTTATCTGTTGCTATAACCCAACCACAGACTGTACAATTTACAAGGAAAGAGATGCACTAAGGCTTGCGGTTCTGAAGGCTGGGAAGGATAAAGGCGTTGTTATAAGCACTGGTTTGAGTCCCAGAGGGCACCTGCTAGAATCTGGGGGGAGGGGTGTTTGTTTGTTTTACTTTGCTTTGTTTTGCCTCTCAAAACAAATAATTGCTCACATTTAGAAACAGAAATATATATAGGAAAGGAAAATATTCCATAGAATGGGTTTGTGAGCTTAGAAAGCCATACATTCAAAATCACTGGACCACGAGGCTCATTACTCTTTATATGTCATTTACATAGCATCCATGTTTCTTGTATATTGTAGGACTTGTTGTATCAACCAATACTTTACCACCCTCCATCTCTCCACACACATTCAGTAGTTTTATTAGTACCTTCTCCCTGAGTGATATAATAAGCACCCAAAGGCCACAGTGGACTGGGGACAGCAGACCTCTTCTGTCCATTGTTTACCAAGCTGCACATTTTCCAGTATTTATGTAAACAGAAAATATCTGAAAATGACAACAGTGGGAGCAAATTAAGCTCACACAGGACAGACAGTGCCCTGCCTGCCTTTTGTGTTCACTTGCGTGAAATTACAGTGACGGGACAAAGATAATGATGAGCTTACAGGGTGCTCTCATACTCTGCGTGCTCAGCCTCTATGATTAGATAACCTTTGCTTCTGTCCCTCCCACGGAGATTACCCAGGACACATGCCTGCAAAGCAGCTGTGCAAACGTTCCAGGGAAGTTGCAGTTCCAAACTCTCCATGGCGGCAGAAGAAAGAAACAGGCTGACTTGAACTTACTCAGATACTCTGCCTCAGAAAATGGAAAAATTCCATGGAAAAATGGAATAACAGCTCTTCCCATCCCATCCCAGACCAGATCCCATCACCACCATTTACATTCTTCAAAATGCCAACTTGCTCTTCCAAGAAAATGAGGCAGAGGCATGCCCTGCCCCCATCAAACTGTCAGCACCCCTAGATGTGGAGTGGTGGTGATCCATACAAAGTTGAAAGTGAGGATCATGATATCGTTAGCAATTTTCCAAGGAGGGACACAACCAAGAATCTGAGAATGACACATATCTCCTCTCCCCACAAGACTGGATGGTTGTATGCTGAAAGAGGTTGGGAAACAGCGTTCATTAGGAGACCCGCTTTGAAACACACCCCGACCTGTTTCGTCATACACCAAGACCTAAAGGCACCTGCCCCTATTCTTTCCTGTAAGTGAGTTATTCTGGCTCATGTTTCTGAATAGGTTTTGCACAAACCTTTGTAGACAAGCCAGTGTCACTCCACAGATGGTTGGTGGTGAGTTCTTGTCAAACATCTCATGCTGAGTTTAAACCCACTCTTAAGGCCTACACCAGACCACCAGCTTTGCTTATTGGTGTATTTTAATCACTTTATCCAGACAATAGATGGATGACATTTAAATGGGTTGATAGAGAGTTATATTTTACATGTTCTTCTGGATATAGCAGATAGAAATCCTAATTCTAATACAATCTAATTTCTAATCTAATTCTAATCTAACAATCTGATTTCTAATCTAACATATTCTAATATTAACATAGATACATCTGCACACACACGCACACACTATTGGTAATACACTACTTGTCTTAGTTAGGGTTTCTATTGCTGCAATGAAACACCATGACCAAAAAGCAAATTAGGGAGAAAAGGGTTTATTTAGCTCACACTTCCACATTGTTATTCATCACCAAAGGAAGTCAGGACAAGTACTTAAGTAGGGAAGGGACCTGGAGGCAGGAGCTGATTCAGAGGCCATGGAGAGGGCTATAAAACACCTCTTGCTTGCCCTTGCCCTTATATATTTATTAAAAGCTTCAGGCATTATAGCCAGGCAGATTTTCAGCTATTCTAACCTGAATACTGGCCTGGCCTACTTCCCAGCTGTGTGGCTCATTACCTATCATGTCAGTCTTGCCCTGCCTCTTCTTTATCCATGTCCAATGGTCACTCTGCCCAGTCCCCAAGATGCCCCCCCATCTCTCTCTCTCTCTGGGCTCGGAAGTCCCTCCCTTTCCTCTCCTGACCAGCTACTGGCTGTTCAGCTTTTTATTTGACCAATCAGAAGGAGAACAGTGTTTAGAAAACATGGAGACAGGAGATGCTTCATAAAAATGACAATGCCAAAGCCTGGCCTGAATCAGATCTGCCCAGGCACAAAAATCCGAGTTTGAATAATACAAAGATAATCTTTACACAGTACACAAAGACATCACTCCAAAAGGGTGCTGCCTACAGGCTTACTCAGCCTGCTTTCTTATAAAACCCAGGACCACCAGCCCAGATATGGCACCACCCACAAAAGGCTGGGCCTTTCCCCATTGATCATTAATTGAGAAAAATGCCTTATAGCTGGATCTCATGGAGGCATTTGCTTAACTGAGGCTTCTTTCTCTCTGGTGACTCTAGTTGACACACAAAGCCAGCCAGTAAATTATTTAAAACCATTAAGTAGACGTAGCTTCACTTTTAAAAAGGAAATTGTGATGCATGCATGCTACTACAGGCCAAGTGAATTCAGTTGTGGACAAGAACTGCATGCCTGACGTATTTGAGCCACCTGGCATTGTCAGAATCACAGACACAGGAGGAAGACTGTGGCTGCAGGGTCCCAGGAAGGGGAAATGGGAATTAATTGTATACCACTGAATACAGAATCTCAGGGATCACAGGGCATGGCGTCACACGCCTTTAATCCCAGCAGTCAGGTTGCCTCAAAAGACAAAAGACCAAACCAAACCAAACCAAAAGAAAGAATCTCAAGGATCACGAGAAAGCAGAGATGGATGGTGTCAGTGGTTGTATTACAATATAACTATATTCTTGCCCTGAAAGGTTCATGTAAAGCGGCTGCAGGGGCTGGAGAGATGGCTCTGATGTGAAGAGCCTGACTGCTCTTCTGGAGGGACCAGGGTTCACTTCCCAGCATTCACACAGCAGTTCACAACTGTCTGCACCTCCAGTTCCAAGGAGATTTGGCACCCTGTTCTAGACTTCTTGGTCATGTGCATCTGTAGTGCAGACACACCTACAGGCATGTCTGCAGCTATACACACAGAATAAAAATATCTCAAAAAAAAATCTGTTTTTAAAAAGTGGTTGCAGGGGCCTGGAGAGACGGCGCAGGTGTTAAGGACACTGGCTCTTTTACAGAGGACCAGGGTTCAATTTCCAGCACCACATGGCAGCTCATAAGCATCTGTAATTCCAGTTCCAGGGGTTCTCACGCCCTCTTCTGGCCTCTGTGGGAACTGCTTGAATCTGTTGTTCAGACATACATGCAGGCAAAATACTCACACATAAATTAAAAATATGATGGAAAAAGAAAGTGGTTGGATGGTTGGTACAATAGCTCAGTGGTTGAAAGTGATCGCTGCCAAGCATGCTGATCTGAGTCCAATCCCCAGGACAGATATGATGGAAGGAGAATTGGTTCCCTTGAGTCCTCTGATTTCCAGATGTGTGTGGCTGCAAACCCTGGCCTGCCCCATTTGAGGAAAAAAAAAAACTGTTTGCAATGCACAATTTTATGGGGTGTATGTTTACAGTTTGAAAAAGGAGCACTTTTTAAATGTAGTCACATTTGTAACATACTAACAGTTATTGCTATTCTTTGGGGCATAATACTGATTCTTGACGTGGTTTATTCACATAAATAAATATACTCTGGTAAATTATTTGAAGTCAAAAAAACTGTTTTCAGAGATGTGCATTATTATGCAAATGACAAAGGAAGTGCTTTCTTGTCCTCTAATTCCCAAGAAAGCAAAAGTTTAGCATTTGGTTATACATATTTATAAGCTTTAATCAATGCTGGTCTGGAACTCAGCAAAGTAGTGAGGCCATTTAGAATGGATTTGGGGGTTTTTCTGTAACATTCTGACTACAGAGGTGGACATAAAGCACCCTGGACAGCCTGCCCCCACCCCTAATTCCACCATGTGTAGCCGCTGACCCAGGTAAATCACAAATGTTTGTGTGCACCATGAGGGGAGGCAGGGCAAGTCAGCTTAATTGTAGGCAATGAACATCAGGCCATTATAGCTCATATTCCTGAGGTTAGGCTGGGATTTGTCTGCTGTGCTTAGAAGAACATGAATGGAATCTGAGAGGAAAAATGACTATCTCAAGTAAGACATATGGAAAACGTTCTGTAGGGAAAGATGACCATGGTGGTGAAGGATTTGAAGAAGCCAGAGACAATGCAAAATGCTTCTTATCAGAAACAGGACAGGAGAAATGGAACCAGACAGCAGAGCTAGAACCCATGTGGGTGGCTATGGAGTCACTTTCCTGGACTCACCATGCAGTGAGGTGTGGGAGTACTGACATCCCAAAGGGACAGAGCATCAGAGACATGCTGCTGAGCAGGACTTTGTGTGCTGGGTGCTGCTGGAGCTCCCCAAGCCCTGGAAGGCTGATTCCCTCGCTCAGACAGTTAACACCTGAAGGGACCTCATGTTAACCAGCTCTACCTCCTGATCATGGATGAGAGCCCAAGGTCAGGGACATGGCTGTGTCCAGGTGGACTGACACAGCCAGCATCTCTATGATAGTCACACTTGGCCCACAAGCCGTGTGTTGCTTTCTAATTCTTTCTTGCCATGTGATCTCATTTAGCTAATTTACAACTCTAAGCTGCAGACTGAATTATAGCTATTCGTATCCCTTCCCTGGTAGCAAGCTAAAGAAAAGCAAGCATCATTAACTCAGTGCTTTTCTCCAAACGGCATGTTAACAAGCTTTTAGATGGTGCTCCAGCCACTGAGCTTTTCTGAAAAGGTGAGAAGGTCTCCAGTCCATATGGTGTAGACTCTTGTAGGTTTTCATTTCAAACGCTAAGGTTGACAGATCTGCTAGGAGCAAATGGGGTGTTAGTTAATATCTAATTACTTCTAACACAAGTCACAGCCCATTTAACTGAGGCAGACGCCAGTCTTCGCTTCCACAAGACCCATTTAGGACAATTTACTTTTTCTCTGCCACTTGGCTTTGTCTCTTATCTTCATAGTAGTTTCAAAATTAGTTGTGCATGCTGCCTCTTCTTCCCAGTCCAGCCTTCATCCAGTTCAGCCTCCACCATATCTTGCTTTACCATTATTTAATACGCTAACAGATACTAGATACCAGGATGTAAATCAAAATTATAAATATATACACACATATACATGTGTGCATACACATGTAGTCACAGCCTTGGTCTCACTCCTCTGAAAGCAGCACTTGTGGCAATTTAAGTAACAGTGAACTTGGGCTAGTTTTTAGGTCTCTTGGCTTGGCCAAGTGTCAGACAGGAGGAACCTCCCTGCTGGCCTGGTGCCAAACTAAAATCACCAGAACAACACCCTAGTTCCCTGTTTGAAATCTGAGCCATGGCAGCATGGCTCACTCACTGATGTGAGATTTACCTGGCCGTATGGTAGAGCAGGTAGAAGAGTCAAGAAGTCCCTTGTAGTAACAAATCCCTCCTCCCTTTTGCTCACGGATGGAGCAGTAGCCGGAATGGAAGCCTATGAGAGACTAGTCACGTTCAATAGGATTGCTCAAAGAGCCTGTTATGACCATTTCAGGGAGGGGGTCGATTTGAAAAGAAAAAACAAACAAAAAAACTTGTGTGTTGGTGGTGGTACGTGCAGGTGTCTTACTCTATCAGTCTCCTCTGAACTCCCTTGAAGATAGGCTCTCTCACTGAACTGGGGGTGATGCTGTCTCTAGCCCCCATACCTCTGAAATTACAGGCCAGCCGCTCCTGGCTTTCAACATGGGTTCTGGAATTGCAAATCAGGTGTTCATAATTTGCAGCAAGCACACTTTCCATTCAATGAAGCATCTCTTCACCCCAAGAAAGTAAAATATCATAGGCAAGGTTTGTTTGTATTCTTGGAATGTGTTCAGGAATGCAGGAGCTGGAAGAGCATTCGGCTCCAAGAAGAATGAGCCAAGTCACCCGAAGTCTTAGTTCATAACTCCTCAGTGTTGTGAGCCTGAAGGCATGGAGTGTACAGGAGTGCCCCTAGAATATGCAGGTGCTAAACGCTCAAGTAGCACACACCTGTAATCTCAGCTCTCAGGAAGGTGAGGCTGGTGGATCTCTGTGAGCTCGAGGCCAGCCTGGTCTACAGAGCCAGGCCAGGACAGCCAGGGCTACACAGAGAAACCCTGTCTCCAAAAACCAAAACAACCAACCAAACGACAGTGCAGTCAAGTCATATCGGAGCCTGGGGTGCAGCTGCAGCTGCTTCGGGCACTTCCATGGGCACAAGGAAGCCAGAGTACAGCTGGTTTCTAGAGCTCCTTACAACAGGGCAGCACACGTGGAGACTAGCACTTCAAAATGACCAAAGAACAAAGAATTAGAAGAATTTTAATAAAATCAACAAGTTTACATTTGTACATTTTGTGGATTTGGGACTCATTAAGAGGCAAAGGAAGCTGAGGACAGAGGTTCCTATGGGAGAGCAAGCAGAAAGCAAGGCTGCCCCAGCTGTACAACAGGCGCCATGTGACCGCGTGACCCAGCACCCACTTCTCTGTGTTCCAGGAGTGTCAGGCATGGCTCACAGAGTCTCTCCCCACTGGGCTCATACCCAGCGGCCACAGCCTAGGTGACAGGCCTACACTAACACCTGGTAGCAGATAAACAGTTCCCCACATTAAAAGTCCTGCCCACCAGATATGAATGTGAAAGCTCAGTCCACGCTGCTCCAACCAGGACAGCTGCACAGCACCTGAAGGGAGCTGCACAGGGCCAGCTGTCATCTTGCCACACAGGAGCAGGGCTGACATTGCAGAAAGGCCCTTGGGAGAGTGTGAGGAAGGTCGAGAAGTTACAGACTGTAATATCTTAGGTGACACTCTACCTTGTAGAACTGTTTGCATTAAAGGATTTGGTGGGAGCTGGGCTACTCAACGTTATCAGCCAATACTCAGAGAAGAGCCTAGAGTCCCCAGGTTAGGAGGGAGCAGTCATAAGCCCTTTCTAGACTGTAACCATTTTGTGCAAGAACAGCGCTTTCAGGTTTGACACTGCTCAGAGGGCAACTGGTTCTTTGGGAATTAAAATGCCAGTTCATAGGTTGTAATGACATGTAGTGAGAAGAATGTTCTCAGTCTTCCTTAGGACACAGTGGAGCTGCAAGGAGACTTCATCATGTATTCTCAGACACTCAACACATGTAGGGAAAAGGGTGTCGGTCCCCTGAACACTCAGAGATGCTCTCACTTCCTGGCTTACTCACAATCCCAAAAGGAAAGAAATACACTGATCATTATAAGTTCAGAAATTATTTTATGAAAAACGAACAGTGAGGGAGGGACTGGCAGATGGGAGAAGGTGTATTCTAGGGTCATCCCATCAGCCCAGGAGATGATGCTTCTCCAAGCATCACCACAGAGGCTGTGCTGTCTGCTCTGAGGTTCTCGAAGAACCAGCATCCCAGAGAAGGCTGGGTGACTTGAAAGAGGGCAGTGAAATGGCAAGAGCTGCCCTTGTGAGTGACATGACACAGACACACCAAGTCCAGCTGGTCACAGATGAGACCTTCCTTTGAGGGCTCAGAAAAGCCCAGGGAAGGCATGGGAGTGCTGGCAGATAAGATAGCCTGTCCTCCTCAGATCCTACAGAGACACCTGCAAAAGAACAGGGACAGCAGCTTTGCTGGCTGCCTGCTACAGGGCCGAGGCCAAGGTCAACCTCTCCTGGAAGGCTCATCAGTTTATCATCACATTTCCCTTTGAATCGCCCATGTATTCAGTAGGAGGTACATATTAATGAGGAAAGAGATGTGTGCAATGAATGACAAAATTCTAAATGAGAGAAAACTACAAAGATGATATGAATTCAAATAAAAATGTTTAGTTCTGTGTGCCCATCAAGGTGTTCCCTGTCAAGAAGAGAATGAAAAGGAACCTGTGTCTGGGCCCTCGCACACATGTATCCCTTCTGCTGCAGTCTTCAGGACAGGTGAAGCAGCTTCCTACTCAGACCTTTCTCTCTCTCTCTCTGCCTTTCTCTCTCCCTGTTCCCTCCCCCCCTCTGTATATGCGTGAGAGTGCAGGTGCGGGTGGTTCTGGGTCATTAGGCTGGGTGGCAAGAGCCTTTGCCCACTAAATCATTTCACTATCCTGCCTGCTTCAAGCTTTCTCTGTTTCTAAGCAGATCATGTGCTAGGGAGCCAGAAACACAGGACTTTACACCAAGTGAGTGCCTGAGTAAACAAGGCAGAGGCTTCAGAGGTTGACAGCGGGGTGGGAAGAACAGAAACTCTGTCCACTTCAAGGGCAGATGTGGAGCCCATGCAAAGGGCACACCTCTGGCAAAAGGCCAGGTACCCAGCTCAGGCCTTTGCACTCTGGACACTAGCCTGAGCCACATTTCCAGGTCCTACCTGTGTCTGGCTCACCCAGGCTATACTGCCTGCTTTTCAAAGTTGGCTTGTGCTTTGGATGACTGTAACCTTCTGGGCAGGTGGACTCTGGCCTGCCACTATCGTCGGGGTTTCAGGCCTTTTCCATTTACATTCACACAAAGAACAATCAGCAGTGAGGTGCCTTGTTTCCCAGGGATGGCATTTCCCTGGCACCCAGATGCCTTCCTTTTGTTCTGGCTGGCACAAAGCAGATTTGGAAAAGGTCTCAGAATCCCCTTTGCAGCCTGGAACCCTGCTTTTCAAGTCCGAGTGCCAGGGCTGGGTGAGCTGGGGCTTGTGTGTCTGCTAGAAGCACAGTGGGTGTGCACTAGACCTCCGTTTGGGTATCTGACAAACACAGGTTCACCGAAAGGGTTCTGGCAGAGCTGGCAAAGCTTCTTCTCTGAGAGCCGGACTGCGCTTCCCTTCAGCTTCATCTGCAAACAGAAAGCAACAGTGAAGAGGATGCGAGTCAGGGTGCAGACACACTCCGCTGTGGACTGCGTTGGCTGTCAGGAGCGAGTCCGTCAGCTTCCTGACAAGACATGAGAAATGGGAACAAGCAGAACAATTCTCACCGAGTAGACAGAGAACGCAGCAGAATCTCCTTCCTTTTATTTGTAAAGATTTATTTGCTCATTTTTATGTATGAGTTTATGTGCATCACATGCCTGCAGGGGCCAGAAAAGGTCATCAGCCCCTAGAACTGGAGTTGTGAGCCACCATGTGGGTGCTGGGAGTTGAACCCAGGTCCCCAAGAGAGCAGTAAGCACTCTTAACCTCCAAACCATCTTTCCAGCCCCAGCAGTCATTTTTCTTAAAGTAACCGCCATGTATCAGAACTTCTATACAAACTCTTCCCTTCAGCATTCTCAAAGCACTGGCTGTTTTACCCCCAGACTGTCAAGAAGTCATGGTTATCAGAGCTGAGTGGGATTAAATACGACCGTCATTAGCAAATAAAAAGCAGGGCCCAAATTAAGGATTTGGTCACAGTCACTCAGTTAATTAGTGGCACATTCCCAACAACACAATTTCATTTTTTGGAAGTCAGTAAGAAACAGCAACTGACACCATTGGCCCTAGTCTGATAATTAGGACCTGAGTTGTATAAGTTAAGGTCTTTCTATACAATCCTTCTGTCATTGTGGGCAAGTCAGTCCACTGACAGAAGCAAGCAGCAACCCAGGGAATTCTGCACGAACTGGTCCCTTCTACATGCAGCCCTGTAGCACGCCAGGGCTGGCACTGGGAAAACATAAATAAGGCTCCCTGCTCTCAAAACCTAAAGGAGAGGAAGTTGCCCATGTACACACAAGGAATGTGGGTAAGCAAAAGACCCTAGAGCTTAAAGCTCTGAGGTAGAAAACAAATGAACAACAAAACAGGCAGGACGAACGCTGAATGGGTGAAAAAGGGAAACTGCCCCAGGTGGCGGGGTCAGCATATGCTAAGGACAGGACATGCTACATGCTACAAGCTACATGCGCAGAGAGCTAGGGCCAGAACCTGTGCTGGGAAGCAGCAAGGAACTGGAAAAAGAAGAGGTGCATCTTTCAGGCCTCAGGGTCTTAAGCAAGGCTTATGTGTAGGAGAAGAACATGGCTTCTCCTCTTCTAGCCTGCCATGTGGGGTGTCCAGAAATGGAAGTCAGCTTGGAGAAGAGAATGTGGGTTTCTGAACTGGGCCTGGGAGGTATTTCTGGGCTCTTCCATGTGACTGTCACAAGCCTCAGTTTTCTTCTCAGTACAAGAGAGATGAGACCAGAGGACACCATCCAAAATGTTATCACATGCTCAAATAGGCATAAAGCGTATGACTGGGGAGTGTCACTATTCCAACACCACTCTCCTTCCCTCAGCCTTCCCTACACACTCCCCCCTGGTTTTGTTTGCTTGAGACAGGGTCTTGCACTGAAGCCCAGACTGGTCTGAAACTTACTATGCACTTCAGGTTGACCTTCAGTTCTTGACCATTTTCCCGCTCCATCATCCCACATGCTGGGATTAGTTAGTGACCACACCCAACTTCTACACACTCTCGTGATTATCAGTATCCAGTGCCTCCTGCCAGCGCAGCCTCTGCCCACACAGATATCTGCATCTTAGTAAGCTCAATCAGTATTCATGGAGTGACAATAAGAACTGACCAAGAGCATTTTTTTCTCAGGTTAAAAACTCACCTGCCATGCAACCTGGGCTGACAGAGAAGCAAGCTGTCACAAAGGCTAGGTACTCACCTTATCGTACATATAAATCAGGTTTTCTGATTTGGCCAGGCCCAGAGCCACCTGTGTGGTCCTCCTGGCATGGATGCTGTCCCTCATAGCTCCTGTGAGAAAGGGGCAGAGAAGCTGCACCGACCAGGTGTCAGGCAGCAGCTGTAGGACCTGGGTCGCATCAAATTCCCTGGCGTGATGGTTCAGCAAGTCCACAGCAGCCACTGTCAGCTCATGGGCAGTGGGGCCTGCGCAGAGGTACATGGCAAGCAGTGTGTGGAAAAGGTGCTGACGGCAGGCGGCATCCTGGCCCTCGGAGCCCCACAGGCAGTAGTCCTCAGCTGCAGAGAAGTCCCCCATCTCATGCACCAGGATGTGCAGGGCCTTCTCATGCTCACCCAGCTTTCCATGGAGGATGGCGCTTTCCATGGGCAGGCCAGCACCCTGGATCTTCTCTGTCGGACAAAACTGGCACTCAGTAACTCAGGCTGGCTGGCTGAGCTCACCTGCATATTCTTGGAGCCTCAGAAAAGCAGCTATCCGGTAGACCTTGCTAAATACTGCCACCTAGATGATTGAGGAAGGTGGCTCCTTGGCTTTTCCCCTGGTGACTCAAAGTCATAGGAAAAGTGAAGGTAACTCCACCGCTAAAGTTCAGGGAACAGGTAAGTCTGGTCTCAAAAGGGCCCTAAGCACACTGGCTCCTTACTGGATATCTCAGTTCCCTTACCATCACTCCATCTTCCCAGTGTGGATGGATCTTATGACTGACACACAGGGGAATAACTGTCCCTCTGTGTCTGCAGGGGGACTAGAATCCAGACCCTCCTGGAAGGACCCCCAAATTCCCTGAAATGTTTTCACATAACTAATACTATCTATTTGGGATCGCCTTGGGAGGACTGAGGATACAGTAAAATGTGGCTGACAGTAATGCTATGATATTTATGCTAGATATTTTCATATCACAGTTGCTTGGATCTGCAAATACAGAATCCATAGATAAAATTCAAATATTCATTTTACTATAAAAGCTATGCTCAACCCCTTTATTCCAATTTAAAACATGCTTCCCTGAAAGGAACATACGTTCAATGTATTAAAAAACAAAACAAAACAAAACAAAAAAACCCTATCTGTATTATCTAATGAGGTTCTGAACCAGAAATCTAAACTTCTCTTTTGCTCCTCCTACAGTTAGGCTTCCAGAAAATGGCACAGTCCAGGGCCAGTGTCAGTCCTGATAGAGGCTCTCCTTTAGTGGGCCAATAGGCTGAGTCTCACTACCAAGGTCACTTTTCTCCCCTGTGGGCTGTGAAACAGGGGACAACACAATATCTTGGGGTATTCCCAGGACAACACTCAGTTCAGGGTCAAGGTGAATACTAAATGGAAGGCACAGGTATCAGTAGCTTGGCCACCATGGGCTGCACCTCAGGCACGACGGCTGAGGCAGACATTACCAGCCTGAAGCAAAGGGCCGGCTGTCCAGCCTGTGTCAAGCCCAGCAGCAGGCGGCACACATGCATCTCCATTCTCCACACACGGACTGTCAGCAAATCATTACTAACAGGCTGCAAAGGCTCAGACCAAGGTACAAAGGAGAGCTGCACAGGTTCTTTGCACAGACTATGACATTTCCCTTAAGGGGCTTGAGCCCAGCAGATCTGGGGATCTTGGGGGTCCCCAGTAATGAAGGTACTGAAGTCATTAGAAGGTAAATCATGAATCATGGTGCTTTAAAGCAATCCAGAATTCATCAGGAGAGCTCTGAGGAAAGGGACTCAAGGAAGTACCCTATGAGGACCAAATGTTGCATTCTGGGACAATGGCTCCCTGCCTCAGCCCCACAGAAGTCTCTCACTGGATGTGAAGTTTATCCTCACCTTTCAACAAGTTGACACGGTACAAGTCAGACTTCTGGAGCAGCCTCCGGAGCTTGGCCTGCGTCTCTGTGGCTTCTCCGTCCTTGCCTCCAGTGAGTTCCCTCTGCCGCAGCACTTCTTCCAGGTAAAGGATGGCCAGGTGGGTATGGTACTCTTCTCTCTGTAGGAAACAGGGGCAAACAAGACACAGTGTTTACATGACAGAGGCTCAAACACAGTGGGCAGGACACCCTCAGGGGACTGAAAACTTCCCAGGAACCCCATCACAGAGGGGGTGTTACTGTCCTGTTGCTGTAGTTTGGATGCTGAATGTGCCCCTAAAGACCACGGGTTAAAGGTCTGGTGCCCCTGGGACTGCTATTGGATATGGGGGTAAAACTTGGAATCAATGTGGCCATAAGGAAGGAGTGGAACCACAGCAGGGACAGTAAACCTCAACCCCCTGCCCTACCCTCTTGACTTTCTGGCCATGGCCTCCTTCTGCTAAGACTCTGCATCAAAAAGAATGGGACAACCGGTCAGACTAAAATGTCTAGGATTGTGGGGCAAAAGAAATCTCTATTCTTTATAAGTTAATTGCCTTTAGTATTTTATCATAATGATGGAAAGATGATTAACATGTTGGGGACATATGAAGGGGTGGCTTTTTATTCTGAGGCAAAGGCTTTAGGTATTCTATAAATGACATAGCTTCTTCCATTTCCTTTGAGGATAATAACAAAGATAAAGAGAAGTGGAGTTGATATGAGATGAGAGATAAAAACATCTACCTTTAATCCCTCTGGGTCTTTTTCACAAAGGCTCATATTCCCAAGATAATCAACAAGAACAGACTGAGTGACCAGGGGACAAAACCTGCCCAAAAAGTGACAGTCAGGTTCCCTTTCCTAAGTCATTGGTGACATTGCAGCGACAGACTTTATCCAGGCTCTAATGCTCACCTGCAATCTCCTGTCCATAACAAGATGTTCCAGGTACTTAACCAGGGCTTTAGGATATTTTTTAAGGCAACTAATAATGTCATCTGGATTAAAACTGGTCTGTTGCTGCTCATCCAAAGGTCTCTTGGTGAAAACTTGAACTCCAATCTGCAGAAAGAACAGACATTCAGTTTTCTTCATCTTTCTTTTGGTCACTTAACATTCATGGTTTGGCTAAAACCATCTTGCAGAATATGCGGATTATTAAGCAGGTACAGCTTCTTATATGCCACACTTATCTCAAAAATATGGAGAAAAGCAGTCCAGCAAAAAGGGCCCAACACAGACAGGAAGGAAAGAGGCCAGTTCTAAGAAACCCTCCCCATACCACTGCTGGGATTTCTTTTAAACTGGCTGGAAACTAACAAATGGAACAGTCTCTGTTAACAGACTTTGACAGCCATGAAAGACACCAGCACTATTAAGATTACCCCAAATAGGGACTGCCCCTTACAAAAACTAAGCAAGAAAATCCAGAAAGTATGAAAATTCATAGTGTGCTCTTGACTCTCTGAACAAGATGTCTGGCTGGCAGACTATTAAATGTGCATGGCTAGCCTGCCATTGAACCTACGGTCCCTGAACAGCTACCAGGTGGCCTTCGATGCTTACCATGAGGGGCACCCTGGACCAATTCTGCCTTCTGAGGAATGACTAAGAAGGCCATTATACTTTGTTGGGCTTCCCTGGGTACTTACATGGGCAAGTACCAGTGCATGCCCACATGTGCACATGCACACATAGCTACATACCCTGTGAACCCCAAGCATGAGAAACGTGACACAGCTGTAGGTCTGGATTTGTCTCCGCTCTGCTTGCCTACATGACTTTGAAAAAGTCCATTAACCCCTTCTGTGAACCATGGCCTTCAAGAGATGACAGAGGACAAGCAGCATACAAAATCTGTGTTTGGCTATGATTGCTCTTACGTGGAAAGGACTTAAGTCTTTGATACTGCACCAACCATAGAACATGTGCAGGTGTGTTCTCTAGGCATGTGCACAGAGGTAGAAGAGGAATGGAATAAAAAAATATGCAAGGAGGGGCCAGTGAGCTGGCTCAGGAAGTAAAAGTCCTTGCTGCCAAGCTTGAATATCTGAGTTCAATCCCTGGGACACACATGATGGAAGGTGCGACCCTCAGCTGTCCTCTGACCATCATTCAATCAGTATGGCACACGTATGTAGATGTATGTGCACAAATACACACAAATAAATAAATGTAATTTAAAAGTGTTTCAATATGGAAGGAATGAGGACTCTGATCTGGTTCAGGAAGTAGGATGGAGAGCAGAGAAGTCTGCCCTGCTCCGCCCTGCCTTGAATCAGGGTCTGACTTTGTCTCTCCAAGAGAAGGCAGGGAAATGTGTCTTTGTCAGTGTGACCTGTGGGGACTCTTTAAGGTCTTTTTCCCTTTTTTCTGAGCATGTTGCCTGGCTCTAGAGCAATGGTTCTCAACCTGTCAGTTGTAAGCCCTTTGGGGGTTCCATATCAGATACCCTGCATATTAGCTATTTACTTTATAATTCATAACAGTAGTAAAATTAGAGTTATGAAGCAGCAATGAAATAATTTTACGGTTGGGGTCACCACAACATAAAGAACTGCATTAGGGGGTCACAGCATTAAGAACATTGCTCTCGAGCCAAGGGCCAACAGCTGCTTTTTCACCATTGTCCTGTCTCAGCCTCGAAGAGAGGCAGGTCATGTTCATGACACTTCACACTTCCATGTCCACAGCCTCTCAGTAGGAGTGATACAAACAGAAGAGGACAATGGTCTTCCTGAAGGGGCCCAGACCTGAGGCTCCTTCCTGCAAAAGGCCCGTCTGTGCAGAGTAACGACCCACTCCCATCCCAGAAAACAAAACGCAGACTTCTGTTTCCTGACAAGTGAAGGGGGAATTTTAAGAATACTTTCAGAACACCAAGAGCATGAGAAGGCCTGGCTGCTTTTATTTCTGAGAGGCCTCTGCAGAGAACATGATCTGCAGAGACCACAGCAGACAGTGGCATTTGCTGATGCTGAAAGGAAGGTTAAAAAGGTCACCAAGTCAACAGGAGGATGAATGTGGCTTTTTTCCCTTCCACCTAAAGATGGGAGTGGGGAGACCTTGGTGTCTTTTACCAGCCATTCCAAAGAGAGCGCACTTATGAAACACAAACCTCCTCACTTTTCTGCAAAAGCCAGTCCGCATGGGTCCACACCAGCTCCTGGTCTACGCAGTAGGTAAGAAAATCAACGATGTATTCGTACAGGTCTGAGCGCGTAGAATCCTGGATATCCCCATTCACAATGTTCACCCACAACTGGAAAGAAATAAAATCCAAAAACTTTTAAATCCAGAATGTTATATATCTTGCAGGATTAATTTAGAAAATGCTTGTTGTCTTACGTGTTCACATAAGACTTTCTAAAACACAGGATGAAACATTCCTCCCATGAAAATTTAGAACCTGAACATTCACGAGCATGTTGACAGTACAACCTGGATTTCAGGGTTTTATGGAATTTTTACCATGTATGAAGATTTACTCAAGTATGCAAATCTTTATGCTGTGTTAACATCATTATAACACACATACAGTGATTCTAAAGATGCCACTACTATGTCTTAAAAAATAAACGTTTTGTTTGCAATATTGAGGTCTGCTCTTGGCCTTGAGGCATGCGTTGATGGAAACTCACTTTCCTCACTGTGAAATGATGCCATTGTGAAGCTTTCACAAACATGGCCAAAGCCAGGGAGTCGATGTTACACAAAAGGCTCACAAGGAAACTAGCACCCAATGCAATCTGAGAGGTAACAGGCAGACATCAGCACATCTCCCCAGGGTGCGAGAAGACACTCTGCAAAGATCAATGGGAAGCAGTAAGCGACGGGCCAAGGGACAAGGCTAACAAATCGATGGCATCAATTCAGGTGCAGCATCCCTGCTGGTCTCCACAGAGCAAGAGCACGCACTTGACCAGCTTTGGCTTTGCAGTGGTGCTGTGAGGAAAGCAATCGCCCAGGTCACCGGCAATGGTTACTGCTACTCACAGTAGAAATTATAATGTAGTTGTTACCTGCTGTCCTAATTTTCTAAGGTGATGTCATATGCCTGCTGGCTCAGCAAAAACATCACATTTTCAAGCTAATTTCATAAAAGTAAAGAAAAGCAGTGTACATTATCAGTTAGGAAGGGGGAGGAAGGGGATGGGGAGCAGAAGGGAGCTTAGACATGAGCTACTAAAATACAGTTAGAGAAATAGCCACGGTGTCCTGTAGTTCACTGGAGTAAATAAAAGTGCTAAAACAGATGTGCTCCAAACTTCTTGGCACAGAGACAGTGAACGTCTAAGGAGGTGGGGTACCAAGGACCGCGATGAGATCACTTCTTTCTAATGTAAGCACGTGTTAAGTGGAGCACTGAATCTGCGCACTGTGTAGTTACTATGTGACAATTCATTTTTTAAACATATATTTATGTGTATGTGCCCATGTGTCCATATAACATATGTGTGTAGTGCCAATGAAGGCCACAAGAAGGGGTCGACTCCCAGGATCTGAAGTTGTGGGTTGTGAGCCACCCAACCAACAGGCTGAGAAGAGCAGCAGCTTCGCCGTATCTCCAGGCCCCTTTAATTCTATAGAAGGAAATGAGCCTTTTTTCATTTCTTCAGTTTTCACAAAACTCATTCTTGATAATGTCTTTAAAGAGATTTAAAGACATCACTTCTTGGCTTTTTGTTTGTTTGTTTGTTTTGTCAAGAACAAGTATGGAGACTTCTTAAAGAATCCACTTTTGAAAACAGTATTATATTTGTTCTCTGCAGAAAAGATCCCATCAGGCAAAAGTGGTTTCTATCAACTGATGAGTTTTTAAAAAGTAACACAAAATTATAGGTTATTGGCCCTCAAACAACACTAAAATGCTTTATCTTTTTATTTGTGTGTGTGTGTACGTATGGTGTATTAATGTGGGCGCCCATGTGCCTCAGTACACATGCGGAGGTCTGAGAACAACTTTCAAGGGTTGGTTCTCCTGACACCAGGGGTTCTTAGGCTCAAACTCAGCGTGCCAAACTTTGCCCAAGTGCTTTTACCTACCGAATGCCTGACTAACCCACTAGAATCCTTTGAACTCACCTGAACTGCAGAGGCATCTTGTTTATTATAATGATAAAGCAGTCCTAGTGCAAAATACCTGGAAGAAAATACGGTAGAGAAGATAAGCAAGGACCTGGCATACAGTCTGGCACATGCAGTCTTCCTCCCACTCAGCAGGTGACCTCTGGGCAGGTCGGGTACTTCCCTTGAGATACTGAAGTGTTGGGTAAGACCTTCTCTTTCAAATCCCTGAGAACATTACATGACTTTTTATAGATACAACATCCTGAGTCACCACCACCAGGCGTCAGTGTACCCTGGATCTGAAACCAAACAGGCGGAGTAGCCCTAACGTGAGCCATGAAATCTGAAATATGCCAAACCATGAAACTTTAAGAGCAAACTTAGGGTATTCTGTGTGTGTGTGTGTGTGTGTGTGTGCACGCTCATGTGTGTGTGTGTGAGTGTGTGAGTGTGTGTGTGAGAGTGTGAGTGTGTGTGTGTGTGAGTGTGTGTGTGTGTGTGTGTGTGTGTGCGCGCGTGCGTGCGCTCCTGATCCCAAGTGTTCTCTGCGTGGTGGTGGTGGTGGTACTTATTCTGGCAGAGGCTGGTGGCTGCCCTCAGGCATATTCCACCGTCATCCCCCACTCTGTTTATTGATGTACAGTCTCTCACTGAACCTGGAACCCACCAGTTTGGGTAGTCTAGGAGCCAGCAGGTCCCAGATGGGCTGCCACATGTGCCAGCATTTGTGTGAGTTCTGGTGTTTAAGCTCCAGTCTTCACGGCTGTATAGCAAATTCTCTATTCAATGGGCCATCTCCTTAGCCTGTTTCAGGTCTTGAAGAATTTTAGATTTCAGGGTTTCAGATTAGGAAACTTAAAGAATACAAAAAGATTACAAAATCTGAAAAACTCAAAATTTAAAGATTCTTCTGTCCAGGCATTCTGGTTAAGAGATTTGCAACCTACACCACCCATGAGTTCAAAACAAGCTGTAGAAAGAGCCAACACTGCCAAAGAAGCCCACGACACCTCAGGCATCCAATGGGATCTGGCATGGCAGTCCCAGTCTTCATCAGTCCTTTTTCTCTTTAAATACTAACCATGGGTTCTGGAGAGGCAATTAAGCAGAGGGCCCAAGTTCATTTCCCAGCAGCCATGTTTGGCAGCTCACACACCTAGTAACTCTAGCTCCAAGGGAACAGCACCCTCTTTTGACCTCTATGGTATCTGCACAAACCCACACAGAAAATTACACATATCCAAATATGAAAGCAATCTTTTTAAAGGATTACACATAAAAACCGTAAGGAGCTGCCAGCCCTGGGCAAGCTGCTCACTGCACTCGCTGCCCATGAACTTAGGGTTGTTTACTAGCTAGTTGGCGTAATGAAGGCGGTTCAAACCCTGACCAGCAAGATCAAGAAGGCTCAGTTACTTATTTAGATGCCTATCTAACCTTGGTTGTGAGTGACCCAGCTGCACTCTTACCACCAACTAGAAGCATCTAAGGGTGAGTTCTGGTCTGACAACAGAACGTTCTGAATTGCTGAATTGATTAACAAAGCTCGTGGTAATTCACAATGTCCTCTCCAACATGAAGAACAAGGACAAGAGGGAATTCCTCCTAGGCCCCTTACACCAGGAGAACGTATAAGGACCACTTAGTGCCTGCTTTCACAGTGACTTCTTGGTGATCCTGACTCTCATCCAGACACAATGCTAGCTGAGTCAGTTGCACAGCATCTTCTCGAGGGGCCTCAGGGACTGCAAGAGGGCTGTATAGAAAGCCTCACCACATGGGGCTCAGAACTCTCACTTTTTGTGCTTTTCCAGCCAGGCAGCACTGTCTGTCAGCAAGCAGAAGTTCTCGGTGACCAAGAGGTCCAGGAGGCTGTCATGGTCGGCCTCTGCATACAGCTTGAGCAAGGCCGTATCAATGTCTTCCTTGTAGCCATTTGCTACCTCTGTGCTGCGGACTTCATTCAGGTAGCTCATGAGGAAGCGCTTGCACTTGGCCATCTTCTCCTGGTCACCTTGGGTCAGTTGGTTCAGGTCTGCATACTCATGAAGAGGAGGGTGAGACCGGGTGAAGGAGGAGGAGGTGGGCAACAGGAAGGGGTAGAGAGAGATCAGCTCCCGGACATCCAGCTGGCTGCTTCTGCAATTACAGTGTCAAACTAAATGAAGCAGAAAGAGAGAGAGGGTACACATGGGCACACTAACAACACTGGAGGGCGGCACCTACAGGCACATGTCAATGGGGTGAGTGCATCCAAGTGACCACCCTAATTTGCTAGTGCCAGTGAAACGCTACCAAACATGATTCTGAAAAGAGCAGAGGAGACGAGGGAGGAACATATAGATGACTGGGGAGTACAACATCAAGATACTGCACTGTGAAGAAAGCCCAATGAGCCCTGGGATTCCCTGGGCAAGAAAGAACTGTGCCAAGAACAGTGTGGCATCAATCTGAGCCAGGACAAAAGGCATCTTCCCAATGATAACTCGAAAGAGATTTTTCAGTGATGCTTGAATAAGGGACTTTATCCTCCCCTGGGTCATGCTACTACTGACATCTAGTAGGTAGAATCTAGGGCTGAACACCCTACAATGTGCCAGGCATCCCTGCCGCAACACTCTCACAAGAGAGAACTGTCAGACCTAAGGCCAAGAGTGTCATGGTCAAGACACTGAGGTCTACAGGAGGGTTCCTGATGCAGGAAACTTGCTCACTGTTAAGGTTGAGGGTAACCATGATGAAGGAAGATTCCTCTTCTAGCACACGAGTCCAGAATAATGCCCACACTAGATAGGAGAGGTCCCTTCTCCAAGCTCATATGGGTCTTCAGAAGCACAGGCCCTCTCATGCCCTTGTGTTCCTCATCCCAATACTTAGCCCAAGTTTGCTCATTGATGTGAAGACAGGCTGAGGATCCCCAGAGGAAGACAGGTAGCTTGGGTCGCATACACAGACAACATGTGGGGTTTCTTATAGGTACCAACTGTGTTGAACTAGCAGTATGGCCTCTGGCACAGTTATGGAGTCTGAGGTTAAGGCCCAGGACAGTGAGGAACTTGTTGCAGCAACGTATGCCATGGAGTAAGAAGGGCAAGGTCAACTGTCCCTGTCAGAGAAGCTTGTTAGCCATCCGTCAGTCCTCAGTGACACTGTGAGAAGGTGAATAGCCACCAGCCTGAGGCTGTTGAGAGACTAATATGGAAGCGTAAGAACCCTGTTCTAATGACAGACAGGCCCAGCTGCCGGTCTCTCACCAGAGCGGGAGCTTTCCTAGGCACGTACTCAGGGACGTTCACCCCATGTCAGACTGACCCCAAGAAGCAGTGGCCTGTACCTGTGATATGGAAGTCCAGAGCGCTGACACTGCCAGGACAAAGCAGGGAGCTGGGGTGCAGATGAATGAGGGCCCTACCTCAACTGAAGTCAGTCTTTACAGGAGAGACAGTGGCAGCAACTGGACTGGCATAGATAAAAGCACTATTGGGAGTCACTCCTCAAGAAATGACTTCTTCCCTCAGAAACCTGTTCTCTACATCCCATTTTGTGACAGGGGAAGACGTCAAATCTGCTGTATATGTCAGCACATGCTTGAGCAGCCATCCTTAGGGAAGAGCAGAGGGAGCCCCTGGAAGGTACAACTAGGTCCCCTGGAAAATACAGGGTCTACAGAGCTTCCTATATATATTGTTTGCTAGGGAATGTTCTAGGGAACACTGTTCTTTAGGATACTAACTATAATCACAGCAGGTGCACCTTCTCTGGGGGTGCTGAGCCAGTCTTTGAGTGACCACAGTCACAGGAGCACACTGGTGAGAGCAGAGGACAGACACAAGGGCAGGTGTGATGACAAAGGTATGCTTCCTCTACATACGGGTAAGAAAAACCAAGAGCAAGAGAGATTGTGAGAAAGCAAATAAATGAGAAAAAAAGGAGAGAGGACAAAAGAGAGAGCAAATGCCTGTGAGGGCCCATAGGAGAATCCATACAGCTTCAAAACCAATTGGCATGGCGGATATTTGTCTTCCTAAAGACAAATTCACTTTCTCAGTGGGCCAACCAGGTACATTCAATCTTGAAAGCCTATAAGATGATTAAAAGTCATCCCAAAAGCCCTTGCTCTCTCCAAACACAGCTTATAGTGAAATCTTTGGAAAGGAGGTGTCAAGAATAAGTGTTTCTCAGAATCCACACTTTAACAGTTCTACTTCAGAACTCTGCTGCCTGCTACTTTCAATTCAGGAGCTGGGACAGTGGAAGTACTAAGACTGCTGGTGGAGCGCAGGAACCACCTTCTAAGGTGTGAACTACCACAAGCAGCCCTACCTGCATGTGGCCGTGCCACAATTTCCCCTTGAAAATACACAGATGATGGAGGTTTCCAGGAGAGGAACACTGAGTGACAGTCCTGCTACCAACATTTCAGATTACCTGAAGAGCTCTTTGGCTTCCAGGAACTGGAGTTGTGCAAACTGTATGAAGCCTGCCTGCTGCAGAATCCTCCTGTACATTACCTGTAAGGAGAGAGGGGTCAATCAGCTCTTGAAAACACCTTACACCATCACAGGGGTAGGCTGCATGTCATTCACATCCCAGTTTACTGTATTCCATGGAGATAAGAAGTTAACAGTTAAAGAAAAAATAAAATGTACTTGAGAATATGTTGTTTCTCACATATCAATATATGTTCAAGTACCTTATATAAATCAGCACTGTATCCAACAGAATCTATACACATCATTCTACATGCTTTAAGTCATGTATAGAATGTCTGTATTATCCAGCAAGACGTAAATCTAATATAAACAGTTCTTATACTATGTAGTTTAGGGAATAGTGTCCAAGAAAACAGTCTGTACATTTTCAATACAAATGTGAATCTTTCCTCTAGTGGTGCATGTAGAACCTCATGCATGCAGGGAAGTACTCTACCATGCAGAGGAGCTGAACACAGCACACACACACGCACACATACGTATGCACACACAAATATGCATATACCTGTATATATATATACACACACAAACACCTTTACACACACATACATATGCACACACAGATATGCACATACATGTACATATATATACATATATATACACAAACACCTTCACACACACACGCACACACTCACCTTCACACACATATGTATGCACATACACATATGCACATGTATATACATGTATATACATATATACATGTATATATATATCTATACATACACAAACACCTTTACATACACATACACAAACATGCAGACACCTCTATACACACACACACGCACGCACGCACGTACAGACACCTTCATATACACACACATCTTCATAGACTTGATTCCATGAACCCCTGAGGTACTGCTTCATCGCCGTTCTCAGTCCACCGGGCTTCTGTGGCCACTTCAGCCTGTGGTTGTCAGGTGGAGACCAACAACCTCAGGGGCTCTGTCACGTTTCTCACTCCTCTGAAAGTGGCTTTGCAGGTATTTCTCATACCATCCCTCAGATACAAGGATAGTTAAGCGTCATTACGACACAGATACATGGGCCCTCCTAGCCAAAGCTGAGGAAGTGCCACGTGCCCTCTCACCTAGAGATGTTTGGATCACATCAGACATACTATCTAAAGTTCTTGCACTAAATTGCCAGCTTACCTGTACATGGACCACTGCAACCCAACCTAACTGATCTGCAGGGCTCTTCCATTCTTGTAACATCCAACAATAACAACACACACACATTTGGGCTGGAGAAATGGCTCAGTCATTAAGAGCAGTGGCTGCTCTTCCGAAGGACCTGAGTTTGATTCCCAAAACTTACATGGCAGCTCACAACTGTCTATAACTTCAGTTCCAGGGGATCTGACTCCTCACACAGACATACATGCAGGCAGAACACCAATGTACATAAAATAAAAATAAATGAATAAATCACTGAAAAAAAAAAAACTGGGTGGTGATGGCACGCCCTTTAAATCTCAGAAACTGGGAGACAGAGGCCTGGTTCAAGGCCAGTCTGGTTTACACAGTGAGTGCCCGGACAGCCAGGGCTACATAGAGAAATCCTGTCTCAAAACACAGAAACAAAGAATAGCACACACCCCAGGAGCACCAGTCTCTTCCTCCCTTCCCCCACTGCCCTTTTCTGAGCTCTGTTAAGGTTTATCGGAAGTGGCTTCTGGACACATCTTGCTGCTTGTTCTCACGTACGCCAACAGCATCGTCTTGGCCCTCTGACTCACCATTCTCTTCTACAAATTCTTCTTCTGCCCTAGAGTGCCCAGAGGTCCTGGACTACAGGCTATGCCTGTTACCTACCTGAGTACCTAACCACCAGTTTATCAACTCCTCCATTTATTCAGGGATGACTGATCTTAAGGACTCCTTGGTCCACTTTTATTGTCCTCACTGCCCCAATTTTAAAGATGAGAACTTCTATTTAGAGATACGTTTTTACTAAAGTGACTAAAGTAATAAATGGTTGAGTCACGACTTAAAATCAGACTTCATCAACACATTCTATGGCTTCATAAGAACAATCTTGTTCTCTCAAATCAACTTTAAAATGTTTGTCCGTGGTGTATGAAGTGTGTGTATGTATGAGAGAGAGACAGAGAGCACTCGTGTGTGTGTGTGTGTGTGTGTGTGTGTGTGTGTGTGAGTTCAATTGGATTGCTGGGGATCAAACAGATTTCCCTGTGACTGCTAGGTAAGTGTTCCACTTCTGAGCTACGCCCAGTTCACCATGGTTTTAAGGGGCTCTCCAAGCATAGCAACAGTTCCTCAGGGGTCCTGAGATCAGCACACTGCTCACACTGCCTGTCTCTCCCTTCTCCCCAACTGTCTTTATCTCTCCTCTCTTAAAACAGCCATTTCTGACCCAGCAACCAGACTTATTATACCACCTTGTAATAAGCAGAAGGCAGAATCATGCTACCCAGTATGCAGTTCTGTTTCTGAGCCATCCTTGTAGGAAAAGAATCAAAAGGATCCATCAAGTGTGGGAGAATTTTTAGCTATATCCAGGCTTGCTGCAGAGAATTCAGTGACAGCAGCATCATCACAATATCCTCCCACTCCCTAGCCCCACCCCCTTAGTCCCCATCTCCCTAGACCCCACCCCCAGAGGGAGACAGAATCACCACCAATGTCACAAGCCTCCATGAGTCAGGAGGCTGAAGTGTGAATGAGTTAACAGCATTTGGAGGTGCACTTTGTGGGATGCAGTTAGGGTAGATGATGTCAGAGCTCACACACTTACTCTCACTATGGGATGCTTTGGGGTTGACAGATATGAGTTAGAAATGGGCAACACGAGCAGTAGATGTGTCCAGAAAAGAGGGTGGGGCCAGTCAATGAAGCACTTCACCTAGGCAACAATGCATCTTTTGAAATAGTGGCATGTGCATGAGATTGCAGACAGACAGACAGACAGACAGACACAGACACAGACACACACACACTCACGCACAGCTGTTTGCACAGCTCACAGAAAATAACCGCGACCTAACAAGAGAGTTGAACTTGTGGCATTATAGGGAGAAAGCAGAGATCAGATGCAAAGGAACAGAACTGCCCCCCCACACACCATATAGCAGGCTAGAGAACAACAGAACTCATGTGATTTCCTCAGGTATGGCTATGCACCTCTGTTCTTGTCAAAAAGAGCAGAAAGGGTTGGGGATAGGGGGAAGCAAAATTCAGACACAGAACAGTGAAGCTTCCATTAGAAAATGCTGCATGATTTGAGTGCAGTGCACATTGTACTTGTACAAAGACAGGATGCCCTTCTACAGCAACTGCGGTGCACGGCTACAGTTGCACACTGCCCAGGAAGCTCCTGTTAATTCTTCTGAGGCCCTCTCTGCCTGCACTGTGTGGACAAGTGAGCTAATGAAAGCATCAGTGGTCAGGAGCTTTCTGCCTTTGTGTTTGCTGCCCCCTGCTGAATGCCAGGAGGTCAGTGCCACTTCAGCAAGTAGGAGCAGGGATAAGAAACTCTCAGTGCATGGCGCTTCCTCAGACAATTAGGAATAGTGCTACCGCAAGATCTAGCTATACCACTCCTTGGCCTATAACCAAAATATGCTCAACCATACAACAAGGACATCTGCTTAACCATGTTCATAGCAGCTTTATTTGTAATAGCCAGAAGCTGGAAATGGAGGAATGGATACATAAATTGTGTTACATTTACACAATGGAATATTATTCAGCAATTAAAAACAAGGAATTCATGAAATTTGCAGGCAAATAGTAGGAACTAGAAAAGATCATCTTGACTGAAGTATCCCAGGAGCAGAAAGACACATATGGGATAAACTTACTTATAAGTGGATATTAGACATATACTATAGGATAATCATACTAAAATCTGTACAACTAAAGAAGCTAATCAAGAAAGTGGACCCTGGGTAAGATGCTCAATCCTCATTCAGAATGGCAAACAGGATAGACATCAGAAGAGGGAGAAAACAGGCAACAGGATACCACAGAGGGCCTCTGAAAGACTCTACCCAGCAGGGTCTTAAAGCAGATGCTGAGACTCATAGCCAAACTAGGCAGAGAGCAGGGACTCTTATGAAAGAAGGGCAAGATAAATAGACCTGGAGGGCACAGGAGTTCTACAAGGAGAGCAATAGAACCAAAACATCTAGACACAGGGCTCTTTTTCTGACACTGATACTCCAACCATACATGGAGATAACCTGGAACCCCTGTAGCCCATGGCAGCTCAGTCTCTAAGTGGGTTCCTTAGCAAGGAAAACAGGGGCTGTCTCTGACATGAACTCAGTAGCTGGCTCTTTGATCACCTCCCCCTAAGGAGAGAGCAGCCTTACCAGGCCACAGAGGAAGGCAATGCAAACAGTCCTGATAAAACCAGATAGGCTAGGGTCAGAGGGAAGGGGAGGAGGACCTCCCCTATCAGTGGACTGGGGAAGAGTCAAGGGAGAAGAGGGAGGGAGGATGGGACTAGGAAGGTACAAGGGAGGGGGCTGCAGCTGGGATACAAAGTGAATAAATTGTAATTGAAAAAAATGAAGTAATTAATGAAAAAAAAAAAAAGAATGTCTCAGTGTTTACACATAGAGACCTCTCCTTCAAAATCCCCAAAGTATTTATGACACATGCCCTTTCCATTCACTGGCACAAGCTACTCTTTGCTTTATGAGGCAACTTATATCCAAACACATCTTTTCTGCCACAGCAACCAATCATGGGTAAAATCTGACTGGCTTTCGTCTCTAAGAACTCTTACTGATTGATTCAGATGATAACAGAGAACGTCTGTGCACCATTACAGTTTTGGTTTGTTCGTGGAGTTTTGTTGTTGCACTTTTGCAGCACTAGGGATGAACCTACAGCCTCACTCATGTTAGGCAAGAGACATACATCACTTTTAACTTTGAGACAGGGTTACCCTAAATTCCAAGGCTGGTACTGAACTCAGTCTGTACCTCAGGTAGGCCTTGAACTTGAGGTCCACTAGCCTCAAGCTTCTAAATAGCTTCTGAATAGCTTTACAGGTCTATGCCTCCAGGTTCAGCTAACACACTTTAGCACCCTCAAATATGTAGAACGTCCTTAATGACACATCCAATCAAGTAGGAATTTTAGGGAATGTGATTGATACTGATTGCATTTATCGTATCAGTAACATTTAAAGTTAACATGTTTTCAGTGTACTGCATGTTTTCTTCTGGCCAGGTGTGATGATTTGTGCCTGTGGTTCCTGTACTTGGAAAGTGGAAGTTTCCTAAGGGAATAAAGTGGCTGAGCTCCTTTATCCACACTGTGGGCAAAATACTGCCTACAGATGATAACAGAAAACAAAACAGTACAAAAAAACCCGGGGGGGGGGGGGCAGCAATCTTTTGACATTGTGACATAATATGTGACCTACAAATGTATTGGTAAATATATTTATAGCTATCCTGGAGGTATGTGGCCTCTGCTGTCGACAGGGAGGACCCGCATGAAAATTAATTCAACCTAGCCTCAAAAAATACAAACTCTAAAATCAGAGACCAGTTGGCCTGACCTAACTCTGCCAGTTTATAAGAATCATGTTTATAACTGTTCTTAGGTGGTAACTGAAGAAGGGAGTTGACTTCAAATACGCCTAGTGTATCAATGGAGAAACTGACAAGCTGACCTTCCCAGCTGGCTGTACAATCTCAATTGGGCCTTTTGGTTGCTCTGCAGCCTGCTTTCTCGGCTACAGAATGTAAGATGTTTTGAAAACATTACACAATGGCACAAAAGCTCTGTGCATAGTCTTACACAGAGTGAGCCCAACGCGTGTGGGAATGCTTTCTAGCTTGCGCTTACGGGCATGCTTTCTTGCGATCAGTTCATTACCAACCTGAAATTTCTCTTTTGGAATGTTCCTCCGGGCTCCTTTTGCCAAGACCAAAGCCTCCTCCACTCTCCGGTTTGCTAACAGATCCTGTATTTGTTTTTCCAGAGGTAATGGAACCAAGATGTAAACTCCTTTACTAGTGGCAACAATCACTCTTCCTGAGGGAAGAAAAGAAAAACATTAACATGGTTGGAAAGGGAAAAGCATTTCCTCCCTCAATACATTCCTGCTTCCTCACACTGGGCTCTTATCTGACCTACTAATCCCTCCCTCCAGCTTTTCCAATACCACTCCACATGAAATTATGGAATGATGCCCCCCTTTCTTCCACCCACACGACAGCTGTTGGGAAGGTAAACTTTAATGTCATACTGCTAAAGAATAAAACGTGCTCTTTATCCCTTTTCTATGTGAAAGTGCCTATTGATTTTGAAACCTGCAAGGACACACATGATACAGAGTCCAATGAAGCTGCAGAGCTCCATCGTGAAACATCAAAATCTCACTGAAAATCTTTTCTTTCCTTTACATAAACTAAGATTTTAATGTAATATTTTGAACTATGAAATAATATTTTATGCTTCCCTTACATCCATTTACCACCTAGCTTTTCTGCTCACTTACTGATCTCCCTGCCATCCTGCCAC
This sequence comes from Meriones unguiculatus, assembly GCF_030254825.1. NCBI lineage: Eukaryota > Metazoa > Chordata > Mammalia > Rodentia > Muridae > Meriones > Meriones unguiculatus. Next base: position 64,487,054 of record NC_083363.1, read on the forward strand.
CTCTTTTTGTCTAAGCCTTGTACTCAAGGCTTATCAGCTGCAGTTCTCAACTTGTGGGTCACAACAACCCTTTCAAGGGGGTTGTCTAAGACAATCGGAAAACACAGATATTTACAAATCATAACAGTAGCATAATTACAGTTATGAAGTGATTTTATGATTGGGGCTCACCACAACACGAGGAACTGTATTATAGGGTCACAGCATGAGGAAGGCTGAGAACCACTGATCTACAGGAAGCCTGTGAAAAGAGTCAGGACTTCGGTCAAAGCTAGCGCCTTTCACTGAGCTTTCAAGTTAAACTCTGACCATTCTCTTAACACTGCAGTCCCTCTTCAAAGGAAGTAAGTTAACGTATTTTTTTCTGTCTCCTGTAGAAGAATTAGAATGTATTTCCTTGCTTTCTGTCAGGGTCTGGACCTCTGCTTGGAGCCACTCTTCCCAAGAGCTTCTGCTCCAGTACAAGACAGGTTATCCTGGTCTCCTCTATGTCCATAACCCCTGTGCAAGTCTGAAGCACATAGCATTACAGTCTTGTAACCTGAGCATGCAGTCATCCCCCTATGTCTACAGATTACATGTCTGCAGGTTCAATCCACCAGGGATCATGGAGAGATTTTTTTCCTTTGCCATTATTCTCTAAACAATAAATCAAGTAACAACTACTTAAATAGCATTTTCATGGCTTTAAATAGCTTAGAGGTGATTTAAAACCAGTAAGAGTATACGTGTAGGTTCTAGGTTAATACTAAGCCAAGCCATTGAAGCAGCTGAAATATCCATGTATTTTACTATTCAAAATGGGATCCTGCCATCTTTCCATGTATGTACCAAGAGATGACTGCAATCCATGTGTCAGTCTGGACCTGACCACATCATGGCGGGGCTACATTTCTTACTGAGGTTCTATCCCTAGCACCTCAGACACGAGGCAGGCAATGCTTGGCTTGGAGAACAAAAAGACCATCAAAAGGCAAGAACGAGGAATAAATCTAGGCTTATGCTCAAAGCCATTCTGTGGACAAGTCGGGAACATGAAGATGGGCGGCTGTGGTAGTAAGAAAAGGGCCCCCATAGGCTCCTGGGGAGTTGTGCTATGAGGAGGCGTGGCCTTATTGGAACAGGTGTGGCTTTGTTGGAGGTAGAATTTCACTGGGAGTGGGCTTTGAGGTCTCATATGCTCAAGACAGGCCTACTGGCTCAGTGTTTCTTCCTACAGCCTGCAGATGAGGAGCTGCACTCTCAGCTCCTCCAGCACCATGTCTGCCTGCAGGCTGCCATGCTTTCCGGCATGATGATAGTGGACTAAACCTCAAAAACTGTAAGCCAGCCTCAATCAAACGTTTTCCTTTAAGAGCTGCCATGGTCATTGTGTCTCTTTGAAGTAATAGAGAGCCTAGCTAAGAAAGTAGGCTAGCAGATGGTACTAAAGAGTGAACACTAACATTCTCAGTTATGAGCATTCTTAGGTTTGTGTTGAGGTAGGTCAGCATTAAATGATGCAGTATCTTCCATTTACTTATGAACAAAGCTGCAAAACAGACACAAGCCTTCAGTCTAGGTGAAGGGAATATAGTGGTTCATTCTGTCTCTCACTCAGTTACCTTGAACATTTAGAAATGCTCAAAATGGAATGGAGGAAAAACGAAACCAGTGCACATGATACCTAGGCCACTCACCAACTGTGCCCAACCACACTGCAGCCTCAATCCTCCACCTTCCACGCACAGCAAGGACCCATGTATGGGACCTCTTGTTCAGCCCTTCTCTGCTAGAAGGTTCTGTGTATACCTGCTTAGCTGACGCCTATCCATCCTTAAAAAATGTCACCCTCAGGAGGCCCTCCGTGGTATCTCCCAGGGGACACTTTCCAGGGGGCCGACTCCCTCTCCAGCTACGTCTTCAATCACTGTGGCTCTTTACTGAGATGCATACCATCTCACCCTTAACACTGTCCTGTGCTGTCCAGAAACATCTGTTTCTGTACTGTCCCTGAAGCTCAGAAATGAATAACACTGATTACCTTCTTTTCTCTTTTAAAGATTTGTTTCTTTTATTTGTGTGTGAGTATGTGTGTATGCTCACACACACATTTGTGCATGTGTGGGATACATATCTACAGGTACACACATACAGCTGTGAGCAGCCAGCTGTGGGTACTGGGAACAAATCTGCATCCTCTGCAAGAGTAGCAAGAACACTTAACCACTGAGCCATTTCTCCAGCTCTGTTTATGTATCTTCTCTCAGCATAAGGCCTAGCTCCTAATGGGGTCCCAATAACATTTACTGCAGAAAGACTACAGAGGTTTGAAAGGAAAATGTTAAGACTTCTGTTTCAACAGGTACCTTCAAAGTCCTGCAGGATGTGACCTTCCTTAAAGGGCAGGGTCTGTTTCTGCTGCTGATCCAGCATGCTGTGAACTGTGATGAATTCATCATCGAGTGCTATGACATACGGGAAGCAAACAGCTGCTCCAATCACATTCTCTGACCAGTGCACAGGAGCACGCTGGGAAATCCCGGCCACAGTGGCAAACATGCCTAGAAAAATAGAAAGAAGGTGTCTTCAAATAACCATGAGGTGTTCTTTGCCATAGAAATGACTGGATGGAAAGTAGCTCACTCACTCTACTCTACTACAGGCTTGCAATTTTAAAGCAGTAATAGAATAAACTCGTGAGTAAAGAGCCCTGTGTAACTTTACCACTGTGAAGAGAACCACCATAATGCACATCACACCTGCTTCTAATTACAAATGAGATTTTAAAATGTTTCCATTGAATTCCATGCCCTTTATAAACGACAGGTTCCTCACACAGGAGAAAAAAATTGCTTAGGAAGTGTCACAAGCTTTCTTCTGCATCCACCCCTCCACCTACCCAGCTTGCCTCTGTGCTCCAGCTCATTTTCACACATATTTACTGAGCACTTGTGATCTGACAGATACTCCTATGAGACGCTGGCTAAGCTTAGAGTTGAGGTCTGAGCACTGACTATTGGTTTCACCCCTTTGTCAATGAGAATGTATATAAACTCTAAGAACACACGTTACACCACATATGTTTTTGATTCAAGACAGGCTTATTATAGCCTTTGTCTATAATAAGCTTGTGTCAGTTATGTATACTGTACATAAGGCACTAACATTGGGGATTGCGGACATGAATGTTTTGACCAAGATGTATTAATCCATTTTAACTTTAATGTTTGAAAACTTCACACTATTGTTTCCAAATGATTAGATACCTCTGAAGCAATCCTGTGGCTTCTGTTATATAACATGGAGTGGGAGGTAAGGCAGCTCTAAAAGGGGACAAATGCCCCATTGCTTTTGAGGCAGTACACCCTAGCAGGAGCATGAAGCAGGACAAAGTCACTTACCTCATGAGCCAGGAAGCAAACCCAGAGAAGTGGAAAGGAGGAATCTAGACTCCCCCAATGCTTTTCAAGACCTACCCTAAGACCTTTCCTCCAGATGCCACCACCCAGAGCAGTGGTTCTCAACCTGTGGGTCACAACCCCCCTGGGGCAAATTGATTGACTTTTATGGAGCTCCCTTAAGACCACTGGAAAACAGATATTTATGTTATGCTACATAACAGTAGCAAAATTACAGCTATGAAGTAGCAACAAAATATTTTTATGGTTAGGGTCACTACAACATGAGGAAATGTATTAAAGGGTCACAGCATTAAGAAGGTTGAGAACCACTGATTGAGAGGGTTCACCCTAGATACTAAGGCTCTAACACAGGGACCCTCCTGGGGGGACACACACTTTGAGCACAGTAAACAGTAACGCCAAGTATACAAAACAGCACCATAAAACACCAAGGAAGTGAAGCACAACTATGAACGAAGACCAAGCTGGGAGGTTAGTACCATCACTGAAAGTCAGCCAAAGAGGCCAAAAGGGAGATGAAATAAATGGCTTAACTGGCAATGTGATGCCAACTCCACCAAGGCATGAGATAAATACAAACTGGCATGGGATGAGCATGGAGCTACCCCAGGGATTCTGTTGAATTCTGGGTGAAACAGCCATGCTCCAAGCAATGAGACCCCATGATAACATGGAGACCTTCAATGCTGTCAGTCAGGGTCACTGCATTTTCCTTCTCAAGGGAATCACACAGTACAGAGGCTCTGGCTAATGTTTCTGACATAAAGAGGGCAAAAAACAGTTGTCAAGAACCACAACTTCTGCAATTTCGCTGGAATGAAGGAGCAGAGTCTAACTTGCAAATGAGGTCAAGTCAAGCCAGAAAAGTGCCCTTAGGAAGAGGGGCACTAGCTAGACTCCTACTAAAGTGCCCCGGGCTAACTCTGTTCTTGACAAGCAAGTGATGAAGCCTGTTGCGCTGATAATACTGTGGGAGCCTAAGTGTTGTCAGTATACAGCCTAAGATAGCTGCAAAGGGCATACCAACTTTCAAAAGCATTCTTTTTGGCCATGCCCCTTCTAAGTCCAAGCCCACATGTGATCTAAGCCCAGGTTGGAGAAAAGCCCACAAAACATGAAGAGCAACTGAATCATGCCCTTGTCTGAGAAGCACCATCAGGGATATAGTGGAAGTCTTATAAAAAGTTTGCCTAACTTGTGTTGCAGGATATTTGATCCTAGTGTGAATGCCAAAGTTGTGAACTGTAAAACCCTGTTTCTTGTTTGGTGTGGTTGATTCCTATCACATACCTTTAATCCAAGAACTTTTTATAGTAAACAGGTGATTACGGTGTGGTTTACCCAGCCCTAGCATACACCTTTAACCCAAGATGTCTCTTTATACAGGATTTAATAAAGTTAACCCTAGGTCAAGAGGTGGACCTCGAAACCAGCTGACAGGGATTAAAGAGAAGAAGGGACTTTGAGTTAAAGGGTACTTAAGACAGTGTGAAGAAGTAGAAAAAGCTTTTAGCTTAAGCTCTGGCTTTAGCTTAGGCTTCAGCTCCTCAGCCCCCTGGCTTTTTGGAATTTGAGCTAGGAAGCATTTGGCCTTGGGTATATTGGCCTTTTCATCCTGGTGTGTCAGTTGAGTTAGTGAGCCTTTTGAGGTTTTTTTTTTCACCCAGACCTGAACTAAGAAGGAAGGTCAACTGGGTGCTTTCTATGCCTTTCTGAGCTAGATTTTCACCCCAGCATATTGCTCCTGAGTCCTTATTGGTAAAATAGAATGGTTTGGATTTTCATTTTTGTTTATAACAACAAACTTGCCTTATAAAAGGTCAAGTGGGATCTCTTAAGACAAGAGTGGTCACAAGTTACACTCAAAGAGAAATGCAGAAGAAAAAAATAAAAATAGGTGTCATGCTGAAAGGTGCATTTACAATCTTGACTTAATTTCTGGAGCAATGTAATGATGCTATTTTTAGAACCTATAGCTATATAAGATATATGTAAGAGACCTTATAAATAATCTTTCCAGTTGCTTATAACTGTATTCTTTACAAGCAGAATGACAATTAAGTAAATTGATTCATTTAGCATGATGCTCATGTAGCTGAGACATAGTAAATTTGGGCGGTGGGGGAAATGCACCCAGAATACAACTGTCCTTCCCTTTTAATCTAACATTATAACCAAGAGAGGAATGTGGAACTCTCTAACACTTTCCCTGTGAAGCCTTCATAACCAGAACAGCTAGAGCTACACTAGGAGACAGGGGGAATAAAAGGGCATTTCTAGGCACATATCTAAGTATATCAGAAAGTTAGTGTCTATTAAGGCAACCACGGAAATCAGCAAACAGAAGGGCTCTGCTGACACTTTGTGCACATAGTAGACAGTCATATAAAACACAGAGCAACTAAATTGGTTCTTTTCGTGGTAAGCCAGGAGACCATATACGTAATATCAGAAAACTTGAACGACTTTGTCTATAACCTGGAAGCCAGGGAACCTCAACTCAGAATCACAAAGTAATAACTAAAAAGGCCAACACAGTGGATCACATAGAACTTTGTAAAAAGAGATATTACAAGGCAAAAATTAGAAACAAACACCTAAAAGGTAAGTTGCAGACATGTTGGTATCTCAAATATATAAAGAATACCAAGCAAGTCTAGTGATGATAGAGGGTTTGGGATGGGGGTGGGGTCCAATGAATGGTAGGACAGTGCTTGGCATGGATGAGGCCCCGAGTTCAGTCCCTAGCACAAAAAAATAAAAAACAAGCCAGATTGAAAACACATAGAATAGGTAATCCCTACTAACCTAAAGAAGCACAGTAGACCCCTAAACATGAGAATTTCTCAACCTGCCCACAGGGTAATGTGCTACACTGCCAAAGATGCAGAGTGTACTCTGTTGGCCAAGCCTGGGAAAAAAGCACTGGTCATTTGTCACCAGAGAGAATATAAAATAACCCTTACCAAGGGAGACATGGTAATATTCAGCTCAGCCACATATGTTCATGTTCTCACTCAGCTATTCTAGAAAGCTCTGCTGTAATTCTGCTGAAAAAAACTATAAACAAACAAATGGTTACCTAAGGGAGGAGGCTAGAAAGTGGCAGGACACAGGCTAGATCCTCTGTGGGGGAGCGAGCACAGGAGTACTTGCAGGAGGGTACAGAGAAGGGAGCCTTGGTGTGGTAGCAAAGTGACAGTAAGGTACAGCATGGACCCTAACATGACTCAGGATGCAGCTATCTTAAAAGGGTGGGCTTCCCAGCATTGTCCATTGATACAACCTAGGGAAAATGGATAAGAGCCCAAGCATTCATGGTCTATCAGTAGCAGGGCTCTGAGGAGGTGTGGCTTGACACCAGATCTAATGCTATCAGATTACTAGAGACACAGCAAAGTAGTTCCAGATCCTACTATATTAGCTCACAGCAAGCATCAATGGAACCACATACCAGAAATGTTTAAAGGGATCCATGAGTCTACAATCGGCTTTCAATAGGCTTTACAATAGGTTTCACCCTGACTTCTTACAAAATGCCTGGAAGATGCAAAGTTTTTAAGGAGGAGAAAGTGCTTTGCAGAAGCATTTCCAGTGATAGGTGAAGAGAAGAATAGATACAAATGCAATACTACCCATTGTCAGGCCTAATGATGACATGGGCCTAAGCAATGGTCATCAACAGCCATTATCATTTTTGTGGTGACAAAAAGGGAGAAAGGCATGCAAACTCCTGATAGAGAGACCCATAGTATGAAGTTTCTTGCTTCCCTCACAAAGCAAAAACAAGAAAACCTCAAATCTCCAAATTACCTACTAGAAGTGAACAGAGGTCTGTGGGGTCAGAGTGGCATGTTCAACTACTCTATGGGATAAAACTACCAAAAAACCCAGAGTATAAGAAACCTCCAATTTCTTCAGTAAAGGAAAAAGGAAAAGTTAAGGAAAAAGGAAATAGAGATGGAAGGAGCTAAAGAAAAATAAAATTTAACAAATCTATCATCCATTGGATGAGCCCTGGATGGAACTGAGATAAAAAAACTGAAAACACAACAAAACACAAAACCACACAGATATTTAAATATTTGTGCGTATCTATTACATATGATAAAATAGGAGGAATATAACGTGCCTAAATGTATTTGATAGTATTCTGAATATTTAACATCATTGTGGTTTTTCATTTACACACATGTATCTATAACTTTGAACCATATTTAAGTATTTACAGATTAAACACTATGATGTTGAGAGCTGCTTCAAAATAACAGATGGCGAGAGGAGAAGCACACAAAGGGACTGATAGGACTGAGGCCAGGGAAATGACACATTGGTTTCTTTATGCCATGTTTGCATTCATATTACATATATGCTTACGTGTATATATACATATACATACACACATGTAGGTATATATGCTTTCCACAAAAAAATTACTTTTTTTTTAAAGCAAAGGACATTGGAACCAAGCATTTTCTTCTTCTGTCAAGCCATGAATAGACATGGAAGTCTTGAATATACCATCAGGTGAAAGCAACCACTCTGAAAGGCTGCATATCACATGATTCCATTACACATTCCAAGATCAACTGTGAAGACAGCAGAAGGTCAGTGGCTGCCAGGAGGTGGGATAGGGGTTCAGGATAATTAAGTGAAGCCTAGAGAATTTTAAGGCAGTGAAAGCAATCTGTTGATACCACACTAGTGGTGACAAGTCATTGTACATTTGTGTAACCCTGCCAAATGTACATCATCAGGAATGAGCCCTACTGTGAATCTGAATTCTCGTTATTAATGAAGTGTTAAACAGGTTCACTGACTACGTCTAAAACACCACTCCGGCAGGAAATCGTGACCCCACACTCAATCTGCTAGTTTCAGCACACGTTGGTCATGCACATCTACTATGTCCTGGCTGTGGGCTTCCACTGCTGCCAGGCACTCATGAGTACTATCATGTGTCACATGTCAACTGGCCCACAGGAAATACATGTGATTACTATGCCTCCCAGTGACACTGGGGTCATCTTAACTGACCAAGAGATACTACTCTGATGATTATACAATGACAAAATCACTAATAATGATGGTGATTAGAACCACATCATCAGGTGACATATTTCAATGTGGAGTCCGCATTCTCCCACTGAAAGCTGTATCCAGACGCTGAGAGACGGCAGGCAGGATGCAGGTGCCATGACCAGTAACCACCCCAGCCCTCCTCACCCAAGCCTCCGGGGCCGGCCAGCAGGAACTCCTGTCTGCCTATCCTCTTGACAATGGGTGGCTTCTCCTCACTGCAGTAGGGAAACAGGTCTTGGGAAAGGCCTGTGCTGTAGTTCAGGATGATGTACTGTGTGGTCAGGGCCAGGCACAAGAAGTAGCCATCCACAGCCACAGCAAGAGGCTGCTCTGGGGTGGACACCTCCTTGACAATCTGTACTCGGTCCTCATACACCAGAAACATCTGGACAGTCCTGCGTTTCACGGAGATGATGCACACTTCCACGCAGAAAGGGTCCCCGTTCACAGGGTTCTCATTCACTACAAATGCTGTAGCCCCTTTGATTCGTGCTCCTGAGGGGACGGGCTCCAGGTTCAGCATATTAACCAGGGTTATGGAGTTGTCACAGAGCACCAATAGCCTATTGAGAGCTGAGGCCGCACACAGCTCGTTCACGGGTTTCTTGAAGCCCAGGTGTCTGTGCAGCTGTTTGGTGGCAATGAAGGTAGCTGTCCCTGCAGGCATGGGCTTCTCCTCCAGCAGAAAGTGGTAAATAAAGCAGTCATTGGTGCCAACGTAGAGATTCCTGCCACAGCACTCCACACATTCAATGCTGATGTGCTCTTTGTCGCCCATCAGCAGCTCCCGCTCCACGGCAGAGACCAAGGTGAAGGCCTTGATGTTCATCATGTCTACTGGGTGATCTGCGGGAAGACAGACAAGAGGTTTTAATCTTAAGAGGGAGAAGCAGAAACAAGAAGCTGCAATAAAGATGCATTGTCCCCCAATTTGCCATTTCAGCTGAAGAATCTGACACTGTTAGAAAACAGAAAGAAAAGGGTTTCTATGACCTGCCTCACTAGGCAGCTGGGTGACTTGCCCTTCCACTCATTCCCAACAGAGCTAAAAGTTCCACAGAATTTTCTCCATTTTTCTTGGGAGACACAACACACACACTCACAATGACTCTAGAAATGAACACATTCACACTGAGTAACAAAGACATACCTCACTCCCTGGTCTTCCAGGTGGTGAGGTGACCTGTTCAGTAGGTTTGTGAGTGGGTCACTGGTGTGACAGTCACTGGAGAGCCTCATTGGAAGAAAATCACCACGGCTTCCTAAGTGCTCCTCTGAGAAAGTCACTCAGTGTCAGAAGCTACAAAACCAGAAAACAGCCTGCCTTGGCTTCCTTTGGTAGAAAGGCAGCTTCCTAGCACAACTTCTAACTCCTGTGATGGGGAGGGGAGCCAGGGGATCTCAGCTTCAGAGTAAACAAGAGGCCCGATAGAAGTGACAGAGACCATAATCAGGCCAACGCAAAAAAGACACCTCTGTCACTTCAAGCTACTCAGAATGGAATAGAATCACTTTATGAGAAATTAATCCTGGTTCTCTGACACATTCCAATGAAGGTTAGAAGATGTCAGAAATTAATTAATTCGAGGAAGGTGAGGAGTCCCAAAATGTCTCTGATGTCTTTCCACAATTCTTGCACCACTCCCCTACTGAGTCAAAGACAGGTATTTTGCATCAGACTGTGACTCCCTTCCCTGAGCCCAAAAGCCCAAGAGGGCAGACTGTGCAAACACCTAAGCCTTCCAATTCACATCCATCACTTGAACTGAAGTTGGAATATCTCTCGGGGTCCTGAGCTCAAATTTCATCTTCCTTGTAGTGGTAATGCGAAGAAAAATGGCTTTGAGATTAAGGCTTCAGTGTGAGGACTGTAGGTATGCGCTTAGTGCCCTTCACAAATAGGGAAGAGAACTGTGTGTCCCTTCTACCTCGTGATGACCTAGCACTAGGACCTAGCACAGCACTAGGTGCTGCTATGAAGACAGACCCTAACCAGACATCGTGTGAGCAATAGAGCTCTGTCGCTTACAGATCACCCAGGCCACAGCACCATATTGTAGCAGGACAAAGACACTTAGCTTTTCCAGGCTGGATCTCCAAATGAATGAAGAAACAGCAGCCCCTATTTCACAGTGGGGTGAAGTAAATCTGCTCAAGTAAAGTGTTTACTACCTGGCACACAGCACTCTAAAGCTGTTCACTTCAGCAAGAAGACTAACTCCTTCCCTTCTTGATGGGCTCCACAGCTCTCAGCGCCCCAATTTGCTTTGTTTCCTAACCCAGGCTCTAAGAAAAGAAACACCACCACGCTCTGTTCTCAGATATGGCTATCTCACTGACCTCTACTGGAGGACACAGGGACACAAACAAAAATAACACAGGGTGTGCTAGAGTGTACCTGCAATCCAACACACTCAGGGGGCAGAGGTGGACCACCACAAGTTCAAAGCCAGCCAGGGCTACATAGTAGGACCTTGTCTCATAAAACAAAACACAAGAGAAGGGAGGAAATGAAGGGGAGGGGTAGGGAAGCTAAAGAGGAAAGACCACACAGCAAGGCCCGCCTGGCTCTAGGCCACAGGACTTCTCTGCGCCCCAAGAACAGCCAGAGAAAGAACCCATATAGACCCTGCAAGTAATTTCTGGGACACACAACTTTCTCTCCCTTTTTAAAAAACAGTCTATTTGTCAAGGCCAAAGAGAATCACCAGAACCCACCTAGACAACTTTCCCATTTAAATGCTAATGAGTAAACCACAGCTATTGAAACGTAGGCTGGGAGACATCTAAGCCTGAAAAAGCTGAAGTAATACAAAACCTCTTCCTTCATTGGTTGATCAAACAGGGCTGTCTTCTAAAATGGTGGGAAAAAGCGATTCTGCCACTTAAAATATGAATTGTATCTCATGCTTATTGGAAAAAGTAGAGAAGCAAGCTTTGGGCACCTACAATCACACTCCTCTTATTTAACTTCATGAAGCAGGTTGTATATAATTCTAGTCTCTGTCTTCCCTCAGCATGGAAATAAACTACACACATTTGTGGTGAAGAATATCATGCAAAGTCAAGTACCTCCTGTTTGGTGAAGGGGGTGAACAGGAAAGAGGGGAGGGAAACAGAATGAGAAGGCCAGCATGTACCTTATGAAAAAGCCATAAATCTATGGCACTTAAAACAAATGCAGTACTGTTTCATCATCTGGCAGCTCAAGTCTTGCTAACGGCAAATCTCCTCACAGATATCTTTAAATAAAATTTAAAAATCAGAGGGCTGGAGAGGTGGCTCAGCTGTTAAGAGCATTGGCTGCTCTTCCAGAGGAACTCCAGTCAAAGAGAATCCGATGTCCTCCTCTGGTCTTCTTGAGCACCAGGCTTCACACAGTACACAGACATACATGGAAGTAAAACACTCATATATAGAATAATACCAGTAAGTTTATTTATTTTAATTAAAAGCCTATTCTTTTCCTTCCATGATACTGTTTGAGATGGGGCCTTTTGTAAACCAGGTTAGGCTTGAACCCTGAGCCTACTCCTTTCACTTCCATGTGCTGCAATTATTAGGTGTGTCACTATACTTGTTAAGAGCCTGTTCTTAATTAAACAATACTTTATAAAAAGAAAAATTAGATGGTGGCAAGTGAAAGATGACCGCACAACTTAAAAATTGTTTATTCTTCTAAGCAGTAGCAGTATTCTCTCTATGATCTAGTTAAAAGGATATATTCATGTAGCTGAAATACCTACAAAAAGGTAAACATTAGGACACATATCTGTGTTATCATTAAGTCCACCTTGCACCAAGGTCCTCTTGGTGTGTAAATAAAATAAAAAGTTCTAAAACAGTGACTCGCTTCCCAAGGGCCTCGCAACTTCATGAAGGAAATAAGACTAAAAAATACAATAGGACTAGAGAAATGTTGCCTAAAGGACAAAATAATAGTCTTTATATTTTGCTTTTTACATCACTTTCTTACAGTGTGTTCTCTACCCACTAAATTAAATTTGTGCCCTTATTTATTTATCTAGGCATTTAATTTGTGTTGCCCATATATTCTTGGATATATGACCTTCCACTGGAGTGTGGCCTACTTACCACTCTAGAAACTTAAACATACACACACACACACACACACACACACACACACACACTCACACTCACACATAAACTCAGTGCCAGGAATGGGTTTCCATTTTTGGAGTTGTTGAGCAGTGAAATCTTAGATCCTAAAAATTACAGACATTGTTCTTGGTTATCCTACAGAACTCAACAGTAAAATCCTATTACTGAAGAAACCACATGAGTCAGAGAACATGAAGATATCAAGCTGGCATTGACCAGGAAGCTTCATTTCTATTGGCTTTCATAGTGCTGGAAGGTACTTTAATGCAATGTAACAATCTTAATCATTGTTCTTTACCAACTTGAGATTATTTATACACCTTGTCCTTTGAAAATGCCATAGAAGGACCAGAGAGATAATTCACCCTCTGGGTGAAGTTGGTGAGGGTAACATTAGTTGTTGTCAAGCCTGAAGACCTGGGTTGGATCCTCAGATTTGACATGGTGGAAAGAGAAAAATCAGCTTCCACAAGTTGTCCTCTGATCCCTGCATGTACACTGTGGCAGCATGCCTTTCCCCACAAAAATAACTTTAAAAAAGAAAACTGTACTGTAAAAATACTAATTTATTTGTACTAATGAGCACAAAAACATTGCTTAGTTAACATCTGTAGGTGCTGCTGTAAGAAATGGCTGTTTTGGGTGTCTCCCCTTAGGCTCTTAGGAGACGTCTCCTAAACCTAAGCTCCAGAATGGTAAATTTATTCTTTATGGTTCCCCATGGGTTTGGTACCAGAGAATTTGATATTGCCAATGTGTTTCTAAAGATGCCTATACTTCCTGTTTATAAGATAGAATTTATCCATCCCAGGTCTCTGATAGGGTTGAAGATTGCACAGTTATAGTCTTACAGTTTTCTTTGTAAGAAAATTTGCAAAAGAAGTGTAAAGTTTATAAAGATTGCAGAACATAAAAGTTTACATTGTTTAGGATCTAAGAAAATGGACGAAAATCTAAGATGTCTTATGCGAAAGCTTGAATAGTGACAGAAAGTGATTTAAGTATAAAACTTTGAACTCACCAATATAGGATAGATAGTGGAGTACTTTCTCCAAGGTTGCCAAATACAAATGGAGTGGATACTGTGAATATAGTTATTAACTGATAGTTCTCATCATTCTTCTTACTGTACACAGTTTACTGATGTTAGAGAAAAGTCATTTATTGTACTAGAAGTGGGGAAAATCTGGGGCACACTACATGAAGTGTGTCTCCGTTTATTCGATGGTTGATTGCTAAACCAGCAGAGAGCTCTAAGTACTAGCTGGATCTTGGTATTGCTATTTCTAGGACCCATCACTCGTCTTATATTTTGTAAAAATTCATCCTTCCTTACTTGCCTGTTGGTTGTGTCCTAATGGCCAACAGCAGGGCAGGAAGTAGAGGGCAGAACTTCTGAGAGAAAGATGGATGCTAGGAGAAGAAAGGAAACAAGAGAGATTCACCAGTGAACACAGAGGTGAAGAGATAAAACAGAACAGAGAGGTAGAGCTAGGTATGTGGTGGGACGTAGTGCCAGGAGGCTCCCAGCTGGCTGGGAGGCTGCCCACACTACAAGGCCTAGGCATTAAAATATTAAAAGCCTCTGTGTCATTATTTATAATATTGGCAGGTCCAAAAGTCCTGCTCTACCTAATATATATGCACACACATACACATATACATACATATACATACATACACATATAGATAGTGGGGAGGCAGGAGGACTGGGAGCTTGAGGTCATCCTAACCTATACAAGATTGCCTGAAAAAAAAATCAATTAAGGGGGGGCTCACATTTTTGACCAAAGATATCTAAACATGATGGGAAACTAGGAAAACACCAGCACAAGCAAAGCACACACAAAGCCTTTTCTCTGAGTAGGTAAGATGCTATAGTAAAGTACGAAGCTACAGGCTATCACTGAAAGAGATTTTATTTTAAGCCCATGAAGTTAAGAAAGCACATGGTAACTGCATGTGAACATAAGAACAGGGCACAATGAAAGCTGCCCTTGATACTAGAAGATTCCAAACTGCTAAGATCGTTCTAGCATTTTCTGAAGCCCTTAACATGACTGAGTAAGCTGGTGTCTCCCCACAGAACTTATTTTATGTTTATAAAGACAAAAGCAAGAAAGGAGCATTGATCTTGTCTGAGATGAGAGAAAACTGGAAACACTCCAGCTTTCTACCTAAGACAGAGGACTACATAGTGCAACAAGAAAAAGACCTATCGTTTCATACAAGGTTTAATACATTCATGCAGAACCTGTCAGGAAGAGCCTAGGGAAAAATCCAGGGGACATGAGCCTGGGAATGGGCAGATGACAGATTTCTAAGGCACCAAAATGTTTAGTTTCCTATCCTGAATGTTGCTCTCATTATTCACTACATCTTTAGAGATTGTAAGTATTTTTATATGTGCTATTAAACGTTAATTTTTAAATGTTTTATTTATACACTAGTTATATATAATGGGTTTCATTATTAGTTTCTTTTTCTAAATCCTTATGTGTATGTGTGGGTATGTGTATAACTCATACATATGCATGTTCACGTATGAATGAATGCAAGTGTGTTCATGCGGAGACACACACTAAAGTAAAATCTTTAAGTACTTTAACCTTGAGAATAGAAAAAGGATCCATTCCATAAATTTACTAGAAATCACAACTTCCATGGTTTTCATTTAAAATTTCATTTTATGAAAGCATATATTTATCACATACATAATTGACTTACAGTTTCTGTTCACCTAAATCTAGTACTTAGCATTAAATCCATATTTAAGGGCCATTTCTTGAATATCACAATATTTGAAATCTTAGGGGCATCTCATAAATTATTAACCATAATGTCTCTTCTATCATTAAAAGATAAAGGATAAGATGAACAAGTGGGAGATGGTTCAATGACACAGATGAATCCTGCCCTGAGTGACTGCGCCTTCTGAGATAGCAGGTTTCACAGGGCCACTTACTCCTCCCAGGCCATTAGCCACGGCTAGGGAGATGGCTCAGTGGATACGGGCAGCTGCCGGTAAGCTGGGTGACTTGATTTTCATCCCGGAGGAAGGCAAGAGCCGACTGCTTCAAGCTACTCTCCAACCTTCCCTCACGTACGTGTCCTCACATCACAACAAACAAATGTAAAAACAAATAAAACAGAAAGTCACAGCACCAGAACAAAAGTAGTTTTAAGATCAGTGATCTAAAAAAAAAAGAGGTTTCCAGTGACATCACAATATTTTAATTTATGTACACATAAAATTAGGATCAACTCCTGCTCTGGACAGAAAGAAATATATTGAAAGAGTATTCTGACAAAGTGGCAAATGTTAAGAAGGGTGCTTTACCAAAAGAACATTACTAGCTGTAGTACAGAGCACTGACATTGACAAGAAGTGGCTACCTTTAAGACTACCTGGTGCTCTGTGCATCTGGTAAACCAACCAACAAAGCCCCCAAATACTCAATATTCTAGAGCTGCCTAACACTTTTACATGAAATAAATTCTTGAGAGCCCTGCGAAGCTCTATGGGTACCAGAGCATCATCAGTGCAGGGAAGGGCTCCCCAAACTCAAGGGATGAGTATTACAGCCTTATAACTGAAGGTGCCTCCTATAGCACACTACAGACCAATTCATCCATAGTTTAAAAAGACATTCTGTCTAAAATTAGCTTTGGTGTCTTCTCGTTTTGTGGTAAATTTTGTTCTTTTAGTTTTTGGTTTATGGAGTTATAATAAACATGAACAGAGGTCAAATGGTCATTCTGACATTTGGACCAGAGCTTGGTCAGATGGAAAGGTGGGCAGTGATGCGGACCCTGCATCCAGAACACTAGGTAATTTTGGTCTTCATATGCTTTATAAAGAAAGGGACAGACCAAACAATGATTCTGTAGGGAAGCCTTTTAGAAGAGATAAGACTGTCCTTGGAGAGAGAAAGATAAAGATAAGGAAGGGTAGGGCAAGAAAGGAGAATGGAGGGGAGGGAAGGTGGAAAAAGAGAGATGGGACTGGAGGGGGTGAGGTGATTCCGAGAGGCTGAGATTCATTTTCTAGAAGTTAAGGAACTGGTCAGACATGCACATCCATAATCACAAAGCGAAAACAAAACTGCCCAGGACAAGGGTCCCTTTAGTGTCCCTGGGGTTTAGGTGGGGAGGGGGGTTTAGGATCGTTACTGAATTACTTTGGGAGATAATTTCTCTGCCCAAGAGGGTCCTAGCTTAGCATCCACCTGGAGAATACCTTGAAGTTCAAAGCTTTTCAAAGTGAGACATTAGAAGCCTGGCCAGTTAGGATACCTCTTGGTGTCAGCGACCTGGAGACTGGAGCAGGGACCTGGAGGCTAGAACTTAAACCACAAGTTCAAGACAAGCCTAGGCAGCATACCATGACCCTGACTCCCTAACCCCACTTCCCATCCCTGGAAAAAAAAAAAAAAAAAGAGGAAAACTTGGACTTTTGTTCATTTGAAATATTTTACATGGATTAGACTGGGACAGTGAAAGTTAACATTTTTAATTTAAAAAGTATGTGTATAAATGTATATCTATATTTATGTATATTTATGTATGCTATATAGGTGCATGCAGAGGCCAGAAGAGAGCATCAGGTCCCCTAGTGCTGGAGTTACAGGCAGTTACGTGCTATTGATGCTGAGCCTTCTGAAGAAGAGCAACTGCTCTTAACCACTAATACATCTCCATAGCCTGGAAGCTGACTCCTGATAGGGTCAGAACTAGTGCCTGAGCTGTGAGAGCCAGGGGAGATGTTTGGAGCAGTGGGGTTAGGAAATGGCCAAGCATTGTGGAATCAGTGTGTTCCCAGAGCTCAAATATCCTACATGAATGATAACAGTGGGAATAGTGTGTGATAGACATTCCCAGTGTCAACTGAGAATCTGAGTTTGACTATGGTCTGGCCACTTCATTGCTATCGTGGGTGAGCTGGTGTGTCTTCCTCTGCACACAGGATTTGGATTCCACTATAGGTCTCCCTAATACCATGGTTAGTATTTGGAGAGCTCCAGCTCCAACCCAGGTATCCAAAAAGCACAGACCCTTAATCAGGTGTCATGCTGCCACAAGAATGGATGGTAGGTGTACTTAACATACATAGTGTAAATGCTGCTCCAAGTACCAGGCAATGCATCCACGAGAACACCTTGGCGAACCCTCCTGAGAGCCCCAGTACTGGGTTGGTCATAGTTATTTCTAACTCACTTCATTCTCTTCCCCTTTTCCTTTCTCTTTTCCATGTTTCTCTTTGTATCCATTTGTGTGTGATAGTAGTGTGGGCTGTTACCTGTTTGTCTGAGACTATCATAGGCCAGGCAGATCTGGAATTAACTATCCAGCCCAGGCTGGCTTCTAATTCAAACTGATCCTCCTGCCTCAGCCTCTCGAATACTTGGATTACAAATGTACACTATCATGCCTGCGTTTTCTCTTTGTTTTTTTTTTATTTTTTTTAAAGGATTTATTTATTTATTACATTTATTACATATACAGTGCCTGCAACCCAGAAAAGGGCATCAGATCTCATTATAGATGGTTGTGAGCCACCATGTGGTTGCCGGGAATTGAACTCAGGACCTCAGAAAGCGCAGACAGTGCTCCTAACCTCTGAGCCATCTCTCCAGCCCTCTCTTTGGTTTTTGAGACAGGATCTTGTCATATAGTACAGGCCAGTCTTAAACACTGAATTCTTTGGATTTAGTCTCCTGAGTGCTGGGATTCCCTGAGTGCACCCGCAAGCCCAGCTCTGAGAATAAAACGACAAACTGAGAAAAGAAATGACAGAGAACTGAGACGTCCTGTGGCTTGTTTGGTACACAGCACACAGGGACTGGCCCCAGTTTGTTCCTAACTCCTATTTCTCCAGCTCTATGGACTGAGGGGACAGGCTGACTTGAGTTCCTCTGAACTAAAATCTTCTGACTACAGCAACAACTTCAAGGAGGCTTGGATCTTTCAAAGTGACTGGCCCAGTTGGAATTGGTCCTAACGTCATTCCTGAGATCAGCAGGATCTCTTGCTTTAAGACCCAAAGATGAATCCTATGACTGCACCTGCCCTGTTGAGACTCAGATACATTCCCATCAAACCAGGATGTACATTTATCTGACATAAATTGTTCTTGCTCAAAAGCATCCCAGTTTAGTGACTCAATCCTGAGATTTGCTGGAAGCCAACAATAAATACATTAACTTGTAACCAGGCAACACTTGTAATACAAGTATAAGAGAGCAAAAGGCTGGGTACAAAAAAAAAAGTCATAGAATACTGGCCTGTTCTAGGGACCTGAGAGAGACAGAGGGAGGGAATGGAGGGGAGAAGGCCGCTATGCTCTAATTTGTCTTGATATTACCTGGCACACATCTGTGTCTAACTACCTGTAGCTTTGCTAATACAAATGATAAAAATAAACAAATATAAATTGAAATATATAAATATAGAATATATGTAGAATTTATATAAAATATAGAAATATCCATGGGTTCAGATATGGAACCCATGGATAAGGGGTTCTATTGAACTCCATATCAAAAGCATCTGGCACATATCACATAATACATGTCATGCTAAGATGCTGTATGTGTCTGTACCAAACATGTTCATCTAGATATGACTTAAAGCATATGGCAGCACGTGTAGATGTTATGGACAACTAGTGCAGCATCTTATATTCTATGAAACTTAAGTCCCACAGAGTAGGTATCCATGGAGAATCCTGGAACCTAAATCCATAGATAGAAAGGATGACTGTATATATATTTGTATACCACATATAAGTACTATATATTCACATACAGCATACGCACTTACTATACAAATGGTATGTTCACATGTATGCCTACTGTGTATGTAGGCACTTTATATCATTTACATTCTAAATGAGATACATCAATGGTTATAACTGAAGAAGTGAGGGGTGAGGACAGTAGAAAGGGGTGGGGTGGTAACAGGGGTCTCTCTGCACTTCCCACATAACACTGCCCTCAGCACAGAACCTACAGCCACCAAGAGAGAATCATCACATGCCTATGAGATGCCTATGAGATGTAACCTTATTTACATACATTGTTTTTGTTGACTTTTTAGTTTATTCTATAGCAGCTACCTGACTATGAAGAAAAAAATCTTGATCTCAAGTCTTCACGAGGACTCATAAGGGCATTTTGCAAGAATGACTCAATCTTACTTGGGGTAGCTGCCGACTGAGTTGTTAACTTTGCATTCATTTAGTAGTCACGTATTGTTCAATATAGTAAGACAGGTAGGGTTTGCCACAGAGGAGAAGAGTTGTAAGAGCTGAGCCACATTATTCTGCAGAACCCAAACACCTGGCTGCCACAAACGACGACCTTAATGTCTTTCTAACGAGGACTGGATCCTGACCAAAATAGGATGCTTAACTCATTCAGTGAAATTGCCTGTTTCCATAAAGGATCAAAATTTTAACATAGCATGAAGGCTGTTGTCAGGTCTAGAACACACATGTATCGTTTCTGCTTGTTTTCAAAACCTTTCCTTGGCACTTGTGCTGGGACAGTACTCACTTGGGTCCCACGCAGGCCCAGCCACTCTCCATCTTGCTATGTACACTTCCCCCTCCTCGGTGGAGGAAGTACAGCCTTGTGCCACTACAACCTGGCTTCATGTGGTATTGGAGATGGAACCCAGGCCTTCAGTCATGCCAAGCTAGCAGTCCATCCCTGAGCTACATCCCCAAGCTCCATTATTGCTTTGCAAACAGCAAGCCCCAGGCTTTTTATAGCTCTGCAATTAGAAGAAGCTGCTCTGAAGCACAGGCCAGTACCAACCTTTGTCTCTAGAGTTTAGCCCAAGGTTGAATTGGCCCTGCAATCCTGCAAGAGTCAACAGCTCTGTCTCCAACTCTAGAGACGGAAGACTGCCTCTCGGATATGACTGGAGGACGAATGGAAGAGAAAGTGAGGCCAACAGTCATACCAAGCCTTAGCAATGGGCTGAAAATGCACACCTTGTCATGTACAATGAACTGAAGTCCAGAATCCACAGCCTAACACCATGATAAAGCCTCCATGGGGTCTCAGAGTGTAGAACCATGCATTTCTGAAGAATGGAAGCATAGCCTTACACTCTCATATGTCAAGCAATCAATTTCTGTCAAGAGTCGGGTCTCGAGATAGATGCCTCCCATGAATATTTTCTTATGAGCATCCACACATCTTTTGCAAAATCAGCCCTACTAGGTGAATAGGGGAGATATGACAGGGTCTTGAGGGACCTAGGCTGGCCTCAACCATGATACATGGTCATGGATGGCTGGTGGTGATCTTGAACTCCCTGTCTTACCTCTATCATGGTCATGGATGGCTGGTGGTGATCTTGAACTCCCTGTCTTACCTCTATCTCCTGAAGTAACACCACACCTAGCTATTAGCCCCATTTTTGATCAGGAAAACAGGATCCAAAGGTCACTGCTGGGACCAACAGGAGTGGGATTTAAACTCTCAGCCTCATGCTCGTCACAGCCATGGAGCCTGACGAACCAGCAGGTTTTGGGGGATTCTGGTCAAGCATTGTCTTTTACTACACACCAAAGTGGCAGTTGCTTGGTTGGCAGAAAGGAAAGGAAGAAGAAAAGGAAACAGCTGTCAAAATGTCTCTTCCTTTTTGACCCGGGAGCTGTGAGTCCTCAGCTTTGCTGACCAAGAAAGAATCTTGACCACCAGCATGTGGGTGCAGCTGGCACCACACCAGCCAGTCTCTGCCCAGCAAATCCTGTCAGCAGCAGGCAGGCCAGCTCACAGGGCGCCCGTGTCTTCCCTTGCCACCACATTAACACCAACGTTGCCTACCTGCCCTCCTTACCCAGCAGCACAAGAGTGATCAATCATGTCTGCTCACACTACAGGCCCCAACCAAGAAGCACGGTGTGAAAACACTTCACCTAAGTTGAAGCCCAGAGCAGCGACCACTGAGACTCAACCCTTAGACAGAAGCAAAACCAGGAAGAAACTGGACAGCCCCATGAAGCACGGGAAATCAGGCAGATGGCGACTGATTGGAAAAGTACCACTGGGGTACAGCTACCAGCCCCTGACGTGGTGGTAAAGACTGGGGCCAGGGACCGAACCCAGGCCTTCTCTTTCCTTTTCCACACTCCCCTTGTGTCTCCCAGTCTCTCAATTCAGTCCTAGGCTTGACCCCAATTTCAATCCACAGAGCTCGGGAAACTTCAATTACAGCAAGCACCCCAAGCATTCCAACCGAAGGGCGGAGGCACACAGCCACGATCCTTCCTCATCCCGATTTTCTCCATAGAAACGCAAGTTCAAGGACCAGATCTCTCAGGCATTCCTCTGCCTTACACTGACACACCCCCAAACCACAGGGTACAGGGTGACCCCGCACGGGTGAACACCCCCGGCTCCCCCAAGCCTGCACGCCGGCCCCCGGCGGCGCCGCTGGCCCAGTCCCGCAGACACCCGCCCGCTCCGCCCCGCTGCACCTGCGCGGGCGCTGGCCAGGGCCGGCGGCGCTCTCGCCGCTCCCGCAGGCCGCCCCTCGCCTCTCACCGGCGCAGCGCAGCCGTCCCGCGCCGCCCGCGGCCTGGGGCCCGCCGCCCGCTCCGGCCGCGGCTCCTGGGCTGCCGGCCCCGCCGCCGCCGCTTCCCGTCACGTGGGCCGCCGCCCGGCGCCGGCGGAGGGCGGGCGCTCGCCGGTGCCCAGGCAGCCGCGCGCCGCTGGGGGGCTCCGCGTCAGGGCCCGGCGGTCCGGAAGGCGGGCGAGCGCGCGCGGGCGAGTGCGCAGGCGGCGCAGACCCCGACTGCGGCCCTTGGGAAAGCAGCGCGGAAGGAGCGCCGCCGCGCCTGCTGGACTTTCTTCCCCATGGCTGGCGACTACGCCGCTGCCCTGGTCGGGTGGAGGCCGGGAGAGATGCCTCCTGGACAGGGGGTAGGCGGACTGACAGCCCAGCCCCGACTCACGGGCCGGGATGCCTCCGGGACCTCCGTGTGCCAATGCCTGCTGCTAGTCCAGGCAGAAGAAATGCAAGTCCCGAAGGGGAGGAGCATATTTGTAGGCTATTCTCTCCTAGCTGGGAGTCCCGGGGAGATCCCACCCACTTCTTTTAGAGCAACCCTTTGGGTCAGGCTGTAAAGAATCCTAGGATCCTTCTGTATAAGATGGAAACCCAGTTTCCTGATGAAGGGCTAG
Organism: Meriones unguiculatus; assembly: GCF_030254825.1. Classification (NCBI taxonomy): domain Eukaryota; kingdom Metazoa; phylum Chordata; class Mammalia; order Rodentia; family Muridae; genus Meriones; species Meriones unguiculatus. The sequence continues at coordinate 64,509,861 of NC_083363.1, forward strand.
GAAGCTCCTCCAGAGTCCTCAGTGCTCGCAGCAATACACAATAAAGCCAGGTTTCTCCAGTTATTTCCCGTCTTAAGAACCCGCTGACAAGGTAATTTAGGGTTCCCTCCCACCACCCCCACACTCCCACCACCCCACACCCACTAACCCTCCAATCCCCCCCGCCGCCAACCCTGTCCCCAGAGTTTGCAGGAAAGATGCCATCCCAAGACCCCTGAGGGTGGATAGCAAATCATACTATTCTATAGTCAAAGGAGGAAGAAATGTAGGGGTGGGGACCTAAAAAGATGGTGGCACACGCCGGTAATCCCAGCACTCTGGAGGCAGAGGCAGACGGATCTTTGTGAGTTCAAGGCCAGCCTAGTTCAGGACAGCCAAGGATACACAGGGAAACCCTGTCTCGAAAACACACAAAAAAAGAAGAAACGGGCTAGAAAGTTGGCTTTGCGGTTAAGAGCACTGGTTGCTTTTCCAGAGGTCCTGAGTTCAATTCCCAGCAACCACCTGGTGGTTCACAATCATCTGTAAAGGAATCTGATTCCCACTTCTGGTGTGCATGAAAACAGAATACTCACATAAATTAAATGTATCATAAAACAACAAATCAACAACAACAAAAGAAAAACATGGCCAGGGCTGGTACACTGCTAATCCCAACACTGGGAAAGAGGGGGATCTTTGTGAGTTCGAGGCCAGCCTCGTCTACAGAGTGAGTGCGAAGACAGCCAGGGCTGTTATACAGAAAAAAAAAAAAAAAACAAAACAAACAAACAAAAAACCTGTCTCAATAATAACAGCAACAAAAACAAACAAACAAACAAAAAAACCAAACCAGAGCAAAGCAAAACCAAAAAAACAATACAAACAATAAACGCACTAATTTAGAGAGATAGTACCTAACCAAATCCCAATGTTCTTTGGAGGTTTGGTGACAATGGAGCTCAGGTAGGAAGTGCCTAAGGATCATTCTCCACAAACAATTCTTGCTGTGTGCAGGTGTTATGTTCGACACTGAAGACCCAAAGATAAAGAGAGAGAAATGTAAAAGCCTTTAGGAAAAAGCCCATGAATGGGATTATCAAAGAAGTGGAACCTTTTACCCCTCTGCCATATGCCTTCTAAGAACCCAATGAGAAGTTGCCACCGCTGTGGAATGGATGCTCACTAAATGCCAAGCCTCCAGCACCTCGGCGCTCCCAGATTCCAGAACTGTGAGAAATGTCTCTGGTGTCTGGATGGTACCTAGCACTCATCAATGTGTCTGCACACAGTAAGACACTGGGGTTGTAGGAAAACCAGACATTTTAATAAGTAAATGTATCCCTACCATGCTCTGAGGAATGAGAAACAGTAACGTTGTCATTAATACTGTTATAAATATTAATTGCTAAGAACACAAACCCAGAATGTGAAGTACTTCGTTAATTGTTACCTTTATTTTGAAGTTCCTCACCTTAAGCCCAGATATATTTTTTTACAAATAACACATTTGTAGGGGCTAGGGAGACAACTCAGTAGTTTCAAAATGCTAACTGTTCTTGCAGAGGACCCAGGTTCCATTTCCAGCATCTACAGCTTACAACTATAACTCCAGTTTCAGGAAATCCAATACCCTATTCTGGTCTCCATGGCCACCAGGCACATGCAAAATGCACAGGCAAAAATGCAGGCAAAACACTCAATAGATATAACAAGCAAAGTAATATTTATAGCATACCTTAAATATTACTTTACAAAGAGAACCAATACCCAAAGTCCTTAGTGAATATTTTTCTCCTGTATTCCTCCCATAAACATTTTTATTATTTTTGTTTTGAGACAAGATTTCACTATGCAACCCACTTGCCGAAAACTCAGTCTCCCAAGTGCTACGATTATGCCATCATCCTGGCCACAAAAACCTATTGGGCACCAACTAAATGAAACACAATACACACTATCAGCCCTCTTGGTCGATTCTGTCTCTCCAAGTAGTCCGGAGAATCCGTTCCCCTTCTGCCATGGGACGTCACAGGAGGCGCGACCAATGGCGGCCCGCTCGGATTGCTTCACCTTCCGTGCTTCCGGCGCGACCCGGGCAGGATTCCCCACCCGCTCGGCATCCTAGTCCCTCCCCTTGGCTAGGTGCGTCAGCCAGGCCTGCTATGCTCGAACTCCACCCTCGGCGCGCTGAGCGACAGCAGAGCCCCGCCCCCGTGGGTCACTGCCGCGACGCTTCCGCCGCGGTGCCTTGTGGGTAGCCGGCCGGGGTCTCCTGGCGACGACCATGGCCGGGGATGTGGGCGGTCGCAGCTGCACCGACTCGGAGCTCTTGCTGCACCCTGAGCTGCTGTCGCAGGAGTTCCTCCTCCTCACCCTGGAGCAGGTGGGGAGCTCGGGCCCGACTGAGGGCTGACGGGCAGCCGGGAGGACAGGCAGGCCTGCGGGAGGCTCGTGGCCGTTCCCCGCCCACACAGATCCGATGGGGCTTGCCTCCCTCGGATCCCCAGAGAAAACCTCCGGAGAGCGGCTGGAACCTCCGGGAAATCCTCAAGAGTTCGGAGGGGTTGTCTCAGCAACCGCTGCCTGTGTGCAAGCGTAGGCTGCGGAAGAGAGGGACTGGGAGAACAGACCAGGAGGGGAGAAGTCTGGGGCAGTCAGGGCTGGATCCCAGGCATCTGAGTAGTCTGTTTTACAGCTCCTTGCCTCCCTTGGAAACGCTGAAACTGAGTTTCGGAGAGGTGGACTTGCTTCCTAAGATCATTATCTGGACAGTCACGGATAGGAAAACTTAAGGCACCTGGCTTTCTAGGTGGTGCTTCCTCCCCCCACCCCCCAGTTGGTGTGACTATCTTTGCCTAAGATAATAGGCAAAGCACCAAAAAAAAGTGTGGTGACACTTATTTAAAGTGACAGAATTGCTGAAAGTTTCGCTAGGGTTTTACGTGGCACGTTTTGTTTTCCGTGTATGTTTGTTTTTTTTTCCTCTCAGTACAATATCTTTCTCTAATTTTTTGAAGTTTTCCTCCATGTGGTATTTTAATAATGACCTTCAACCTGTGGCTCTCAAGCTTTTAATCACACCAGGATTATTAAGGGCTTATTAAACATATTATTAAGCTTTATTATCAGTTTCTCATTATGTAGGTTCAACATGTGCCCTGAAACTGCATTTAACCAATTCTTGCTGTTGACCCAAAGGCAACACTTTTAAGCAGGAGACAGCCCCTTTCCAGTGCTTTCCAAGTAAATGGAGTCCTCTGGGAATGTTGTTCAAGAGCCTCAGTGTACCCCACCACGGCAAGACAAAAGCCAGCTATACACTGTATGAAAGAGGAATAAGATGGTTTAAAAATTCAAAAATGACACCAAACTAATCAGCTGGCGTCGGCTTTTTGGTTATACAGGGCATGCATTCCTCAAGTCTCTGCGTGGTTTGCGTTACTGTGCCACAGGGTGTTGAGGGGGAGCTGGAAAATGGGGACGGTGGAGTTGCTTAGGGGTATATGGAAATGGCGTGGAACAGGCTGCTCTAACGGTGTTAGTGTCATCGGAGTGGAAAGTTAACTTTCCTTCTGCTATAGTTAAAGTCATTTCAAGAAGCTGTTCAGGAACTGTGTATGTGTGTGTTGGGGTGGGGTCTCCATAGTAAAGCCAGTGTGTGAAGTACTTAAAGCACTGGGTTCAGACCCCAGCACCAAAACAAACAAAAAGCAACGAGAAATAGAACAGGGTGAGACTGCAATCCTGCCCCACCAAGTTGACCATAATAGTCATGCTCAAAGTAGCTTATGGACAGAGTTTTGATAATATGCTTTCTTTTCCCTGTTTCCCTCAGGCAATGCCCCATTTTCATTTGGATTAAGAAGGGAGGGTTGGTAATGGTAATGGTCCTCTGCTGCTGGAGTTGGCCAAGAGTTACAGCCAATATTCCTCTCATAGCAAGGGCATGTGGCCAGTCTAAGACGAGGCTGAACTTAGTATCTGTAGTTTAATGGGTCTTTAATACCCTATCCGATACCATTTGCCTTTTAAATGGATGTGATTGTGAAAATAGTTTTACAGTTTAAGCATAGTGCTTTTACCATGTTATGTGGATAAGTAGTTTTTAAATAAGATGTTTTGAAATTATTTTTGTTTGCTTTCACACAGAAGAACATAGCTGTTGAAAATGATGTAAGAGTAAACAAGGACAACCTTACTGACCTTTACGTCCAGCATGCAATACCATTGCCTCAGAGGGATTTGCCAAAGAATAGATGGGGGAAGATGATGGAAAAGAAAAGAGAAAATCATGAAGTGAAAAATGAAACCAAAAGGTACTTTTTAATGGTTGTTCGTATAATCCTTTACAACTGAAGTGTTTTGTTTTTGGTGAAACCAGGTAAACTTAAGCAAAAAAAAAAAAAGATACTCATTTGGTAACTGTCAGTTGAGCATTAATTACTATGATTGTTAGTGGGTACTGGGTAATACTGACATTCCTTTTTTCATGTATTAGTTGAGAGAAACTTAAGTTAAATGTATGCTATGATGGTAAACCATGGAGAGAATGCTAACTTAGTAAGCTAGCCAGCAGCTACTTGACTTGGAAAGACCTGTAAGAAATAGAGATATGTTCTGTTCCACACTCAGAACATGGATTGGCAATATGCCTGTCAGGTATCAGGTCTAGGAATGGAGAGAGAAGGAGGTAAAACAGCTACTGTGGATGAATGGTACGGACTGTGGGATCAGTTGTGAATTTTGAGGATTTTCCTTTACTCTAAGATGATAAGCTATGAGAAGGTTTTGCGACAGTGATGGTTGTGACCCTATAAGATTTGACAGAATCACCCTCCTTACTGAACTGAGAAGTAATTCAAGGTAGGGGAGTTTCAAGGATGGAATCAGGGAACTCAGTTAAGAAGGATGTGCTGCAGTAGAGCTGGCCCTGGTGGCAGGGACATGGGTGAGATGGCATGAGAGTGGGAGAGCTGGCCGTGTCCCTTGCTGTTGTGGCAGTGCTGGAGAGCTGGCGGACTGACCAGCTTACCTATCACCCAGGCCCAGATTCAGGTCTATGATTGGCCCACCCTAACTGTTGGAGTGCATGAAGGGACCGGTCCTGCAGATCCAAAGCTGCAGGAGCTCCATGACACAGGACAACATCAGGATACCAGAGGAGTCCTGGTGGGGATCTAGTATTGATAGTGTAGCAGAAGCCAGAGGCCTCGAACCAGACCAAGGACTCAGTAAAATGAACATTTGCAAGTAAAGATCTGTGGACAAAACCGTATATTGTGGGACACACTGTCACATAGTACAACTTCTATGGAGATTTCTGTTGTTATTTTGTTTTTATCTTATTTATTTTTATTTTCTTTTGGTGGGGAGGTTGAAGAGTGGAGGGCTGATGCGAAGGGATGGGGAGTTGAGTAGGATTGGGGTGCATGATGTGCAACTCACAATGAATCAGTAAAAGGTTTGGAGAGGAGGAGGTTGTGCTGTAACCCAGGCAATAAATGATAGTTTTGACTAAAGTAAGGAATTTGATGGGCTATGTTCTAGATGTATTTTGTAGGTAGAACCAATAAAATCTGTAAACTTCTGAGGAAAAAAATGAGTCAAGTACGATCTTAAGCTTTTTGACTAATGTGGAAATGAGTATATCGCTTGGATTAAGTGCTGTCATTTAAATTTTAAAAGATTTTTAAATTCCAGAAAACTGTAAGCAAATTACTTTATAAAGAAAATTACATTTAATTGATGAATGTTGCTGAGTGCTTCATGAGGGCAACATTCTAAGATCCTTGAGTGTTTGTTCTAACAAGTGGTGGTATTGCTGTGTTACGCAGGCCTGATCTTAACAAGGCACTGTCATAGACAGTGCACTAGAGACAGGAGGGGAAGGAAGAGAAGACAGCTGGGGAAAGAGGGGCTTGTAAGCTCTTAACCTCTTGTGATTCTCCAAACTGATGTGATTAACAATGTGAGTGTAGCTTAATGTGTGTATGCTCTTAGTGTTTTGAAAAAGATATACAGACATCATCGTGCCTCTGATCAGGAATGATTACACATTAGTGCAGGCTACATGTTAAGGTTAACCTTCACTGAATTATGTTACATGTACCGTTCTTTTTTTACTGATTTAGGTTCTTAAGTTTAAGCAGTATTATTAGCACATTTCAGCTTTTGTTCTAATAATAAGCAAAACTTCCAGTGCTGGTCATACTTTTTTCAAAGCTGCACTTAATATGACAGTCTCTGAGTATTGTTTGAAAAAGATTTTTGGCTCTATTTTAAGATTTGCAAGTTGTGGGATGAGGTTTAAAGCTCAGTTGTGGAGCACTTAACTAGATGGTGTTCAAGGTCTGGGTCTGATACATAGCACCATATGACCCCCAAACCCTGTGTTCTGCTTGTGCACCTACACAAATCTTGAGCCAGAACATTAGAGTTGAAAGGATCTAAAAGTATTCTATTTTGTTGAACTTTGGAACCAGAGGAATGCATGACTTGCCCAAGGTAACACACAATGTGTTAGTTTCCTTTCTATTGCTGTGAGAACACACTGCCCAAGGCAGCCTATAGAAGGAATAGTTTATTTGGCTTATGGTTCCAGGGGGATATAAAAGCCCGTCACCGTCACAGTGGGAAAGCATTGTAGCAAGCCCTAGGCATGGTACCAGGAACAGCTGAGAGCTCATATCTCAAACCCCAAACAGGAAGTAGAGAGAACAAACTCCAAATGGCATAAGGCTTTAAGCCAATGGTTCCCAACCTATGGGTTGTGACCCCTTTGGGGGTTTCTAATAACCCTTTCACAGGGCTTGCCTCAGACCATCAGAAAACATGGCTATTTACATTATGATTTATAACAGCAAAATTATGAAGTAACAATGAAAATAATTTTATGATGGGGGGGTCACCGTAACATGAGGAAGTGTTTTAAAGGGTCCCCACATTAGGAAACTTGAGAACCACTGCACTAGAGTCTTATGGCCACATAATGCAGGCCCTCCCTCAGATGGTGGAACTGACCAAAGGTGAGAGTGGGCATGGAGGCCTCCCCATGTGTGTTAAAGGTCAGGCTGTGTTTCACGATGCAAGCATGCTCCTTTGGTCTATAAACACCATGGATTTATTTTACACCAGATTTATAGAGTATTTTTTTGTAAACAACAAATTATCTTATTGAAGCATCTTTACAGTCTCAGCCTTCACTTCCACTCATCACTCCCTCAATCATTCATCCACAGCAATGGCCAGCCCCATGAGCTCTATTCACTGAAAGTGCCCTGTGCTGGTTCATTTTTAATCTTCTATACCTGTTTTTATTCTGTGTTTTCTATACTTATCTATGTTTAAATCCACAAATATTCATGATTACCTGCAGTATTCAGGCCTGTGCTTTGGAGTAGTAAGATGTACCAGTTAGCCAATGGGCATGAAGACTGAGCAAATCCATGATTAAAATTATACAGATGTTTTAATCACTGATTGGAAAGTGTCCAGACCTTGGAGACACTTGTTGAGTACAGTAGGGTTTTTGCTTTGTTGTTTGTGGCTACTACTCTTGGTACTTTCTTGGTACTGTCTTATAGTTTCTCTTTGTAAGATAATAGTTGGTTATAATTGCATGATCAGGATAGCATTACTAATAAGCTTCTCTTTTTTACTCTGAGGTTAACTAATACTTACATTAGTTACTTTTCTGTTTCTTTGATAAAACACCAAGATCAAGGCAGTGTGTAGAACGAGGGGCTTACTTGGGCCTATCGCTCCAGAGGGATGAGTGCAGCAGGCTGCAGGCAGAGAGCTCACATCTTGAAGTGCAAGCAGGAAATAGAGAACAATCTGGGAATGATGGGAGTCTTTGACCTCTTGTACCCTTTCCACAGTGAGGTTCTCCTCTAACAAGGCCACACTTCCTAAACTGTCCAGACTGCACAGCCTACAGGGGACCAAGCATTCAAACTCCCAAGACTATGAGGGACATCTCATTTCAACATTTTAGAAATAATTACATTTTTTATAAATGATAATAAAATTTCTTATAAATAGTATTTTATACTTTAAAGCACTAGAAAATTGTTTCTTTGGGCCTGGAAGTCTTATTTCAAAGTTTCCATTACCACAGTCTGTTCAGGAAAACTTGCTTCTTCTTGTTCTAACTGAAACAGTGCACTGATATCCAGCCTGTGTGGTGCTTTTCAAGAGAACATCTCTCTGATTTCAGGAGCACTGCTGTAGACGGACTGAGGAAAAGACCCCTTGTTGTGTTTGATGGGAGCTCAACAAGCACAAGCATCAAAGTGAAAAAGACAGAGAACGGAGCAGACGACCGGCTCAAGCCTCCTGCCCAGACAGGCTCCAGCAGTGACGCCATTCGGAAACTACCAAATTCCTCTTCAAGGGTTTCGCCCCTGATTTTGTCTTCCAATTTGCCTATGAACAATAAAATGGAACACGGTAATAAGGACACTAAACAGAACCATGACTTAACACATAGGAAAAGTCCCTCGGGTCCAGTGAAGTCTCCGCCTTTGTCCCCTGTTGGAACTACTCCCGTGAAATTAAAGCGGGCTGCTCCTAAGGAAGAGACAGAGACCATGGTAAGTGTGGGTGGCTTCTGAGCTGAGTGTGGCACTGAGCATCCACCTGTAGCCCCAGGTCAGCCAGCCGTGCTTGTTTGCCTGTTGGGGGGTAGGGCGCTAAAACTAGGCCTAATTCCTTAGTGAGACATGATCTGGAAACTGCGGAGTTTAAAACTTGGCTCCTTGTCAGCTGTAATGGAATTTTGATAGTTGAGCTGGCACTCTTTCCTTACTATGATGATGTAAAGGACCAGCCCTTGCAGCAGGGAAAGCCTAGTGGTCCCCCCCCCCCCGAACCTGCTGAAAGCCTGAGTAGGTGCCACCTCACATACTCAGGCTCTGCAGTATTCCCAGTCTATCCCACTCTACCCACAACAATACAGTGTGCATCCCTGGCCAGGCGGGCTGAGGAGCAGAGGGTGAGGTCCCTAAGCTCAGTAAGTGCTGTTTCAGGGTGGGTGGATACTGCCAGGGAAGAGAGCTGACGTGCCCACTTGGCTGCCTTTGAACTCTGCTTTTTATATTACATTGTTCATATACTGGCATTGAAAATACACCTTGATTATTGTTTTTTAAAGTTCACTGAATTTCTTTCTATGCAAAATGAATTCAGAAAGGCAAATTTCCTAAAATTTTCTCTTTCTCTCTTGGAATTAAAAAGCTAAGTACTCCATTAGTAGTGAAGCCCAGAATGTTACTGTCTGTGGCAACACATTTACGAAGTAGTGTTTGGGCCTAGGCCTAAGGCTGTTTGTACTTCCCTTAAACCTACCCTAGAATCTGTCCTTCCCTGAACACCAAATTAACTTTGGAAGGATGGAGAAGTTCTGAGGAGAGTCTCTTTCATATCTGTGTTCTGCCATTTTGAAGCATCTAGATACTTAGATTCCACATGCGAGTCACAGTCGCATGACTTTTCCAGTTAGGTGGCCAGACTGTGCTTTGGTTACAGGGCATACACTGGACACCAATCTGCCTCCGTACACATCACATACATACATACCTACCTTCGTGAGATAGATGTGGGATGAAAGTTAGACTAATCCACACCTGAAATTGTACAATGAGGAGTAAGCCTTGAGGCTTACACCATTTATATGTGTATGTATATATAGTGTTCACTATATATACATGTAGACACACATATATATAGGTACTGCTTAGAAATGTAAATATGTAGTCAACATTTCCCATCAAGTTTAGACTGTGACTTCAGAGAGGGAGGTGGGCTAGGTAAAGAAGTAAGTTTGCAACAGCCAGTACTCAGCTGTGCTCATTAGAATCGCCCTAGTAGCTTCTAGAAAGCCAAGAGATCCTATTCCCTCTACCTTCTGAAGTTCCTGGCTCTGCTGTTTGTGGGTAAGGTTTGTGTAAGTGATCTTGGTACAAAGCATTTGAGAACCACAGAACAGACAAATGGAAGTTAAAGAGACTTAAAAAAAAAAAAATCTGAGCACCATTCCCACCAGGGGGCAGCCGTGCTCTAGCACTGCTGTAGCCAACTTTGGCCGGATGGGTGCTCGTTTAAGTTGTTCTGAGTCACCTTTGCTGTTATAAATTGATTCTGCTCCTGTCTTCTAGAATCACCTGAAGCCTCCAGAAGCTAAGAGGAAGATACAGCACGTTACATGGCCGTGAAGGGAAGCCTCCAAACTGTAAATAGTCCACAGCATTTTCAGGGGTCCTGATTACTGTGGCATTTTCTTGAGGTTTAAAATAGGTTTGGAAAAATAAAAGTCTTTCCCTTCCTTCCCTCCACTTCTTCCCTTCCTTACAGTGTCTTGACTTTCATGTCCCAGTCAGGGAAGACTTTCTTTTTAGAATAGAGCTTTGCAAACATTCTCTGTAAGTTTCTTTTCCCAAGCAGAAGCATATAGCAGTTCACAGTATTGTGGTAAATATTGCCACCTGCATTTTGAAGGGTTTGCCAAGAAAAGCATTTTGATGGTGTTCATGGAAAGCTTTCTGTTCTTCAGCTGCATGTGCCACTGTGTCCCATGGAAAGCAAGAGGGAAGTCAGGGCTTGCCTTTCTTCCCTCTCAGCATCAAAAGCTGCTGCCGCTGAGTCTTTAGAATGTTCCTGTCTTTCAGGGGTCCTGCCTAATCTTTTGTGCCGCTTGAAGTCCCACTGTGAGTTCAGCTATTTCTATTTCTTTTAAAAATGAGACAGATTTCAAAGTCTTCAGGCTGGGTGATCATGTTAGAGTCAGTACTTGATGGCAGAAAGTTTGGGAATGATGGGTGCCGGAGTTCTAGACATTAGAAAGTCCAGAACATGTGGCAGTGGTGGTGGGGGGTCCTTATTGGTCCACTGTGAAGTAGACAGTGGTCACTGTCAGGCCACTGGAGTTGGAATACTGAGAGTACAGCAGGGAAGTGGACTTCTAGCTGAACGAGGTTCCTGCAGGGCTCTCCCTGCAGGGTTAACTGGCAGTCTCTTTATTTTTGTGCAAGTAGCATTATCCACTTGTATAATACAGGCAAATGAGAAAGTACTGTTCGCTTTACGTTCATGACTTCTAGTTTCTGCTCCCTCCTTTATATTTCTAACTGAAAGTGAAAGATACTTCATGCTTTTTTCCATGTATAATCTTCAAATTGGTGGTTTGCCTTGTTGGTATGCCTTAGGGTCATCTCCTTTATTTGATATGTTAAAACAAGAATTTTAGTTCAGGTCTCAAATAGCCTTACAGAAAATAATTCAGCCTTGCAGGTAAGTACTGTTCTTAGACATCAACCCTATCGTTTTTAAGCGTTCTGCTTTTTTTCCAGACTAAATTTATACACATAAGACACAGTCGATGCATATTAAGTGTTGCATGAATTGTTGATGTTACAGTAACATTTTAAATCTATTGCTATCTGCAGGGCTGATAAATTAATATTGTTGAAGGGAACTGTGCTCCTATATGTACTTGTCAAGGGAGATTTTAAAAATGTAGCTTTTAGAGTAGAATGACATTTTATATTCAGTTGACCCTTCTGCTTCCACCGGCATTTCTCTCTTTAAAGAGAGAGTTAGCCATTTGACAGTTTTAGGTCAGTGGGAACTTATTTTAGTTACTCAGTGAAATTAATTTTTAATTTGTATATTTAACTTACAGAGTAGGTTGGTAACAACAGCTGAGCTGTGTAACATTGTTGCTTCAAATTGAAGTTTATCTATGGCCATTCAGCATCTACGCTCACATAGCAGCATATTATTGAGCTGTTTTGAGTTTGAGAGGTGGAGAAGCTTTGACCCATGCACTGTGTATTACGTATTCTCTCTGTCACAGAGCGCCGTGCCTCTAAAGGGATCATGGAACTGGCTTCTTCCACATGGTGAAGTGTGCCAGGTGCTGGGAATCTGGAGCAGCAGCATTGGGAGTCTTGTTCTGAAGTGGTGTTTCAGTTTGAGTTAGAGGACTCAAAGAAAGTGGTGAACAGTTCTGGAGTAAGTTTACTGACCAAAATAGCATTAGTCTTGTTGCTTTTGGTTCTGTGTCCCAGTGAGGCCAGCTGTTCTTATTAGTGGGTGGGCAAGCGGATAATGGCTTTCGAGGTAGTAGGTAGCTTGTGAGGTACAAGAGGCACCAAGCCTACCAGTGGCAAGTCAGCCTTGTTCTTTTTTCCTACTTTGTATATCCTGCTCTTTCCTGTTCTTCCTCTCTCCTCTAGGTCTAAGCTTCAGACTTAATTGCAAGTTGTATTGTATCTGTGACCTTACTCCATTCACTAACGGGTGAAGGTAGTCTGACCCCAGTCCTCTCACTCCCGAGGGATCATAGACTGCTGTGTGATTCCTAGAGTCTGGAACCCTGCAGCACCAGGGCATGAAAGTGCTTCCCAAAGGCTGTTTCAGCAGCGTAGTTTTCCAGAGTAGCCTTATTAGTTTAGACAGCTGCCAGACACCTGGAAGAGTGGCTCACCACTACCATAGGCTCTATTTGCTGGTGTTAAAATTCTTCAGAATTGAAGTTTTTCTTTGAATTATGTTTTGGTTGACTTAAGTGTGAGAGGCAGTTTGAAAACTGATGTGGAGACTCATTCAACAGCAACAACCTTTTAAAAACTTACATTAAGTAAAACTGCCAGTAGATTCAATCATCCCCTTTGTGTGAGAGCTTCCTCTCCTTAGCATTGTTGAGAGGCTACTAATTGGTTAACATGTTTTTAAGTGTGCTTTTATTATATGCTGTGTAAGTTTTGTAATTCAGTAGAGAAAAGGTTGACCTTGTAATGTATGTTTTTTGTATGTATTGTCTTTTAAGTAGCCTTATCCTTATTTAAATAAACTAAATAAAATTACCTTGAGTAGATCTGTCACTTGAAACAAATAAAATGAAAAAATACTCCTGTGACTTACATGATTGAAGAAACTGATTGAGAAAGTGTCATTGTGTGTGCCATAATCTTACCCACATTCAGACAGCCCAGCTGGGACCTCTTTGTGAGCAAGAGGGCATTTACTGACGCCATGTTTAAGACATCTTGCTTGGTGCCAGGTGGTGGTGCCTCTCGCCTTTAATCCCAGCACTCAGGAGGCAGAGCCAGGTGGATCTCTGAGTTCTAAGCCGGCCTAGTCTACAGAGTGAGTTCCAGGACAGCCAGGGCTACTGCGCAGAGCAACATTGTCTTGAAAAGATACATTGTTTGGCATGAAAAGAAAGGGAGAGAAAGGGGCATGAATCATAAATCAGCTTTGAACCCCGATGAACTGTTTAAAAAGGATATGTGATCTTGGAGGAGGGGTGTCACTGGTGTGGGCTTTGAGATTTCAAAAGACTCCTGCAATTCCTAGTGCTCTCATCTTTTGGTGTGGATCAGGATGTGAGCTCTCAGCTGTTTCTTTACTCCACCATCCTTTCTCCAAATTCTCTCTGATATCCCTTCAAAATCATGGCCTTTTTTTTCATCAGCTAGTGTTTTTTTTATAAGGTCTCTGTCATGGTGTTTTATCACACCAATAGGAAACTAGCTTAGACAGTGGCAGAACCTCAAGTCAGTTATACGTCCAGAAGACCAAAAATGGTTATAGTTAGTTTTCTGTTGCTGCAAAAAGACACCATGACCAAAAGAAACATGGAGAAAGTATCGTTTTTGTTTACAGTTGGAGAGGAGTAAGAGTCCATCATGGTGGGGTACTTAGCAGCAGGGCCAAGAAGCTGAAAGACTGAATCTATATCCACACACAGGAAGCAGAGAGTGAACTGGAAGTGGGGTGAAACTATAAAACCTCAAAGTCCACCTCCAGTGACATACTTTCTCCAAAAGGTTGCATAACCTCCCCAAACATTGCCACCATCTGGGGAACAAGTGTTCAAATACTTGAGACTTTGGTGAACCTCTCATTAAAACCACACCCGTGTCACATCCTACTAAACATTACCCAGATTAAAAAACTAATAAGCACTAGCGGAGAACTTATTGTTTTGCTAAATGTACATGGAATCCAACTGCCTTTTGCACACTTGTTTATCCCCATAGACTGGGGCTGCTCTCGGTTGCACTCTGTGCACTAGGTGGTGAATAATAAGTACTTGAGTGTTCAGATATACATGAGTTATCTATATCACTCCAGCCAGGGGAACACTGCAGCAAAGAAGGAGGAATGCAAGAGCCAAAGGACAGGAAGAACTGGTGAGAAATTCTGTCTTTTAGAGATAGCATGCTGTTTTACTCATGAAATCACCAATTCTGGTTATCTGTACAAGATGGGTTCCTCAGAATTCCATCTTGACTGGATGAGGGGTTTCAAAGGCCTCACCCCTCCCTTAGGAGCTATTATAATTAACAATTGCTGGAAAGGAGGAGTAATTTTCTTCCACTGATAAATTGTCCATGCTTGAGTAAATAACCCCACTCATGCTCATGCAAGCAACCCTAATAAAACAAGGTGGATTATAACATGAATGTAGGAGAGGAGGGCTTGTTGGGGTTCAGCAGGAGTGGTAAGGGGAATAGAGAAGGAAAGGTGAGTGAAAATGACTCATACATTCTATACATGTTTAATAAAAAAAAAATCTGAAGGACTTCCTGTACCTATTAAAAGAAATAAGCTGACTTTATAGTCACACACTGAATGGAGGTATTCTCTTTTGCACGGCTTGCCTCTTTATCAAACTGTCTTCTTAGGGAATAGAAGGAAGAAAAATTGTCATGCTGTGATCCTAAAGAGAAATTAATGCATTGTCAGACACACAAATTTGGTTCACTGTGTCAGAGATAAGCTGCTAGGCAAGATTCTTGTACAGACTGTTGCCACAATGTGAGTTCTTGGTGTGTCTGGGCATTGGTTTTCCTCTTTAGCGAAATCCTGAAGATGAGCTGGATACAATCTTATAATACCTGTACTTGGAAAGCTGAAGCAGACTGATACAGAATAAGACTCAGACACCTCCTACGTATATGCACGAGTTCTCTCTCTCTCTCTCTCTCTCTCTCTCTCTCTCTCACACACACACACACACACACACACACACACACAAGATCTCAGTGCCTCAATGTGCTTTCCCTTGCGGGGTGCTGAGCTGAGGGTGTTAAAGGAGCCGGGTACTGTCTCTGGCCTCATGTTGCTTGTATCTTCACTTGATGGATGAGAAGGCAGTCAGTGCTTACAGAGATCTGTGCCAATGGGACAGAGCAAAGCTCTGCTACTGAAAGTGACTCAAAATTTGGGCTCCCTGTCATTAGCCTTCTAGGCTTGCTGCCATTCATATTTTGGAACACAGGTTTATACATCAAATCTAAAATGTTTGTGTTCCAGGAGAACACAAGGAGCCCTTGTGTGGGAGAAAAGTTAGTGATGGGAAGCATGATGTTACCAGAAGGCTTTCTTGAAACAACGGGTGGTGAGGTGGTGCATTTTTGACAAACACCACCCCAGCCCAACCTACACTGACCAACAGAATGTACTACAGGCCATGGCCACTGTACCCTTAAAAATGTTATTTAAAATAAAACTAACATTTAATCATTATTTCACACATTGTGCTTTTTATTCTGAATAACTTTATTGTAAGTCACATAAATCTTATTCTAGGTTTTACACAAAAAGGAAGTTACAATGCTGCAAATCCCAGCTTTCCCTTGAAACACAATTCAAGTTCATAACAAATGTTAATTGCACTTTAAATAGGCCGTGAAAGAAGGATGCATTATAGAGACACTCAGGACTTTTTCATTTAATCTGCCTTGAATTTCTATAAAACTCCAAGCCATCTTCCCATCCAGGATTTACAGACGGGTTTTCAAGCCCCTGGGACTGAAGTGGTTCAGAGAACTAAAGGGTTTCAGGAAACATGAAGCCAGAGCAGCGAGAGGAGGCCTTGTGGTGGCTGGTGGGAATCAGAACATAGCTTTCCTGGCTCAGAAAGAAAACGCTGAATCTGTACCACAGGCTGCGGCTTCCGTGCTGCCTTCAGATGTCCTTTCCGCAGTCGGGACAGAGGATGTCATCCCTCTCAGTGAGGAAGCCTCGCCCCACCAGGGACAGGGAGCACTTCTTACAGTTAAAGCAGTCGTTGTGCCACTGACGTTCCTCAAAAGAGATGTACTTTGTGCCACCAAGACCTGTGCACAGGAGAATACAAGATGAAGTGTGTCCAGGTGACAAACTGCAGCAAAGCAGTGAGCTTCAGACAAGCAGCTGAGAGCAGAGAATTCACGCCTAACCACCATCCTCCAAAGCCTCAAGGAACTCAGGGTCATCAGAAGAACAGACACTGAAACCAGTTCCAACAAGGGTGTGATAATACTTGAAAAAGCCCGGGTTTGGTCTAGGTGTGTAGCTCAGTGGTAGAGCGATTGCCTCTGGGGTGTAAGCACCTGGCTTCCTCCCCCAGCACAGTAGAAAGAAAAGTCTGCGTTTCCTTGATTATTGTCTGTTTTCTCCTGAAATGAAACCTGCTCCCCACACGATAAGGGAGCAGATTCCTTTTGCCTTTGCTGACTACTGTAACAAATGGAGTGGATGCAGTGAGGCAGAAGAGAAGGGTTAGGAAAGACCAGACCCTGGTCTTTCTGGGCTAGGTCATCCCAGGCATGACCCTGGGATCAGCTCCAAAAGCAGGAGCTGAGAATGAGAGAAGGGAGTCAGTGAGTCAAGGTACAGCACGGTGAAGGAAGGCCGCATCACAGGCCAGAGCTGCCCCTTAAAGTATTAAGGACTGAGCAAAACCGCAGTTTTATCTTTTCACAGTGCTGGAGGCAGGGCCAGGGTCAGGAATGCTTCAGAAGTGGTTGACCAATGAGCCACAGCCTGGGTTCCAGTATTGGTGAACAAGAAAGCTAACACATTTCACTTCCATCCTTTTTCTAATTCATGCTTGACTAGTCTCCATGACGTGTTTAAGGTACACAGGGGCTGATTGCACTGTCAAAAATGGGTCTATATGGCCACTGGACACCCTGATACAAGAAGGATGGAACACATGGACTTATGTCACAGTTGCCATTTGTTCTGGAGAAATGCAGATGATGAATTTCAGTTGTCAAATGTTTGGTGCAATAAACCATACTGTAACAAAGTAGCTCCACCTACACCATTCCACTATTACCAAGTTCTCAGACTTACAAAGATGCTCACTCACCAGATAGTGTAACAAGCTCCTCCATTCTGGGAACATGTCAAACTTCTCCTGTTTGGCAAGCTATGCCAAGGCTAACTAGGTCTTAGCATGGGTTTCAAAGAAGTACCTGTGTCCTTCAAAAGGCCACTTCAGCTCCTGATGGAGGACACACCAGCAAAACTCATCAGCCCTCTTTCCCTAAATAACATTTAGCTTAAAAAGGAACAAAAACAACAACAAAAACAAACGAACAAAAAGGCAAATTCCTAGAGCTGAAGCTGAAGATAAAACTCAATGGCAGAGTGCTTGCTTGCCTAGTATGTGTGTTGCCCTGTGTTTGATCCACAAAACCACAATGGGGGGGGGGAACACTTGAGTATTCAGCTTCCCTAGAACCAGAGCCATGGTGCTGGCCCTGGGCAGAACCCAATCTATGTTTCAGGCCCATCCTCGTAACTTGTCTCTACCTCTGAATCGCCTACAACGCTCTGGAAAGTTCCAGGGCTGAGGCTTGGGAGATGGTAGTGTCTCTTCTTAGCAATGATCTGAGTGAGTTGTAAACCTGATGCTTTTTAATTTTTCTTGAGATTTTTATTTT
The DNA here is from genome assembly GCF_030254825.1 of Meriones unguiculatus. Lineage (NCBI taxonomy): Eukaryota > Metazoa > Chordata > Mammalia > Rodentia > Muridae > Meriones > Meriones unguiculatus. The sequence continues at coordinate 64,527,569 of NC_083363.1, forward strand.
AATATTTATATGTGTATACCTGAAAAGATGTCTGTGCACCATGTCTGTGTAAATGGCCAGAAGAAGGCATTGGATTCCTGGAGTTGGAGTTACAGACAGTGTGTACTACCATATGGGTGCTGGGACTTGAACCCAGGTTCTCTGAAAGAGCATCCAGTACTCTACACCAGGGAGTCATCCTACAGCCTCCCTCCAGGAGGATTTTAGACACCCTGGAATCGCTGCCATTCTATACGTCTCCTCACACCCTTGTAAAGGTCTATGGCAGAGAGCTGGGGTAGAGAGGAACGCTGGTGGTGAGGTGTGAGTGTGCAGAAAGATGTGAGAACACCATGGAGGGCAGGAGTCCCAGCTTAAGCGCCTCACAGGCTAAGCGCCTCTACTTTTGCCTGGAAATGCTGGCATATGCAACAAGAGGTAGAAACAGGAGCCAAACAGAACAAAGGGAAGGCTCCCAAAGGAAACATATGCAATAAATATATGCAATATATTAATTTAAATATGTGTATATTCACTGCTCATTTTTATGGTGGTTTTATCCTATAATGCCCCTAACAAGACTAAATTAACAAATACTGAACTGTTGCTTTTAAGAAAGGCAAAATAGGTTTCTAAAATCCTTTGTCACGTTTCAAATGACCAACTCAAATGTTACTCTACACGTACTTCTCTTTGAATATGAGACACTTTAATATAATTTAAAATCATTGACATTAAAACCAGCCAACAAAACTAGAATGCTTGACTAAACCCTCTCTAATGCACTTTTTCTGTTAAGGCACATTGTCTTACACTTAGGTGCCCTACATGGAAATGCTCTGCCTCCAAGTAAAAAAAAATGTAAAAAAACAAAACCAAGCCTATTTCACTGGGTGTGTCTTCTAAAGGACATGTATTTAAGGGGCGGGGGGGGGGGGGAGGCTGCAGCCCAGGTCCTGCACACACCTTTAATCCTGACACTCGGGAGGCAGAGGCAGGTGGATCTCTGTGAGTTCAAGGCCAGCCTGGTCTACAGAGAGAATACCAGGACAGCCAGGGCTACACAGAGAAACCCTGCTTTGGGGGGGAGGAGAAAGAGGAGGGAGATGTAACATAGAGCCAACGCTTCATTTGTCCAGTGTCAGTGAGAAGCAAGGATGTCTGGACACTCAAACCTCCGCAGCTCTGTGCACATCTGTGTGTGGGTCACTAAAAGCAACATGAATTGAATTAATTAACCTTATTGAATTAAGGTTGCAAATCAATTTTAAAGAGTAGACATGTTTGTAGCTCTATGTGGATAGATAATGTGATCAATTACAGGTGAGAAGTAAGCATCACTGTACATAAAATTGTAGTGTTTTCCAGTTATTCATAAAAGCAGCTTAAATTGTGTTCAAGAGGAAAAGCACTAAGGACCTATATGAAACTTCATCAAGTCAGTGTGTGTAAGTCTTTGGAAATCTGGCTGAAAGCACATTTTATTTGAAATTTCAAAATCATATATGTATTTTAAAAAAGCAATCACTGCTTTTCAGAGAATCAATTCTGCTGTTTTAAAGGGAGGATTCTGCTTTTTTGTTGTTTTTTTTTTTTTGTCCAAACTATAACTGCAGAGAATATCCATGTCTAATAATAAAGTACTTCACATTTATACTACTTTTCTATAAAGTATAAAGTGTTGGAAATATTTTCTTATCAGAAATTATGAGAATGGCAGCAAAGATGCCACTGAAAAGGTCCCATTTTCCTCCCTAACTAAGTTCAAGGGAAATACAGTGTCTAAGCCACTAGAATCAGATGGCTCAACCAAGGAAAATTTAACTGTCTTATACATTTTGATTTTACATGCAAATAAGGTATGAGCTCTGGGTACATGCCAAAGGCATGCCAGCTGGGAAAGTCTGCAGGACCACGAGACTTGGTTCTAGCAAGGCACAGAGTGGGGTGCGAGTGTGTCTGTGAAGCCACAGGACAAAGTGTGTGGCTCCTTCTCCCTGCCAGATATGTCTGCTGACTGTGCATCAGGGACGAAGAGATGGTGGGCTGGTTAGCTTTCTGTCAACTCCAACCAACCAAGGGTTATGGGGGAGGAGGCAAGTAGTCTGTGGGTATTTTCTTGGTTAGGGGTTGATGTGGGAGGGCTCTGATGTGGGGAGTGCCAGCCTGGAAAGGTGGTCCTGGGCTATACAAGAAACCATGTTGAGCAAGGCATGGAGAGCAAGCCCATAAGCAGCACTCCACCATGGCTCTGCTTGAATTCCTGCCTCCAGGTTCCTGCTCTTACTTCTTTTACGGTGTTTATCAGAGCAATAAAAAGCAAACAAGGACAGATGGTCTGAATAAATGGTGTTGTAAAATCCACTTCAGGAAACACATGATAGAACACCTGCATTTTTTGATCCCCACCTGATTGGCGGGTGATGAACAATTAAGGGACTGTAGGCTGAAGCCATCTATATCACCTTCAATATCTTTAGCATCTTAATCCTGATACTGGTCTGCCAGCCAAGCACATTTTGGGCTCTCTGTCAAACTCTTTAGGGACTATGCTATGAATAAAATGCTCAGAATATGCCTTGTGTCCCCATCTAGTTGTGGTCGTTGATCAGAAGAATCTCACCAAGATGACATTGGACACTTCAAATACCAGGTCTGCTGTTGAGGCTGAAAAACACCATTAATTTCGCTCACATGACTATAACAGACTCGTGGACCCAAGCAGACACACTCAATGACAGGCTAATGGTTCCCCATGACCAGTCTTGAGGGAATGTCACCAGTCACCAGCTGTGTCCCAAGGATGGGCAGCAGAGGGGCAGAACTGTGTGCTGGGCTCAGGGCCTCAGGATGTTAACACTCTAGGCCTTCATGTTGCTCCAGGAAGTGGAAAGCCTGTGCCCTGGAATTGCCTTCCTGGGACACTTACCGCTGATGGGGTTGGTGCACCCAGCACATTTCTTGGCATACAAGTCGCAGAAGCAGGTCAGGCAGTAGGGAAAGTCATCCCGTGCCGTGAAGCGTTGCCCAGACAGCTGCTTCTTGCAGGCTGTGCACACGAAACACTCCTTGTGCCAGGGCTGCTCCCGGTAAGTGACACCCCCTGTGGTGATAGGCTAAGGGAGACAAAGGGAAGAGTCAGGGCCCACCCATTTCCTGTAGACATCTGTCACTGCTGTTGACAGCGGATGATGAGAGACAGCCCTCCACCCCCCACAGTTTGTTGTCAAGTTTGTTGAAGCTGTAAAGAAACATCCTATCTCAGGCACCTCGTGCTCCCGCCCACACCACTCCTATTGCTTTCTCCCTGCTGATGCTGGGTCTTCGGGTGTCACAGGGGAACAGAGGGCATGGGTGCTATGGGGCATGGTCACCATCCCAAATAGGGAAGTGACAATATTGAAGACATTGACCCCTCCTTCTAAGTAGCCCTGCAGCTGAAGCAAGACATGGCTAGAGACCTCAGCACCTCAGTTCTATTTAGGAAGTTGGAGTGACAAAGAGAGAGGAGCAAATCTATGTAGAACCTTCCTTCAAATTCCGGCAAGTAGTAAGCTCTCCTGATCTGGTCTCTTGCTCAGCCTGTACAGTAACTAGAGGGTCAGGAAGGGAGAGGCTTAAAGACACCTGGAATTGAGATCGGCTGGTGTGGCCCAAAGGGACCACATTGTGGGAGCCAAACCCTGTCTCACAGTCAAAGGTTTGTGAAGAAGCTGCAAGTGATAAACAGCTTACCATACCACAAATGCATCCTGCAACCTCCAAATATTGCTTTTCATGTTAATTTCAGTCATGGCCAGTCTAAATAGGTCTCAGCCTGACATGCAGAAGATGAGATGAAGATGCTCCAGGCTACATTTTAGTGCTTCTTACATTTTGAATGGTGTGGTAGCATTTGGCAGTTGCTGGGGTTCCTGTATGAAGCTAGTGCAGCAAGATGCTATTTCTATGCTACGGAGGAAGGAACTTTGACCAGGCGCTGCCCAAGAATTAAGTCAGAGCTGGTTAACAGCAAGGCAAGAAGTAGAATCAGGACTCCCATACATCAGAAATCATTTGCCTGTCACTCCCCTGCCCCAGGGATAGAATTTATGGAAAATATTCTGGGTCTCCATGTTCTGTGAGATACAGGAAACATGCATGTTTAGTCTGCCTGGGGGTCCTCCCTGCTCCTCCCTCTGTGCTCGGGATCCAGCACCCTCCACCCGCTCACCCTCCACAATCTCCTATACCCTGCACTACTCCACCTCCCCCACCTCTCCCTACCCCTTCTGCTCTCTTCACCCCTTTTATTCACCCTTCCCACCCCTCCACCTTCTTCATATCTTCTACTCCCCCATCCCTCCACACTTCCTCACACCCTCCACCCCTTTTCCCATCACATCAGCAGGCTCACCTTCACTTCAGCTTAAGCATGGCTTTCCTGGAGATTTCTTCCCTAAACACCTGCAGCCGTCACCCCTGCCCAGGTTAGCTGGTTCCTTTGGCTGCCTACTCTGTGAACAATCTGTCCTGTCTCACAGCACACATATCAGGACAACCTGCTTCCTGCAGAGCACTCTCACCTAGATTAAAACCCAGCCTTTGAATGTCCTGCCTGGCCTCCGACCTAGTACCTCAGGGCTTCTTTCCTTGTCCAAGGAGGGATGTGTCTAGATTCAAAGCCAGGAGTGTATTTAGGTAGCATACGTTCAAAGGCATGTGCCCATAAGGCTGTGCCACCTGCACTTTTGCAACTAAAAGGACCACACAGGAAGGCAGATGACAGGAGGGGAGTAACTAAAGAAGCCACAGGGAATGCCACCATGGTGTTGCAATGTGGAGTTTGTAGGGGTGGTCTACAGATTTGTAGACCCAACAGTGGGGCTGAGCTCAAGGTCAAGGACCTCTAAACAGTGCTTGGGTTTTTGTTATGCATACGTACAAATATAGAGTGTCTACGGCCATCAAACATACAGGAGTGAACATTCAGGAAGTGCTACCTGACTTGCTTACAGAGTTCATGATGGGTTAACCCACATAAGAGCTTCCCCCCACATCAAGATGAACCTTACTGAAAGAGACCAAACTGTTTCCAAGCCAGAAGGGATGGCTGACAGCAGAAAGATACCCCAGAAGAAACAAGAACTTAGAGTGAAGGAGTAAGTCCAGCAAAGAACAACCATAAATGTGGTGGAGGGTACAGGTGAGCAGGAAAAGGGAGGAAGGGAGGGAGAGGGCACAGGTGAGCAGGTAAAGGGAGGGAGGGAGAGGGCACAGGTGAGCATGGAAATGAGGAAGGGGAAAGTCTTAACAGGTTGGTGTGAGTCCTAATGCCACTGGGCCCTGGAAATGCTACCAACTATGGAGCTGTATGTGGGAGAGAGTGGTGGACCTCTCCTGTGGTCCTTGTTTATTAACAGAGACAGGTTAAGATAGGGAGTTTCCCTCCAACATCAGATCATAAACATTTGGAAATGTTCTGGAAGGCACATTTTTTTTTTTTCCCCTCAGAGCTCATCTCTTTGAAAAAAGAGAACAGATCACAGACCCAATAGATCAATGCACAGACGCCCACAAGAACAAAGGTGCAGGGCAGGAATGGCCAAGCTCTCATAGCATAGAGATATGACACATATTCCTTCATGACAGCTGGGCCAAGGATGGGCACTGAGAAGGACAAGGCCCTGGAGGATCTCGAGCACCTTTTTGCACTGCACACACTGCAGGGCGTACTGCTTCTCATAGCAGGGCACGCAGAAGTTCTGGTTCTCCTTAGGTATGAAGCTCTTGGTTCCGATGGGCTGCTGGCAGCGATGACAGGTGAAGCAGGTCTCATGCCAGCTGCTGCCCTTGTATTCCATCTTGCGGGTACCTGTGGTCAGAGGCAAGAAAAATCAGCAGCCGTCAGTAGACTGGCTTGGAGTAGCGTGCCGCCACAGCCTGCTACCACCTAGTCTGATGACGTGGCAAGCCTCTGCTGCTCTAGCAGGCTCGCCTCTAACTGGAGATGATTCCTATTATGCCTTTTGTTTTAACGTTATATATGTAATCCTAGAACAATATGTTATATGGTAGGAACTTGAGGTTTACCTTAAATATGGTGGCTGGAAATGTTAAACAAAAATTAAAATGTAAGTGTCTTTCTACATTGTAAAACATGAATGAAATCAGCACAGTTTAGCTAATTCTTTTTGGGGTGGTGCTGCTAAAGGCCACTACATAGCCAATAACAATCTGTCTGTCCATGGTTTCAGTTATCTGTGGTCAAACTGAAAATATTTAATGGAAAATTCCAGAAATAAACAATTCACTCATTAAAGAAAATCGCACAGCATTTTGATGGTGAGATATCACATCGCCCTATCCAGTCTTCAAGGATGGGCATTGCCCTGTTGCCCAGGGCATCCGCACTGTGTGTGCTACCCACCCACCACAGTTAAAAGACCAACTATCATGGTATCATAGAGCAGCGATGACTAGAGGCCATTGAGATGACTGAGCAGGCAAATATTCCTGCTGTGAGAGCTTGACAACCTGACTCAGATTTCCAGAACCCACCATAGAGGAGCAAGCCAAAAGGTATCCTCTGACCCCTACAAGTGCATCATGGCCTCTGCATACCCCACTCCAACACACACCATGTGGAAACAGACACACAAGATAATAATAAACAAAATGAACGTCTGTGGGATTGATGATCTCGAGCCCACCACAGTGAGGCACTCCTGCACCACCCGCTGTGTGTAACTGGCTGGGTGAGCCATTTGTGGTGAATCCCTCTGGTTTTCCACACTGTGCCGTGAGCTAGAACTAAATCTACTCTCGTTACTACTGTCATTGGACATTTCTACCACTCATCATCAGCGTGTTCTAGAAAACAGAAACACATTTTTCTTCACTCCTCCATCAACAGCAAACACTGCATTTATCGGCTGATTTTTTCATATACCCTAACATGTGTGTATATTTATAAAATGAGCAAATTCAGACCTGAAGCTCTGTGCAAGCATCCTTTGTATGATGCAGTAGAATGGAAAAGTTATGGGAAGGAAATAGAGGGGTCTCTTGTATGCGATACCTTAGGGACAGCCCACAGTCTGTGGGCCACACCCACACTGCTGTCTGTTTTATAAGCTAAGGGGGATGCTTATGTGCTAGGAAGGACTATACCAGGGCCCACAAACAGGGTGCTTATAGAGCACAGGCAAGCCCAAGCATTTACTGTCATGGTCTGTCTTTTCACAACAGCAGAGGAGCTGCAGAAATGGCTGAGCTTGTGACAGACACTGTGTCACTTGCAACAGAAACAAGACAAAACAAAACATGTTTCTGGCTTTTAAAAAAGTATAAGGTGTTCCTATCTAGCCCTGGCTGGCCTTGACCTCACAATCCTCCTGTCTCAGCCTCTAGAGTGGGGATTCTCCATGCAGTACCACATCTGGCTTTTGTGGATTTGGTGGGAGAATTTTTTCAGTGGTGAGGATCATATAAAGGAAGTAGAATATGGGCTGAGTGATGGCAATTCTTCAGGCTTCAGCCTAGGCCCCAGGAATGGGGTTAGGTAGCTGGAAGTGGCCCGCTGCTCCAGACCCACAGAATTATGCAAGCAGCCGTGAATCAGTCCTTAGCTCTTAATAAACACCGCAAGGCTTGGGCTGTATTTTTGCTGGCAGCGACCAGTCAGGAGAGACCTGTGCTTGGAGCACCAGCAGTGCCCTGAGATTACCACAGAGGCATTAGACAGAATTCTCGGGCCACTTTCTCAGCCCCTAACTTTTCCAAGAGCGGAAATTCTGGTTCTGTGTACAGACCATGTAAAATGTGCGGGCCCATGTGTGGGCAGCACACAGCAACGCTTAAAGTAGAGGCACAGTTTGTCCTCCGGCGACGGGCCCTGAAGTGAAAATGCCGCTCAACAATCGGGGCTCGGTAGTTTTAAAGCGTGCTTCCTTGGCACCCAGGGGCGGGCTCCTTTACCACCATGTATACCTCACATGCCTACTCTTGACTTTCTGAGCTGTTACTGTTAGGCAGGCCACCAACCAACTGATTTTTCATGGAATACAGTCAGTTACAAATCTCCAGTGGTTCACTCTTGGTGTATGCTGTTTATTTAAACAGGATCTGGCTTTGTACCTTTGGGTGCTCTAGAATTGATAATGTAGAGCAGGCTAGTCTAGCCCTCTGCCTCTACCTCATGAGTTCTGCGATTACCAGTATATGCCACCATGCTGGGCCCTGAAGTAAAACTGATAGCAACAAAGGGCAGAGTTACCATACAATGTGGCTAGCCTGGTCCCATTCCCATCCAAACACATGAGTGCAGAATCAGGAATGTATGGGTGCAAGATCAGAGCTGCTGAGCCTTCTTGAACCCTCCTGCCTCTGAGATCAGCAAGGAACCTGCTGACAGAGGGCTAGCCTGTTGTGCAGACTGGCTTATGATGAAATTCTAGTTTCCTGTCATGCCAGTGTGGGGTATGGAGCTGGATAAGGAGTAGGACTTGGACTAAGCCTCTGTCCAGTCAATCTGAATCTACTCCTCAGAAGTCTGCCTACTATTCACCTGGTTCTTTTGTGTTGTGTTTTAATTGGTATCTGATATCTACATTTATCTAATAGAGTAATATAACTCTAAGCTATAATTATAAACAGTGAGTAGTGATCAAATCAGGGCCATTTCTATGCACAGTCACGTCTGTAGTACCAGCTATTCAGAAGGCTGAAGCAAAAGGATCACTTGCGCCCGGAGTTTGAGGCAAGCCTGGCAACGCAGAGAGATTCTGTCTCCTAAAATATAAACAGAAAAAACAAATCTCCTGGTCTGGATGCTGCTGTGAATGTGTTTTTCAGATGTGATTACTGTTTGCAGCCAGCAGACTTAGAATGAAGCAGATTATACCCCTTGCAAGAGAGAGGCCTCACCCAATCAGCTGAAAAACCTTCTGAGTAAAGACCAAAGTTTCCTCAAGGGTGGGAATTCTCAAGACCAACTCAGAGAAAGCGCCTATGCTTCTAGCCCTGTGGAATCTGGATGCTCCGGTGAAAGCTGCAGTGTGGAGGATGCTCCTTGGACGTCAGACCTTCCATCACCTCGTGGGCCAGTCTCGACACACTTGTACCTCTGGGCTTACTAACAGACTGCCATGAGTCTCTCTCAAAGACAGTGAAACTTCCAAAGAGCCCTGTCATGGCTGGTGCTAAGGGTTCTAGTCTTTCAACAGGTCCTGAACTGAGACTTTAAAACAATTTCAACGAATCATTGGCAGACAAATTTCTAAGACTTGTTGGGAGGGGATGTGATGTCCCTGTGAAAGCCTGTGACTTCAGACCTGTCATTTCTTCCCAGGAGAGCCAGAAGTCCAGGGCAGGAGCCAGGGTGGAACAAAACAAACTAGTCTCCCATGGCCCGCCTGCTGTTCAGCAAGGACAACACCAGCAGCAGAGAGGCTTCATGGGGAGCAGAGAACAGCGAGTCAGAGCACATGCGCTGCAGTGTATAAAGGTCCCATCAGCCACGCTGCTCCCATATTCAGATTAACACGGATTAACAGGGCTCACTTAACCATGCACTGATAGAGGAGAGTCTTACAGACCATGGCCTCCCCGTGAGGTGAGCAGACCAAGGCCCACATAGCTCCTAGCCACACGTAGGGCATAAAGCAAAGAACACTCAGGTTCTTCTCCCAGCAGAACCATACAGAGATGCCTCACTGGGATGGGCCCCAGGACTGTTCTTCTGTCCTCTGCTAGGGTGTGTGTGTACTTTGTGTGCTCGCTACAGCAAAGGCCTCAGGGACTCCTCGGCCCTCTACCTTCACATCGATGTCCTGGAACCCAAGTAAAGGAAATGAGCCACACTGCATGTGTGAGCATCCTTGTCCACTTGTCCTGCACCCGTGCTGGTGTAGTGTATCAAGAAGCACAAAACTCTCACCGGTGGAGATGGCCATGCTGCTTTCTACAAACCCCAGTTCTTCCTCTGTCCCTTTACTTTCCCAGGGCCTGCCTGCCTGTTCCCAGGCACGAAGGGTCCTAGCACTGGTCCTCTGGGTATGAAGGATAGGGAAAGCTGGAAGAACTGAGGGTCTGCAGAAGTCACATAGAAGATGGTGGAACACTGCTAAGGTGAAGAAACAAAGCCAAAAGGGGAGAACAGAAGTAAGTAGAGCCTGGGCATGGGTGGCATCTGTGTGGCTGGCTGCAACTGTGTGGCTGAGCTGCAGCTGTGTGGCTGGCTGGGCTGCAGCTGTGTGGCTGAGCTGCAAGCATGGGGATGTTCTTAGAGAGATCCTGCCCACCAGAGGAACTGTAAATTGATTTCTCAGTTTAGAAGACTACATATATATATATATATATATATATGTGTGTGTGTGTGTGTGTGTGTGTGTGTGTGTGTGTGTGTGTGTATTTTTCTGTTTATTGGTGTGAGGGTTTTCAATCCTCTGAAATTGGAGTTTCAGACATTTGAGAGCTGCTCTATGAGTGCTGGGAATTAAATCCAGGTCCTCTGGAAGGTCAACTAGTACTAATGGCTGGACCATCTCTCCAGCCCGACTAGCAAAGATATAATTAATTTTTTTTTCTTTTTAAGATAGAGTCTTGTGCTGGTTTTGTTTGTTTGACTGCTTTTGCCACCATGATATGACATAGACTCACTTGAAATGAGGGAGCCTCAATTTCTAAGTGCCCCCATCAGATTGTCCTGTAGGCAAGCCTCTTGGTTGATGATGATCATTGTGGGAGAGATCAGCCTTCGGTGGGCAATGCTCCAATGTCCATGATCATGCCCCGCCTGGGCCCCAAGTTTGTAATTAATGTTGCTTAAAAATTCCACCACTGTTGACTGCCATGCAGCTCTGTCTTCCCCACTCCTCCTCAGCTGTGCTTTCAGGCTGGGTGCTTCTGTCCCTGTCACAGTATGTCACCATCGTTTAAGTTGTCTTAACCAGAAAAAATGTTGCAGCGATAAGAATTTATCTTACCGAAGGTCTAATTATCTCCTTTGGAAAAGTATTACTTCTCGCCTCATATATCTTCCCCAAATACTTCCCATATGTCAGTCTGTCACCCAGAACTCTGCAGTACCTCTTCCTTGCCAAAAGCAAAGGAAGCCAAAAATAAAACAGAAACTGTAGCTGGTTAGCCAGTCTCCCAGGGAAGGGTCAGGGCTCACGTGCCATGAATGTAGCTCAGCGACAGGGCTCACTGGCAGGTAGGAGGCTGTGAATACCAGAGCATGGCAAGTCAGAATTCCACTCTAAACTGTCTCTCACGAATCATGTTCTTCACGCATCAATGGAACCCGGCTACCCAATGACACGGCCTTATTCCATTGGTTGTTTTAGATCTTAACGTTAGTATTTGCTCCACTGAACTACAAACTCAAAACCCTTGACCTAAACTCTCCCCACCTTCTCTCTCTCTCTCTCTCCTGTGTGTCTCTCTGTGTGTGCGAGAGGATGAAACCCACCTGTAGAACCCAGAGGTCAACCTCAGGTATTGTCGCTCAAAAGCTGTCTTTTTCTTTTTCTTTTTTCTTTTTTCTTTTCCCCTCACTGGGACTTTAGGTTCACTCATTAGCCAAAAATGGCCGGGTTTTTCTAGACTCTTTATCTGAATGACGACATATTCACTAATAGATGTTGCAGACAGCCCTGAACAGCCAGATTGCCTATGTTCCTCACACAGCAGTGATGGCAAATACTTTGAAACTCCTAGGGAGAATGGGTAGTCCCTTCTCTCCAGTCCTGGTAGGAATTAGCTGCTTCTGGGTCTTACATTTTTTTTCTCCTTGGTAAAAGTGGTTAATGTATCTGAGGTGGGGAAGACAGAACAGAAATAAAGGGTGTCAATAACTTCCCAACAAAATGCACATTCCCGTGAAGAGCTCGCCGTGGCCCTGCCACAGGAAAGAACACTACACGCCTGTGGAAGGGGGTTGCTGTGGCTGATAACTGGAGCCTGGGTACACTTGACCCAACAAATCATGCTCCTCCTTTCTGTGAGCTGCTGCTGTGAGGGTGGTCACAGACTGTCACTGGACCTCTTCCTGTCCCTTCCGCCACGTGAGGAAGACCGCCTGCCACATGGAAAGCACGAATGTATCAGAAAGTAGGCCTCCTTTGCCAGACACAAGAATGATACCTGTAGTTCCAGCTACTTGGAAGACATGGTGTGGGGGGGGAGTCAATTCTTTCTACCCCTCCCCGTCACATGTAGTCTCAATATTGTTCTCGTTGAACATTATTCTCTTGTGGGTGTTTTTAGACTGTAGCTTATCATGTAACTGGCTGGCCTAGAACTCAGAGATCTGCCTGTCTCTGCCTATGGAGTGCTAAGATGAAAGATGTGTTCCAGCTCAACTGGCATTGGATGTGATTTAAAAATAAATAAATAAACTTTTTAAATGACTTTATGCTGCTCTCATTTATCAGTGGAGCAAACCGAATTTCTTTTAGACTTCACTTTCAAATTTAATATGTTTTATAGCTTTACTTAAAAGTTCTTTGATTAACAAACTTCAAATTCTTTTTTGCAAAACTATGCTAAAATAATAGATATTAGTAATAATATCTATTATTATTATAAATGATTATAAGATTATAATCATTTATAAAATGATTATAAAATTATAAATACCTTAGGTGACTAAATAGCTAATACATTAGGAAATTTCAACTTAAAATCACAATCATAGATCATTTTCTCAATATGTACTTTAAAGTGTAAAATCCCAAGGTTAATTTACATTTTTAAAACCTCATACACATTTCAGTGGTTACTTAATATTACTGTACTCCCAAAGGTATGGAACCTATTGACACTGCAATATGATATTGTGATCTACAGATGTGTTAGCTGTCTTAGGACACATAAAGCCTGTGGGCCACACAGTTGATACACCTGGTGATTCTGAAGATTTTCTTCCTCCTCCTCCTCCCCCCTTCTTCTCCCTCCCCCTCCTCTTATTATTTTTTGGTTTTTCAAGACAGGGTTTTTCTGTATAGTCTTGGCTTTCCTGGAACTCACTCTGAAGACCAGGCTGGCCTCAAACTCACAGAGATCCCCTCTGCCTCCCAAGTCCTGGCATTAAAGGCTTGTTCCAACACCTCTCAACTTAAAGTTTCTTGATATGCCTGCTTCCCCTTGATTCTAAACCTTCCTATAATTAAAGGATTCTAAAAAGGCTGTCTTGACACTTTAAATTATTCATTTATCTTACATAGTCTCTGGCTGTGTGTGGCCCAGGATGGCCTGGAAAGTACTGTCCTCCTACCTCAGCTTCCCAACTGCCCAGGTTCAGGACTGCATCAACATAATGCCTTGTAAGCAATTTGAACTCAGTCTATACTCAGTTTGTCCACTAGAGGGCGCCTGATGTCCTTGCTTGGGCCATTGTCTGCACAGGATCTGTGTCCTCTACATTAATAAATCGGAGCCCACAAGCCCAAAGTTACACTTCCCTAAATCCTGTCTGCTCACAGATATCTCTATCCTCCGTCAGTTTGCCAGTCTCCCTGCCCCCACCAAATGCAGGTGATCTGCTACTGCTGCTTTGACCTACCTAGCCTTCAGGGAGGGCCCACACTTCCATGGATGGACTCTCTCTGCTCTCTGTGTATGTGTATACAAAGCTACACAAAGCTACACACCCATTAGCAGCTACGTGACACAAGAACAACACGATCTGGCTCTGGACACCCTTTAATAGGTCATGCAAAGGATAGTCCTCACAGTGGCCCCTGATCCAACCACTTGTGCTAAATCACACCACCTTCTAAATATAAACCTACCACCTTCTAAATCATACCACCTTCTTAGTTGCTTGGCGTCAGAATCCCCAGTCAGATTCTCTGAGCTGCTCTAATGCTTATCTTTACATCATGTGTATAAGATTTGTTTCTTAGGTCCCATATTTGCATATATGTATTTGTGTGCGTTTTTGCAGTAATGGTAATCAAACCCACAGGCTAGGCAAGCACTCTACTATTGAGCTATACCAGTCCTTCACCATATGCTTATTAACTTACCTTGGCTGGTCTCTAACTCACAGAGATCCGCCTCCTCTGCCTCTGCTTCTGACATACCGGGATTTGAGAAGGCATGTACCACTTAGACCGGGCTTGTTCTCTCACTTTTTAAAGTAAAAAAATTCACTTTTCTTACATAAAACCAAAACTTAGAGGAGAGAGAGACCTGACCCCACCCTCTGCATTTGAAAAAAGAGGCACCTTATCATTATGTCTAGTTCTTAACCCAGTTGTGGTTCTGTCCTTTTTTGATGTCTGTCTGCCTAGGACATAACTCCATGAGGTCAGGCTGAGGGTGCACCTCTCAAGCCCCAGCTAAGCAGCATGTAGCTCTTGGCCAGTCCGGGCACAGCTGGGCACAAGTCATCGTGGCTGAAATAACAGAGTACAAATTCAGCAAGCAGGGCAGAACAAGCAAGCACATGTACTGGGAAAAGTGAGGCAGAGGAGGAGATGCATTTCCAGGGAACCACGGACATTCTTTTACTGGTCAGTTCTCTCAAGCCACAGGCTGCATGTCCAAGTAATTGCAGACCAAGAATCTCCCAAAAAACAAAACAAAACAAAACAAAACAAAACAAAACAAAACAATTGTATCCATAGAAAACTTACACAGACTTCTGTCCTTACTTCCCAGAGCACACAGTGTAACAGTGTTCATATAACACTTGTAGATGATATAAAAAAATGTTCTATATAAGCATTAGGCTGTTTTGTTTGTTTGTTTTCTTGTTTGTTTGTTTTTGTTTTTTTGCATAGGGTGCTTGCGAACTTGTAGGGTTTGGTAGCTGGACTGTGAATATACCAAGGGGTGATTAGACAGGAGTTCCACCTGGAGATTCCACTTCTCCTAATGATACATCTCACCCCACTCCCACCCCCATATTTTGTTGGGGGAAGGGTTCCAGATAGGGTTTCTTTGTGTAGCCCTGGCTGTCCTGGAACTAGCTCTGTAGACCAGGCCAGCTTCAAACTCAGAGATCTGAAGGCCTTTTTCTCCTGGATGCAGGAATTAAGGGTGTGCGCCACCACCGCCTAGCTCCCACCCCTGCATCTTAGATTGTTAAACACATCTTCTAACACTGAAATATTATCACCAGCATCTGTGGTCAACTGAGACTCCCTCCCCACGGCCCATCACAAACTGGCTCAGCACCAGAAGGGCTTCTCCTGTGCCATGTGCACCTAAGAAAGGCATGCGCTCTGACCTGGCATGATGGTCTTCTTGCATTCCTGGCACTTGGATGAGTATTCATTGGAATAGCAGTCGGTGCACAGCAGCTGCTCCTCCTTGGCAGCAAAGGGCTTGTCCACCAATGAGCTCCCACAGCGGGAGCAGTGGAAACAGCCTTCGTGCCAGTGCCGGTCCTTGTAGGACAAGTCCTGGAGAAGCAGACACACAAATCGTCAGAAGCAGGACAGAGAAGGTGAAGCTACTGACACACAGCACAAGGTCCCTTGGTGCACTGCATGGCTGGACTGTGTGCACACACGAGTGTGTGTGTGTGTGTGTGTGTGTGTGCAGGGCAGCATGGAGGGTGGCTTTTGTAAAATGTACTTCCTATAAGAAGTATTGTCAGAGATGGGCTCCTGTGGTCACAAGCATGGCAGAGAGACCCTGGGTGTTGAGGCGTTAACAGGATCCCGGGCCAGCAGCTGGGGTGAAGATGGGAAAGAGAAAGAACATCTGTGTGGACAGTGTGGGACGGGGGAGGGGGGGTACAGAGACAGGGTGTCTGTCAGAGCTTCATGTCACTGGCCAGGCCCAGGGTGAGAAGGTTTATGCCCAGCTGGATCAGGACATGTTTCTGTCAGCATGGAGTTCATTTCATCCTCAATGCTACATGGAGAATAAGAAAAAGAGTGAATAGGGGAGCCAGGATGGAAAGGAAATGGTCAGCACTGAGGAAGGAGGGTCTACACCCAGCTGCCTCTGAGGAAAAGAGAGGAGAGGGTTTGCTCCGGGTTGCCTTTGTTGTACATATGTGGAAGGCCTGGAGAAGATAGAAGCAGGGTAAATGATAAGGATGACCAAAGAGTCCAGGGGAGAAAATCCTCAACCTCATGTCACCCATAGCCTTGCTTGAAAAATGATAAAAGACCTTTCTATGTTTGCCTTAGTGATTTTGAAAGCTCTTGTGCAGAGCAAAGTGATAGTTTTTGCAGCCTTTTCATGCCCAGCTTCAAGTTAGAAAGTCTCTGCTCCTACATTGCAGCCATTGACCCACACCACCATCCACTGATCAATTAGGCAGAAGCAGAATATGAAGCCACGATGTTTCCTGGACTAAGGCTCAAACATAGCACACCAAGAGCAAACACCCAAAGCTCTGTGAGCTGCACCAGAGTGACACCAAGTAGAGGTGTGCACAGGCAAACATTCCCTTTTGCTAACACCAACCCCGACTCTGCCACTGAACGTGTTCTCAGAACCTAGAGCCAAACTGAAGTTAGTTGATTTGGTAACCAAGCCAAGGGGTGTGTTTTTGCTTTGTTTTGTTTTGTTTTGCTTTGTTTTTAAGATGTAGGACTAGGTGGGCTGAGAGACGGCTCAGTGGCTAAGAGCATGCATTGCTTGTGTAGAGGACCCATGTTTAGTTCCCAGCATCAAGACTAGGTGGCTCATGACTGTCTATAGCTCCTGCTCTAGGGGACTTGACACCCCCTTCTAGCCTCTCAGGGCACCTGCACTCATGTGCTCATATTCACAAGCAGAAACGAATACATACACATTGGTTAGCATGCCCAGTTTAAGCACTGAACAACTTTGGTGTGGCCGTGCATGCCTGTAATCTCAGCACTCAAGAGGTGAATGCCACAGGACCAGAAGGTCATCCTACTTGACTTCACTTCTAGGAGATGTTTGGTGTCACTCCAGTACCATCCCTGCAGAAGGGGTGGCTTCTTAGAGCGTCTGAAAGAGCTGTTGCTAATGGAGGCTGATGTGGAATGAAGGTGAGAAAAGTGTGAATATTCTCAAAGAAACATGGCCAGTTTACATCAGCGTGGCACAAGGTAGAGTCATTTTGGAAGATGGAATATCAACTGAGAAAATGCCCCACAAGACTGGCCTGTGGGCAGGCCTGTGCTGTATTTTCTTGATTGACGTGGGAGAGACCAGCTTACTATGGGTTGATGGTCCTGGGTTCTATTAAAAAAAAAAAAAAAAAGGCAGCTACACAAGCCATGGGGAGGAAACAAGCCAGGAAGAAACCCTTCTCCACAGTCTCTATATCTGTTCCTGCTTCCAGGTTCCTGCCCTGACTTCCTTCAGTGATGATGTGTGACCTGAGAGCTGTAAGCTGAAACAAGGCCTTCCCCTGGACACTTCTTTTGGTCATGAAATTTTTTTTCACAGCACTAGAAACCCCGACTTTGACGTTGAGGGAGAGAGCCTTGTTTCTGTGAGGTTCAGGAGTGTCAGTGAGGTGCTCCCTTGAGGAAAGGGACCAGCGACATGCCTTACAGACTTGCGGGACTCCCACAAGTCTATGTCTGATGACAGTAGGGGGTAAGAGAGTAGAAGCCTAAACCCGTCTTTTGCAGGTTAAATAGAATTTTTTTTTGTGGGGAGATCACATGCGCTTTGTTGTTGATTTTGACAAGTGACATATAGTATAAACTGCTTTAATTTGAGCCCACCTGTCTCTGTGTTAACTCATTGCAAACTGCTAAACTCATACAATGTATATGTTATCATTACATATGATATGATACATTACATATATTGCTATCACTTGAATTAGGCAAGACCTGGGCTCTCTCCATACATATACCCATCTTAAACAAAACCCCTTAGGGGACAGGTAGGAAAGAAAATAACACAAGTGTAAAAAATAAACGACAGAAATTTCCACTATTACTGTTGATTAGGACCATGTTGTAAGCTCACAGTACTACACAGCCCTGAAAAACAGTCAGTACTGAAACTCAGAGACGTTGGAAAGCTTGCCCACAGTCACACAGCCGGCATGCAGCCACGCCTGGCTTTGGGCTCAAAGTCAACCCAAAGCTGTGGTGTGGCTCCACAAACCACACTAGAGGAAGATGGCTTTTTCAGAAGTTAGCTGGCCTTCCTTCGTAATAAGTCTCCCCACCAGTGAGGGCTCTTGGCGGCAATGCTGCAGACTGCTTTCCACGGTGGCTCACTGCTGGACGGGAGTGAAAGAGAGAGGTTAGAAGCCTCTTTTGTAAGGCGGCCTATGGTTACTGGGCAGCAATCTGCTCAAGGAACAGCCACTGAATGCACACCAAGGGGTCATTTTCATTAGTAGGAGAAAAGCAACGCTGTTTGTTAGTTACTCTTCACTGTGACCAAACACCATGACTAAGGCAACTTATGAAAGTATTTAATTGGGCTTAAAGTTTTGGAGAATTAGAATCCATGATGGTGGAGCACAATCATGTTGGCAAGAACTGAGATCTCACATTTCAAAACAGCAAGCAGGAAGGCAGAGTGTTAGAGATGGCAAAGGGTTTTAAAACCTTAAACCGGCCCACAGTGACACACCTCTTTCAACAAGGCCATACCTCCTAACCCTTCCCAAACTGTCAACTGGGAACCAGGTATTCAGATGCCTGAGACTTAAAGAGAACATCTCCTACAAACCACCTCCAGGGTCAAGGAGATTTGCATTTTGAGGTAATCTTCAGAAATGACAAGAACGGGGGAGGAAACTTTTAAGAAATACAATTTGGAAGCAAAGCCACCAGATGTCGCCAGTCCCCACCCAGGTTATCGAGGCCCTAGAAGGGCAGAGTCCGATACAATGAGACATTTGCAGAAAAGCTAGCTGCATGCTCTAAGGGTTCTAAGGTGTTACAGGAGCTCATTTTTCTTCCCATAGTGAACAATCCTGCCACAAAAGCAGACTGCCTTGCTGATGGTCATTTGATCCTTGAAAGTATTACCTTAAGGTAGTATGAGCATTGTCATATTGCCTGGGATAAGGTAATAAGGTAAGATAAGGTAAATAAGTAAATAAGGTAAATATGAGCACTGTCGTGTCCTTTAGATGGAAGCATCAATGTAGGACTTTAGACCTGTCCAAGGCCACAGCATCTACTGACTTGATTACTTCTCCTGCGGTATTCCAGAGTCTCATCCACACACCAGAAGGTGCCTGCCCTTGGCTGTGACAGTTCACACTTGCCTCCACCTGATGCTGCCATTTCTTTCTGGCTGTTCAAGAGTGAAGAGATAGGGGGGGAGAGGGAGAGGGAGAGGGGAGAGGGGAGAGAGAGAGAGAGAGAGGGAGAGGAAGACGGGAGAGAGGGAGGGGGAGAGGGAGGGAAAGGGGAAGGGAGAGAGGAGTCCCATCTCACTCAGAGAGCACATAGAGATCACTGGAGGCCTGTGAAGAGTTGGGCAGAGCTCTCCCTGCTGCCTTCCTGGGACCAGGGATCTCAGCATTTTCTGGGGTCTTCTTAAGTTGCCTGCACCTCTTGCATGAACACACATGCTCACCACAGATAGCACAGGGAACTGATCACTTTTAAACCTTTCTGACAGAAACATTTTCTCTGAAGGTAAATACCAACCTCTTATTACATTCCTCAGTTCAGTGGTGGACCCGAAAGAAAAATGCCACTAACAGAGTTGCAGTACCATTGCTGGCAGGCCCTGGGTGTGTGCATGTGGGGCAGTGTGAGTCGGACCGACCCTTCCCCTATTCCAGCTAGAGATGGTGAGGAGCTTCTTGGCTGAACCTCAGGATATGTGAGGTGTGCAGGCAGTAGGAGGGCCAGTTGTCACATGAAAAGTGCTATTATGGGATGGGTACCCAACCATTAAGATCGGGTGCCCAAGAGCCAGACCAAGTGAACCCCTGACCCTCCACCTGCCAGCTGCATGGTTGAAGAGAAGCACTGAGCCTCTTAAGCTCAGACTTCTCTTCTGAAAACCAGAAGTAGGGTTCCTGCTATTGGTTGTGACAGGAGAAGGAGTTAACATATGTAAAAGGCTTGCAGCTGCTTTTGCTTCGTACAAACAAAGCAGTGAATGTTAGCTCATAGTCATGAAAGTGGTGGCCTGAAAGTGTCACTTGCTCACACTAAAACTTCCACA
Organism: Meriones unguiculatus; assembly: GCF_030254825.1. NCBI lineage: Eukaryota > Metazoa > Chordata > Mammalia > Rodentia > Muridae > Meriones > Meriones unguiculatus. The sequence continues at coordinate 64,547,630 of NC_083363.1, forward strand.
TGAAGATGGCAATGAAAATCAGAATTTCTTTTTTCTTGTGTCTTCTTGCTTTCTTTGAGCTTACTGTGGAGACCAAGCCTCAAACTCAGCATTCTTCTTCATTAGCTTCCCATCAGCTAGGGTTCCAGGCATGAGTCGCCACACCCTATTAAAACATTTTAACATCTTGAAAGCTCTACAGTAAGAATTCCAGCACTCTATTTTTGTATAGCGCTTTTAAACTTTCCTTGGCCCTTATGATCTGAAAATATATTTCTAAAATTCAACTTGCCTATTTTGAGCCACACAATAACCCTATAAGATAAAACTTTATGCTTATGTATGAGCAGATTTGACACAAGGACGAAAAAAGAAGCTGTATTTCCCCAGCTTCCCCCCACTCCCATCCCCATATTTCCACCTTCAGTGATTCAGCAAACCAAAGTGTGCTATCGTTTTTGTTGTTGTTATGATTTGTTTATTTGTTTGTTTGGTGGCATACCAGTGTCAGCCCTTTCCAGATCATCTCAATATGCTAACCAGCCTTGGCTTCCTCCAGCCCCAGGCTTTTACTCCCCCATCCATTTCCCTCCTCTCTGCCTGCTCAGCTGCAGGATCAGCCTATGTCTCACCTGCCCTGTGACAGTTATGGCCATTTCCCTGGCCAACCCCATGCATTTCTCTCAGACTCACACAGGCAGAGCCACCCTAACTGATTAGGCCATTGAGCTCTTCCAGGAGCTGTCTGGCTGTGCTCTTTAGAAGTCTGAGGTTGCTTGGTTGATGTCACAGCTTCCACCTGGTCTCCCTGCTCCCTATACTAATCAGGAAGTGGGCAAAGAGTGCACGTGAGAAGACTGGGATGGACTGTGCTTGTTTCAGAGCATAGAGAGGCTTCTAGGCCCATTTAGCTTCAGTATCTTGAGTTTTAGTGGGAGAAAAGGCCTTAGTCCCAGGATGCCCTGAGGCTCAGAAACAGTTCAAAAAAATACCAGTCAAAAACTGAGATGATGGGAGGGAAGGAGAGAGGGGGCTACAGCTGGGACACAAAGTAAATAAACTGTAATCAATATAAAAAATAAAATTATATAAAAAAATAAAAAACAAACAAACAGAAAACTGAGATGATCGGTCACAGCTGACCAGTGCCTGACACTACATGCCAAATATTCATCATGAAGACCCAGTGCCAAATGATCTTTCCATTCCTCAGAGTCACAGCTCCAAATAAAACTTGAGCATTCACAACTAGCATCATGCTGGTGTTGGCTGTTTCATTTTTTTCTACCTTGTTTTGTACAAATGGCCCTGATACCCACAGAGTCTGAATCTTTGGGTTCAATCAAAAACAAATGGAAAAGATTCAAGACAAAACTTTCATCATATTAAACATGCACATTTTGGGGGGCTAATATTCCCTAAATAACACGACACAATTCTTTACATAGTATTTATACAGCTGTGAGTACACAAGTAATCTAGAGACAGTTTATAGAAAACTGGAGACTATGTGTAATTACATGCAAATTCTGCACTATTCTATATAAGAGACTTGATTCCTTTCATATTCTAGTACAAAGAGATCCTGCACCCAGTCTCTTTCAGAGACTGAGGAGGACCATACCACATCAAGAGCACTGACAACACTTCGATGCTAAGGGTCAGGGTAGTTGAACTGGCTTAGCATGCCTAAAGCCCTATGCTCATCCCAGCATGGAAAATGATGGGGGTGTCTTCTAGAGATTGTAAAAAGAAGAGAAAAGAGTTTTTAATTTCCCAGAAAAATATAAAACACTACAGCTAATCTTGAAACTGCAGTAAAATGTGATGCTCACAGAAGAACAGCACAGACACTTCTCTTCAGGCTATAGTCACTTTGAGCACATTCCCAATCTAGGACGTGGTTCTTGCTTATCTCCAGATGTACCTTGTTGGGAGTTCAGCTGAGCCCTAGGAGAGTCAGTGACCTGAAGGAAGCTCCAGGTCTTTTTGTGGCTTTGACTCTAGGCAGCAGGGTCTCTACTGCTGCCTTCCCACAGTCCCTCTGCACAACTCTCCACCCAAGCTAGATGTTTTGCTGTCATCTCCCCAAACTAACTGCTTCTCAAGCCGTCTGATTTCAGAGTATAAGTGTACTTGCTCACAAGTTATGCCCTGCATGCTGAGATGCTCTCTGCTTTGAGACTATCAGCTGATCCTGTATCCACTGTGTTCTTTCAGATCCTCATGAATGAAGTCTGGAGAAACGGGCTGCAGGCAAGAGGGTGCTGCCACACTGTTCCGGAGGTGAACAATTTCTTCACGTTGTCAGTTTCCCTGACAGCTCTGTGAGGTAAGCAACCTCATTTGATAGACACAGGAAAGAAGGCTGATAGGTGGCAGAGCTGGTGCCTGTAACAGTGCTTCTTGAAGATGGAACCAGGTGTAAGCCTAGGCTGATTTGTTTCAGGGTCCTGCCTTGAGCAGGCCAGTGCAGAGTGCTGGCTTCTTGAGCAGAGAGGTCTTTTTTATAGAACCCAGCCAGCTTTATTTCTCACTCTGAAGGCCCAGATTTATTAAATTTCCTTTAAATATAGTGTTTTTTTTTTAAATTGTCCAAATAAATCCAATACTCACCCTTTTCTACATACTTTCAATGCCTGTAGTCAACCACAATATAAAATTATTAGTGGAAAATTCTGGAAATAAACACTTTTTCAGTTTTAGGTTGCAACACATCCTGAGGAGCATGACAAAAATCTCAAGAAATCCCACTTTATCCCAGATGGAGCACGAACTGTTCTTTGGTTTGCTGTCCTCACGTGTATATGCAGCCCTTGGCAGCTGACCTGTTAGTACGGTCTTCTGTACTTGTATGAACCACAACCTTAGGTGTCCACCAGGAACCCAGGAATGCACCCTGAGGGGCAAGTAGAATCTTTGTACCCAAGATGTCTGTGTTCATTGCAAAGTCTACGGACAGATTCTCCATGGAAAATCTATAAAGGTGGTTCACTCATTAAGAACTGAGAAAAAAGGCCAAGGAATGACCCATCTGATAGAGGAACTTGTGTCTGGGCCTGATCCCTGGGTCCTATAAGTCAGAAGAAATCTGACTCATAGGAGAGCTGTCCTCTAATAGCTACACAAACACACAATGACCCACATATGTCTATATGCACACACACAAACACTAATGAAAGGAAGGAAGGAAGGAAGGAAGGGAAAGAAAGAAAGAAAGAAAGAAAGAAAGAAAGAAAGAAAGAAAGAAAGAAAGAAAGAAAGAATCATTCTAATTTGTAGACCAGGTCTCACTAGGTAACCTTGGCTGGCCTAGGACCTTCAATTTAAACTGGAATAGCTTTGATCTCATGGAAATTCCACTTGCCTTTGCCTCTGGAGTATTGGGATTAAAGGCATGAGCCACCACACCCAGCACAAGATCTCATATTTTTAAAATTTAAGAAAAAGCTTGAAAGTCATGCCCAAGAATAAGCATCAAGTTGGCAAAAGGCCATGAGAGGAAGAATGGAGTAGCACTCTTAGCAGAGAAGGCCTGCATCATGCTGGCAGGAAGAATGGCCTTTCCCTAACACCTCCCTACTCTACCGGTGCTTGAGAACTTTTTGAAGCATGATGGGACATCTGGATCTTCACTGGGTATGTGAGGACCAGAGTCTATCTTAGAGTTCACATATGCATACCCCAATAGAGAACTTTCTAGATTTTCTGTTAAAAACTTTCCAACATTAAGTGAGAAACTGTATTCTGATGGAGAGAATCTGTCCAAATTCCATTATCACTTTAATGTTTCCCACTTAATTGACTAGAAAAGCCAATGAGTAGCCCACCTCTGTGCTTGGTGCTCCTGAATCAAGCCTCCAGACCACAGACCCTGTTATTCACTTCTAGATGAGTAGAGATAACGCCTGAGTGGACCTGGATGCTGCAGGTGAGGAAGTTTGGTACAATCATCTACTTCATATTTAACTATTCCTACCCCGCCCCAGGGAGTGGACCTACGACTTCCTCTTGAGTTTCCACAGGCTTGTGGAATAAAACCTATTGAGAACCTCAGTATTTCAGGACCCGAAGACCATGGCCAAGGCTGCATGCAGGTAGGCAGAGAGCATAGCTTGTTGGTTAGGAACCTTCCAAGTCTATCTTTACTACTTTCTAATCCCAACTCTCATGGCATCTACAAAAGATGAAAAAGTCCTTTATCCATGAGAGGGCCCTAGATGGATTTAGATTAAACAACAGAGTAATTTCCAACTGCCAAGGCCAAGTAATTACACAGCAGGTGCTAAGTGTTAGGTGTAATCTTGGCTACTAGCTGTCCTCTACAGGCACATTTCATGCTCTTACTGCTCTCTTCAGAGCACCCCCTCAGGGTATGCTGGTATGTGACAGACTGCTCTGCATCAGGACTTTGCCCGCAGAGACATGGGATATCCCGTCTGAGGCCCTATTGTTAAAGTCATCAGTTTTTCACGTGCACAGTTCTCTGTGAGCAGCCTATTTTTCTTGACTTTCTGAGGTTCAAAACTCAGGCTGATCAAAACAATTCTATAGCCAGTACAAAGTTGTTTTCTTCTTCTTCTAATATTTACAGGTATCCAAAACAAAATATTAAAAGATGTAGTATTGGAGGGTGACACAGTTACTTTTGTTTTGTGATTTCTCAACTGCTGCACTGGTTGTCAGAGTCAATGATCTTGCCCCCGGAATCACTACATTCCTGAGGAGTGACTGAATGCAGAAGAGGAGGATAGCTAGGTAGCTGCCCGAGAACAATTAAATAAATCTATGTATAGTAGCTACAAGGACAGGTTCTCAAGACTCATCTATCTCATGTAAGATTTAGTTAGTACCTCAAAATTCCCACAGGCCAGAGATCTTAACATTTTACAGACAAACGTGTCTTCCAGAGAGCTGAGCGCAGTCCGTGGTGGCTGGACCACTTTAACATGCATGAGTGGCCATCGGCTCAGTTAAGCACCCACCCTCCTGCTGCAATTCTTGGCTTTACTTCCTGAAGAAACAGAAACTTTTTTTTGCGGGGGGGGGTCACTTCTTCCTCCACAAAATCAACCATACGATTACATTTGACAGTTAAGAAAATCACAGCAAAACATGTAAATCCTCCACTGTAAAGGTCTCACTTTAACCCAACATCTCGTTGTTCCCAAATGAGGGAAATCACAGGGCAGGACCAATACCCACTGAGCTCAAGTTGCTGATGTGGGTTGAAAAGTTCAGCACACTAGCTTCTACCCTTCAGGAGTCTTGTTGACTTTGGTTCCTCGCAGAGATTCTTATTTATTTATCCAAAAAATGCCTCTGGAAAGAAGACTGGCTTTGGGATCTTTCCATTAAATCATTCTGGAGAAATGATAAGTGACTTGTGTCTTCTTTTTATTTCAGTCCTTGGTCAGGGATGACTAGTCCCAGATATGCACATTTTTTCCTTTACATTGTAGTTCTTCTTAGGAACACTATGTAGACCTCTTACAACTTAGCTATTTCATACCCAGGCAAAAGTTTGATAAAAATACTTGACTCTATCTAGGAGTTTGTTTTCCATGTGGGCATTTTTACTGATACTTGCATCATGAAAATGGATAGAGAGTTGAGGGTTCTAGGAGGCATGTGTTACAGAAAGTGGTACATAAGGATGAAGGGTGAATTGAAGAGAAAACAGAGGCATGGCCTCACAACATCACAGCTGCCAATCAGTGTGAAGACTTTGTGTGAGAACACTTATCAGAGTAACCTCTCTCAGCAAACACCCAATTTTCCATTTTACAGATGTGGACAAGAGTACAGAGAGGTCAAGTAACTGGTTGAATTTCATATTGCTCATGAAACGCCTAAACAGGAAGAAATGAGACTGTCCGGCAGCTGAGTTCTTGTGACTGGCCTATAAAATAAGTTGCATTTTCCTACGTAGTTTAGCTCCCAACATGGAGCTATGGGGAGACAGCGGAACCTGGAGAAGGTAGAGAGGCCCTTAGTGATCCAGGGTGTGCTTTAAAGGGGGGGGGAGATCCTGGCTCCAGTCTCTTTCTAGCTTTGTTTCTTAGGTCACAGAGCAAGCGGGTTTGTTTTTCCATGTGCACCTACCTTGATCAGTTGGTACAGACCTCAATAAAAGTGTGTGTTCATCCAATGGAGGGAATCCTCTGAAGCTAGGAGCCTTACTTACTCTTTTCTCTTTAGAAGCTAATGATCTATGCTACCATAACGCGAGGCTAACACAGAAAGAAGAACACTTCCCAACTGGAACATAACATGTACCAGCACAAACTGGAGAAAGGAGGAAATGCAATTTGAGATGGGTCAGGTCAGCTGTTTGTTCATGGTGGCCAAACTTGCGAGCATTTTAAATTTGTCTGACAGAGCTTTTGAGTTTCCTCTAACACTCCATACAGCAGTCCTGCTCTGAAGGTAAAGCTACCAGGTTGCAGCCTGGTTTTGAGTGACCCAGAACCACAACCTTCATTTTTGCCCAGCCAAACATCTCTCTACACCAGAAAAGTATTGAGAAATCTTTCCTCAATACTTAGATACCTAGCAACAGAAATTATTGGCACACCCATTTGGTTACTCTCTTCTAGAAGGCAGACAACAAAAGAAATGAGTAAGGGGAATGCATTGGACATGCCAGAATGTTCCTACTGCACACAGAGCCTAAGACAGTCAGAAGTTATGTACTGATTTTTATAGACTTGAAAGAGAATAGTAAAAATCCCAGAGGAATGCAAAATACTGACAGCAGAAATTAGACAGAACAAGTCCAATAACATAAATTTCCTTTGAGTTCACAGGCCCTCAGGAATTAAGTCCATCAGTCCCTAGGAACTCCCTAGGGATGCCCAAGTAGCCCCATTTTTAAATCAGTTCTGTGGCTGTGGGGGTAACAATCACTTGAAGTGCTTTTTAAGTGTGTTCTAGGAGTGCTTTTGCAGGTAAAGATATCAAGAATCTTGCATAGAGTCCCACTATAGTTGGTGTCTGAGATGTTCCCCCAAGGGTGCTAAAACCTTGGTGTCAAGCTTGGTGCTGCTAAGATGTTGTGGAACCTTCAGGAACTGGAGCGTGGGGGGCTGTCCCTGGAACGTGTCCTTGAGGCTAATATTGGGACTTTAGCCCTTTCCTATCTCAGTTGCTTTCTTTACTACCAGAAGAGGAGAGGCATTCTCTGTCATATGCTTTTGCCGTGGTGTGCGCCCCAAAGGTGGCAATGCTAATCAGCCAAGAATTGAAAAGTCTCAAATTGTGAGCCAAAGTAAACTTTTTCTCAGAAATTGTTTGTCTTGGATATGCTCTCACATTGAAGGAAAGCTAACTAAGACAGTCGCTCCCTTGTGTGACAGGTAGTGTGACCTTTTGTCACTGGTCAGTTAGAGGAATGAAGAGGTTTCTGTCAACCATGATGAGCCAACTGTGGGAAGCTGCTGATTCCTTCATTGTATAAACCAAATGCAAACCCAGTCATTCTATCCAAAGGGAAAAGGGCCCAAGGTATCCCAAGGACTTTCCTGCTTTTCTGGGCACATTTATCTAGGGGGCTGACTAGATAATGCATATATACATTCATTCATCAAATATTTACTAAGCAGCACCTGTTCCCTGTTAGTCACCTAGAGGCAAACAGCAGGGGCAGGAGACTGTTCTACCATTGCCCGGAAGGGTGGAGTAGATAAGGGCCCAGTAACCAGAGAATGGACTTAGAACACCAAGCATACAGTCTGTCCAGGCACTTATGGGGTGGGCAGAGACTAAATCGTGGAGAGCAGCTCTGTCCTGTAAGAGATCAAGGCCATCAAAGGGGCTTTCAAGACGGAGCCTACTGGAAGATAAGGACCAGGATACAGAGAAATAGCTGGCTCTTTGGAAAGCCGAGGGACGTTGTTACGAGCTAGCAGGAAGCTACCTTGCAGTCACAGCCAATGGGTGTGCCACACTCCTCACATGTGTTGGCATAGAGCTCCTCAAAGCAGGCCACGCAGTGCGGGTTCTCCTCCTTCAGAATGTACTTCTTGCCATACAAAGACTCACTGCAATGGTGGCAGTCAAAGCGTTCGGTCATGTTGACACTTGACTTTGCCTGTGAAAAAAGAAGAGAAAACCCACACTCAGACTCAGGGATACTCCACATGCCATGCATATGGAGGCACTTTCAGTGCTCACAGTTTTCAGTGAAACCCTTTTTAGCCATTTTAGCTGTTTGTGTTTGAATGTACTTCAGCCATTAAAGCAGCAATTACTGACTGGATCAGAATGTTGGATTCCAGAAAAAGTGGCAGAACCTTCACTGTACCCTAGGTATGTGTAGGATTCCAATGTGTTATCCTGTCACACCTCTCAACTCTCAAAATAGAAAGGCAGGCACAGAAACAATATGTCTACCTCTATAAAAAGACTTTCCATGGACTCTGCTTTATGATTCATGAATCTGAATAGGAAAAAAGCATGGTGGCACAAGGGAACAGCCTCTGACAGGAAAATCTGTAGTCAGAGTTCGGGAGAGTATTGACCTTAGCCTGAACCTGTCTTGGGAAGTACAATGTACGTGAGAAACTGCCAACTTCTTTTAGGGAGTCATTATCCGTCAGCTGTCCAGGTACCCAGGAGCAGGGTAAAGAGAAAGGCGTGATTCCAAGGGGTTAGCACAAGTTTGGGAATGCAGTGACTACATTCCAGGACTTTCCAGGGGACCCCGCAAGCTTTGCAAAGGGGCGATAAGAATGTGTCTTTATGCCAGACGCATTACATTTTTCCAGGGTGAGTAGGCAGTGTGGAGAGAAAGGGATGTTCTGTGGCGTGAAAGAAAGGAAATGACTGATTTTTCACTTCCTCACCTTCAACCATGAACCCTCAAAATCATCTCAGGACTATTGTGGATACAGAAAGTCCACTCTGATGACAATGGTACAGACAAAGGCTTCTGGCCATTAACATTTTAGACTTGATTTTTTTCCCAGAAGATTTTTCTTAATTGGCAATAACTAATATGTTAAAAGTGCAAAGTTTTCTCAATCATTAACAGGCACACCAGCTAGTTGTGTGACTAAGCAATATTTCAAACTTAAGCAAACTCAACTCAATTTTCAGTCATTAAAAGCCATTCAAGGGTGAACTCCCAGAAATTGGTTCTCTGATGTGAAAAAAATATTTCTGTCTGGTTTATGATTACAGTAAATTTGATAGCAGTTTTTAATCTGATACCTTGTATACACAAGGGTGCAGTTACTGTAAGCTTTTGTTATTGGTTCATGTCTGTGTTTATAGAATAATTTGCTTCCAAGAGCACAAAACATGCAGCTGGACACATGTGGCAAGATTCTTCCTGGAGTTAAAGAAAACACTGTCTGGACATTCCTGTGATATCACTCAAGATGAGGCTCTTGAGCATTTGAGTTATTGTTCTGAAACAGGACATATAGCCTTTTGGCTTAGGCTATCTGGGTCTGTAGCAGCTAGACTGGCAGATACTTCCATACTTTCCTGTAGTCTTCACTTATTTCATCCCCGGGGAGTCAGCCTTTAAATGTTGCCATGTAGCAGTGAGTGAGCACCACAAACAGAAAGACAATGGAGCGTGAACTGTGAACCAGGGGATTTTGAAAGCTGGAAAGAACTCCCCAAATCATCTTGAACAACTACCTCATTTTATGAATGAAAACCTCATACTTCAGAAATGATGATGGAAAAAAAGGAGTCTCATAGGCTCTGCCAAGAGCCACCTAACTAAGAAAGTAAACTCCCCTCTTAAGTGGTTCCAGGACTGGACATGCACCAGCCTTCCTGCAAAAGGGAGGCTCTCTTGCAAGCTATGCAGCTGTCTGCATAAACCCCATGCCTGTATCTGACGCCAGGGAGGGACACCTGCTTCTTCCTCTGGTCTTGATGCATGATGTATTTTCCACTTCCTCTGACACCATAGGTTGAATATGAAGAGAAAACAAACAAACAAAACCCCTAAAACCTAAGGGTCTAACCTCTAAGAATCAGCAGGCCTTGCACACCCTGCCAAACTTCATTGACCCCAAGTCCCCAGCAAGAATGATGCAGCCATTGCATTCCGCTCTGGAGGTCTAACAGGGATTACGAATTTGGCCCCATTCCATGGACTCTTTCTCATGATGGTTGAATTCATTCTGCCAGTCCCTTGCATTTTTTAAGAGGTCACTCCTTTTTTCTGCCTCAACCAACCATGTAAGGCATAAAACGAGCAAATTGGGAACTATTATCATTAGTTGGGAACATAGTGATACATACATTAGTGAAGTCCTCTCTTAAAATTAATTTTTATAAACATAAAATAATATATTTTTAGTTTTTTAAAATTATTTACATAATGTGTCATTTATTTCGTGATTTAGTAATTATTCTTGTAAATAATACTTAACAAAAGAAAAATACATGTTACTACAACAGTAACTAGAAGTCTTTTTTGTGATGATTAATTTGGATTATTTTTCAAAATAAAATATACATTTTAACCTATGCTTATTGCTTATGATTCTTGAGATGTGAGGCTCTATTTTATGTACTATAGATGTGTTCCAGGGCTTTTCAGTACTTACAAGAGACATGTACAGCCATCGGCATCTTTGTATTCATCTCCGATAACTGCCAACAAGTTGGCTCTTCCCTAGCTGGAAACGGGAAAGAATGGAAGCAAAAAAGAAAGAAAACCCCAGAATTTGGGATTTTGAGACCATTGTTATTTTAGAAGTGTTTTTATGTGTTCTTTCTTATGACCAGGCTATGTAAACTAGAATCTAGCCAATGTAAGTCAGTTAATCAGGAGTTTAATGGTTATTTCTTTCTTTGCTGGGACAAAAAGCAACATTCATAGGGAGGGTTTGTTTTGACTTATGATTCTTAAGACGCATGCTAGGTGGAACTGGAGGGGGAGGCTGCCTGCTTATATTGCACTTGCTGTTAGGAAGGAGAGAGACAGACAGAGACACAGAGAGATAGAGAGAGACAGAGACAGGGACACAGAGAAACAGACAGAAACAGAGAGACAGAGACACAGAGAGAAGCAGAGCCACACACAGAGAGAAACAGAGACACACAGAGAAACAGAGACAGAGAGAGATAGAGACAGAGACAGAGACAGAGAGACAGAGAAAGAGAGAGACTGGGACCAGCTTATAAAACTTTAATCTCTGCCTTCAGTGACCCACTTCTTTTAGCAAGGCTCCATCTTCTAAAGGTTTTGTAACCTTCCCAAACAGCACCATCAGTAGCTGGGGATCAAATGTTCACACACAAATGAGCCCAAGGGCGTCATTTAGTAAGGACTATGGAGGTGCTAAATAACTTCCTGAATTTCAGGAGTGGTGGGGTTAAGAACTGAATCCAGGGTCTCCCCCTCCCAGGTATCACCATCTGTTATTTATTTATCTTTGTATTTTCCTTTTTGGCTTTTAGTATATAAATTCACTGTGTACATGGAACCATGTAAAATAGTATGCAGGTGTATGTGCTGATGTGCAATATGATATGAATAGTTGGAGCCCTGTGGGTGGTACAGCTAGGCCATATGGCAGATCGATTGTTAGTTTTTCTGAGGACCCTTCCTGCTCATTTCCATAGTAGTTGGGCCTGTTTACATTCATACCAGGAATACATAAGGGTTCCCTTTTGTCTACATGGTCACCGGCATTTTCTATTCACTGTTTTCTTAGTGACTGCCATTGTGACTGGAATAAGATGAAATCTCAATGTAGTTTTGATTTGTATTTCTCTGTAGTGAGGCTGAATGTTTTTCATGCTTATTGGATCTTTGTGTTTCATCTTTTAAGAACTAACTGTTCATTTTACTAGTTTTCTTACTGATTGGATTGTTTTTAGATTTTTAAGTTCTTTGTATATTCTAGGTATTTATCTTCAGATAGATGTATGGCTGGTTAAGAGTTTTATCCCCTTCTGTAGGCTCTTTGCTTGACTGACTGTTTTCTTTGCTGTACAGAAGCTTTTCAGCTTCACGAGGTTCTATTTTCTAACTAGAGCTTTCTTCAGAAAATATTTACCTGTACCTGTATCTTAAGGTATTTTCTTCCACAGTTTCTGGTCTTACATTAAGGTCTTTGGTCTAATAATGGGCTTATTTATGGCATTTCCATATATGTATATCATTATACTTTGCTCATATTTGGCTTTCATTGTTTTTCCTTGACCTTTTTTCACTAGTCCCTTTACTCCCCTCAAATAGTCTCCTTATGTTCTTTTGTGTGTGTGTGTGTGTGTCTGTGTGTGTCTGTGTGTGTATGTATATATTTAAATTTAGGCCCCATCTCTGAAAGAAAACACGCAGTGCCTTGTTAGGTCTCCTAGAGTCAGAATCAACAGTTTCCAAGGTAATGTAATAGCTTAGAGGAGCTTGCCTCACTGTCACAAGAGGCTTTTAAAACCATTCATCCTTTTCATTCTTCTGTTGAAGGCCAAGCATTAAACTAGGGCTTGACATAGATGCACTTGCTTACCCTGAGATACATCTTTTTGAAAAGCTTCATGTTTAAAAATTACACACTTATCTTAAGCCACCTGCTAATGAGGTACCTATGCCATGCTTAATGAGGAAATACATTCATAGTGTTATATTAGAACTTCCCTACAAATTTGCCATTTTAAATCCTACAAAACACCTACCTAGTTGCTCCTTCATTCACTAAAAAATGGTTGAATAAGCTGGAATATGTATTGGATGTCAGACAAAGGATTGGATAAACGAAGATGAGAGAGGAACTGGTGCGGTAGAGGAAAGCGCTTGTGTCAACTTCCAAAGCTCCGCCACAGACTTTACCAAGAGCAACCTCCAGGAGCACAGAGGGGCTTGCCCTCTGTGGTCAGTCATGCTGCAGGCAAGGGCACAGAAGGCCACAGCACAGAATAAAAAAGAAGTCTCGACAAAGGCACATCAGAAAAATGGAAGATAAGCAGACAGGGTGGTGAGAGGGAAGTTCAGTCAAAAACATGAGCAAGGGTCAAGTTGAGGAAGAGTTGTGTTCCTAGTTCACTGACTTGGGTATTCCCTGTAGGCAGTGGGCTTACCGGGCATTTTCCCAAATCTGCACATCACTGAGTAGAGAATGTTTACTGCCTGGAAGCGACTTTATCAGGTAAAATGGGGAGGACAAAACAAGTTCAATACCTCCTAAGAATAATATCATGCTGTCAGAGTCTAGTTTTGGTTGTTTCGTCTTTGCCCCCTCTACTCCAACCCAGTGGTAAGATTCAAAAATCCAGGGACTTGCACATAATGGGTAAAGGCTCTACTTCAGAGCCACATCCCTGCTCTTTACATTTCAGTTCTGAATGTCTCTCCAGAAATATAAGTAGGTGAGTGTGGTGATTGGAATAAGAATAGACCCCATACATTCATATATTTGAATGCTTAGTCACTAGGGAGGTAGAATTCTTTGAAAGGATTAGGAAGTGTGGCCTTGTTGGAGGAAGTGTGTCACTTGGGGGGAGTTTTCAAAAGTCCATGCCAGGCTCAGCCTCTTTCTCTCTGTCTGCCTGTGGATCAGGATATAGAACTCTCAGCTAAGTCTCCAGGATCATATCTGCATGCATGCCATCATGCTTACTGCCGTGGTGATAATTGACCAAGTCTCTGAAACTGTAAGAAAGCCCTCAATTAAATGCTTCTTCTTCTTCTTCTTCTTCTTCTTCTTCTTCTTCTTCTTCTTCTTCTTCTTCTTCTTCTTTTTTTTAAAGAGTTGCTTTGGTAGCCATATTTCTTCACAGCAATAGAACAGTGATTAAGACAGGGAGTTTCTCACTCCACTGTGTACAATCCACTAGCAATTTTTGAACTCTCTCTCAACAGGTTCCTGCCTATTACCTGTTTCATAGGAATGCTGAAAGGATTAAGTAAGGGCATGCAGGGAGATACCTGAATGTGAGGTGTGACTGCTGACTTATTATTTCACTGAATCAAATTTAAATTATAGGGTACCAGAGTTCTCAACCTTCCTAGGATTAAATCATCCTCTGATGTCATTCCCCTCCTGCTGTGAGCAATCAGGGTATTTGAAGAAGCTGGATTTTAGGGCTCAGACTGGAGGTCAGACTCAGTTACCTTCGTGGGAGAAGCTCAGGGGTCGGCACTGGGGACATCTAGGGCTCAAATACTTTTAAAAATGACAGAAGCCTGCACAAGTCAACAGGCTTACAAATAGAGTTCTGCTTATGAATTTTCAGACAGGAAAGTGTTAGGGCTGCAAAGGAAGAAGAGAAACATGAAAAACAGGGAGAAAGAAAAGTAGAGAGAGGTGTGATGGAAAAAAGGAAGGGTGAGAGACAGGAGCGACAGGGAGCTCTTCTCTTGCTTTTCTTCTTAAATGAGAAGGGTTTCTCAAGAACCCAGGGCAGGGGCTAGCAGGATAGAAAACATTTTTTGGCCACTCGCCAAAGCCTTTGAGTTTTTGGTCCAACCTTGTGAAATAAGGTGGAGCACCACACACAGATAGTGTTGGGAAAGTGTCCACAGTGAGTACCGGTCTCAAGGCTTCTTTAACCTGTTTATTTTAACCAAACCTCTAAGGGCCCATTCAGATCCTAATGGATGTTATCCATGTTTCATGGTTATAAACCTTACTGCTTGTGACTCCTCCCATGTAGCCATATCTAAAGAGAAACCCATGACCCTTCCCAAGACCTTCTCACAGCACAAGTAGAAGCACCCACAATTAGCCAGTTTGGGACACAGCTGATATTCCTTCATTCATTGAATGAATGAATAAATAACAGGGTCTTGCTGTGCAGCCTTAAACATACATTCCTCATGCCTGTAACTCTAAAGAGCTAGGATTTCAGGCTTGTACCACCAGACCTGGCTCTTATTATGCTGACCTGTAAAAGTTAACACAGATTTAGAGAGAAAAAAATAATGTTAAGAAGCAACTGAGCACAATTGACTAATAAAAAAAATAAGAAATTGGTCAGTTGGCTGTGGGCTCTTTGTAGAAATACAGTGTGAAAACAGTGCATTCATGAGCTATGACAGCCTGTATCCATCGACCATAGTACTGGGCAGAAAGAATAGTATGTCATGGAGACCTCTCTAGCAGGAAATATACACAGCCTTTGTAAATAAATGTAGAAGAAATAAATACATGGGCAAATGAATTTTTAAAAAATCTTAGAGTGCTGGTGAGTTAGTTCAGTTGTTAAGAGCACTTACTGCTCTTGCAAAGGATTCAGGCTTGACTCCCAGCACCCATACAGAATCTCACAACCCTCTGTAAATCCAGACCCAGGAGATTTGATGCCGTCTTCTGACCTTCTTGGACACCAGGCATACATTCGTGCACAGACACACGTGTGGGTAAAATGCTCCTGAATATAAAAAAATAGAATAAACAAGCTAAAAAAATCTTGTAGAAATGTGGGCAACGGTCAAGAGTGAAAAGGTGGGGTGTTTTGTATGTACAATCTCCCCAAAAGTAATTGTGATTTGGCATCTGATGCCATTTAAATCTCTAAAATAATAGACCCAGATCTTTACTTTTTTCTCTTTAACACTGTTTTCATCCCTCCTTCCAGATAATTTGGTGCTTCCGCAGAAGGGAGAGCTTTCTTATTGTGTTTGGATTCTGAATTCAGCTCTGGATACAGCTTGACTAGGTCAAGAAGCAAAAAGCCAGCGAAGAGACACTCCCAGGCCATGAGAAAAATGTACAGATCCAGACATGGACTGCAGAGATCAGCAAAATTCCCTGGTGGGTGTTGTGTTTGTAATCAATGATACTCCACCCAAGCCCAGAGGTCAAAGAACATCTGTACGGTTTCATTTGTTTTCCCCTGGATGGCAACAGGAGTCTAAGCAAGCTGACTTAGTTTAAGACTGGTGAGAGGGATGGGTACCAGTTCAAATGATGGTGCTGTGTCTAAAATTAGAAAAACCTACCTAGAACCCACTTGAGATCAACTCTGTAGGTTTGAACTGCAAATATTTTAGATTATAAGGTATATGCTTAATGACTCACTTAACAAGCCCTCATTGGATAGTGCATCAAAAGGCAAAGGCCAAGGTGAGGTATCGTGTGCTATATATGCTAGTAACTTCTAAAAACTGAAAATGAAAACAAAACCGGCCTTGTCTTTGAATATTTTAAGATACATTTTTGTGTTCAAAAAATAAAAAAAGGTAAAGTGCTTTTCTGAATGATCCCTGGATTATTCAGTAACGAAGGCCAATAAATGTCAAGCTTCTCATCTAGAGCCCACGAATACAAGGATGGCCACACATCTTTTTTTCTTGTGTGCTTCAGTTTTTACTACAATCACAAGAATATACTGAGTAACCAAGAAGTCCTCGCACCATGTTAGATTAAAGGCACTCTCTAAAGGAGCCCAGTCTGATTCTATCTCCAAGCCATCTTTAAGAGCCTATCACAGCTGTTACTCTCAAAACACGGCAGTTCAGTCTTCACAAGACAAACTAGTGAAGCCAAGAAGGACAGGCTGCTTCAGGTTCATGAGTCTTACAGATGGAGGCAGATTACACCAGCCGGCTCTACCCTTCTTTCTAGGGTGTGAACAACTGACTGATGCTGTCAGCTTCCACACCTACAGAAGAAAGCCAATTGTTCTCTCTCAGCAGAGTCCTTCTTTCTCCAAGGTACGAATCACTGGCATCTGCCCGGCCTCCATATCCTAGCCCAGCCTCCTTACACAGACATCCACTGGCCTTTTCCTTTAGTCTCTCCCACTCCGGGAAAAACTGCTCTCCTTTTCATGGTAGCCCTTCTCATTTGTGGTTCTGCCTCAGTGCTCCACATCAGGACTCCATAAATAGAGGCTAGCATACTTCCTTCCACTTACTCACTCAACTAACTGGCTCCAAAGGTTGCATCAAAAACAAATCTATATCCTCCTTGACTGACAGTCTGGTTGTACAAGTTGTATTTGCAGGAGCCAAGAACACTTTCCAACACCCTAAACTCTGCAGCTTTGTGTTCAGCTGAGTTTATTCAACTCATAGTCTTGGTTGTTTAAGGACATCATCTCTGCTCTGGTGAGGACCTCACAGAAGAGGAGGGAGAGAGAGAGAGATCACATCACCAAAGGAAGCAGAGACTGAGAGAGACGGCTACCACAGTCCCTTCCAAGGATGGGCCTTCTGTTGACTAGGGCTCCTTTCTTAAGATTTTTCATTTTTATCTCTTATATGTGTGTATGTATGTGTGCAGGGGCTCATAGAATCCAGAAGATGTAGGATCCCTTGAAGCAGAAGTTGCAGGGAATTATAACTTGTGAACCAAACTCAGACCCTCTGAAAGCAACCTTAACTGCTGAACCATCTCTCTAGCCCCTACACTCCACTTTTTAAAGGCCCTACCTCCCAACATTTACACAAGGATAACCAAACTTCCAACACATGAGTCTTGGAGAAAAAACATATACAAATCACAGCATCTCTCTATTCCCTAGACTCCACTTTTTAAAGCTCATACTTCCCAACATTTACCCTAGGATAACCAAGCTTCCAACAAACAAGTCTTGGAGAGAAAACATGCACAAATCATAACCCTCTATCTAGCCCCTAGACTCCACTTTTTAAAGGCCCTACTTCCCAACATTTACACAAGGATAACCAAACTTCCAACATACAAGTCTTGGGGAAAAAAAAAAATCATATCCAAATCACAGCTGCTTACAGATGGGGCAGCTGGTATGGTGGTTTGGATCAGAAGGATGCCCACAGGCTCATATGTCTGATGCTTAGTCACCAGGGAGTGAACTCGTTGAAAGGATTAGAAGGATTAGGAGGTGTGCTCTTGTTGGAGGGAGTGTGTCTCTAGGAGTGGGCTTTGAGGCTTCTAAAGCCCAAGTCTGGCTAGATGCACACGCACGCGCGCGCTCTCTCTCTGTCTGTCTCTCTCCCTGCTGTGGATCAGGATATAGAACTTTCAGCTACTTCTCAAGATCCCTGTCTGCCTGTGTTGTTACCATGTTCCATGCCATGATGATAATGGGCTAAGTCCCAGAACCTGTAAGCAAGCCATCAATTAAAAGTTGCTTTGGTCAGTGGTGCCTCTTCACAGCAATAGAACATTGACTTAGACATGGTGTGTCAGATGCTAGGTGCAGAACAGGGGTAGAATCCAGGCATTCTACAGGTAGAATGTTGGCATTCTGGCTTGTTTTTGTTTGTTTGTTTGTTTGTTTTGTTTTTCTATATACTGCTGGGTATTTCTGTATGCAGCTGAGCTATCACTCAGTATTGAAGAGGTTTAACAATCTTAGGTCACAACAAAATAGGGCCTCAGCAAAATGTTCATTCAATGGATCCCAATATGGAGGTCAGAACTCAGATGTCAAGCTCTCTGGTGTTAGCTCTTGGGGCCACCATCTATGGGCTGGGAAACTTCGGCAACAAATTTATTTCGATGATTCTCTGGGAGGAAACTGAGGTACCAAAATATTTTGTTATTTAGGTAAGGTCATATGGGCTGAGAAATGCAAATGGCAGGTTGGTTTTGGTCCAAGCCCATCTGCCAGCTATGCCTTCTACACCCATCCAAGCTGTGTCTGTGAGGCTGGGCTGCAAGAAGACAGAACAGAGGCCTCCAACGCTACACACACTGTTCTGTGAAAAACTAGGTCAGAGGTGAATCTGAAAAAGAGTTAGAAAAAAATAAAGCATTTTGAAACTTAGTTTCATTGACCTTTAGCTACTGGGTTGGAAATTCATAGATTCTAAATCTTAGTGTGAATTGTTGTTCTTGTTTTTTTTGGGGGGGAGGCTGTTGAGGTACAGGTTCTAGATCACCATCACTGCAGGGTGTGTAGGTCATTCCTGAGGCTGCAAGGCTTTGGTGGCTGAGGCAGGAAGATAGGAACCAGTCTGAGGCCACCTGAGACGCCACAGTGAATTCCAATCTTTCCTGGCTACAGAATGAAGCTTAGTCTCAAACAACAACAGCAGCAACAAACAACCCACACGCACCCGACACCCACAAGCATCCTTTCTCGAATACATTGCAACAAAATATACACATAAGCAAATTAGCACCACAACACCGGACACATTTAGTAGTACTTTGAAGACAATCCCGTGACTATAAGCTTAAATTGTCGGTCATTATGTCCCAAAACGTGTAAGAAAGTGCATGCCACAAGTTGGCTTTACCGAAGATAGCTACGTATTTCATAAAATGCCTGTTTCGTGGAGTTCCAGAGATACCGCTAAAGACTATCGAACAAATATGGCTCATTCTTCATTTTAAACCAGAAACAGCATTGAAGAGTTTCTGTGAGTTACAAGACATCACAAGTCGGAATTCTATCCGTTAGAATTCTTTTCATTTACAAGTTTGTTTACCTCCAAGGCTCAGGTTTTAGTCTGTGGATGGGACAAGATGTGTGGTCAAAGGCAAACTCCCACTTCTTCCTCAAGGGAAATGCCTGGCCATCCGCGCGTGCTACCTCCCTTCCACAGAGTTCAGGGACCAGTTCGCTTCATTCCCGGGAGCTCGCCTGTAGGAGGGGAGCTCCTGGGGATGACCCACCCCTGTAGGGCTGCAGCCCTCCTTCTGGATGGTCCCTTCCCCACCATTTCCAAATTCGGCTCTCCTATGCTCAGGTCCTCCAGCACTCATGATTCTGATCCTCTCTGCCCCGCATCCGCTCTTCCTGGGCGTGTCTCCCTGTAGATCAACTCGCAGGTCCTGGGGTCTCCCTTCAAGGCTGCCTCTTTCCCCCACATTTCCGGTCCATCATCTCCACCACTCGCCCCCTTTCCCTTCATTTCCAGTCCCTACCCTGGCCGTCCCCTGCCCAGCTACGCTCTCCTCTCTCCCGGATCTGTCCTTTCTGTTTTGGGTGCCCATCCCGGGTGTCCTCCGAAAAACAGGGCTCTCTTCTCTCCCAGATCCGTCCTTTCCGTTTCGGGTCCCTACCGTGATGCGGTCTGCACAGCTGCGCTCCGGGCTCCGAGTCTCTCCGCCCCGCAGTCGCTTGCGCTGGCCCCTGGTGTCTCTCCACGCGTCCTAGGTGGCGATCCCCGTGTGCCCGGCCCGGCCGTGGCCTGGGCGCCGGCAGGAGTGCTCACGCACGGTGGGGTCGGGGTCTAGGGGACCCGGTGGACTGTGGAGCGATAGTGGCGGCAGATCCGCCGGCGGAGTGCAGCCCCGAGCTCCCGCCCCCGAGAACCCCCGCCGAGTCATTTGACCATATAAGGACACGCGCGCCGGGCGGCGGGCGGGCGCGCAGGCCAGGGGAGCAGGGCGCGGTGGCGAGCGCCCCTTGGTCGCCACCAGTCGCCTGTTTCTCCGCTGCAGCTGCCACAGACCCTTTGTTTGACTTGACCTTCTTTCTTGCTTCCTGGTGTTCCGCGCACGTTCAAGCCTCGCTGCGCCCTGGCCCCGGCTCCAGGGGCTGGTTGCTGTGCAGCGAAGAGGGAAGAATGACATGGGTCTAGTACTCTCACCAGGACCCTCCTCTGCGTTGTGGGGTCCGCGCCTCGTCTCAGTTTGATGCAAGCACCGATGGGTCATTTGCAGATTTGGGGGAGGAAGGATATGAGCTCAGGGAAAGTGTTTTGGGCCTTACCTTGCAGACACCTCTCCATCGTGGAATGAAAAGAACCAATGACCGAAAGAGTGGTTGATGAGTGTGTTCCACAGGGAGCTCACTGAGAGAAGGTCCTATATCCAACACTCGGGGCCAGAGAGCCTTTGGACAGTCAGTGGCTCCCTCCTGGTGGAAAGAAAGTGCATGTCTTCATATGTCCTTCACTTTCAAAGCCAAGGTCCTCTGCACAGAGCTGGCCCTTAGTGAGCGCAGGGGACACTCACTCTTCAGCGTGGAGTTGGGAGGCACAGGCTGCCTAGGACAGGCAGCACCTGCTTTTGAAGAGGCTGTGGGTGTATGGTGGAAGACGGGCTGGAGGGGCAAAGGATGTGAAGTGGCTGGTCACATGACTTCTCAGCCAGGAAGCAGGGAGAGATGACACTCCATCCAGCCAGAGACCCCAGCTCTTGAGAGTGCTGTTCACCTGCGCGGACAGTCTTTGCTCCTCAGTTAAGCCTCTCAAAGACTCATTGCTCCTAGGCGATTCTACATCCAGTCAGATCGACAGGGAAGTTGTGTGGATAGGCATGTTATTTTTATCGTTCAAGGGGAGCTCAAGGCAGCACATTTTCCAGAGAAGGCAGGAAGAGCAGTGTGATGGCTTTCTTCTGATTGATACTTCCTGACTGAAGCCACCAAGGATCTCCATGGTGGAAGCTCAGAAATTGAGAGGCAAAAGCATTCGGTTAACTGTCGCTAACTCAGCATTAGCTGTAACTGGCCTCTCCAAGGATCCTTTTGGTAAAGTTAGTTATCTCAAACAAGTGATAAGGACATTTGCTCTAAATGAGGGAAATGGTTTTTACACCAGCTGAGATTTGCACTGGTGTCTATGAGCCATCAAGGCAATGCAAGTATCTTCCAAGTTCAGAAATCCTCAACTCCTGTCACTCACTCAGGAGACTCCCTGGAGCTAACACTTTCCTCAGAGGAGAATGGGCAAGCTGGGATTGGACACAGGAAATCCATCCCACTCCTGTCCCTGTCTTCGAAGTGAGTTAGTTCCAATTCAGTTAGGATTCCCCTTGATGGTCGAGATATGCTGTGACTTAGATTCAAAGTGTACACAGACACATTGATCACTCTGAGGCTACTAAAATTTATTTTCTTTATGTAAAAGCCACAAATTGCAAAATGGTCTAGGACACATATAGTGGGTCTTACGCCTCAGTTTTAAAACACAGGTTTAAAGAATAATGAAACACGAATACTGCATGTAACCTTTTCCCGTTTTCTTTTGTTTCATTTGTTTAAATTCTGTGAGTTTTGCATTTGGCTTTATTCTGATTGATATTATTAGTTATGTAAATTGTCTTCTAACTACTACAGCTATTCTGTCATGTTGCTTTCTTAATTAAAAGTTCTCTGATTTAATTTTGTGTTCTTCTTCTGACATTAGAGAGCTATTAAATACCACAATGGTCATGTGGTCAGGAAAATTCAGTCTGTCAAAACAGACTTAATCATTTCTACAAGAATGCCAAGAAAAGAGAGATTGAGAAGGAAGTCAGTAGACCAAAAACAAACAAAAAACAAAAACTAACCACAATTTATGTTTGGATTTTGATCACAAAACAAACTATTAAAAGAAGAAAATTTTATGAACCAATCTGGGAAATTTTGGCATTGACAGGATATTTGATGATATTAATATGTTAGTTTATTTTGTATGAGATTACATACACATTTTTCCTTTTTAAAATGTTCTTATTTTAAAGACCCTTTCCCAGAGTATTTACCAATGAAGTAACATGTCAGAGTTGATGTGAGATAACTTGAGGCAGAGGAAGTAGATGTAGCCAAAATGTATATGTAAAACAGGCTCATCCATGAATTTGATAGTAATTGAAGCTCAATAGTGAAAATTCATCACACCTCTCTTCTCCCTTTGCAATGTTTGAAAAAAAAAAACTCAAAATGAAAAATGTCCTTAAATTAAAAATGCACATACTGTTGGCAATTTATAGGTTTTCCCCTTACAGGAACCTATCTTGTATGTACTTGTACAAAATGATATGCACACAGGAGCAGTCACTGCAGAATTGTTTGTAACAGCAAAATACTGAACTCGATCAAGTCCCCTGTTGGTGAACAGGGGACTTGTTAAACAAAACATGGTACATTTTCAAATTATTTATGAGTGTAGCTGTTAAAAATGTGGTAAGTCTATTTACTGATTTGGCATAGTCTCCAAGATAAAACAACCAAAAAATATATAAATAGAGAACATGTCGTGAGTTGTAACCAATTTGCCTTTGTGAACAAAGAGGAAAAACACTACATTCTTGTATGCGACTGGGCCTGGAAGGCTGGGGGTTGGAAGCAAGAGGGAAGGGAGACTATTTTTGATTGCATATATTTTTATTTGTTTCCTGTGACATTCAAGAAACTCAAATTTGTTATTCATTAAAAAGTTTAAATGTTTTAAAACTGAAAGTAGCATGTGTTCATTTAAGAAGAATAAGAAATTAATCACTGAGATAAAATTACACAGTCAGGGAGGTTTTCCAGAAACAGAAAGTTAAACAATTTCTAGGTATAATATCATCTGCTTGTATTAACAACTCAAAAAATATTTAAAAATAAAATTTACAAGACAATCGCTGAAAGATAGCTTTGTTTTTTACATATTTATTTATTTATTATGCATACAATGTTCTGTCTGCATGTACACCTGTGTGCCAGAAGAGGGCACCGGGTCTAGATGGTTGTCAGGCACCATGTGGTTGCTGGGAATTGAACTCAGGACCTCTGAAAGAACAGGCAGTGCTCTTGACCTCTGAGCCATCTCTCCAGCCCGAAAGATAGCTTGTAACAACCTCTTCTTAAAATTAATTTTAAACCATTTTTGAATTGATGGTTTTATATCACATTGGAGGAAATGTTCTGGAAAGTAAAAATTCTGCTATGGAAGTCTAGAGCCCTGAATTCAGGGCACTGTACCGGGTGCCCAACCTATGATGAGAGTTGTGACCTCAGGTCAGCCTTGAGACTTCCTAGCTCTCAACTTGTTTATAACATGACCTAAGCAATATCTATTTTAAAGAATTATTGTGGAGGTCTTTATTCTTTAGCAGTCTTGCATGCAAACCACTCAAAACCAAACAGTATGGTGTTTAGCACACAGTAGGTCTCCAGTAAACATTAGCTCTTATTTAAGAGTAAAGGGGTGGTGGATCCATGAATAAGAAGGAAATATGCTTTATTCTCACCATGGAGGAGATTAAGTTCATGTTTTAAAAACAGAAGATTCTCTTCCGGATAACTCTGCTCTAGATAACAGCCTAGTTCATCAAAGAAAAAGAAATTGGGAGATAGTCTAATTCCCTACGCAGAACTAAGCCACAACACTGCAAATGACAGGGCATTGAATCCTTTTGTCTATTACAGTGGGATCTGTAATTCTGTCACCACTCAACACTCTCAGGCCCTGGGGCCACGCAGCTGGTGTGGCTGGAGGGAATGAGCTCCTAGTTGCATGTCCCAGGATGCACTAGAACCATGTGAGAGTGCGAGTCCTTAGAGAAGCAACTCTCCAGGTGATCCTGAAGGGCTCTGAGGGAAACAACTCCTTAGAATTCCAACTGCCTGGAGTAGGATATTTTTGCCCCCTCTCAATTTCTGGAAGAGGAGAGGGAGAGCAGAGGCAGACTAAACAGAGCACTGCTTGGAACTCTAAAATCCAACTCCAAGTATCACATCCCATCATGGGAGGAAACACAGACTGAAAGTTCACAAAATCAAAAGGTTCGGTCTGTGGACCAGCGTCATCCAAATGTTGACTTTGGATCAGCCTGAACCAGCATGAAGATAGAGCGTCTAAGGCAGGTGAGTACTACCACTTGGTGGCAAGCCAGCTAGCGAGAGAGGCTGGCACAGGCCCATTTGTGAGGAGTGGACTTGGGTCACCTTTCTTTGGTGGTAGTCACTCCATAGGGACCAGGTGTCAACACTGGGAAGACAGACCTCACTCTGGGTTTCACTGACTGGCCACCAGCACTGGAAAACTCTGAGAGCACGTTTGCCCCACTGAAGAGAGGTTTCTCCCACGTTGACATCCCAAATTCCAAATCCACCACGGCCGGAAGCTGCCTGAATGACTCAGCCTTGATTCAGAGCTCATCTTCCAATTGCCTCATATGGTTGAAAGGTGAGTAAGTGTCTAGTTAGGATCAGAAAGGCAGGAAAAGCACCAGGAGTAATAAAAAACTATGCCCTCTCCACCTGAGGATGGGAGGCAGGTGTCTGCATGCATCCAGATGACACAGAACCAGACCCTGGTGTGGTGGCTGAGCAGGTTCTACTTGCTTTTCTAAAAAGAGCTATGGCCTTGCTCAGCAGGAAATCGAAACAGTTGACAGAACACCCATCTCCTCAGAACTTAGGCAAACAAGAACTCCCAAGGTTTCTTCCCACAAAAGGGAGGAGCTTGATCTTGTTAGTACTCCCATCTCCTACACCTAGAACCCATACCTCCTTTATTTGTCTGCAACTCCCAAGAGAAGCTCAGCACCCACCAGAAGCCAACACTTCTCCTTTGTCCCCTCTCAGGCTCTGCTTAGGAGAAAGATGGTTGGCTCTCTGGGATGCAGTTTCCATATCCCATTTCTTTGCTCTCTCTCTCTTTTCACAAACTTATTTAATGATCAAATAGTCAGTGTTTGAAGCCTCAAAACACGTCTGACTCCCAGCCAAACCCACAAATGACTCTATGATTCTGAGTTTTCCATGGGTGGTTAAAGCTTGCTTGGAACGCTGGATGCAAGTTTCCACTGTGGCTTTGACAGGACAAGGAGAAACACTCTGGTTGGCTGAATCACCAAGGGGAAGAAAAAAAAAAATTGCTGGCATCACAGATCAGTCCTGTCAGCGAATGTTGGCCTCTTACTCAGGAGAGCTTTCCTGGTGCAGACCCTGAAAACATGTGCTCTTGCTTTTCATTTGAAATTTTAAAGAGAAGCAAAGCTTGATGCATGGACTACATGTTTGAGACCTCTGTTCTTTGCTCTCAGATCTTTCCTGGAGAGAGTTACTCAACTTTCTGTTTTACTCTCTCTTGCTCTGGTCAAGACAGACACCTTGAAACACTTGCACATGTGACCTCTGACCCTTCATCCTTACATCCCTGAAAGGGGACAATTCTTGTTCCTGGGATGTTTACTTAAGTCACACTAAAACTGTTTCCCTGGGCAGAGTAGTTTTACGAGTCAGACTTGCAACTTTGAGATCTTTCTCTCTGCTTCTCATTGGCAGACAATCTGAATGATCTATCCAGAAGGGCTTTAGGCCAGCCTGGCTAGAGAAGGGAAAGGACTAAACTCAGGACCAGAAACTATGGGGCAGTGGTAGCCTTCTGTCACTATAGAGAAGATTAGTTTGTCATAGTTTTGAGTGTTCTTGATTAGCTCCATTAGGTTAGGTTTTGATTGAAACATTTCTATGATGCCACTCCTGTGTGGGTAATTCTGCACCAGGAGCAAGTTAGCTGCATATGTTTTAAGTTCTTCTAGTAAGAAAACTGACGACAATCTTCAACCTAGTTTGGAAGATGCTTTAAAGTTAGGCCTGGGAGTCACGGCAGAGCTTTCTGGAACAAACAAGTTTCTTTTTACATTACCTCACTGGGTGGTTGACTGTTGGAATACCAGAAATATGTATTCTAAAATGTATGATGTTCAGTATCTTCTGGTAGTAATATTTGCCAGAAAACTATAAACAAGTAAAATTTAGGCTATACTAACTGTACAGATACTTTGGGATTCTTTTGCAGAGGGAAGATGCTGGGCAATTACTATACAACAGGAGTAGGTTGGTGATCTGCCTTGTGGGATAGCTCCAAGCTATTCCAGTGCAAATGACTGTCAGACATCTGAAAGAGCTAGCAAGCTGTCCAACTCAAATGGGACTCTTTTTCTCCCCTGCCCTTTGCCATCCTTTCCACAATTTAAAATTCTACATTTTTCATATATCCTCAAGACAGTCTTGGGATAAACTCTCCCACCCTGTTGAATCACTTTCTTGTGTCTGCTTTCTTGTGTTGCTGTGATTCTCTAGTAGGTCAGGCTTAAAGCAGAAGGGCATACTTGAGAGGTTTTACTAAGAACATGCTTGGCAAGTTATCAGGCCAGGGAATCAGAGACTGTAATATAATCCTAAGCAAGAAGAGGGGCTTTAAGACCCCTCCCTGTTTATTCTTCGCCTCCATGTCATCCTGATCTGCCTCTAACCAGTGAGGGAACAGTCCTTTCGGTACAAGGAATTTTTCTTTTTTCTGTGTCAGTATTGTATTGTTGACTAGGACCTTGAACAAGCTAAATTCCCTCTCTCTTAAACTCTCTCAAAATTTTTTTCTCTCTTTCTCTGATGTGCAACCCCAGTTACCAGGGCGAACCTCTGGGAATGTCTGTCTTTACTCTGTCCCTTCCCTTTATTACCCAGAACCCCACCCCTTACCCTGCCAAAATACTACACGTGGTTACTGCACCACGGAAGCTCTGTGGAATACCCGTGCGTGCGTTATGTCTGATCATTCCACATTCGCTTTCTCTTGCTCCTGTCAGCATAAAGGAAGAACGTGAGCCCCTCCCAGGAAGGATTCAGACATTTCTGTATTCACATTATTTTGCAGTTTGGCCATTATTTGCTGAATTGAACTCAGGCTTCCTAAACATGCCTGAATCAGTATAAGGCTGCCATGTAAAAGCTGTCCTGAGTCCAAGGTCATTGGGGCTGATTCCCATTCAGGCATTATAGTGATCTGGGCTTTGCTCTGAGATCTACCTGCAAACAATTTGACTCCAAGCTAATTAGAAGCTGAACCTTGCAGGAGGTGGCAGCATACCTGAGATTGGGAGCAATCCTTCCCTACCTTGAGTCTACCTGCTCTTCTAGAGCAGGGCTGCTGCCTGCCCTCTCAGCACTGCCTGCCCACGCTCTACCCAAGCTCAGAAAAGTTTGCTCATAGGGCCTTCCAGGATATCCCCAGTCTACAAATGAACCCTCTCTTCATTTCTAGGAACCGAATCTAAATTCATGTATTTACTTTCTGCAAGGTTATTTAATTATTTATCTATTAATTATTATTAATAAATATTAACCATCTAGATAGATAACATTATTATCTAGATAACATTAATTATCTATCAATTGCTTTCTTAAAATTTTGTCTATGCAAATGAGAACATATAAAATAAAGCAAGAAATCTTGCTTCCCATCACAATTTCATTGAGGTTCTCATCTTTCCAACAGCATAGGCATGTAAAATGGGTCACAGTACAGGTAGGTATATGGTCCTAGGACAATAGCTCTGCCATAGAGAAGCTTTCTCAGCCCTTAGACTGTGTTTCTGATAGTCTGTGGGCAGAGGTAGGACAAACAGAAGCCCTCGGACCTCTCTTCACCCTACTTGTCTTATGACAAATTCACTTGGACTGAAAGACTCAAGTTGTGAATAGAAAACACTGGCAAATACAGACAGGACAAGAAACTTTGCGCCTCCCTTGACCATGGCCCTCTGCACCCACAGGCAGTCATGAGGGTTTCCAAGCCCAATAATCCAACTTTGATTTCAGCATTGGGATTGCTTTCCAGCTCAGAAAAAGCTCCTTATCATCTGCTGTTGGAAGACGGTAGAACCTTTAGGAGGTGGAGCATATTGGGAGGTCTCCAGGTCATTGAGGGGGTATCCTTAACTGAGACTGGGGGGATCTAGCTCTTTCTGCACCTATCTCTCTCTTCTCACCCAGGAAGTGAGCAGTTTGTACCAGTATATTGTCCCTGCTTTGACGTACTGTCTCCCCACAGGACCAAAACAATAGGGCTTGAATGCTATGCTACTCCTGTCTCAGGGCCTTTCTAGGTTCTCTGTCTAACAAAGAGGCAAGGAAATGGGCATACACTTACCACAAGGCTGCTCAAGGCCAGTGTTTTAGTTTTCTGGAGTCCCTAAGGTGTCTGTGTGAACTAGATGGAGAAGCATGGGGAGCATTGTTCCATGGCAGCAGATATCAAAGCCATGGCTGGGGGCTGGGCCTACATAGTGCCTCTGCCAGGAGAACAAGTCCGCACATATCTGGTTCCTAGACAGGTCTACAACCCATTACTGGAATGGAGAGATGTTACAGAGATCAGGAATCATAGGGTTTCATCCCTGTTACCATTTGCACTCAGGTGGAGCTGGAAGCAACGTCTGTGATTTTGAAGACTGCAAGACCCTGAGTCCAGGGCTGGGACACAGGGAACTTGGTAACCTGGATAGGAACCAGAATTAGATGAAAGGTGAGAGGGTAGTTTTATCTCTGAAATGAAATCAGGGAAGGGCTGGGAAGCTGGCCAGCTGGAAGGGAAGCTCAGAAGGCTAAGACCAGCGTGACGTCACTGGCAACTCCTCCACCTTCTAGTAGCCTTATTTGCCTTCCTCCTTTCACAGCGTCTGCAGAGACTATTCTGCGACACAGGCGCTCATATAAGCAAAGTAAAACATTTTCTCTGCATCTAGTGGGTCTGTGGCTACTCTTCATGCTGAAGGAGAGGGCTAGCCTGCGTGTGGGACTATTTTAATGGAGTACCTGTTTTCATCAACACCTCTTAAGTATCAGACCCTCAACAGGACTTGCTCTGCTCTTTGACAAGCTATCTGCCAGCAGGTTTATTAGGGTGAAACCATTTGAAGTCTATTTTGATTGCTAATCTCTGAGAAAACAGGTCACACATTGTATTGCTAGTTGGTGGTGGTGTCCAAAACCAACACTGGCCTGTGTTTCTCAGGCAAGTAGGATTCTTGGCTCAGGCTCCAGAAGGAAGTATGTGGTATGCATGTCTTCTTGTATCAGCTTGTGTTCTGTTGTGCTGGCAGCAGAGGGTCCACATAGGTGGGGAAAATGCTGCCAGATGTAAGGTAAGGAGCAGTGAGGAGCTTGATCCTTTTAGATCAATGCCAAATGCCAGTCAAGGGCAACCAAAGCTCTGGTCACTGGCATGAAGGAGAGCCATATGATAGAAACATGCTAGTTTTTTTAGGAAGCTACACCCACACAGTAAACGCACCTCACATGAGAAGCCATGGGACCCATTTAAGATGCCGGACAGCTTCAGGTCATTTTCATCATTTGCTGAATCTCCAACATTTTGGCCCTAAACCTATGGCTGTGTACTGAATTGCCATAAAACTTAAAGGGGAAGGGAAACAATAACATGAGCAAACACCCAAGGAATGCAAGTAAGCCACACAGAGTGCTCTCTCCTGAGACACCTGCAACCCTTTACTCTAATTTCAGCTTAAAAACTGATCCTAAATGAAGTCAGACTGACATTCACTCTATCCTAAAATGTAAACAAAATTAGGGTATTATTGTACATTTCTTGTGTTATTTCTGAATTAGTTAAAAAAAATAAGTTATAACTTTAGAAGAAGTATTAATATCAGTGCTGTCCCATTGGAAGACTTTCAGAAAGATTTATTTATTTGTTTGTTTGTTTATTATTTATTTATTTATATGTAGACAGTGTTCTGTCTGCACACCAGCAAAGGGCAAAGGGCACCACATCTCATTATAGATGGTTGTGAGGCATCGTGTGGTTGCTGGGAATTGAACTCAGGAGTTTTGGAAGAACAGCCAGTGCTCTTAGCCTCTGAACCATCCCTCCAGCCCCCTGGAGACAATTTTTAAGATGATAATCTGTGGGGTACAGATTTGTCTCATTAACCCTTTCTGTTTCTGTCTCATTAACCCTTTCCAATAAGATTCCAATAAGATTCACAGCCTAGTGAATTTTATTCTTAATTTTAATTAGACTCCTTCATTTCTGATGCACCTGGAAGCCTCACCTTTGGAATGAATAACGTGAGATAATGTGAGAACTTGAGGCTATTTTTACATTTAAAGCTCATAGGGCCAAGGACAGAGCTCAGAGGTAGAGCCATCGCTTAGCATGCTTTAGGTTTTGAGTTCCATCTCTAGGATAACAGTGAAAAGGGGATCCTAGAACATCTTTCTGGGAGTGGGAGAGGGTGGCCAGGAGCAAGTTATTAAAAAGGAATCTGCTATTTATTAAGTGACTCATGCTTACAGTGCCACCAAGATGAGTAAACCTTCCCTTATCCCCTTCAAGTACGACTACAAGGAAAGAAACTAAAGCCAAAACTCCAGTAAGTTCTGGTCAGAACTGAGATATGGAAGGCATATCCTACTTCTAGATAGATAGCTAGAAGAGCAAAAAGCAGAGCAGGATCTGTGTCACACTCACAGACATACTCATGATTGCCAAGAGGTGTATATAACTAAAGTATCCATAGATAGATGAACGGATGAACAAACTATGGTATATACAATGGAGTAATGCACATAACAAGGCCTATTATTATAATAGAATAATTAAATATAATATATAGTCTTAAAAGTGAAGGAACTGCTGACACATGCTACAACACAGATAAAACTGAAGGACCATATGTTAAGAGCAATAAGCCATTCACAAAAATACAAATCCACAAAGCAGTCAGATTCATACAGATAAGAAGAGAAGTTCAGAAGCTGCATGAGGGCGTTGAATAGGAGAGGGGTGGGTGGGATGGTAGTAGTGGAAACAGCTATAGAGTTTAATTTTTAGAAGATAACAAGTCGTCCAATTGGTATATTAGGTTCAAGTACACAGTGTGACTGTAGTAGATATTGAACAATGATTAAGATGGTTGGGGAAATATATGTCAAGTTCATATATAGAAAGTGATAGAAATACAGACAGAGCCCTCAGCCAGACCCAAGAGTCCACAGTGCTCAATTTTATGTGTTGTTGACTTGACTGGATTACTAAGTATTTGGCCAAACCTTATCCTGGAGTTTTGGGTGAGACTGACACTTGGCTAGTCAGCTTTCTGATACTGAGACAAAATAACTGAATCAACTTAAAAGGAGAGGAGGTTTATTTTAGCTCATCATTTCCAAGGCTTCAGTCCTTGGTCCCTTGGCCCTGTGTTGCTTGGGATCTATGGAGAAACAGATGCATATGAAAAAGGAGAGTGCTTATCTCATGGTGGCCAGGAAGCAAAAAAAAAAAAAAAAAAAAAAAAAAAAAGAGACAAATATGGAAAAAAAAGAGAATGGAACTTCAATTACAATTAGTGGGCACTTGCCCAGAGCCTAACTTTCTTCCATTAGGCCAAACTCTTAAAGGTTCCACAGTCAGGGACCAAAATTTCAACACCTGAGCCTGTGGTGAAACATTTAATGTTCAAACATAACAACACTTACCTTTTCATGATGAATAAAGCAGTTTATCTTGTAATTTTGTGAGTATCCTTCAACCAGTGAGGGCCTCGATAAAAACAAAGCCTGATCTACCCAGAGTAGGACAGAATTCTTTCTGCTGACATTCCTAGGCTGGCCCATCAGGCTTTTCTTATCATTAGCTGAGATGGAATCTCAGCAACTCCTGTGTCCTGAGCCCACCCATCCTCATCAGGTCAGTGCTCTCTTTTTTACATTTCTCAGGCTCAGGCTCCCTTTGGCTTTCAGCTTGTTGATTCTGGGACTTGTCAGCTGTCACAATAGTGTAAGCCATTGTGTGCATGTGTACATAGTCATCCCTCAGCACAGAGGGAGTGGCTCCAAGAGCCACAACAGAGCACCAAAATCTGAAGATGGTTGACTCTCTTATATAAGATGGCATAGTAGAAAAACAGAGGGAGAGAGAGAGCAGGAGGGAGAGGGAGAGCTCATCTCTTCTTCCATCTTAGCACAACAACGAAATAAAAGACAAGGAAAACTCATCAGAAAAGCAGCATCCTTCTCTTGGGAGTTGAGTAGAGCATGCAGGAGGAATAGAAGCCATACGTACATTTCAAAAGATAGTAAGATAACGCTATCGAGAACATCATTATTTGTATGCATGATAGCAGAGTGTCTGTCCACTTTTGAATGCACACTGCACAATGGCATTTGTCATAGCTGCTGTTGCTCACAAGAACTAGACAGTAAGACCCCATTGCTAAAGATAACTCATGATTTGGTTCCAGGATATAGAGAAGATAAGCTGGAACCAGAATGGAGGCTTCCACCCTGCTGGTTAGTTCACATAGTGCCAGACAGTGCTGCATGGGCTCCTCGGGGAAAGTTGTCATCAAAAGTCTTACTCAAGTGTGGAGTCTGCATATTATGCTGCAGGTGGACTAGGTGATAAGTGCCTGCTTGTGGGTGACAAAGCACTAGTGGGGGTAACCAATCCTCTGACTGGATTCTAGGCTCACTCCACTGGAGGGAATCCATGTCTGGTTCTGTAACCCTAATCTAAAGCCTATGGCTGGGGAGATCATAGGCCATAGCAGAAAAGCTATAGCCTTTGTTTAGCTAAATGGACATGATGTGCCCATTGAATGGCTGCCTAAATAACTATATTTATACATGTAGGAGAAGAAACTCCTTTATTTAGAGGGCAGCAATAACTCAGACTTGTACATGGTCAAAGTACGATATTGAGGAATAGCTGGATACTCAGCCACAAATGGGATGTCTATGTTACTCCCTCCAAGGCTCAGTGAGCATCATGGAAGATAAGTAAGAATGTAAGAGCTCAGGGAAGGGGCGAGTGAAGTAAACTTCTATCTTCAGAATATGACATGGCTCTTAGGCTCTTAATCTCATAGCAGTTGAGATACAGACAAAACCCATGTAAGACTGGCCTGTCATTCTTTGAGCCCTCTCACCCCCAGGGCATACAGGAAGATGCTAGTAGCTAGGAGGAAGGAGCTCAGGAGGCCCCCTCTTCCTCAAGTACCTATAGACATTTAATGGTGGCTGGCAGAAAGAGAGAGATTCTCTTCAGTGGTTGCATACACTGGCAAGAAGCCTATGGTTCTGTAAATAATTTCTCAACCATGACACTGTAATTAACCCTAGTGAAATATATTGGAGAGCCTAAAAACAAACAAATAAACAAACAAACAAAATAAGACATGACAGTTGAAAGGAACTAAGATAGAAGTAGAAGGGGATCAGCAGGACCAGAGAAGAATAGAAGATAAGGGTTAATATGGTAAAAGCAGTGTATGAAAATGCCATAATGAAATCTATAAATGTATTCAACATGCACTAATAAAATGTGAAAATAATGCCATCGGTAGCACAATTTGGTAACACACTTTTAAATAGAGAGTGAGGGCGCACTGCATCAGGCAGCGCAACATACCCACCCTGACAAAACCAAAAGAACAAAGATTGCATCTGTGAAAAATCACACCAGAATGTGTTAAAGAAATGATGAGCTGAAAAGATACCCCTAAGAATAGGACAAAGAGACAAAACAAAACAAAACACAGGTAAGTGAAACAAAGTGCTTAAGCTCACAGCCATCTACATGCCAGTGGCTCCACAGCGAAGTTGCCCTGGCAGAGCACACTCATTCATGGGTGTGCTCGGCTGACCCAGTCAAACCAAGAAGCACATCTCCAGGCTAGCATGAGGAATATAAAATGGAAAATGTGTGGAAACATGCTCGGTTTCATTAACCACGTATTATCTATTCCCCGCTCCACTGAAGGCTGTCTTATTACTTGTATTAATTATGCCTACACAGCAGGCTTTCCTATCTCTATATATTGGGAAGGAAAACATGAAGATCTGTAAAAGGCCACCAAAAAGGACCAGGATGCATCATCCTCAGTGCCAACTCTGTCCCGGTGTAATCGTTATTTTGAACCTAAGGCATTTAAAAGGAAAAAAAGCAGAAAGGACATTTTGCCACTTCTGTTCCCCATCTGTGCAAAAACAAGACATAAATTTCCTTTTATGTCCCCCACCTTCTTGTATCATGAGAACAACCCTCAAGGCACCCAGGGATCTAGCCAACAAACTTGTCTTCCACTAATTTCACCTCCCACAATTCACTATTCCTATTAGCCTAACACCTTTTCCTTTATTTAAAAAAAGGAAAAAAATCATAAATCCATTTTTTTTAAAGAGACTATAAATTCCAGTGTCTGGCCCCCCTCTTTGGCTTTTTATTCTACTGTGAACATCTCTGCAGAATAAAATAAATTCTCAGCAAATGCAACTCTGGTATCTTTTCTCCTAGTGATCTGTTTTCTTAGTCTGACTTGCAGGATTCATCTTCAGAACATGAGGCTAGAGAAAATAGTTCTTTTCTTTTCCCATACTGACAGTACAGCATTGTGAGCCACACACAGTAATCAGTGGAGTGGGGTCCAGGACGCACTGGCCAACGCTTAAGAGCAGGATTGACCGCTTGGATTCAGTCTCCATTTTCTGAGACACATGATGGGCCTCATGCTTGTCTGTCCCACCAAAACCTAAACACCCTGGGTGGCCTAAACACACAGATTCGTTTCCTTAAAGCTGCAGAGCCTACAAGCCCAGGACCAAGGTTCCAGTAGACTTGTCTCTTCTGAAGGCCATAGACAAAAAACAACCCATGATTCAACTGGCTCTCCATGAGTTGCTAGTGATTGTTGGCTTTCCTTGTCTGATCTCTGTCTTTAAGTTCACACGTCGTTCTCCCCATTCATATACTCCTCTTTTATCAGGACACAGGCTATACTGACACACAAATGCTAATCACTTCATCTTAACTGATGGCGTTTGTAACAAATGAGTTCTACCTTGGGTTGTTGAAGGTTAGGGCTTCAGCACAAATTCTGGGGATGGGAGAATGTTCAATCCCTTAGCTAGACTAAGGGACAGTTGCAGATTAGAGTCAGAGACCCCATGTAGTCTAGGCCTTCTGGGAACAAGGCTATTTGGTGGGAATAAAGTGAATATAGCTTCCATCTATCATTATCACCTTATCTCTAGCTTGGGGAATAGTCAGTTCTTCATAGGCTCATGGCAGAGTGTTCATAAATTTGATTTGGTGCTAGTGATGATAGCTCTACAGTTGCATCCTGCTTTGCTGGGGGTTATGGACTAGGGTTTAAAGGCTGGCAGTCTAGTCCCTAGTTATGAATGGTGGGTGTTAGGGTAGATTAACCACAAGTACAGTTGCCTTTCCCTAACTGTGGGTTCCTCATCTAAGGATTCAACTAGCCATGCATAAGAAATACTCATTAAACAATACTCATAAGAAAAATAACATTTTGAAAGCTTCAAAAAGCAAATCTTGAATTTGCTGCATGGAAGAATATTATACTACATTGCATGTATGAAGTGACATGTAGGCTTTGTACCAAGTATATCTGAGCTAGAATATGTGAAGAGCGCATGAGTTATATGCAAACATGATACCATCCAATGCACTTGAGTGTCCATGTATTCTGGAGGTCTGGAACCATTGCCCTGTGCCTTCAGCTCTCATCAGGAGACAAATTTATCTGAACATAACATCATTACATTGATGTCAGAACTGCCAAATTCAGGAGTATAAGTGACATGGAAAGCACAGAGTGTACTGGGATCATAAAGCAGAACCCTTGCTCTCAGGGACTCCTTGTCCAAGAGTTTCATTTTCCCAGTTAATTTCTTTGATTTAACAGAAAAGATGTCTTGATTTCCTCACTATGCTTACACTGAAATTAATACTGGTAATATTTCTTACTTTCATTAGCCTTTTATTCCTCTTGGAGTGCTGTAGTTGGATGTTAGGGCAATGCAATGCAAAGGGGTTGCCAACAAGGAATTGCACTCACTCTCCCAGATTCCTGCTGCTAGTTCCTCAACATGCCACTTGCTGTACCGTGCATGGGCATCAGAAAGCAAAAGTCACGGGGAAACTGCCGCTTAGCTTAACGATGAGTTGGTTAGCTCAGTTTTGTAACTTTTATGCTTATTTTTTGCTCTGGGTTTGCAAAAGGCTCCTGTCCACTATAGTGAAGATGACATAAATTGCTACCCCTATTAACTCTCACTGCTTCCTGGCTTTTCTGTGTGTGTGGCAAGCTGGGCTTGGGGGCCAAAGTCTTATGCTGAGAACAATACAGGTCCATGGGAAAAGACTTGAATTTTCTCAGATAAGACAAAACTATGGAGAAATGAAATGGTAATGGAAACTAGGGGTCACAGAGAAGGCAAATATCTTTTTGATTTATAATTTCCTTTGTTTTTATTTTCTTTTGACTTCAAGATTATAGCGCTACATAAAATATGATCTACAGAGCAAATTGCAAGCTACTTAGAATCACAAGGAATAGTAAAGCCAATTTTCTGATTCTTTTGTTTGCTTAAGAAGATGTGACTGGATAATGTCCCAGATCCAAGACATCAATATTAAATGCTGCCTGCAATTTGAAGTGCCACCATCTGACATGGCTTAGATTGATCTCATTCTCTTTATTAGATTAAGAAATCCATTGTCTAGATCAGTATACTGTGAATGGATTTATTTGGCTTCATACCAAAATCATCACAGAATGACTGGCTTCATGCTAGCGTTTTATCACTAGACCATATTGCCAGCTAGCTAGGAAATCAGAGCTAATGCAGCATATAGCCCACTGTGTCAAGGCATTAAGTTGCTCATTTCCTAATTCCTCTGCAACTCAACACACCTCGGAATCCAGCAGCATTCATTAGTAGTTGAGTGACACCGGGAGCAAGCACGGTGTTTGAGCCTGATCTAGGCAGTGTGATCATGGATCAAGTCTCTGGGTGACTCTTCCCATCCCTGACTTCCGCCCCAGGGTAACATGAATATTCTAGATTTTCCTGCCAGGCTAAGGTTACCCAATATGTTCCTCATATCAGAGGAAATGAGGAGTAGCCAATAGCACAGAGTTCGCCACCAAAGGCAAGATGGCACCAGCACAAAGACAGCTCACCTTCAGATTCCAAAAGCTTATTTCATAAGCCCTATCCCAACACCTTACAAGCACAATTATCTGCAGACAACTGTAGACAGAAGGCCAGAGAGGAAGGCATGCTTGAGACCTTGCTCAGAGCGACAGTGGCACCAGATTAAAAACACCCCTCTGTCCTGTCTATGCATGTAGACCTGTGCCTGCCACTGTGCGCATGCGGAGGTCAGAAGACAGTTTGTAGGAGTCAGTTCTCTCCTTTCACCATGTGGGCCCCTGGGAGAGAACTTGGCCTTGGTGGCACATGTGTTTACCTGCTGAGCTGTCTTGCCTACCACACAACAGACTTTTTATTCCTAACAATATTTCAGTATTTTAAACTAATAGATGAATAATTATTTATTATTATCATTGCTGTAGCAATTGAGCAAATCACCCTATTTTTGCTGGAGGAAGAATGCTTACCTTTGCGTTTTGTTTCTGGCTCAAAGGCATCTGCTTCCCCTGCAGCAGCTAATGGCCACACACTTTGTGGTCTCTAGCTCCTCCTCCACTGGGTGCTGAGTTTTACCATGTGCATTAGTCAATGCTCCCTGGGCTCTTTTATAAACAGTTCCTGTTCTCACAAAAAAGAAGGAAGAAAGGGATTTTCCAGATCTCTAGAAAGGCAATGTGCTTTCTGTCTTAGCGACTCATCTTTGTTACTCCACCCCAGACAAATCACTATTCATTTTTGAGGTCGAAAACCAATTTCAACCATGTTACCTTAAGCAAGCTCCATAATGGGAGCCAAGAGTAACCAAAACAGGAATGAAACACACATGGAGAAGATGGAAACAGATGTCTACTCAAGTACCTTTGCACTTTGCTCTCTCTGGACAAGCTGCAGAGTGCTGCTCCACACCAGGGCCCCGGCATCCTCTCCCTCCCTCATTGCCGGTCAGGAAGGGGGCCTGTGACGGGAGGGCCTGCCTCCTACATCAACCTTCTGCCCTAAGACAGGAAAAGGCTGGATGCAAGCGCAGTCTCACAGATCCTCAAACAGTTCAAAGTGAGGCCTTGCTTTGGAGTTGGGGTATTTTCTGCTCATTATGTGGCACAGATTGGATTGGGACAGAATGCACAGAGGCAAATGCCTAGCACACCCCACACAGAACACACAGTAGGTGCCTGTGCTGAGGCTGCAGTCTCAGTAACCACAGGAGCTGTTTTAAGCTTCTCAGAGAGTTCCACTCCCAGGAACTCTTGTCTTCCAGGGAAGAGTGCTTAGTTTTGGTATTGATTTCTTTTCCTTTTTCAAAAAAGACACTTGTTAATAGAGCTGAACCATTAGGAAGTTACTTCAGCAGCTCTTCCAAACCTCATCACTGATAGAACAAGAATTTTTGAAGAGAATGCACAGTATTAAGCGAGGTGTTCTAAGCATCCAGACAAAAGCAGAAAGCAGGAAAGCAGTACAGTCTAAGGCCAGGGATCAGGAACTCTGCAGCAACCGCACCTGAAGGGCAATTCATACCCACTTCGAAAGACATGGCACTGCTCTAATATACTACTGTGAAAGAATTCTCACTCTTCTTTCCCAAGGCGCACACCCTTTCTGATTTTCTATTTTTAATGAATTTTATTTTGCTATTCAGAATATGTTGGGCTGTATCCATGGACTTGAAATGCTAATATCATGACTCCTGGTATGCTAGGAAACTGCAAAAGTTGAAATTTTGTAGAAACTCAAAGAAGGAAGGAGTCATCCTGAGCCTTGAGATAAAGGCACTGTAATTCAGGGCAATGTCCTAGAATAGTATGTGAACAGGGCCAGTGCTCCAATATTGACAGCCATTGCACTTTGAAGACAGTGCAAGAAACGTGCAGAGCCAGACTGGAAGCAACTGGACTTCAGCATTTCTAATCTTCTACAGGAAAGGAATTCAGATATTTGAGGCTGCAGGCAAGCTCGCAGAGGCCACGTGCTTACAGTGCAGGCCGCACTGCTGGGGCCCTTGGTGCCTGTGTTCTGAGAATTTGTGCCAACAGATTTTGGCTCTGTCTTCAGCAAAAGCAACAAAGACTTTCCCAAGCAAACTTTTGAGCCCAGCATACAAACACGCATCTCTTAAATGATGACACATTCTGAAAACCATGAAATCTGGCAAGTTCATCTTCAGACAATTTTGTCACTGTGTGAATGTCACAGCATGTACTTCCTCAACCTTAGATGGTGTGACCTCCTACGTGTGTAGGGTAGAAGGATCAATCTATTGCTTCTTACTGTAGCCCTATATAGCATGTTACTCTACTGAGTTATGGCAGGCGACTGGGACATCATGGCAGGGTTCAAGTATATGTTAATTTTGAAAAGGTACGGTAAATATCCTTGATGTGAGCCATTTTTTTTTAACTTCTACCATGATTGTATGGTAGTGTCACCACATTCCTTTGATCTAAATGCTATTCTGAAGCTAATTTAAAGAATTATCAAAGGGGCCTTAGTTTGGGAAATACGTTTTGTAAATGCTATAGCCATCCTCCATAGGGAGAGATAAAGAATGTATGTCTACACACACATACATACACACATACACACACATACCTATTGTTGCTTTGTCACAAACATACAGCCAATATGTACATTCACTTCTCTTTTGTAATATTGCAATATACACGTTAAGCAAAGGGTGAACATAGCGCAACTAACGGGGTGCAGCTATATAGCCCCATTCCTGACACTCATGGTTATACGCTGTCTTTTAGGAGTTTGCTGACCCCTGGTCCCTTATGCCTAGAGGATGCTTGCAGCTCTGGAGGCCTTGTGTATTTTTGTGTGGGGACAGTCCTGTGCTTTTTGTGAGTGAGGTCTGGGTAGGAATTACCTGGCAAGTTTGGGAGCCAAGTGCTTGGCAGATGTTGAGGCTCAGGAAAAAGATGGTTCAAGATGAAGGCCTCAGAAGCAAAGTTCTCTGCTGACCTTCTCCTGACCTCCCTGTCCCTTTTTTCTCCTTTGAGGCAAACCACAGGAACCCACATTAGTCTTCCATAGGCAGCTCATGGAAGTTGATCATTGAATATAAAATTGTCCTCTAGCTTTTATGTCTTTAGGAATTAGAGTTGAATTACTTTTACATGCGTATGTGCATTCCTGTGTGTGAATGCAGCTGTATATATGCCCTGTGCACGTGTGGAGCTCAGAAGACAACCTCTGGTTTTGGTCCTTGCCTTCACCTTGTTTGAGACAGTTTCTTGGTTATTTGCCACTGCATATGCCAAGTAGCTGATCTGATATTTTCCAGGAATTCTCACATTTCCACATCTCAACTCACCATAGAATCAGCAGAAATGCATGCTGTGCCCAGCTTTTTGTGGGTTCTGAAGACTCAAAACTAGGTTCTTATGTGTGTTAGTCAAGGTTCATGACCCCAGCACCTCCCCTGCCTTTTCATTTAAAAGTTAGCCAAAAAGAAATTCTCTAATCTATCTTGTCTGAAAGTAGATTACAGACTTCTAGTTCAGAAGGATCCTGCCTCACACCTGGGAGGAAGGAATGCTGCAGAGAGTGGCCGCAAACAATGGGAACAAGCCCTGTGGTTTTCCCACCTGTCTGCTCCCATTGGGTCATCACTTTTTTCTAGTCACATTTCTATACAACAGCTTCTGCCTTATTGACCCCAAGCATGAAAATGTGTTGTTCTTCCTAGACCTGTGCTCTTTAATCTGACAGTTCTTACTGTCATGTTCCAAAGAAACCTGGGACAAATAACTAATTGAGGTGCCTATTCGCATACCAAGCAAACTGGTGGCCAGGCTCAAGCAATACCTGTGGCTCCTCTCTGCTCTTCTCCATCCCTACCCCCTACCTCTCCAGCCCAGGGACTTCCCTTCCCTTCCCCCAGCTTCTTTTTCCTATATAAATTTGCCATTTTAGCCCACATTTTCCTGGTCATCCACTCTTGGTTTAGTCCTTCTCTTGCCCCTCTCTCTTCTCTTCTTTCTTACCCTACCCCTCTCATGGCCTAGTTCAGCCTACTGGTCATGTCTAGTCTAGTACTTTTTCTCCCTGCTCTGGACTTTTCCAGATGCCTCTGGCTGTACTCTCCCTCATATCTACAGTAAAAAACCATCTCCACAGCCATGACTTGGAAGGGTCCTTTCCTCATTTTCATTTATTTATGCCATATATATAAAACTACACTCATATAAATGCCTTATGTGTCCCTCCTGTTAACCTGACAATTGATAGTTTATTTCAGCAGATTCAAGTATTGGCCTTCAGAAGAAAAGCTCAAATGGAACACTGTGAATATCACTGTTTTGCCAAATGGTGATTGCCTCTGGCTCCTTGTCTCCCTTACACTTACTGTGGACCTAAATAAGCTCTTGTCTTTGCATGTTCTCTCTCTCTCTCTCTCTCTCTCTCTCTCTCTCTCTCTCTTAGGTTAGACGCCTATAGTGGACATCTCCTTTGACAGCCTTGGAATTGCCTGTGGACTCTTTCCAGTCTTGGGAACTTGAGAGTCCCATAGACCCTGCAGCTTGACTTTGATACCAGACAGTCACCTCCTGTTCTAGACAGGACCATACTCAACTACTTCAACACACGGCTGTGCCCACCTTTTCTTTTGTCCTTATATATCATCTTGTTTTGCCACCCTGATAGTCTGGTCTTGGAGCTTCTTCCTTTCCTACTCTGGCCAACCTTCTCTTAATGACTACTTGGCCCTGGCATGCCTAAAGGACACTGATCTAGCTTGGCCTTTCTGCTGGCACTTCTCAGGTGTTAAAAGGCTCACCCATCTGATCCTCTTGGCACCAGGCTCCATTCAGAGTCTGCCTGCTACTCCCTGCGTTCTGTGCAGGCAGCTGGCTCATGATGAATGGGAGGTACAGATCACCCTGTCTCCATCAGGGCTTTCATTTCTCCTCAAGACTGACATTTATCACATACCTGTGGTCTCAATCATGTTTGGAGATGCAGTGAGGCTGATGATTTGAAAACACCTTGGTGAGATATGGCCATTTTCAAAGTGCACTGTGAATTTGTGTCATCCTGTACTGCAAATGAGCAGATAAAAGAATGAAC
This sequence comes from Meriones unguiculatus, assembly GCF_030254825.1. Classification (NCBI taxonomy): domain Eukaryota; kingdom Metazoa; phylum Chordata; class Mammalia; order Rodentia; family Muridae; genus Meriones; species Meriones unguiculatus. Next base: position 64,590,005 of record NC_083363.1, read on the forward strand.
TCCCCCATGCAGAGTCTCATGGGAACCTGAGCCAGGCTCCATTGCCTCCTAACCCTCTTATAACTAGTGGTTGACACTCAGTGTGATGGGATTTCAGCCACTGTTCTGCCACAGAGCCATTCCCCTAAGATGTATACACTTAATTCCTGGAACTTGTGGGCATCCCACCTTACTTGGAAAAATGGACTTTGCATGTGTGACTAAAGGTCACAATTTCATGTAAATAATTGTTTTGCTTTCACAACAATCAGGTACTCTTATAATTCCTAGCTTTCAAATGAGAAAATGCAGTGAAATCCACTCATCGGAAGCACGGAGGAAATCGTCTTGAATTATGTGAGTGGCCTGAGGACCCTCCTGAGAGTTCTTACCATGTCAAAGATGGATGCAAGAAGACAATGTCAAGGAGAAATTTGAAGGTGCTCTACTGTTGTTTTGGAAGGGGAGGCAGAATCCACAAGCCCAAAACACAGGCAGCCTTCAGAAGCTGGGTAGGTCAGTGTCTGAATTCTCTCTGGTGTGTACTCAGTTATAACACCTCAATTTTTAGCTCAGGGAGACACTACAGACTCCTCACCTTTACAGCTCTAAGACAATGAACTTAGATTTAAGGCAGTACATTCATGCTGATGAGCAGCATCAATATGAAACTAATGTAGTCACAGCTGTGCTTCAGTTGAGTGGATTTCATTGCATTTTCTCATTTGAAAGCTAGGAATTATAAGTACCTGACTGTTGTGAAAGTGAAACCATTATTTACATAAAATTTACATCATATTTACATGTTTGCATATTCAGTACTTATTGTAAGTCATCTGGAGAAGGATATGGGAGAACATGAACATGCATAATTTTCATATAAATGCTGCACCACTTTATTTGAGGGACTTGGACATCTGTAGATTTTAGAATCCAAGGGGCCCTGAACCTAATTCTCTGTATATGCAGAGGGACAACTGAATACAAGCTGCGCTCATGCATGTATTTATACATATAGTATTTCTAGGTATATATATGTGTAAGATAATACTTTGAAGAAAATATACAAAGAGAAGTAAATCAGATGAGGCACTAGAAAGCAACTGTAAATTTTAGACAGGGTAAGAGGTGGGCCTCAGATGTGGTTTGATAATGAAGAGAGTAAGATATGTGTGATATGTGTGATTCTTTTTTTTTTCTTAAATGATTTATTTATTTTTATGTGCATTGGTGTTTTGCCTGCAAGTATGTTTGTGTGAGGGCTCCAGATTCGCTGAAACTGGAGTTACAGACAGTTGTGATCTGCTATGTGGGTGCTGGAGAATCGAGCCCAGCTCCTCTGGAAAAGCAGCAAATGCCCTTAACCACTGAGTCATCTTTCCAACCCCCAAGATGTGTGATTCTTAGGTAAGTACATGATTGATAGAGGCAGCAGCAAGTGTGAAAGTTCTTGGCCGAAGTCTTCTTAGCTGAAGACTGATAAGTAGGGTGTGGGGGGAGAGAATTTGCAGGATGGGACCAGATTTCTGGCTCCTGGGCCGTGTAGGAATCTGCAGGCCGTGGTCAGAATCTGGATGTGTTGGTTTGGGAAGCCTTTCTAGGGTTTTGAGGAGGGGAAGCCATGTTGGGGTTCAAGTTACAAATACTGTAATGGTTTATAAAGAAAGCTAGAGGTTAGGTTGAGTTTAGTGGCAGTCTGGATGCTCCTGCCTTGGGCTTGGTTTATTGGCACTCCCCAGGAGAGAGAGAGGTGCTGCATACAAAACTATCAACAGTTGAGGGAAGGGAGCCAGGCCCTGCCCAGGGGCTCAGGAGCCAGATATCTATCTGCTCTTGCTAGATAGATAGTAGATCTATGACCTAGTGATTCTTCCATCCAGATCTCATCATGTAAGTGAGGCTGACCTTGACACTGTGAATTTTCCCAAGCCTCTGATTTTCTAAGACCCCTGTTTTAATCATCAGGTCCCTTCTCAGCCCTTTCCTACATCTTGCAGAGGTTTTCCATCTGGAAGTGTGTGTTAAGATGGCATGGGGATTGGGATTGGGAGTATTTCTTCCCTTCAGGGATGATTGCTAACAGTGGTTAACTTGAGTACCCACAAATTTGCATCTGCTTAAAGGATTTCTTTGTATTTGCAATTTGTAGGGGCAAAGAAAACTTCATTTTAGCCTCTTTTTTGTCCCTCCAAATTAAAAATGCAAAGAAAGAGGCTAAAATGAAGTTTGTCTGTGTACAAACTTGGTGAGTTGTAGTTTTATCATTTTTTTCACTGATGTTAACTGATTGCCTGCATCTTCTGACTCTAGGGTTAGAAGAGAATAGGTCTTGACCATCAGGCCTCATTTCATTGTAATTAAAACTGGCTTTGAACTATACTATCTTACCTACCCTTTTTGTTTGTTTGTTTCTTAAGTTGTATTCTAAAAGAGAAACATGTCTCTTTAAATTAATTAAAGGACTCTGGCTAAAAATTGGATAACTGTTCAGAAAGGAAGCTTACAGAGTTTGGAATTTATTCAGCACCATTCCCCCAACCCCATCACACTGGCCCCACACTGCGGAGAATGAAAATTTCAAGTCAGATGGTCTACTTAAGAGTACATTGTCATCCAATATTAGTATTCAGTGACCAATAAAATAACAATTAAAACATTATTCTAAGCACCATGTTCTTGTACTGTGTACAAAAGTGTCAGGGATAAACATTAGGCTCATTTACCAGGCAGCATTGCAAAAGGACAAACTGTCAGCTAAGAGAAAACTTCTAGCTCCTTTGCATACTCCTAGCGCACTTGGATGCGTCACTATGCCAGCTCTGAGTTTGCCTGAGAAAGGTAAACACACCCTTCCCAAGCTCCAGGAAGTGCTGTGTCCTGTGAAGAATCCATGGGAGAGGAAGTTGTCATTCCCACTTTCTGTTCGACTAGAACAACTCTCCCTGAAGGTGGGCCCAATCCTGTTTTTCCACTCACTGCTTCTGTGCCTCCTGCATCCACGAGGGTCTAACCAGCCAGCCTCCTCAGGGAGCCATCATTTGGGGCACAAGCTCAGTTGTGTGTTGTGCTCACAGCAGTGCTGGCTGGGCCTGTGCACACTTCCCACTTCAGTGCCCGCGGTTCGTCTTCCTCATGTTTAAACCGAATGAAAAGCACAAACATTACGTGTGTGCATGAGGACATGTGAAGTTCCGAGTGGATGCTTCAGGCAGAGAAATGCATTTACTGACCAAAAATTCCTCCAGACACACAGGCCTCTGAGGCTGCTGCACTGCCCAGAGCTGCCTGGATGTAAGCTATGATGCAGCTAACTCAGGGCTTCATATAAAATGTGAGATCCCTATTCAGTTTGTTTGTTTTTTTTTTCTTCTATTTTTATCTTTAGGAGCCAAGACATGTCTTTAATTCCTTTTATAAAATACTGGGTGTTAGAAATGTCCCAAGAAGAGCAAAGAGAAGCAAGCCAGCCCTGTCCTTAAGTCAGAAGGCTTCAAACACACACTTAGTGGATTTCCTGGGCCTGACAGAAACGGCTTTTGTTTCCGTCTCTACATTTTGTCCACACTTTTTCTGATTGCCAGGTCACAGATGTCAGCAATCCACCTCTGCTACCTACAGGCTGAGCAAGGCGTGAGGAGCAAGCCAGTGAGCGGCGTTCTTCTGCTGTCTCTGCTTTAGATCCTGCCCGACTTCCCTTCATGCTGGACTGTGAGCTGTAAGCTGAAATTAAGCCTGTCCTCCTCAAAATGGTTTTGGTCATGGTATTTACCACAGAAACAGAAGCCAAACCTAAACACGTATGTTATATGTTGTTGGCTGACATGGTTTTCTTTAAGTTTGACTTTGATTATTATTTTTAAATTGTAACAAAAATCCCATGTTGAATTAATTTTCATTCCTCTTCTATTCAAAATGTGCCTTTTAAATGCAAATAAAGCACTAAATTGCAAAACCCTCTTTGAAGCTGATGAAAAAATTAAATGGCAGGGGCCATGCTTAGCATGAGAGTGGCCTGAATTCAACTTCCAGCATGAAAAGGTTAAAAAATATATATTTACTATTTTTCACTTTTAAAATTCCATATTTATGAAGTACATCTGTTACATTTCAGACTGCCTAAGGTTCTATTTGTTCTTTTCTATTTTCACTCACAGTTTAACACAATAGGTATAAAGTAATGAGCTGCTGATTAATCAGTAATAATAAAAAAATCAATAAAACAAATTTGTGAGGCTGGCTACATGGCTCAGCAGGGAAATATGTTTGCTTGTGTGGCCTGACGACGTGAGTGCAAACCCAGAATCCATGTAAAGGTGGAAAGAGAGAACAGACTCCAGAGGATCATCCTCTGCCCCCAGAGGCATGTTGTGGCACATAGGCACACACATACACAACAATAATAATTTTTAAAATAAAAATGTTAAAACACAGTTTATGTTGGTTTGTTTGTTTGCGGGGAAGGTCTGCCAATAAAGGCACAGAAATGGTTAAGTTCTGTTTGAAGAGGCATCAAAAGGCTTCAGTAAGAGTGCAGAAATCACCAGACCCATCAGACCTAGAAGCTAGTCGGTACAGTCTAATAAAATGTCTGTCCAAATCTCCAAATATGCTCTTGGCTCCCCATTTATGCAACCATTGCAATATTTTAATAAAAGAACTAAGAGGAATTATACTGTCACATAGAAATAGTTTTCAAAACATTGGTTTTTGATTAGACAGTAAAACTATGTGGACCATAAATTAGACAAAAATAGGCTACCATATAACCTGATTATATTTATAGTTAATGTATATTTATATACTTTTAAAATAAAAACAAATCTGTTTAGATTATAATGACTAATGTTTTTCTTTATTATTTTTCTTTTTTAAAATTAATCAATTAATTTATTCACTTTACGTCCCGACCTTAGCCCTCTCCTTTCTCTCCACCCTATCCCACATCCCTCCATCTTTCTTCATCCCTTCTTTCCTATTCCTCAGAAAAGGGGAGCCCCTTCCCTCCCTACCCACCTCAGCTCATCAGGACTGAGCCATCCTCTTTCCCTGTGGCCAGGCGAGGCAGCCCTGCCAAGGGGGAGTGATCAGAAAGCAGATAACAGAGTCTATGTCAGCCCCCGCTAGGGAACCCACATGAAGCCCGAGCTGCCCACCTGCTAGACCTGTGTAGGGCATCTGGGTCCAGTCTATGCATGGGATGACTAATATTTTAAGATGAATAAAAAACACTTAGTTGTGGAAGAAATATATAATTCAAGGGTCTGTAGACCTCTTTTTCTCTATTAAAACTCTATTTAGATTAATGATTGTTCTTCTCAACAAGGATGTCTAGAATCAGGAGGTAGTAATGGGACTGGAGAGATGACTCGATGGGTAAAGTACCTGCTGCACACACACGAGGACCAGAGTAAATGCCAGGGAGGCATGGCAGCTAGGCTAGAACCCCAGCGTTGATAAAGTGGTGCCAGAGGATCCCTGGAGCCGGCTAAATTAGAGGGATTGGTGAACTCTTCAAGTGTGATCAAGGAAGAAATCTGATGTCAACTTCTGACCTCATAAACATATGCACACATTTACACTACTCCTACATATACCACACACATATGAATACACATACATATGTACAATCACACTACATACATACACAATCAAAAAATAAATTAAAACAAGAGACAGGATAAAATATAAAAATGGAAAAATGGTTATCTTCAGTAGAACCACGCGTAGTTTCCCATTCTTTCCCTTTCAGATTCTCTGTATTTCTACGACAAACAGACATTATTTGTACAGTTAAGGAAAACCAAAGGGAAATGCAAACACTAAGAATATGGTTTTATCTTCTATTTTGATAGGGAAAGAAGACTTAAAATCAGCACCGGGGTTACATTATTCCCAGAACTAAGTATTTTGAGATGAAGAGAAAAGTATCTACACTCTGGGTTTGGGAACTGAGGAAAAATATGCAGTGGTCTAGAATCTTGGAGGGAAATTTGTGGAAGCACTAAGTAGGATGATAAAATCCACATGCTCAGAACATGCTTAACAACAGGTAGGTCTGGACAGTCAGAGAAGCCTGGACTGGGGAAAATACATAGTAGATGTTCTCTATTTTCTTAAGGCTAGGCAGGATATGTCTAGCTGATGAGAGAATGTTTACCTAGCATGCACAAGACCTGGAATTTGATGCCTAGATTTTCCATTTTTGGAAAACACTTACTTACTATTGATTTTGTGTATGTATGTGTGTTTATATATCGGTGTGTGTGTGCATACATGTATACGTTGATCAACAGAGGCCAGAAGTGGAGTTAGAGGTAGTTGTGAGATGGCTGCTGCTCTCCAGCTAAAAGCAGCAATTACTCTTAATCACTAGGCCATCTCTCCAGTCTCCTAATCTTTTCTAAATATTAGGAAAAGTTCCTAAAATGTAATGATTTGTACTGATTAGTCCTCCACTAAATGAAAAATAAGTCCTTTTGTAAGGTAGGATGAATCCCACTGTGTACCTGGCTTTATCACAGAAAATTGATTATCAACCTAATAATAACAACACAGAATCCAATTCACATTCCTTGAGAAATAAAACAACAACAACAAATCTATAAACTGCACTGTGAGATAAAATTATATTAGCCTAAAACTTGGGTTTTATGTTTGGGTTTTAGAGTTAAAAAAAACTGGATTGAGAATATTTTTTTATTATGACAAAATTCATCACATGGAGTCTGGCAGGAGATGCTTATATATGCTACCTGGATTGCCATCTGTGTCATCACTAGTGGGAATGTTATGCCATCTGCCAGTGCACCAGTCAGTCCTGTAGATCTTAGCTGCAAGAAATAGTAAACTACACACACATTCCTTTTAAAGTGCACAATGGCTCTGGGCTTTCAAACCACCAGCCCTAGCACATAAGTCATCTTGTATAAACATGCTTTCCCAGAGTAACCAGACGCATCAGTAATTGGCCTTTCCACCCAGGCCTTCCGGAAATACTGGGATGGGGAGGGGGCAGGCTCAAGAACAGCATGGCTTGACCCTATCCTGTGTTTATGTTAGACTTTTTCTTCTTCCTTTGCTTTCTCTTTTAAAAGGTCTTGTGGTTTTCAGTTCTGGTTCCCACAAGGAGAGGTCAAGGTGAGGGGGCACTCTGCCTGCTCTCAGTTCTGGTTCCCACAAGGAGAGGTCAAGGTGAGGAGGCTCTCTGCCTGCTCTCAGATCCAAGCAGTCCTTGGGGAAGCTGGGGCCTTGAGGTCTAGGATGATACCTTTGCACTGAGCACAAAGCCATCTAAGGCCAGTTGGCATCTAAGTATGGCTAAGGGTGTGCTGTGGAACCCACAGGCGTGAAGAGAAAAAGGCCAAGTAAATGTGATCCTTACCTGTGGTCTCAGAGCTCTTCCTTCTGCACAGCAAGCAGACCAGTGGGTATGAGGGCCACTGCCATGCAGGCCGTGTGCCTCATTGGATTGTCCCAGTGTTGTGGGCTTCTGTCAGAAGTGCTATAAATAATGCATGTCCACTGACCCAGCCCAGCAGATAAGAGTCCAGCCCTGGATCCTGCAAGCCTTTTATGGTCTCTAAATGCAAAAAGTCCAAGGCTCCATTCGGAAAGGGCCTGCCTGCCTGAAGGACACCCAAGACCTCACATGTAATACAAGAGCAGCCAAAAGAGGGAGGCCATTAGGTCCAGAACCTCCCACTGTGTACCCCAGGGCTCTATGCCTCACTGGAGGTTGCAGGCAGCTGACACAAGAGCTGGAGGGCCCTTCTCTGGGGATACATGAGGGCTCAGGGGGCTCAGAGGAAAAGCCTGGTGCCTGGCCCTCCCTGTGGGAAAGAGTTCACTGACCTTCCTTCCCCAGCTTACACAAGAACAAGGGCATTTGCCTGGGTGAGTATTCTAGAAAGCCCTGAAGGATTCATAGGCTCTAGCACTAGGCACGTGTTTGGCTGTGGACTGAAATCCATTTTCAGAAAGTCATGCCCTCTCTGTCATCCCTGCTCAAGACTGACAACAGTAATTCTGAAACAGACTGTTTACTGGAGTCTTTTAAAGAGCTGTATGCCAGAAAACACCAAAGACTACTCCTGAGCCTCCTTAAATTTCCTATTTGTAAGCAGATGGCAGCAGCATCTTTGCCCCTGCCCACCCTGTCCCTAGGCTGTGTGCTTGGCACTAGCTGCTTGAGTTCCCACAGTGAATTGGCTTGGGAATTATTCCCACTGCAGCTGGGGGTGTGGGCAGATAGTGGGCAAGGACAGTTCCTGCAGACTTCTTCCCTTTAGGGAAAACCATACACCATACACCACCTTCCCACTCAGCAAGAGCAGACTGGATAAATTATAAAGGTGAAGAAAAATTGCTACCCCTGCCCTGCTAGGACAGGCTCTAAATAAATTGATACCAAGCAGTTTAGCAGGAGAAAAACAACTCAATCACATGCATACAGTAATGAGTGACTGTTCTCCTAGTCAAGCAAATACCATCTTGGGAAGTTCAGCTGCCCCCTGTGGTGATTTGAATGAAAATGGCCCCCATAGTCTCATAAATTTGCAGGCTTGATGAACTGTTTGGAAAGGATTAGGAGGTGTGGTCTTGTTGGAATAGGTGTGGACTTGGTGTAGGCGTGGACTTGTTGGAATAGGTGTGGACCTAGAGTAGGTGTGGTCTTGTTGGAGTAAGTGTGGACTTGGAGGGGGTGTGGACTTGGTGTGTCACTGGCAGTGAACTTTAAGGTTTTGAAAGTCCACACTAGCCCCTCCCCCTTTCTCTCTCTCCACCTGCTATCTGTGGATGAGGATTCAAACTCTTAGCTTTAGTGTCACACCTGTTTGCTTCCTAAAAATGGATTAACCCTCTGAAACTCTAAGCAAGTCCCCAATTAAATGCTTTTTTTTATGAGTTGCTTTGGTCTTGGGGGTCTCTTCATAGCACTAGGACAGTAATAAAGACACCCTCTCCCTTTGCAAAAGATTATCTCAGCCTGACTGGTCAATGTTTTATACCCTCACATGGGCAGGTGGAATTTTTGGCAGACTCTGTTCCTGGTCTAGGGAATACACTAGAGTTACATAGAGGCTGGGGAAGGCTAGAAGGCAGGGTTTCCAGCTATCCTTGTTAGATAAAGCTTTTGAGGGTGTAATTGGTTAGGGGAGAAGTGCCCACACCTTTGTAAGTAGCCCCCCATCTAGGATCCATAGGAAGCCCAATAAATTCAGTTTCCTAGAGTGAACTTTGGAGAATCATGTCTCCATTTGCCATTAGGGCCTTAGGAAGAGGGGTAATCATTGCTTTGTGTCTCTCCCAGGGAAGAAATTTTAGCAACACATACACAGGAGGATCTCATAAAATAGGAGGCTTGAAGAAGAGTCAGATGATTCAGGCTTAGGTAGCATCCTGAGAGACTGAAGAAGAATGGAGGCTTAGCCACCCTGGGGTGTAGTGACAGGTGATGGGAGAGCAAAGATAGGAGAGCTTGGCTGATAAAGCTTGTCTTGTCACACTGGTAAACTCCCAGGTAATAAGAGTTGCCTTGGATCAGCTCTCTGTAACTTCACCTTCTGCATCTGTGGATTCAGTTGTGGGTTATGGCAACCCTGGATCCAGACTAAAAATACTACCCATCAAGTTGTATCTGTGGAATCCATTTTTCATCCTCACTAGCTGTTCTAAAGCATAGAATGGACTAGAATCTCAAAGAATTCTTGTCAGATGGCTGTTTTGAAGAAGGGCCTGTGATAAAAGCTGTGGCCCCAGAACAGAACTCTGGAACAGAGCGTGGGGCTGAAGCCTCAGCTCTCTAGATTGTCTTTCTGAATTGCACTGCCAAAGCCCTTGGACTGTCCAAATCTTTCCTGAGAGTAACTCTGATGTCACTGGCTGATTCATGGGGTGCTGGATTGACAAAGTGATGCTTTAAAGCAAGCGCCTCAGAGGCAGCCTCTGAGCTCGTGCTGCCCTCCCGGCTCTTGCTGCTCATTCTGCTCTGAGGCAGACCACAAAGACTATAATTCGTCTTCTGTAAAATGGGTTACAGAAATCACAACCACTTTCCTTTCCCCTAAATGCAGCCATAAAACATAAAAGTATCACACTAAGTCTTCCTGGCACTTCAATGGAAGAGTCAGTGATAAAGCAGTTCTCTAGCCTGCCTTATTCAATAGCCTATAAGACCCTCTGTCAGAGGGATCCTTTCTCTGGACTAAAGAAAAGCTGCATAGAGTGATCAGCAAGAACTTGAATATCCAGGTCTGACAGAATTTCCCCACTCTACCCCCATTTCCCTCAGACCTCTTTCACATTTCTACCTATGCTTCATGGATCCAAGCGTAAACATAGGTAGTCTCTGAGTCTTCACTCCACAGCCTTCTGTGTCATGTGGAACTGTGATCAAACGCATGTATGTACTTTGCTCTTGTCAATAAGTCTGTTGTGGTGTTGGCCGTGGTGGACATGAAAAAGATTAGCTCTCATACAAAGCAAGGACTTGCAGTCTGAAATCAGCCTCTGGGGCTAAGGGGTTCTGAAGGAAGTCAGAGAGACTGGGGGCTGAGAAAGACAGGCAGGTGGTGGGGGCTGCTTTTGGGTGCCCTCCTGAGGAGGGACCTTCTAAAAGGATCTGTGAGTTTTGAGGGCACAGTATAGCAAAGGAAAACTAGCTCTCTCCTCACCCTTGTGAAATTCCTAGCTGAGATCTCTCATAGTCAAGGACAGATTCACAAGAGAATAACAAGTGTAACAATATAGTGTGCACGAGGTAAAACTGTGACTGGATCTGAAGAAGAGACACAGCTGTCCTTGTCTTCTCAGACCTGCCCGCCTTCTGGTTCCCCAGATATGGGGTAGGAGCTCTCTGAAATGAGAGTCTTATTGTCTCCCATCAGACAAGATAGATGAGAGAATTTCTTCTTGGCAGCTTCAAGACAGAAAAGCAGGGGAAGATTATATCATCAGTGGAGGGTTCCTGATAGATGTAAATTCCTCTAACAAAAGCATCTCTTCCCCTGAGGTTTGGTGTGGCACATTTCTGTCTCTGTGAGTAGCATCCTTCCCTGACATCCTGCTTGCTACAATACAAGCAGGCTTAGGCACACAGCTCGGGGGGTGGGTGGGAGGTGATAAGCAGGCTGCCTGCCTGACATTCACACGCTACCCACTGCAGCAGCCACTGGTGGGAGGAAACAGCATCTGAGGCAGCTGGGGACTAGCATTCTGAGCTGTGATCAGGCCTAAGCATGCTAGGGAGAACTGGCCTTGAATGTGACACTTGTTCATCTTTCACAACATCATAAAAAACACTTCTAGATTGTGGTCTCCAAAACTCAGGGACCAACATCAAAGACAGATAGGTCTACAGTTAGCGGTGATTCAACTTGCAAAATGCATAGTAAAGATGGATGAGATCATTACAGTGTTGTTCAAAGATCGTCATCATCATTTTGAGAAAGGATCTATCTATGTAGCTCAGATGCCTCCCAAGCCTTACAAGCTTGAGCCACTGTGCCCAACCATGTAAGGATTTCAACTGGCTTTATTTATAGTTTGCATTGCACTACACTTCATTCCACTGAAGAGAAGAATAAATGTCTGATGGGATGGCAGAAGAAGTTGTTCTGGAAGTTTCTGTCCTTGTGTAGAAACAGGAGAAAAACAGCTTGTTTGTTTATGTTGGGTCACTTCAGATTGCCCTTTAATGTAAGGATGAAGGCAAAGGCCAGTTAAAGCTGGTTGGGGAGTTTGGCTTTTATTTCTCACGTGTGGCACCTCCTTAGGTCAGATGAGCAGCTTAGTTTCAGAACAGTGCTGTATAATGCAGTGTGGGTGACTGCGAGTTTTAGCCTCACTTGTGTACAAACAAGCATAGAGAGACAATAGACTCAGAAAGGGAAAGTAAATCACTGGGCACCAGCCTTGGTAGAGATGGCCAGATGACCCTCCATGGCAGGGTCTTAAGGAGAATCCCAGCCCCCCATATCTGCACACTTGTGTATTTTGCCAGTGGGATCATGAAACCTGCTTATTAGTTCATCAGCTTTGGTCATTTGCTTTGCTTGAGAACTGTCTGTGTTGCTGTCCATGCTGGATCTCAGAGCTTCAGCACTCAAGCAGGTGGAAGATCTTCCCATTGGGAGCTGGCAGCACTGTTACAGCAGTCAACACCCAAGGCTCTCGCCTTGACCCTGCGCAGCCCTGTCACTCCAGCTCACCATAGGTAGCACTGACCATTGATTGCCATGGCCATCTTTGAGAGTCTCTTTGCTCAGGGTTGGGCTTAGAGTGGTTGCGTTCCTTCTGTGACCATGGTGCTATGGGTGCCAGAACCTGTCAGAGCCCAGTGAACAGCTGTGCTTCTTGTCAGTTCTAAGGGCCAGTAGACCCACATTTCTCTCCTTTCTTTCCTCTCTTATCTTGCCTGTTACTGTGACTGCCCTTCCCCCTCACCATCCCCAAGGACTGGGTGTAATGTTAGCAAGCTTCCTGCCCCTACCCCAAGGAGTTAGGTGTCTTTTGCTGGGGCTCAGAATACCACACCACAGTTTTGACTTTGTGCTTTGAATGAAAAGAGACCCGAAGTCCTTACAATCCAAGTCTCTCTGCCCCTCTCTTGGCTCTCTGTCTTTTGTATCCTACCTCTGTTCTTCTACAAAGTAAGTCAGAGAAACCAAAATTTCTCTTCCCTAATAAAGATCATAAGAATCAAACCTCCTCTTCCCTATAGCAAACCATGAAGCATAGGCAAGCCATTCTTTTCTTTTTCTCCCCTCGAATGCCCTTATTCCAAAGGAGTCCTGCCTCATATCTGCAGGCTGGAGGAAGGAAGGATACACAGAGCTATCAGGAAGAGTTCCAGTCTGAACAGATATGCCCGGTTAGGTTGTGTCCCCATCCCTGCCCCCATCTCTTTCCATCAGCTCGACCTCCCAATTACATCACTACACAGCTGTCTCTGCTTCACAGACTTAAGCATAAACAGGGATTGTTTTCCCTAGCCTTTGGGTCTTGGTTTCTGAAAGATGGCTATCATGTTAGACATTAATTGCCATGTTTCTCTTTGCTTAACCAGGAGAGCCAACTGTGACCCAGCGATGGAGGAGGAAACTGACCACTTTAACACCCTTGCTCTTCTACCAGATGGTCCATGGGGGTTGGATTAATACATTTCATGACAGAGGAAGAGAGGCAAGCCAGGGAGCCTGAGGACATGCTGAAGGGAAGGAGGAACACGGTGCTGGATCAGGGAGCCTGGAGGCTACATTGCTAGGAAGGAGAGGCACAGGAATGCACCATGTGATGTCAGCAGAAAGAGCAAAGGTAAAGAAAGTTGCGTGATTCTGGACTAGGAAATTCGCAGATGCAGGACCAAGGTGAGTCTGGATGTGGAGCTGAGTGGCTTAATGTTTCACCAGAGAGAAAGAGTTAGCTTGTTCCAAGTGGCTGCTGGGACTACCCAGCCACTCTGTCTGCTCTTACTGAAAGCTCTGTGTAAACAGCCCTTCTGCATTTCCCAGAACAACGACCAGGAAGGCGGCTGCAGAAATATATGCAGAGTAAACACGCCCCTGCAGCTCTGGAAAGTCTCAACCTGAAAAATAGCACTAGCTTTTGCTGATGTGACAGAATCCAGGCACCTCTTCCTTTTAAATGTTGTTTGGCCAGAACTCCTTTGGACAAATTATCTTCTCAAGAAAGGAACTCAGACGGGAGTCTCTGGTATACTAATCATCACCCTTCTGGGGGATGAGAAGAGTGATGCCCCACAGTGAAGACTTCTGATGCTGAACTTTCTCCTTATCCTCTCCTGCCCTCCTGTCTGCTACCCATTCTTCCTGTGGTTGTTCAAATTAGAGTAGCCACCATATTCTCATAGATTTGAATGCTTAGTCACCAGGGAGAGGCACTATTTGAAAGAATTAGGAGGTGTGGCTTTGTTGGAGAAGGTGTGTCACTGGGGGTGGGCTTTGGGGTTTCAAAAGTCCAGACCAGGTTTAGTATCTCTTTCTTAGACTAAGAATCAGGATGTAGAACTCTCAGCTGCTTCTCCAGCACCACATTGGCCTATACGCCACCACAATGATAATGTACTAACCTCTGAAACTGTAAGCAAGCCCACAATTAAATGCTTTGATAAGAATTACCTTGATCATTGTTTCTTCATAGCAATGGAACAGTGGTTAAACCACTTTCTCAAGGCAAGTCATAGAAACTCTTCCCCATCATAAGACATAGAATCCAGGATCTCCTTCCTCCACAGCTAGTTACTTGTCCACATGAGAGGTGGCTAGAAAGATATTATCTGATCTATAGCATAATAGTCAATCACAAGACACCACCACCCAATTGCAGGAAAGGTTCTGCCCACATCTAGCAGAAAGGAATGCTGCCCAGAGGCATCAAAACCCTATCTGAATAGACAGGCCCTGCGAGCCCCATGCTCAGATCTATTCTGTTAGCTTATACCCTTTTGTACAATCCCATTTTTCATGGCAGTTTTCACTTTGCAACTTAAACATGAAAAGGGATTGTTTATCCTGGTCTTTAGTTCTTTCACTTCTAGGCTTCCATGTCAGATGGAACTATGGATGAAATAAATTTATTATTTTTATTAGATTTCTGTTTTGGTGACAACATGAGATAAACCACTAAAGGGAAGAAAGATTCATTTTTGCTTTCGCTTTCAGAAGTTTCAGCCCATGGTCATTAGGCCCTGTCATTTTGTGTATTTGTGATGAGGCAAAATACCACAGGTAGAACATGGGACAGGGCCAAGATGCTGACTTCATGGGAGGCAGAAAGAGAGAAGATGGGTACAGGGTCTAATTACTATGCCACTCAAGATACGGGCTTCAATGATCTAACTTCTTCTACAGGTTTCATCTCCTAAATATAGGTCCCACCTCCTCCCACCAGAGTCATCAGCTTGGACATTTGATAGTCAGTGTTGGGTGTTATGTCATAGACTGGAGTCCTACCACTCAAGAAGTTGGATCAAGAACTTGTGGTCTGCCTTAGCTATACAGTGAGACCCCATCTAAAACAAAACAAGATAAAAATAAAACTAAATGTCCAAACCACCATACCTGTCACACTTGTTATGGTGTGACAATTGAGAGTGAGTTAAATGCTTTCCTGTGTAAACTAGCCAGAGTTTACATGGGAGCCACGCCTAGGTGTAAGGGCAAGGGTAGTCTAGTGATAGAGTGCCTGCCTATTTATTGTGCACAGGCCTTAGGTTCCATTGATAGTACTGCAAAGAGAGGAGGGAGGGAGGAGGAGGATGTGGAGGGGAAGAGGAAGAGGAGAAGGAGGAGAAGGAAGAAAAAGCCAGTTAGCTAATCTTGGACCTCAATTGTCACTGTAAATAATGAGCATAACATGGTCAACAGACTATGGCTTTAGAATCACTTATAGACATCATATAACAAGGCCATTGAGAAAATCTAACCCACCGAGAGGTAGCAGAGCACTCCTTTGCTGCCGAGCATTGGGTTGGATTTATCCAATGAAAGGAACCAGTAGGAATTAGAAAGCAGGAGGAGAATGATGACAGGTCCTCCGGAGCCTAGAACATCCTTGCAGAAACATTTAAAATCAATTGTGTCCTACTTCAGGTAATCAACGCTTTGTCCCTAGGGCTGAAAGGGATGGTGATTCTAACAGTGCCAGAACCAGGTTCCTTGTTTGTTTCTCTAAGTGCTGACCTCACTTTTCTTTCCTTGGTTTGAATGTTGCTACAGTTACCTAGATTAAATGTGTTTCCCAACCATAATCCAGTATGACACCATTGAGAAATGGGTTTTCCAGAGGTGATGAAACCATGAGCAACTTTTCCTCATGAATGGATTAGTGGTCTCGCGATTAGAATGGGTTTATTGTAAAAGCCAATTTAGCCCCCTTGATCTCTCTCAGATGTCCCCTTACCATGTGGTTCCTTCTTACGTATTATGATTGGGCAAGGTGGCCCCTAGCACTTGTGGACCTACCTTGTCTTTCCCAGCCTCCAAAACAACAAGCCAAATCAGCTTTTGTTGCTTATAGGTTTCTCATTCTATAATATTTCTTGTCAGCAACTGAACGGCCCTGCTCCACCTTCCCTAATAGATGTTTCCCCCACTCAGTCTCTGTGTTCACTAACCCATAGTCTTCCTAAAGCTCAAGGGTGGCATTATCTTACATCAGAAGACCCAAGAGTTTACAAAGCAAGATTGTGTTATGAGTCACTGAGTTACCTTATGAGTCATAAGTAACTGTGAAGGCTGTTTTCCAAAGTCGTAAATGCTGGGCCTTCAGGAGGAAACCACAAGGTATGTTTTATATTGTGGTAAAAACTGAGTAATTTAATCTTTTCAAAGATAGAGTTCAATGTGTAATGTTCACATTGTCATGTAAATCTACACCATCCATTTCCCAATCATTTTCACCTTCCTAAACTGTAACTCTGTCCTCCTTAAATACTAACTTCTCAGCCACCCTCCTATCAGCCCCTGGCAGCCATCATTCTACTTTCTGTTGGTGAACTTGACTATTCTCTGCACAGTATTTTTTCCAATTGTGTTTGGCTTTTTTCCTCTGCAGCCTGTGTGAGCACTTCTTTTTGTAATGCTGAATTAAATAATTTCCAGTGCAATGTATGCTGTATTTTATTTAACTATCTGCAGGGATTTGGGTTGTATGAAGTCTAAAAAAGCTTTTTTTTTTTCATTAAATTGCCTTATATACTTCGGAATAAATGAACATATCAATAATTTTAGGTACAAAAAACCCCAGCCATATGGCTTATTTGAAGGATGTCAGAATATGTGTTTCCTAAAGGAGATATATGTCCCAGTCTAGAAATGTGGGTATTCAAGAAACAAAAAACAAAAAAAAAATTGTTTTTGCAAGTCTCAAACCAATTTTGAAAACACTAGCCAGCGTATTTATAGATACACAGTTAAGGTCTGGTTTCTCAGGGTAGGCTGGAGCAAGCAGCCATCAGTCATCAGGCTGCTGATGCTCTCAGCATCAGCATACCCATCTTGTGGGTATGGCGAGATCATTGGCTGCTGATGCTCTCAGGAGGTGGTAGGGACTGAACGAAGCCCAGCTAGGCCCTGAAGCATCCTTAGCCATGTACCCTGAGTCATCTATGCTCTGCCCATGGAGAAGAAAGCCCTGCCCTCTACTCTCAGTCTAATAACCTCACCCCATACCCACTCTGTCCTGCCACAGCCATGTCACCAAGCTTCATTTCTTAGTTCTGGTTTCTCAGCCACTGGGCAATGCTGGCAAGTGAAGGAATGAGAAGCCAGGAATCTTATCATCCTTATGTGGCAGGAACTCTAGTTTGTTTGAGTGTTTTGATGTTGTTCCCTGTATTTCAGCCTCTGTGAGGTCACCCAGCTACTATCAACAGGGACTTCCTCACCACCCTCCCACGTAGTACCTAGGCATGTCCACTCCCTATATATTCACTGCCCGGCATAACCCCCTCCACTGAAATTACTTGAGTTGAATCTGTTTTCCTATTTAGACCTAATTTTTCCAGATTTAGTATTAAGGTTTCCTCATCTCTACCTGTCCATGAACATGAACCAAAAATGTGTTCCTATTTTCTAACCCCAACTGACTTATCTTTTCAGGTACAAGCAGGCTCTGTGTCCTCTCAGTGCAGGGAGCTTGGGCTCTGAGCCCCTACAGTTGGTTTTTACACCTGTGGCTTCCATGTCTGAAGAGCAGCCAGCATCAGACTAAAATACTTGAGAAGGAAACCTATATCTTTTACTGGACGTATACAGACTTTCTTTGTCTCAAGTTCCTAAACAATAACTATATTGCCAAGAAAACAAATGACAATAAATGCTAGCAAGTGTGTGTGGAAAGGGATACTCTTATTTACTGCTGGTAGGAATGTGAATTTGTCCTGCCATTATGGAAATCAGTATAAAAATGCCTCAAAAAAGCTGAAAATAAAGATAGCACATGACACAGCTATCTCAATACTGCATTTATATTGGAAGGAACCTAACTCAACATGCCATAGAGACACTTGCACATCCATGCTTATTGCTGCATTATTGGCAATAGCCAGGAAACTGAACCATCTTAGATAAACAGATGAATGGATAAAGAAAATTTGATACATATATACAATAGAATTTATGTAGCTGTAATGAAAAATGAAATTATGATATTTTCAGGAAAATGGGTGCAACTGGAAATCACTATGTTAAGCAAAATAATATGCACTCAGAAGGACAAACTGCTGCATGTTTTATCTCTTACGCAGAACATAGATTTAGAATTATATATACGCATAAGCCTATATATGACCTTGTGTGTTTCCTAAAATTGGAAAGGGAAACACTCATGAGGGAGAAGACAAGATCTTAAGGGAGCCTGGAACCAGAAAAGGCAGTTAGTAAGTGGAGGAAGAAAGGGAACCAGCTGGAGAAGACTGAGCGTGAGACAGGGCAGTGGGGAGCATGGGCTGAAGGAACCATCACCTCTGCAGGAAATGGGTGGCTTTAGATGAGAAGAGCTGCTCTGGCATGGCCAGTGACTTCTGACTTCTCTTCCAAACCTTCCACATATGTCAGACCCACAAAGGCATCTTTTATACATTGAACTGTATGTGTACAAGTGTTTTGTCTGCATGTACATAGTGCACATGTGTGCCTGACGTCTGCTGAGGTCATCATAAGGTGTCTGATTCTTTGAAACTAGAGTTGCAGGTGGTTGTGAATCACCATTTGGGTGCTGGAAATCAAACCTGAACCTTCTGCAAGAGCAACAAGTGCTCTTAACTGCCAAGCCATCTCTCCAGCATCCCCAAAGGCATTTGTAACAATCTTCTCTTCATCAGAGATCAGAATCCTTTGCATTTGATCCTTCATTATGACTTGTGAATGTATTAGTTAAAAGTTACTGTATCTCACAGCAATTAATCCTTGAGAATGCAATGCATTGGTTCGTTCATTCATTAAACTCCTGCATAGTGAAGTGAAATGTGCTCTGTATTACATGGACCCTAGGTAGTCACTGCTCACACTGGCTTCTCATCAGCATAAAGGCCATTGCTTCTGGGCTGACGGCACAGCTCAGCAGCTGAGTGTTTGCCTAGCATGTGAAAGGCCCTGGAGTTGAAAACTCCTCAGTGCTGAGAACAACAGCAACAACAATCTATTGCTTCTGCTCTGTTAATAAGTTTCCAGCTGAAATTATGTATAGTGACCCATTCCTGATCCCTTATTTGATCCCTTTTTAATCTTTCTGTTTTATTGTTAGCCACTTTTCAGTCTTCTGTGGGTACAGCACGGTCTGGAAAACTTTGCCTCCTATAGACAAAATTTCTAAGAAACAGTCAGCCAGTAGTCATGTTCAGGTCTTATAGGGGTTAACTTTCCAGACTGCAGTCACTCGTCCTAGCCTGTGCTCAGCATATGTGCTCTGCTGAAGGCACACAGCCCAAGGGAGAATGCATCTTGGAGTCATAGCGAAACAGCTGTTGCTGTGATAACTAATGTTTATTTTCTGTGATCGTGTCACAGTTACTCCTGGCATGAAACTGGTAACCCAGCCCCTAGCAAGTGCCTGGCCAAGTGCTGATGGAGAGCTTCTATAATTAAAGCAGGACGGAAGGGCTGGTTTCCATCCTTTTAGCACTATGAAGGGAACGTAGGGGCCTGGGTTAGAAACTTTCTGATAAACTAACAAGCAAACATGTGGATTTCCTGAATTCAGAGGCCAGAGATCACCCCACCTGTCAGATGCTGAGATTAATAGAATGCTTTTAGAACTTTCACATCAGTGGAGGCATGAGTTAAAACCATGTGGGAAAACAGTGTTCTAGGATACATGGAGATTAAATAATAGGAGTGCCAGGGTACACAGTCCGGTACAAATGCCCCTTTAATGACTACAAGAGTGAGAGGTGTGAAGCAAAGAGGGGAAAACTACATTCTGCGAGGACAAAGAGAACTCTGCAATCAAAGAAGTGATGGGGAAGAAAGAAGAAAGAAAGAAAGAAAGAAAGAAAGAAAGAAAGAAAGAAAGAAAGAAAGAAAGAAAGAAAGAAAGAAAGAAAGAAAAGCACAGGAAAGCAAAAAGGCAACTCAGAACAGACCGGGAAGTTTCTCTCCGCTCAAACGCAGTTCCCAGGTGGTGTGGAGGGGACTTCCATGCAGAAGTTCAGGTAACCCTGGAGAGCAGCCAGCCCTAGTGACAATAGCCTGGTAGCTCCAGGCTCAGAAGGAACAAGCAAGTTTTTGTTTTAAAAGCTTTAAATCCAGGGTTGGAATTCAGTCTGAAAGAAATTGCTCCTGCATGGCAGGTTAGTTTTAGAGAACATAGCTTCAAGCTCTATATCCAGGAGCATATTGAATAGTCTTATTAAGGACCAAAATATTCTAGAGACCAGAAGACATTGAACAATCTTAATTCAGGGTCTCTTGGGGGGTGACCCTGCTACAGACTGGGGCCAGAAGGGGAAATTATGGAGTGACAGGATCTCAGAAAGTTGAATAGAAATGTAAAAAGTTGGAACCAGGGAATATGGAGGATTGTGGTTGGTGCCTCCATGGTCTGTGATAAGCCCAAGACCAGCCATATATACTGTATTGCATAGGCTTGTCAAGAACAAGGCTCAGTGCCCACACACGGCCTCTCTTGTTCCAGTGTAGGGTTCTCTGGAAGCACATACTGAGGTATTTGGAGACATGTCAGAGCATAGACGTTTGCAAAATCCCCGAGTGCACCACTATAGGTGCCCCCCCCCAGCCTCTACTCCCCCTGGAATGCTAGGGAGGCTCCGGAGTGAATATAGCCCTGCAGCAGATAATCTACACGTAATCATACCACTGGGAAACAAGGAGCAGGGCTCCCGCTATGGTTCAGCACTGACCTGCTTGGTGGGAGCTTCAGTTGTGATCCATCACCCAATCTCTGGTAGATTGCACTATTTGAAGACCACTTGTGCACCTCAACTATGAAGAGTTTTAAACTTGCTCTTTCTTTCTTTCTTTCTTTCTTTCTTTCTTTCTTTCTTTCTTTCTTTCTCTTCTTTCATTCTCTTTCTTTCTAGCCAGTTTTTTTTACTTATTATTCTTTAATTAAATCTTACATCTTGACTTTTTCCTTTTTTCATATAAAAATCTTACTTCTTACTTTTTCACTTTCCCTGTTGCCCTTTTTTTATAATTCATTTCACCATTATTAATATTCAATGGTTGAATTTATTCTGTATTATATTGTTCATTTCTATTGTTACTGGTAGTAGTACATTTCTCAAACACTGTCTTTCTGTAACATCGATGTGTATTGTTTCTGTGTTATTGCCATACTGTGGTTTGTTCTGTTCTCTCTGAGTAGCACTGTGGGATTCAATCCACACAAGAAGGCTGTTTCCTGAGGAGACTCTTACATAAAAATGGAAGCAATTTTCATCCCAGTGATGTGCAAATCTTGACAAGACACACCAGAAATATGAAAAAAAGCAACATTAATTCCTCTAAAAGTTCATAACTCCCCAGTAAATGAATCCAAAGATATTGATGTGGATGAAATTCTGAACAAAGAGTCCAAAAGTTGTTTGTTTGTTTGTTTGTTTAATGATCAATGACTTCAAACAAACAGCTACATGAATTAAGGAGACACTAAAAGATTATGAAAGAGCAATTCAATAAAGAGATAAAGCCTTATTTGTAATAGCCAGAAGCTGGAAACAACCCAGATGCCCCTCAACTGAAGAATGGATGCAGAAATTGTGGTACATCTATACAATGAAATATTACTCAGCAATGAAAAATAAGGAAATCATGAAATTTGCAGGTAAATGGTGGGACCTGGAAAGGATCATCCTGAGTGAGTTGTCCCAGAAGCAAAAAGACACACACGGTATATACTCACTCATATAGACATACAACATAGGACAAACCCACTAAAATCTGTGCATCTAAAGAAACTAAGCAAGAGAGAGGACTCTAACTAAAACGGTCAGTCCCCATCCTGACAGGCAAAGAGGATGGACATCAGAAGAAGAAGAAAACGGGAAACGACCTAGGAACCTTCTACAGAGGGCTTCTGAAAGCCTTTGCCCTTCAGACTATCAAAGCAGATGCTGAGCCTGATGGCCAACTGTTGGGCAGAGTGAATGGAATTTTATGTAAGAAGTGGGAAGTAGTAAGAGCTGGAGAGGACAGGGTCTCCACAAGGAGAGCAACAGAACAAGAAAATTTGAACACAGGGAACTTCCCAGAGACTCATACTCAACCAAGGACTATTCATGGAGATAACCTAGAACCCCTGCACAGATGTAGCCCATGGCAGTTCAGTGTCCAAGTGGGTTACATAGAATGGGAAGAGGGACTGCCTCTGACATAATCTGATTGGCCTGCTCTTTGATCACCTCCCCCTGAGGGGGGAGCAGCCTTACCAGGCCACAGTAGAGGACAATGCAGCCACCTTTGATGAGAACTGATAGACTAAGATCAGAAAGGAGAGGAGAACCTCCCCTATCAGTGGACTTGGGGAGTGGCATGCATGCAGAAAGGGGAAGGAGGAGGAAGGGTGGGATCAGGAGGGGAGGAGGGAGGGGCTTATGGGGGGATACAAAATGAATAAAGTGTAATTAATAAAAAAATAAAAAATAAAAAAAAGAATAAAAAAGAGATAAAGATTCTGAAAAATATCAAAACAGAGCTTGGAGAAACATAGTTCAACAAGTTAGATAAAATGCTCAGCCTTATTGCCTTCATTTTTTTCCTGTCACTGTGATGAAATACTCTGACAAAGACACCCTGAGGCAGAAGGAGTTAGTTTTGGTCCATAGCTCCAGGCTACAGTCTGTCATGATGGTGAAGTCAAGTCGTCTGGATCTTGAAGCCACTGGTCACATTACGTTTGCAGCTGCAAGAGAGCAAGAACGCATGTGCCAGTGATAGGCTGTCAGTGATAGGCTGTCTTTCTGTGATTTAGAAGATGTCCTCCTCAAGGAAAGTTCCTGTCTGCAAGTTGATGGGTCTCCACATATCAACTAACATAATCAAGATCACCCCCAATGCCTATCCAGAAGCCCTTCTCCCTGGGGAGTCTAGATTTTGTCAAGTTGAAAATCAACATTAACCATCATACTTAACAAAACAACAGATAAAATAGAAGAAAGAATACCAAGCACTTAAGAAACTAGGAAAAAATAATGAACAGTACATACAAGACCCTATCACACAACTGAGAGACCAAATTTACAAATAATCAATATAGGCCAAGGATTAAGGTACAAACTAAAGGCACAGAAAACCTAGTCAGTGAAATAACAGCACAAATCTCTCAACTCCAGGACATGAATATCCATATACAGAAGCTTTTAGAGCCCTGTGTAGATATGCCCAGAACAGAACCTCTCTATATCATGTTATTTAAGGTAAATAAAACAAGAAGAATACTGAACTCTTCCAGAGGAAGCACCTAGCCACATGTCAAGGCAAACCCATCAAAGTAACTGTAGGTCCCTCAGCAGAAAGGAAAAGGACCAGAGAACATGGAGTGATGTATTTTAAACCTTGAGAGGAAATAACTGCCAACCTTGATCACCACATCAAACAAAGTTGTCCTTTGAAATCAAAGATGAAAGAGGACTTTTCCAGCTAAGCATAAGCTAGAGGAACGTAACACCACTAAACCAGAAGATACAAGACTCAGCCTGTCACTTAGGAGAGACTAAGAATAAATTAAAAAGGATAGCATAGACAATTATAAGCCTTCCCAGGAGAGAAACAAGTGAGACTTAGGAAAGAAAGACAAGACTACCTTGCTGAATCTTTAAACCTTTAGGAAGAATAGAAAAGGAATAGACTTTGAATGCTCGAAACAACGGAAGAAAAACAACAAAATGTCAGAAACTATTACATATCTATGTTTGTTTTGTTTTCTGAGACAGTGCCTTACTGTATAGCCTTTGATGGCCTGGGAATTACTTGAGACTAGGCTGACCTCAAGCTCAGAGAGGTCCACATGTTTCTGCCTCCTGTGTGCTGGGATTGAGAGCAAGAACCACTATTCCAATATACATATCTTGAAAAAAATCAGTGTATTTTTAAAACATATATATTTCATTTTTAAAATTAAGAATTAGATAACCATGACCCTCCCCTTCATCCTTTCAATTTCTCTTACTTGCCTTTCCTTGTTCTCTTTCAAAATCAAGCCTTTTGCTTTAAAAAAAACCATTTATTTTGTAGAAAGTATTTTTTCTATACATTGTATTCTGATTTTAGTTTCTCCTCCCAGTTCCTCCCCACTGCCCTTCCTTCCAGATCCATACCCTTTCTCTCTCCTTAGAAATCAAACAGGCTTCTAAAGAATGATAATAGAATAAAATAAGAGAAATAAAAAACAAATCAGAATATGACAAAACAATCAAGTAAGAAAAAGAGCCAAAGAGAAAACATGAGAAATACATAAAGACACAGAGATGCATACTCACACTCTCAGGAATCCCTAACCAGAAGCCATAATATACACACGAAGGCCCTGAAAGGTCAAAAAGGAACTAGTTATCTGTGAAAGGACAGGATGGTGATAGAAGGGATAGACTGGAAGCTGTTACTGGAGGCTGGAAGGAAATGGTGCCTAGAAGCAAGACAATGGAGGTTGCTGTCACTCGAGGGTTGGCCCATTCTAAATTAAACAGCAAACTCACTATGTAAGTATATGGGTTGAATGACCACACAGCCCTTTGCATCAAAACTTAAAGCACACTCGCTTCCTTACCCAGTGGGTAAACTTGCTTGGGATTTTTACAAAGGCATACTTTCAAATAAGAAGAAATAGAAAACATTTTGGCAAATCCAGGAGCCTCTAATTTTGTTGGGTGTCTGGCATGAAACTATACTCAAAAATTTTGGAAATGGTAAAAATTATTTACCCTTAGTAAAATACAATATCCTGTCTGGAGGCCTGGGAGGAAGAGAGTCCTTTAAAAAAAGCTTACAAAAATCTCTTAAAAGTGTTCTTGGACACAAAGAAGGCAACAATTGGCTGTATCAAGTATGAACACAGGGATTATATTTCACTTAAAGTACACATCCAGTTCAGCAGTCACAGGAAAGTGAGAAAAATCCAGGAAGAGAGAGAGATTTGGTTTTGGTAAGCCAAAATAGTTGAAAGTTAAATGGTGACATTTGACACAGTCAAGATGTCACCCTATTTGTTAACCTCCCCTGGAAACGAACTCTTATTGCTCAACACAGCTGCTTTGTTCTCACGTTTACTCCAGGAACTCAGTCACTGTGCTGTCCAGAGGTTTCAAGGCAGCACAAAGGGACTAGGAACACCCTCCGAGTGGGCGGAAGCCACCCCGGCAGGCACGATTCTTTGATGCTTCACAGGTCCGCGAGGCGTGCTTCCAGAGCCCTGGAGAACTGATGCTCACCTGGAGCTGGTGAAGACAGGTTGACAGCATTTATATTCCACTTGGACTTTAACTGGTAGGCTCCAAGTTGTAAGTTTACGTGTAAACAGGTATGGGTGAAGGAAAAGAAAGGTCAGGACAGAGGGCTGTAGGAATGCTGGGGTGGGGAGGTTAGAAGGAATGCTAAAAAGACACGGACCAGTGGAATTGGGGCTCCTTCCCCAATTAAGAAGACATCCTGACAGCAACAGAGCACAGGAAAAGATAAGTCCCCAACATGGGAAGGGTGGGTCAGCTTCTCAAAGAAAAAGTCAACTGGACGAAATGGACAACAAGCATTCCTGAGCAGTCCTGGAGAACGGCTCACGTGGTTCCTTCCCTCCACCCGTGCTTGGTCTGTTCTTAAAGGTGGTTCCAGTCCATTCCAATTACTGTAACAAACTTTCACAGACTGACTGCTTCTGCACAAGGGAAAGTTAGTTCTTGCACTTCTTGAAACTGGAAAGTCCAAAACCAAGTTCCAAGCAGACTGGGCATCTGGTTGGTGGATGGCCTTGTACTCCCCCAGGCATGGCCTCCTGAAGTAAAGGAGCCTAGAAGCTCCTTATTTTAGGGAACCCATCCTAGTGATGAGGCTTCATCCCTATTATCTAAACACCTTCTAAAGGCTACAGTTTCAATATTGTCACCTTGGTGGGTAGGATTTCAGCATACAAATTTGGGGAGACATATGCATTCAGACCAAAGCACAGGTTCTGTACTGTCTCATGAAAATGTATTATTAGTATATTACAAACATGTATATATACACACATATATGTACATATATACATATAGTTGTATATATTATTGATACTTTCTTTTTAAAGGAACAAAAATATTAATCATTTAAGAAATTTAATTTGAATTGATACAAAAGCATGGAGCTATACAGGTTAAGAGGATACTGTGTAATAATATTCAATACATCTATAAATTTCTTAATGTTTGCATCAGATTAAATATATTTGCCTCCTCAACTATCTTTTTTTTTGTGTGTGTTCTTTTGAGACAGAGTTTCTCTGTGTAGCTTTGGCTGTCCTGGACTCACTTTGTAGACCAGGCTGGCCTTGAACTCATACAGATATGCCTGCCTCTGCCTCCTCCAGTGTTTGAATTACGGTCATCTCACCCTGTCCAGCTATTATCTATGGTGAAAATTTTCAAAATCATTTTGACATATATAATCTGTAAATTCAAAAGATTTATATACCCCTTTCTCCCAATCACTTATTTATATCAGTAAAAGATGACAAGGAAAAAAAAAAACACCCTAAACTTGTATTTTTATTGGGACAAAAATAAAGCAGAGAGCTTCAAGTATGGGGGCAAAAGTTAATCTTCTATTTCGAGGTGCACTCTTTAAAGTCTCTAAGATGGGAGGTGACTATGCAAGTGTGAGGCCAGAGTTATATTCCAATCCCCAGCACCCACATAAAGCTTGGCCAGGGCTGTTTTATAAGGTCAGAGGAGAATCCCACGCAACTCACAGGCCAGTTAGACTGATGCATATGGCTGTGTGCAAGACAGACCTCGATCTCCAACAAAATGGAGTGTGAGAATGCAAGCATGAATCCACATTCACACACACACACACACACACACACACACACACACACACACACTTCTAAGGTGGGAAGGCAGTAGGAAAAGAAGATTTTTAAGAAAAGCAAAATCATTATATTTCCTCCCTCTTACTGTTTTTTTTCCTTTCTTTTCCCTTTTTTGCCTTTTCTTTTTCTTCTTTTTTTCTCTTTCTTTAAAAAAATAAAAGCAAGCAAGCAAGCAAACAAAAAACCTTCTCCAAAAAAGGCAAGCCTGCTGGATTAATTAAATCCATCATTGGATTTAATTCGATGAGGTCAAGGGTCATTTCCAAGGGGTCCAGAATCATGAAAAAGATAACTGAGTAGGAGAAGGCATTTGGCAACAGCCTGTGCTTTTATGTAGCAGTGCCCACCAGCTCTTCGTTCTAGACGCTTGAATTCTCACCAGTCTGGTGCTGTGGTAGCACATCCTGGATGGGAGAATAGAGCTATTAAGAGAGGTAACTTTTCTTGCTTTAATCTCTTGTTTTGACATGGTCAGGCACAACAAAAGAAGGAATAATAGCCCCAAATGTCATTTACTGTTATTTAATGGGTAATAACTTTCAGCTTGGCTCTGCTCATGAGCTGGGAGGGTCAGGGACTGTAAACTCCTTTAGCTTCAGGAACTGCAGCCTTGACTCCAGAACTAATGGATATATCTGAAAAGAATGTGTGCATTGGATGACCACGTCCCTAGAAAAGCCAAACAAACAAATAAGCTCAAGTTAGGAATGTCTGCGGCTTCCCGCTTATCGTTTCCTCTTCTTCATAAGTCTGGATATTTATGGAAAGCCAGCTTTTCTGAGTAGGCTGTTTTCAGTAACATTCCAGGAGCAAGAAGCTCAAGGTCTGTTTTGCTTAAATTGAAAAGAAAAATGTAGGAGGGAGAGAGAAAGAAGCAAAAAGTGGGCAGAAAGAACCAGACTTAGAAGAATGAAGGCTGAATTTCAAGGCTATATCTGGAAACCCCAGCCAGCACCTGCTAGGACCCAGGCCTGGGCTGTCAGCCTGATTTTCCAGGGCCAGTTCTTCTTCCAGGCTGCTAGCTACCACAGTCAGGCTGAATGCTATTGCCCCCAGTGACTCTGGGTCTCCATCCCACTTGATATCCTCACAGGTCTGGACCACATGTAAGCATGCACCAACCACTGCAGCCTCACAGCAGTGCAGCAAAATCTACTGGAGTGTGCACACATTTCTCTCCCATTTTCTCCATTTCAGCCTTTGGTGGTACTCATAATTCTGTTCTTTGCTTTTATGACTCTGAAGACTGGAGTTGTGGTTGTACTGCCTAAGACTTTGGTAGGGAGCAGCCGATGGCAGAGCAGTAGTTACATGACTGGGCTTGGTCCTGGGGCTCCTGGCTCTAATTACAAAGAGGCAAGGTAAAGGTCCCCTGCACTGCCTGAGTGTTGGGGGTAGGGTGGCAACACTCATTTCTGTGCCATCTCCTACCCTTACAGGCTAAGGAGATGTCTTCTAAAATTGCCTATACTGGAATTGATTTATTTCCTCAGGAAAAATTCTGGTGCCAGCTCTTAACATTTTTTTTCTCTCATTACAAGTTTTACCTATTAATGTCAGAAGTAAAAAAACATCAATGTTCTCATCATCCAGAATTAGCCATTGGTAAGAGTAAATTTCTTTCTTTCTGTTAAATAAAATTTCCAGGAGCCATTGTTTCTGACTGAGCTCTTGTACTGGGCCCATCAAACCAGACTACAAACCAGAATGAAGTTATTTGTGCTAGGTGCCATGAAGCCAAACTGAAAGGAAAGTTTCAGTTTCCCGACAAAAGTAGAGTCACAGCTACCAATCGTCAGGGGCCTGATATCCTTAAGCCCACAATGGTAAGGAGGTCCCCTCTGCTTTAACTACACATGGAAAGTGCTTTGTGACAGCGCTGTGGCCGTTAGAACTGGTTAGATCACCTGGAGGATGGGCCTCTGTGCACGTCTCTCTGTGTGTGTCTTATCCACATTAACTGGCAGGATGCCCATCTTGACAGTGGGCAGGACCAGCCCCCGGACAGAGGATCTTGGGCTGTCTAATGTTTAGAAAGTGAGCTGAGCATGTGTTCACCTTCTGAGATCCTGATTGTGGAGGCACTGTGACAGTTCCCTCAAACTCCTGCTGCCTTGACTTTTCCACCTTGATGGACTGTGCCTTAAACTATGAGCTAAAGCAGACCCTTTCTTTTTAAAGTTGTTTTTCTCAACAGGAAAAAAAAAAAAAAAAACAACTAAATACTTTATTCTTTGTTTCTGCTTTCTTTTACCTTTCTCTGCCTATAAAGCCAGCCTCCCCTGCCAGCTAACAGGCTTTCTGTCTTTCTAAATCTTCAAATATTGCACTACTGACTTAGTAACTGCTAATGAGAGCTCTACCTAATAGATCTAACTGCTAATAGATCTTTAGTCTAATTTTGATGATTTTTTGTAAGTTTTCATCTTTTTATTCTGACACAGAATAAGATACAATAATTACTATTTTGTAACAGATGCTGTTTTTCACATGACATTCTATCAATTATTTTCTTCCTTCTCTCCTTCCTTCCTTTTCCCCTCCATCTCTCTTTCCCTTCACCCCCTTTCCTTTCCTTCCTCCCCTATCTCCCTCTTTCATTCCCTCTCTTCCTTCTTCCTGTCTTTCCTCTTTCTTTTCCCCTTTCGTTGGTGGCCTCTGGTACATCTGAAAACCAAAGAGGAAGGCTAGGGTTTTCTTGGGAAAGAGAAAGCTCCAGAAGATGTTTATAATACGACCTCACCGATCTAGCATTGTTGAGGAGCTGGCAACGTATGTCAGCCTATAGTTAAATCAGGCTTGTTGGTGGTCTGGGCTTGGGAGACAAGTGTGTGAGCACGGTGTTCTCCCACACAGTTGGATGTCCTTATGCAGCCAGCTGTTCTATCATTTGGAAAACATTTTGTGGTAGTTCCTGCTTTTGGACAAATCACGCCTGGTGGTCTCTCTCCGTGGTTGTTCTCAGCCACACGGGGCTGGAATTTTATATGAGAAACTCCATTTGGGATCTGACAACTTTGATCTGCTTAAAACCTCCAGAGCCCTTCAGTAGCTTCTAAATTGATATCTAAACTTCTTGGCTTGAGCTGGGAGTCCCCATGACCAATCCTGTCGACCTCCCCCCTCCACAGGCAGTGTAAGAGGGCATCAGGGATCTCTGGCCAGCACCACTCCCCACACTTATCAGGGCTGACCCCACAGGTTTGCATTACCTACCCCAGGACATTCTTAGGTCTGATGACAATTGACAGAGACTAGATGTTGACAGGGGATAGTGGCCAGGAGGCTACTATAGCAAGCAGCTTCCATTTGCTTTGTGCCATCTCCTCTAGACACACAGGCTCAGAGTTGCTTCCAGTTCTTCCTATTTCCCCCCAAATCCCTGTAACTCAGGAGGGCTGGCTTCTGCCTGCCATCTTTCTGTGCACCCCAGGTGATCTTGTATTTCCCCAGTGCTCGCTCTTATTCTCTTAGAGGCTCTCGGTGGGACCTTGAGGAAGGTTTCTTTTTCTGAGTGGGACTTGCAAGATTTAAGCTAAACTATTTTAAAAGTAGTTCTTAACATTTCTCCACATCTTCAGGGAGCAGATGGCTTCCAGATAGCCTGAAGTTAGATAACATCCAACAGGAAAAAAAGTCTATGTGTCAACTCATTATTCTATTTTGGTTTGGGGTCCTCTGGCTCCCTCCTTTCCTGCACATAATTCCATCTAAACACTTTTGAGGAAGGTGGTCTTTACCCAGCAGAAGTAGAGAGTGTGTAAGCTGCACTGCAGCTGGATAGGAAGTCTGCAGCACAGAAGGAGGAAGCAGCTCATCATTTAATGGCCTCTACGTGGGATCTAAGATGCTATACAAGGCAGTCACATGCAGAAACTGACGGGGAGCCAGAGCCTACTTTCAAAAGCAACAGAGGTGCCCTAAGTCCTATGCCAAAGAGTATAATGGGTGGAATTTCAGAAACCTCTCAGGAGAATTAGCATGGGCTATGCCTACATCTGTTCATGTGTCCATGCCACCAAATGGATCCTCACTGATTCAAAGGGGCTACACAGTCACTTGCCTTCCACTCTTTCTGCTGAGGTAGAAGACCACTGAGAACAGACTACAGGAGACTTGGGAAGGATTCTTATCACTGCCCATATGCAATAGCACACAGTCCACAAGCAAGAAATGCAGTATGTGCAGTGTGCTTCCGTTATCTTGCTGCCTTCCTCTATGCGGTAGTTTGAATGTGCCCTTGCAGACACTTGTGCTTCTTAGAAACCTTTCTAATGCAGCAATATTGGAAATGGGGTTCAATGGGAAGTGTGTTATGAGGAACCACCTCATCAAAGGGCTTGTTCCCTTGCTCTCTCTTTTTTTTAATTCTCTGTGCTTCTGTCATGAGATGAAGTAGCAAGAATGCTATGCAGATGTGGAGCAGTTATTGGCCCAGAGGCATGGGCTTTCCAGCTTCCAGAACTGTTGGTCAAATGGCTTATAAATGACCTGGTCTCTGCTATTCTGTTACAGTCTTACAAAATAGATGAAGATATTAGTCAAAGCACTGAAGCAACTTCCCAAAGAATTCTCCAGACACCAAATTCTCCAGGTACCAGTCTTAACTGTAGAATCCAGGAACGAACAGGGAAGGTTACAGATAAGCAAATGGCCAGGGGTAGCGAAAGAACACTTCCAACATAAATCAGGACATCATGGCTTCACCAGCAACCCCCAAAATTGATGGATACTCCAATTCATCGGAAACACAGGAAAATGACTTTAAAGCTATGCTTATCCAATTATTTGAGGCACATAAAGAGGAAACAAACAAATCTCTCAGAGCAATAGCCATACAAATACATACAGTTAAAGAGGAAATGGACAAATCTCTCAAAGATTTGACCAACAGAGTAAAGGTGAAGAAAGAGGAAATGAACAAAATTTTCAAAGAAACACAGGCAAATATAGCCAAACAAATAGAGGCACAAGTGGCAGACAGAGAGGAAATGAACAAAAAAATAGAGACCATCATAAAGAGACAGGAATTCACATTCAAACAGATGAAGGAAATGGTGCAAGGCATGAAAACAGAATTAGAATTAATAAAGAAAACACAAACTGAGAAAACTCTGGAGCTGGAGAACTTAGAGAAAAGATCAGGAACCACAAAGGTAAGCATCACCAACAGAATACAAGCGATGGAAGAGAGAATCTCTGGTGCTAAAGACATACTCACAGAAATTGATACTTCTCTCAAAGAAAAGGTAAAATCAGAAAAAACCCAAAAAACAAAATGTCCAAGAAATCAAGGACACCATGAAAAGACAAAATGTAAGAATAATAGGAATTGATGAAAAAGAAGATTCCAGGGTCCAAGGTCCAGAAAATATAAAAAAAAAAAAAAAAAAAAAAAACATAGAAGAAAATTTTCCCAACCTAAAGAAAGAGATGTCCATAAACATACAAGAGGCCTACAGAACACCAAATAGACTAGACCAGAAAAGAAACAATCACGTCACATCATAGTCAAAACACTAAATCTATAGAACAAAGAAAAGATACTAAAAGCAGCAAGGGAAAAAGGCCAAGTAACATATAAAGGTAGACCTATCAGAATCATATCAGACTTCTCTTCAGAAACTATGAAAGCCAGAAGGGCTTGGGCAGATATCATACAGACTTTAAGAGAACACAGATGCTAACCCAGACTACTGTACCCTGCAAAGCTTTCAATCAACATAGATGAAGGAAACAAAATATTCCATGACAAAACTAAATTTAAGCAATATCTACACAGCAAACCAGCCCTACAGCAGATACTAGAATGAAAACTCCAATCCAACGAAAACAACTATACCCAAGAAAACATAGCATACAGATAATTTTTCCAACAAAAATTAAAAGAAAACAAGCAATGAATCTCAGTAAGACCACCAACTGCCCAATAAAAGGAATTAATGTTCATTGGTCACTATTATCTATCAACATCAATGGACTCAACTCGCCAATAAGGAGACACAGATTAACAAATTGGGCGCAGAAACAGGATCCAACATTCTGCTGCATCCAAGAAACACACCTATGCAACAAAGATAAACAGTATCTCAGAGTAAAGGGCTGGGAAAATGGTTTTCAAGCAAATGGACCCAGAAAACAAGCTGGGGTAGCTATCCTAATTTCTAAAATAGACTTTCAACCAAAATTAATCAAAAAAGATGAAGAGCAAGTCTGATTGCATGCGGGTTGATGCCCCAGGTCCCGCCTCTGAGAAAAAGGTATCAGACGGGTCTGATGCTCTTTGGGTGGATGACACCTAAATGAACATCAGTACAAAGTCCCACTTTATTTCTAATATCAGAGATCAGACCTCTACTCTTGCCTGATGCGTCTAAAACAAAAAGGGGGAACTGTAGAGAGCTGCGGAATGCCGCGCCTTAAAGATGGAGCTGGTTTCCGCCTTCCACCTTCCCGATGGTGAGTGCTCTCTGTCACAAACAACTCCACATTCGGCTAAGGCTGAGGATCTGGCTTGCTTCCATGTATGTGGACCTATCTGCATTGCCCACGTGGCACGCTGGGGTTGGCTACCCAGAGGCTATTTAAGCTGTGGGCTGGCTTTCCCCAGGGTCCGAGGATTGGTTCAAGGTTCCTGAATAAACTGCATTGAAAAAAGAAAAAAAAAAAAAAAAAAAACTCAAGTGACAACACATGCTGGAGAGGTCGTGGAGAAAGGGGAACCCTCCTCCATTGCTGGTGGGAATGTGAACTGGTACAACCACTTTGGAAATCAATCTGGTGCTTTCTCAGACAATTAGGAATAGTGTTTCCTCAAGATCCAGCTATACCACTCCTAGGCATCTATCCAAAAGATACTCAAGTACACAACAAGGACATTTGCTCAACCATGTTCATAGCAGTTTTATTTGTAATAGTCAGAACCTGAAACAACCCAGATGTCCATCAATGGAGGAATGGATACAGAAATTATGGTACTTTTACCCAATGGAATACTACTCAGCAATTAAAAACAAAGAAATCATGAAATTTGCAAATGGTGGGACCTAAAAATGATCATTCTGAGTGAGGTATCTCAGATGGAGAAAGATGCACACGGTATATACTCACTTATATAGACCTATAAGATATGATAAAAATACTGAAATCATTACACCTAAAGAAGATAAACAAGAAAGAGGACCTGGGGTAAGATGATCAATCCTCACTTAGAAAGACAAATGTGATGGACATTGGAGGTAGGAGAAAACAAGTAACAGGACAGGAGCCTACCACAGAGGGCCTCTGAAAGACTCTACCTAGCAGTGTACCAAAGCAGATACTGAGACTCATAACTAAACCTTCAGCAGGGTGAAGGAAATCATATGAAAGAAGGGGGAGTTAGTATGACCTGGAGGGTTCAGGAGCACCACAGGACCAAATCTATCTAGGCACAGGGGTCTTTTATGAGACTATTTCTCCAACCAAGGACCATGTATAGATATAACCTAGATCCCCTGCTCAGATGTAGCCCGTGGTAGCTCAGTATCCAAGTGGGTATTCTAGTAAGGGGAACAGGGACTATTTCTGACATGAACTCGATGGCTGGCTCTTTGACCTCCCCTATCAATGGACTTGGAAGGGGACAAGGACGAGATGTGTTGTCACTTGAGTTTTTTATCTTAGCCATTCTGATTGGGATTGGGAGGGAATGAGGGAGCGGAATACAGCTGGGATACAAAGTTAATAAACTGTAACTAATATTAAAAAATAAAAAAATAAAAAATAGTCTATTTAGCTCATTAGTCCATTTATTGATTGTATGATTTGTTCTACTGATATTTAGTTCTTATAGTCTCTATATATCCTGGATATTAGTTTCATGTCTGAAATGTAATTGGCAATGATTTTCTCTCATTCTGTAGGCTGTCTTTTTACTCTGACAACTATTTCATTTGCTGGGCAGAAGCTTTTTTTGTTTTATATAGCCCCAGTTGTAATTCTAGGGATTATTTTCTGGACTATTGAAGTCTTCTTTAGAAAATCATATCTATGTTGTATCTTGAAGTATTTGACATATTTACTTATAGTAGTTTCAAATGTGTCCAATGGAAAATGAGCATTTTGGTAAAGAAAAGCAAAGAAAGCAGAGTTTTCTTTGTTGTCTTTCTGTTAAAAATCACAAAGTAATTAAAGAGCAGGCCAATCAGTTCATGTCAGAGACAGTCCCTGTTCCTATTACAATGGAACCCACTTGGATACTGAACTGCCATGGGCTACATCTGTGCAGGGGTCTTAGGTTATCTCCATGCATGGCCTTGGTTGGAGTATCAGTTTCAGGAAAGACCCCTGTGCTCAGATTTTTTGGTTCTGTTGCTCTCCTTGTGGAGTTCCTGTC
The DNA here is from genome assembly GCF_030254825.1 of Meriones unguiculatus. NCBI lineage: Eukaryota > Metazoa > Chordata > Mammalia > Rodentia > Muridae > Meriones > Meriones unguiculatus. Next base: position 64,625,400 of record NC_083363.1, read on the forward strand.
CTTTCCAGATCTTACTGTTTCCCACTTCTTACATAAGATTCCCTGCACTCTGCCCAAAGGATACCCATAATTCTCAGCATCTGCATTGATAGTCTGCAGGGCAGAGACTTTCAGAGGTCCTCTGTGTCAGGCTCCTGACTTGTTCCCTCTTTTCTCCTTCTTCTGATGTCTATCCTCTTTGCCTTTCTGGATAGGAATTGAGCATTTTAGCAAGAGTCCTCCCTCTTGATTAGTTTCTTTAGGTGTACAGATTTTAATTACCTTCCCCTGAGGGGGAAGCAGCATTACCAGGCCATAGAAGAAGACGATGCAGCCACTCCTGATGAGACCTAATTGACTAGCATCAGAAGGAAGGAAAAGAAGACCTCCCCTATCAGTGGACTTGGGGAGGGGCATGCATGCATGCAGAGGTGTCACAAGGAAGGGAGGCATTGGGACAGGAGGAGGGAGGGAACCACAGGGGGAATACAAAGTGAATAAAGTATAATTAATAAAGAATTTAAAAGAAACTAAGCAGCAGATTAAAATGAAAAAAAAATTACAAAGTAAGTTCAGGCTGATCTCTTAGCTTTCTTTTCTCCAAGAATTCCTTCCTGTTCTGGGGAAAACACATTTGTAATGAGCTCTCTTTACTGGGCCCATAGATCTACTATGTCAATGAGAGAGAGGCCAAAATGTGGGAAGACTTTGGTCCATTTTTCTCTGGTGCCAAGAAAGTCAGAGAGAGAATATCCTTCTGTTTTTAAGAATGTGGTTCATTGGCATTAGACCTTCATAATGCTATACACCCTCATCCTTCCATCTTCAGAACCCTTTTCATCTTCCTGGACTGTGGCCATTCTCATAAATGCCAGCTTGATTGTTTCTGCCTTTGACTTTCATGAGCAATACTGCTATGAACAAAGTAGAAAGAAACCAGGGTCCTGCTTTCAATTCTTTTTGACACATTGTCCAAGGTAAAATTCTTGTGTAACATGTAATTCTATGTTTAAGTTTCAAGAAACAGCATATTGTTTTCCACAACGTCAGTTCTACTTTACGTCCATATCCACAAAGCACAGGGTTCCAGTTTCTCAGTATCTGTGCCAGCACTTGTAGCTTCCTGTTTTTAATATAACTCATATCAGCTAATATTTTTGATGGTATGATGAAATGCCCAAGTCAGCCTTAATAAGAAAGGCTCACTTTTTTTTTTTTTCCAGCTCACATTTCTGGAAGTTTAAAGGCATGGCATTAACATCAGTTAAGCTCCGGTCAAGAGCTTGTGGTAGGTGACTTACAGTGGCTGGAGTGAAGGAAATAGAATTGGATTGCATGATAGTCAAGAAACTAATCAGGAACTATGGCACAGGCCTGTGGTCACAGTTGCTTGGGAGGCTGATCTAGGATAATTGAAAATTTAACTTTTTCTTGGGCCATATAGTTCAAGGGTAGTCTGGGCACCTTAGTGAGATTCTATCTCAAAATAAAGTAAGAGAAATGTTAGGAATAAGCTCAAAGTTTGCCTAGTCATATGTGAGGTTTAGGTTTCATCTCTAATAACACATACACACACACACACACACACACTCACACACACACTCACAAAGCTAAGGTGATGGGAGGGACCCATAACACTTTATGTAACAACTCTACTGGTTTCATGATAACAACTTCAATCTCTTCCAAAGGTATTCCCAGTGATCTAACCAGTTCCTCCTCAGGCTCTACCCTTTTACAAGCCTACAACCTCTTAAGCTCACCACATTGAAGTTCAAGGTTATAACATACTTATAAATTATACTTAAATCATAGCAGCCCTAGGCATGGTTATTGTAGCCTTTTAAAAGGGTACAACTTGGAATGTACCTTCAACTTGTTTTGAAAGAATTTTGTACCTCAAATCACAGAGCATTGTTTATATATTTAAGTAATTATTTGCTTAGTGGCAGAGTCTCACTAATTAGTCTTGGCACCTGATATGCGCTATTAGATCAGGATGGCTTGAACTCACAGAGATCCACCTGCCTCTGCCTCCAGAATGCTGAGATTAGAGGTGTGTGCCACCACACCCACCTGGCCCTTATATCACAGAACTTGGTGAACATAGCTTAAGAACAACAAAAATGGGAACAAAACTGAATAATTGGATGAAAACAGAATGAACAGATAAACCAATCAGGAAGAAAAATGCAAATATCGGAATTGGCTGAGTACAGTTTTGTCCTATAACCTTGCCTACATGTGGCAAGGGAATGAAAAATGGCAGACACAGGTGGAGAAAAGCCAAGGCCATAACTGGGACTCCTTTGAAGAAGTCACACTTACTCCATAATAACAACCTGGAGACACAGCCTCTCATATGTGCGTCACAGTCTGAGCGGTCTCAGGCTCTGGCAATCCAAGAGGAAGCTGAAGTTACTAGTTTTTGTAAACACTCGTCAATTGTTTGTAACCATATGTAGTTGCACACATTGTCAATATTCACCCTTAGACCAGAGAAAGGCTTTGCCATCCTCTGAGCCTAACTGGGAGAGGTGGGAAGCTTTGCCACTTCCATGGGTCTGAGGTATCAGTCCTTAATGTGATTGTGCCCATGTTAACAACATACATTCACTCTCGACTTTAACCACTCTTTAAACATTCACTCAAGGATTCCTCAGCCAAGAAACTGGGCTTACAACTGAGCAGCAGCTTAGCAGGCAATGTATACTTGTGGCTTGCATTGGGACAGTGAGGGATTCTCTGTAAGACCCCAGTATTGCACACATAGAAGTGGATGCTGGTTGATTGGGCTCCTTTTCCCAGGAAGATGGAAAACCTCTCTTTCTCTAGAGGTCTTGGAGATGAAGTCCATTTTCCTCATTTTCAGGGCACACTTCCAGGGAGGACCATTAGCAGCTTCACACTCAGGTCTGCCAGTCTGAGAGTGAATAGCACTGTGGCTGGCCAGGGAGGAGTCACAGGAAGTAAATCACAGAGCATGGGCCTCTGAGAGTACAGCACATACAGCTGGCACCTCCCAGCCACACCTTACGATCCAGTTGCCAACAAGCACCATCAGCACTGGAAGCTGGCACTGCCATCTGCCTGAGCACTATCCACTTACACTAAGTCACCTTCCTTTACAGCAGAAGGGCCTGATGCTCAGAGAGACAACATAGCTAGAGGTGACCAGGACGAATCGATGAGACTGAGTACTATTCCAGGATGCCCTGAAGGGTAGGTGAAATTCAGGGTATGCATCTCTTCCCAAAACAAAACCAGTTCCTTTCCTACCCGACATGCAAAGTTCGTGTCTCATGTCCTAAATCGCCTGCGAACTACAGGCACTGCTCCACTAAGCTTGGAACTCTCTATATACGGTTCCCTGTGTGTCTCTACACAGCATTGTTTCTTTAGCTTTAGCTAGCTCCCAGAGGCAGGCCATATTACACTCAATGTGTAGCACATGCCTCTTCAGGAGCCCATGACTCGATACTTCCTGTGATTCTCCTCTGGAGATCCATGATGGATTTCATCCTTTGTGGCCATTAATCCATTTTACAATTATTTAAAGTACGGAATTAATTTTCAGTGTTTTCAAAGATTATAAGCCCAAGAGATAATGAGGAAGACTTTCCTCCCCCTACCTTCTTTTTCCTTTCTTCTTTCCTATTTTTCTCAATTCTCCCATGTTTTCAGTCACTTAATTCACTATGAAGAGCCAAATCTCACTCCTGTGTAACCCTTGGACTCAGTCAGTCACTCACTCACTTTATGCCCATTCTCACAGCAGTTTTGATATTTTAATTAAAGTCTACATGCCAATATACCATGGCCAAAAGTTCAATTCACTAGGAAGAAAAAAAAGAAAAAACAACAGAAAAAGCAAGTAAACAGACAGTGTCCAAAGAACCTTATGAATAAATCTTATAAATAAGCAGTGTATCCCAAAGGAAGTCAAAACTAAAGTAGATCTATACCAGATGCATAAAATTCATGATGACATGGTCATGATGGCCAGCAAGCCTGACTGGAATAAAGATAACCTCTTCTAGAGCCTTGATTATTTTTCATACATTATGTGTAAAATTCAAAATAGTCCTGAACCACAAGTAACTAAAAACTAAGAGACAAAATAGAAATAAAAGGTCTTACAAGGTACTTAGAGTTGTATGTAACCATCAGCTGATGAACATGCAGTAGTTAAACAAGTGGCCTTGAGAGAAGATGGTTTGAGTAGGTATGACCCCATAGTTTTATGTGTTTGAATGCTTGGTTCTATTAGGAGGTGTGGCCTTGTTGAAGGAAGTGTGTCACTTTGAGAGTAGGCTTTGAGATTTCCTGTGCTCAAGCCATACCCAGTGTGGTACTCTCTCCTTCTGCTGCCTACAGATCAAGATGTAGAACTCTCAGCTCCTTTTTCAGCACCAAGTCTGACTGAATGCTGTCATGCTTCCCACCATGATGATAAACCTCTGAAACTGTAAGCCAGCCCCAACTAAATGTTTTCCTCATGGTTGTGGTGTCTCTTCATAGCAATAAAACCCTAACTAAGATACAGTGCAAGGGTGACTTGTGAAGTTGAGGGAAAAAGTCCAGACTAAAGTATAAAGGGAAAACACACACACACACACACACACACACACACAGAGAGAGAGAGAGAGAGAGAGAGAGAGAGAGAGAGAGAGAGAGAGATAATTCTATTCTTATTAGGGATAGCACAAATAGTTTCATTCTTAGAAGAATAGGGTAGCGAGAATGGCACACACATTTTAAAACATCATTTTCAAGAATGCTGACACAAAGCTAAAAGACAATAAATAAACCAAGCATTTAAGAAACCCACAGATAGAGGCTGAAGAGATTGCTCCATAGTTAAGAGTACTTGTTGCTCTTGTAGAGGACCTGGCTTTTGTTCCCAGCACCAACATGGTGGCTCAAAACTGTCTGTATCTCCAGTTCAAGGAAATCCGATGCCCTGTTTTGACCTCTTAGCATACCAGACATGGAGATGGTGCACAGACATACATGCAGGGGAAATACTCATACATATAATGTGCTTGTTTTTGTTGACTTAACAACACAATAGACTCATCTTAGAATTTTCTCAATTGAGAAAATTCCTCTATCATATTGTCTTGTAGACAAATCTATAGGGCATTTTCCTGACTAACGATTGATATGGAAGGGCACATCCCACTTCCTAGGCAGGTAGTCCTGGGTATATAAGGAAGCAAACTGAGCAAGCCACAGGGATGCAAGCTAGTAAGCAGTGTTTCTCCATGACCTCTCTCAGTTCCTGCATTCAGGTTCCTGACTTGAGTTCCTGCTCTAATTTCCCTGCAAGATAGACTATAAGCTATGTTTTTGTTTAGGCTTTATTGCTGTGAAGAGGCACCATGACCAAGACAACTCTTGTAAAGGAAAACATTTAATTGAGACTGGCTTACAGTTCAGAGATTCAGTCCATTATCATCGTGGTGGGAAGCATGGCAGCATGCAGGCAGACATGGTGCTGGAGAAGGAGCTGAGAGTTCTACATCTTGAACCACAGGCAGCAAGGAGGAGACTATCTTCCACACTGGGCATGGCTTGAGCATATACGACCTCAAAGTCCAGCCTCCAAAATAACACACTTCCTCTTACAAGACCATACCTCATCCAAAAAGACCACACCTCCTAATAGTAACACTTCCTATGGCCAACCATTCGAACGCATGAATGTGTAGGGGCCATCCCTATTCAAACCACCACATTCCACTCCCTGGCCCCCATAGGCTTATAGCCATAACATAATGCAAGTAAACTTAGTCTAACTTCAAAAGTCCCCATAGTCTATCAGTCTCAACAATATTTAGAGCCCAAAATTCAAGGCTCAACTCATGCAATCTCTTAACTGTAATCTCCTATAAAATCAAAATCAAAAAGCAGATCACATACTTCCAACATATAATAGAACAGGATACACATTACCATTACAAAACGTAAGGAAGGGAGCATAGCAAGGAAATACTGAACTAAAACAAGACTGAAAACCAGCTGGGCAAACGTCAAACTCTGCATTCCCATGTATCACCAACTCTTTCAGCTTTGTTGACTGCAACATACTTCTCTCTCTAAGGCTGGTTCCCCTTCCTTTTAGCAGCTTTCCTCAGCAGGTATACCAGGATTCTGGCATCTTGGGGTCTTCAAGGCAATCCAGGCTTCACACAGCTTCACACAATGGCCTTTCTGGGCCTCCATGCAGGGACACCCCTGACACATTCCTGGACTAGGTGGGCTTCCTTAGCCGTAGAAAGAAATTTCATCCTTAATTTTAAAGCCAGAACCATGTGGCCAAAGCTGCCGAGTTCTGACGCTTGCTGGGGCTGGAACATGGCTCCCTTGTTCAATTACATCTTCACCAGCTTTCTGTTTTCACTGTCTAAGCTAGGCTGTTCTGGAACTTGCTCTGTAGAGCAGGCTTGCCTTGACCTCATAGATCTGCATGCCTCTGTCTCCTGAGTGCTGGGATTAAAGGTGTGTACCACCTTGCCTGGACCTAAACTCTTTTTTAGTTCCTTTTCATTATAGATCTTTATAAGCATGGCCACTATGCCTCAAGATCTGGATTAAAGGCCAGTGTCAATCCAGATCAAAAGTGTATGTCATTCCACCTCATGATCTAGCTCAAAAGCCTGTGTCTTCAAGCCACAAGATCAGATCATGTGTGTCCTCCATTTATGGATTGTGGTTTATTTCACATATAGTCTAGCCGACACCTGAGAATAACTGTCACAATCCATCCCTTATCAACTTGACAATCATATCTCCTTATGGCCAAATGAAAACAATAACTAGGTCATAATAACATCTAACTGTCTTAGTTTGGGTTTTATTACTGTGAAGATTCACCATAACCAAAGTAACTTGTACGAAGGGAAACATCTAATTGGAGCTGGCTTACAGTTTTAGAAGTTTAGTCCATCATCATCATGGTGAGAAGCATGGCAGTATGAAGGCAAACACATTGCTGGAGGAGTTGAGAGTTCTACATCTTGATCTGGAGGCAGCCAGGAAGAGACTAGATTTGTTTAGACCTCAAAGTCTCACCTTCATAGAGACACACTTTCTCCAAAAAGGCCACACCTACTCTAACAAGGCCATACTTCCTAATAGTGCTATACCCTATGGCCAAGCATTCAAACACATGAATCTATGGGGGCCCTACCTATTCAAACCATCACAAGCTGTAAGCTGAAATAAACTCTTTTCCCCAATTTGAGTTTGGTCATGGCATTTTACCACACCAGCAGAAACCTAACTAGAGCAAACTAAAATAAATAAAATCTAATTTAAAACAGTCTTTGGACAGCCAATATTTAAATATTAAAAATAACCCCATCTAATCACATCATAGTCAAATAGTTTAAAGTGAATGATAAAGGAAAATATTTACATAGAAAAAAGATAAGTCTTCACAGCAACAATATAAGACCAGTCTAGACTATAAAACAAAACAAAACAACAACTGAAAAGTCGAAAACAGAAAATAAACTCCAACAAAGAAGTAGGAACAAAGAAAGCCTTTTACACAGTAGCTGGGAATGGAAGTTAGTTAAACCTAGTGGACAGTAGCATGAGGTTCCTGTGATCAGCGTCCATATGCTCCAGCAAGTTGGAGAGATGACTCAGCAGTTAAGAGCACTGGCTACTCTCCCAGAATACCTGGGTTCAATTCCCAGCATCCATATGGGATTGAAAGATTATTAATATTTAACATTGCTTCATATGATTGTTAAAGCAGCGGTTATTATTTATCCCACGTTTGTAGAAATAAAGGTACACAACACCTGTTAGATTGTTAATAACCTTAAACCACTGGGGCTGGGCAGATGTAAACCCCCTAAGCTACCTTGTTATCTCCCAGTCACACATCCCAAGACATTTGCTCCAATCATTTCTATCTGGGCTACTTCTCACCCCAAATCCCATAAATACTTCAGATACTTTCTATCTGGGCTGCTTCTCTCCATCATGCCAATCCTCATGCTACAAGCTCCTCGCAGCTACATGTTAACCCATGATTTTTCTGTGACCCTCTAGCCCGAGTACCTTGGCTCTGCTTACCTCTCTTCTGTGCAGCCCAGGTGTAGGCAACTTTTATTAGCCAATCAGGGATAATTTGGGAGGCAAGGTTACACAGCATCACTTGGTGTATGTGAGAATGTGTTTGTAAGGCAGTAAAGATCTGGAGGTGGAAGGGGGCATAAGCAACTAACACTTGAATACTTGAATAGCTCTAGATCAACCACAACATGGCAGCTCACAGCAGTCTGTAACTCCAGTTCCAGGGAATCTGACACCCTCACCCAGACACACGTGCAGGCAAAACATGAATGAACGTAAAATTAAAATAAATAAATAAATAAATAAATAAATAAATGATTGAAAATTTTATAACAATAAAAAATAATCCCCATACTTCAGATATAGCAATTCTGAGCTTATAACTGAACAATCCCAAGTCAGTATATACAGAAACATGCATGAACATGCTTAGTCAAGACATTGAATCAGCGTAGGTGACCATGAATGGAAGAGCAGATAAATAAAATGTAGCATATGACTAAGAGTAATCCCAACACTTGGGAGGCTGAGGCAAGAGAATCAGGAGTTTGAAGCCAGTCTCAAAAAAAATATAACATAGATATACAATATATTTATTATCAGTCATGGCAAGGAAAAATAATCAAGGTATTTGCAGAAAATGGTTAGAGGCTATTTGCTAAGCAAAATCAACTAGCTTAGAAAAACAAATGCTTCATGTTCTTTCACACTCATGAAATCTTGAAAAGAAGACATGAAAGTCAAAGGGGAAGGTTTAGGGAAGAGGTTAAAGATGGGAGAAGGAAGACTAAAAGGGGTAGGAATGGTGAAAGTGGTTAAAATACATGTGGAAATTCTCAATAAAGCACATTAGTTTATATAGTTAATATCCATGGAAAACATCTAGCCAAAAGACAGTGAGGATACATGCTTATAGGCCTGAAAGAAAGAATCCCACTACAGCATTTTCAAACAGCCATTCTCACAACAGTAAGTTATAGGGGATTTAGGGATGCGTTCAATTTACAGTACATGCTTAAATGAAAACGCCCTTATGTAACACGGTACTATGCATAATGAACCTTAATGAAAACTAAACATTAAAAAATGTAATGTTTAAAGAACTGAAAGTAATTGGGAAGTAAAAAGAAAACCGTGTCAGTAGGAAGTGCACTTAGGTGTCTATTTACCTCCCAGGCACACACGTGCACCTGCTCTTTCCCCAGCCCACTCTTGTGTCAGGCAGTGGGTGCCGTGCCCTCATGTCAGAGGGGCATGGCATGGGGGTCTGAAACAGTGGACTCAGCCACAGAGGGTTTAGAGACATGGAGACCTCTGAGGTCACAGATGTGGGGCCCCTCAGAGGAAGGGGTGCTGGACTGAGTAGCTCATCCTCCCCTGGCTAGTGTCTCCTAGTTCCATGAGTCTCAGTTCCTCCTGAAACTGAGGAACTGGACCTACGAATTCCACACCCCAAAGGCCAGATTTGTACGCTTCCTTCCAGGTGTCTTGGGCACCTATATTCTCTTCTCTGAGTGAGATGTCATGTTATAGAGGAAGTCCACAGACAGAACCTAGCCAGTCTTGTTTGAGAGCCTGGGTAATAGCATGTCTTTTAAAATGTGTTGGCAGCATTGTAGGACTCACCTGAAAATAAAGCTGTCAGTCTCTCGTGAAATGACAGGTCTGGCCATCCTAGAGCTACTTTGAGCATTCTTGCACTGGTGATGAGGAGGCAACATACTTTTTGACAGAGCATGGACTTGCCAGCTTACTCCTGTCTTCCGCTACTTCTTACCAGCCTAATACACCCATTGTCTCACGGAATTACACAGCTGTCTGTCACTGTAACAAAATATCCGAGGCAGTTCAACTTTAAAAGAGGGAAGTTTTTTCTAGCAGTTTAGTTCATCATTGGCTATAGCGTTTACTTTAAAACCATGTATGTATGTACGTATTGTGTGTATGTGTGTACCCACATGCACCATGACACATCTTTGGAAGTTAAAGGACAACTTGTAAAAGTTGGTTCTCTCCTTCCACTATGTGAGTTCTGTGGATAGAACTCAGGGTACCAGGCTTGGCAGAGTGCCCTTACTTCCTCAGCCATCTCTCTTTAGAGTCCAACACAGCACAAAAGTGCAACAGGCTGCCCAACCTTCAGCACACAGACCTTTAGGTGACACCAAACCATAGCTTTTTTTTTTTTCTTTAGTACCAGCCAAATCTATGGGGGTTCATCCACTCTCCCTCAGGGCTGGGTCCCTGTGAGGTCCCACAGAAGACTCCAACAGTGTTCTCGTCCCTGCCTTTGAGTTAGAACTCGTTTTTGTTGGAAACTGCATTGGATGTCCTTCCATCCCTCATTTGCCTTGTCTGGCTACAACTTCAGGGCATGTCTTCACTCTCCAGTCTTGAAAAGGATGACCTCTCTGCAGACATTACTGGCTCTAAAAAATAAACAAGAGCTTGGTGACTGGACATTGTGGAGGAATGTGTGTTCTTGTCGCTCTTCCTGTAAATCCACTGCATTCCTAGGGTCCCCTGAGCCTTCGAAACACTCAGGCCAAATGATCTTGAAATTGTTTGTCTAACCACAATTATCCAAGGCTGTTTTCTTTCCAAATGTCCAGTTGGAACCACTCAGTCTTGTGGAGAGGACGAGGCAGCAAAGCCTTTTGGGGTCAGGTATTTGCCGGAGCTGTGGTCTGACTTGTCAACCATTTTGTTCCAAGGACTGACGGTGCATGAAGAGGACTGAAGAAGGAATCCCAGCTCCTTCTGCCTCCTGACTGGTTCTTCAGTGGATGGCCCTCACTTCCTCTTTCTGTCAGTTACAGGTTCTTTTAGGCCCCGGATGCTGTGTGTGGAAGTTGTAACCCCTGAGTGGTATTTTGAGCAGCGAACTCGTGAGCTCTGCATCTGCCATGGGGAGCTTTGGTAAGCACTTCCAGTTCCCACACCCAGGTGACCCAGAACACTCAGTTTAGCCTTACAAGTGTCTGGACCATGAGACACTGGAAGCTGTGAATGGCAGGAGGGACACCTGAGGGGCATTATCCGTGGTTGCCTAGACACACTAACCAAACTGTCTCCACACTGCCTGCATCTTCATATGCCATCAGTTCCAGCCCTTCCTGTGCCTTCCAGGCAGTGACAAGCAAGGGTTTCTCCTCCTCCATTTTTTCTTATATATAAAAAATTTATTTTTTTAATTAATTTATTATTAATTACAGTTTATTCACTTTGTATCCCAGCTGTAGCCCTCTCCCTCATCCCCTCCTAATACCACCCTCTCTCCCTCATCTACTCCCATGCCCCTCCCCAGTCCACTGATAGGGGAGGTCCTCCTTCCCTTCCCTCTGACCCTAGCCTATCAGGTCTCATCAGGACTGGTTGCATTCTCTTCCTCTGTGGCCTGGTAAGGCTACTCCCCATCAGGGGGAGGTGATCAAAGAGCCAGCCACTGAGTTCATGTCAGGGACAGTCTCTGTTCCCATTATTAGGGAACCCACTTGGACACTGAGCTGCCATGGGCTACATCTGTGCAGGGGTTCTAGGTTATCTCCATGCATTGTCCTTGATTGGAGTATCAGTCTCAGAAAAGACCCTTGTGCCCAGATTTTTTGGGATGGACATCAGAAGAGGGAGAAAACAGTTAACAGGACAGGAGCCTACCACAGAGGGCCTCTGAAAGACTCTACCCAGCAGGGTATCAAAGCAGATGTTGTGACTCATAGCCAAACGTTGGGCAGAGTGCAGGGAATCTTATGAAAGAAGGGGGAGATAGAAAGGCCCGGAGGGGACAGGAGCTCCACAAGGAGAGCAACGGAACCAAAAAATATATATAAAATGTCAATCCTTAAAGGGAGCTTCTTAGACAGGCTTAAAAGTTAACTAGAAAATCAAAACATCAGGACTGTGGGAAAGTGGATAGTTGTGGGAGCATAACATAGGGCAGCTTCTGTCTGCTCCTCTGACCCTCTTCACCCCTGTCACAATCTCCTTTTGAGGTCTGTGGACTTGAAGTGGGGCAGTTTTTCTGCTTTTCAAATTGTGAAGGCCATTGGTGAGCCCCTCTTCAGCAGCTCTGTCCCTGAAGTGAAGTCTTTCAAAACAGATTTCTGAGCACGGACGTCCTTAAAGCTCCACGACACAAGCAGCCAAGAGGGTCATAAAGATAGTCATAAAGATTGAGGTCATAAAGATTGAGGTTCGCAAGAACCCAATGCAGGCTCTCCATCTAGGTTGTCCACACCATTTTCTTAGATGTCTCTACCACTTTCTTCTATCTGCCTTCTTCTTGCTTTCCTCAGAATAGAACCACTGAACAATGTTGCTGCACCCAGGAACAATGAAAGCTGGACACCCAGGTTCTCAGACTTTCACCTTTAGAGACCAGAGCACATTAACTTAGACATTTGTCCTTTGGAAAAGCTGTGGAAGTGTGTGTTTAGGATGAAGCTAGATGAACAATGAACCCTGGAAAAAAGGCAGTAGATAACACCCAGAGCTGCTTGGCAATATGGACACTAACCTGGAGTTTGTCTGTTACTACCAGAGGTGTTTTTCTGGGATCTTAATACAACTCCACTCTCCTCATATCTTTGGTAAAAGAAGCCCCTATCTGGCTGGCATTGACTTCCCTTGTGGGCCATCATGTCCTGCTGTGAAGGTTGTATGCTGCTCAAGGTTAGATGGTATCATCTTCATGAACCCAGAAGAATGGTGTTTTCTGGCTTTGTGCCATAGCTCTTACTTTCCTCTCTATAATCCTTTCTGTCCTATGGATCCAGATATAATAGACCTCAAAACATTAGGAGTCACAATCTGCTTTCTTTTCGTTGCTCCTGCCTTGCTTCAAAATTTGTGTGCCATTCATTCTATTCTTCTATGGTCCCTTTAAAATTTTCTATTTAATTTTATAAATCTGTAAAGCCTGTTTTATTTCAGAAGTAACCAGTATTGTTCCAGAAGTTTGAGATTCACTGTGAACACTAACAAAATGAGCTCTCATGCTGCATTGGCCCTTTTTTTCTATCTACCTGAGAAGACAGTATGGGAGCTGTTCCTGTCAGGCTGTCCTTAGCTCCACTCCAGCAGTTCTAACTCAAAGGCAGCGACTGAGAACACCATCTACAAGCCTTCATGCAATAAAGAGACTCCAGTTCCTCTTGATGGCTCCAGTCACAAGCCACTCAGCACCTCAGCAGAAGGTCCAGGTCACTACTGACTGACTGCGTCTTTATGTTCTTGAGCCAAAGCTATATTAAGCCCAAATCCACCTATGTGGACTTAAAGTGCCTGCCACATGTCAGGCACGGCCCCTGACAGCTGAGGACATGAAGGTAAGAGGCAGCCATCGCCTCCCTGAAGGTCACAGTGAGTGGTAGCCCCATGAAGGGGCACTTTACAATGACCTAGACAGATGTACCATTGCAGAGCTCAGAAACAGAGCCTTAGCCAAGCTCAGAGGTCTTTAGACATGAACTGGCTTTGGACACGCTCATTACAGACTATTCTTTGTCTTTATAACAGACCTATTCTTACAAAGAAATTAACGGTGTTAGATCTTCACCTCTGGTCTCCAGTTTCACTCATCTCATTTTCTCTAAGCATATCCACAAGCATATTAAACTTTTAGCATGTGTTTCCTCATCTAAAGCTCCCTTGAGATGTCATCCCTAAGCTAAATGCAGTGTTCCTGACATACCCCAGTTGGAGCATCATGCAGTTACTATTTTCCAAGCATACTTCATGGCAGTGTTATGAAAACCAGTATCTCCCATGACCTTGATATTCTGAAAATGAGACCAATGAATACAGTTTTCTTTTCTGGTCTTCCTTTGAATCAAATCTAGTGCCCTCTTGCCCAAATCCCTTCTAGGTTAACACCTGCCTTCTCAGAGGTGAACAGATAACCTCCCCTCTTGAGGTGAGGTTCACTGTGCTGAAATCAGCACTTACTGGGAAGGAGTTAATGCCTTGGGACATGGAGCTGATAAGTAGGGTAGAGAGATGATTTGTAGTATGTGGAAGGAGGAAGGGAGGATATGTGGAAACACCCCACCATTTTACAGCAGTGACTGGAATATTTGTGGATTTAGGTATCCACAGGAGATCCTAGAACCAATCCCTCACAGACATCAATGCTTGATTGGGTGTAGAATTTTAGGGGGAAAAATTTCCCTTGGGAATTTACTTATCTGCTGTTTCTAAGGCAGGTTCTCTTCGGATGTTCTAAATGTTATTCCCTCTGCACCCATCAAATGTCACCTGTTGATTTTGCTATTTTACTTACTGTAAGGACTTAGAACTTCTCTCAGTCCCCAGTCTAGTATGTTCTGTGACTTCACCATGATGATTCTTGGCTGTTTTTGTTGTTGTTGTTTGTTTTTTTATTTTGTTTCTGTTGTCTCCAAGCATTCTTCTTTCCTAGGAATTTTTTTTTTACATTGATTATTTTCTCACTTCCATGATCTCTTTCCTCTTCATGGAACTTCTATCTCAAATGGATCTACTAATTTTCCAACTACCTGCACCTCACCCCTCATTATCTCTCTATTTTAAAAAGGAGTATTTACTTAAAAATTTATTTTGAAGTGTCTTGATGAGGTAAAACTTAACTCTTGATCAAGACAGTGTGTTACAAAGAGGAAATACACTGAGACAGGAAGTGCACTTGGTTTTTATGGTAACTACACTGGGACAGGAACTGAGCTTGGGTTCTATCGTAATGCAGGTGGTGACTGTGTCTTCTCCCTGTTGGCTGGAGTTTGACCTCACAGATTGACTAGTCTGATAGGAATCAGCACACAGGAAATGAAGGAAAGAGGAAAGCAGTCGGGTCATCAAGCTCCTTAAATTGAAGAGTTTTTGTAAACAAAGGTTTTACTGGGTGAAGGGATTCAAACATTTGCATAAAGGTTTAACAAAGTTGGGGAGATAGTAAAACTTTATAAAGGACATGTTTTATAGTATTTGATAGAAAAGACTCATGCTTAGTGTTTCTTACAAATACCTCCTCTGATATTTTTACACATTCTTTTCTTCAAACTCATTAAGATGTTGGTTTTCTTTGTCATGTTTTGGAGTAGGAAATTGCTGTGTGTTGGGTGTTAAAAATTAGGGAGAAGAAGGAGTCAACCGATATTCTCTGTGAGAGATTTATTAGGAGGGAAGGGGGAGCAGGACATGGAGAGAGGAGAGAAAAGGGAAGGGGCTCCCCAAGAGAGAGAAAGAGAGACAGAGGGAGAGAGAGAGAAAGAGTAAAAGCGTAAGAGAGTAAGAGAAAGAAGTAAGAGAAAGTAAGAGAGAAAGAAAGAATGTAAGAGAGAGACCACGTGTCGGGGTTGGCCCTTTAAGGGGCAAGGTAACCACGCCTTCCAGGTGTGGCCACCTGGCTGGCGACACATGATGACATCATAGGTTGCTGGGTAACACAGGAGCAGGTTGTGTTCCAAAATACTAACATTGGGGCGGGGAGGGTTGTTTAATAATAGCTGACTTGATAAGCCTGAACTAATTATCAAGTACAAGGAGTTAATTATTCCAACTATTCCTTTAGCGTGGCTTGAAGTGACCCTGCCGTCCTAGGGGTGGTTCTTTGGCTAGGATAGTGACCTGGCCCCACTGGAATGTTAGGTCTCCACTCAGGCCTATTCTCCAGACAAGCAGTTAGCTCCTAACAGGCCTTCACTACTCTAACCGCTGGCCTCCGTTAGAGGTGACCCTACAGTTTTTCAGAAACAAGATCAGAAATCAGAGATCCCCAAAACACTTTTGGCATATATGGCCTCTGGCAAGGATGAAGCCACCAAGAGTCTTAAGGACATTTTTAGGTTTTGATAAGCATTCTTCCACTGACAAAATGAGCTGATTCCAGCCAAGATTAGAGTTTATAAATGCAGGCTTATTGGGGGTAGCTCTCCGTGGGTCCACTGGTCCCAAGAAACCGGGCCAGGGAAGTCACCATGCTGAAGGAGACAGAAAAACAGGTGTGTGTGTGTGGGGTGCACATACAGGGAGAGAGACAGGGAGAAAGCAGAGTGCAAAAAGAGAGAGAAGAAATGCAGAAAAAGGGAGAGAAGAGATACAGAAAGAGAGAAGCGTGGACCGAAATGTCTGAATTATATAGTGAAGGTCCTCTGGGGGAGGTGTTGTGTGTATGTGCGTGTGTCTGTGTCATGTCCCCCCATCCCCATCTTCCACCTTTACTTCCTGCCTCGGCCCTGGGTAGTTTAGGATAGAGGGCAGGATATGCCAGCCATGCCCTGTAACAGGTAAGGGGCTAAGGGATGCTGGGAAAACCTGGAGGCCAGGTCTGGTTAAAAAGGCACCTCAGCTGCTTCGCCCGGGTCTGAAGTCCAACAAGCTTTTTCATTCAAGAAAGAAACTGGTTACTTTGCTTTGGGAACTTTTAAATTCTAAACTGTCTAGTAAATTTCTACCTTCTGTTCTTATCCCTGCTCTATCTGAAGATGTAATTTTACCCCTTCCGTCTGAAGAAGTGCCATTGTGGTCTTGGGGTGATGACTGATTTGGCTTTTGCCAGCTGAATTCGGGGTGTTAAGTGAGACAGTTTGGGGGTACTCTCCCAGGGGCTCTATCTTAGAGACCCAACTGTCAGATATAGAGAGGAAATGTGTCTGGAAAGAGATGATGGGGAGAGGTAAAGGTAAAAGTTTTCAGCCCCAATACATGCTTTCATCTAGAAGTTGTCACAGTCATGGTATATTATCACAACAATAGGAAAGTAATGTAGGGTTCTTCAGAAAGAAGAGACAGAGATAAGCTGAGTTTTTTAGTGGGTTTCCTTATTTGGAAAAGTTGAGTTTTTATACTTTGTACTTTGGGACTTTGGGGCACATTGGGGCAATGGAGCCCCCTCTGATACCACATGCTCTTCCTATTTTCAGATGCAATTTTAGGGAGAGTTAGGTCAACCTCTCCACAGAAAGGCACTGGCTCTGACCTGCCTTTTGTCTGAGGCCCTGCTTTCACAACTCGACACTCTTGGTCTCTTTATCAGCAGCTGTCTGCTGGAGTTCTCTTCTGGCTGCTTTTCTCATGGTGCTTCAGAGGTGATGAGCTGTGTGTGAGGCCCCTTCAGATGCAGGGCCTAGGAGGACATCCTGCAATATGGCCTATGGGCAAAAATGAGAGACTTCTGGAGGACTTGGGGTTTTTCTCAAAGAAGGATGTGTGCACATGGAAACCCAACCAGCATGCTTGTGACTGTACCTTGGGCAGGACAAGTCTGCACTGATTTGAATGGATTTGCTTTTTTTGATTTTCAGATTATTTTTTTTTCCTGTTGCTATTTCACATACTCAGGCTTCATAGTGACACAGTGAGCTGATCTGGGTGAACTTGAATTTGAAGTGGCAGGAGATCCACTTTGTAGGAACAGAGCAGGGCCTTCCTGCTCCAATAGATGTATGTTCCATTTTTTTTCCTTGTACTAGAAAATTTAAGGACCCAACTGAAGCCTTGGTTGGAAGGTTTACAATGCCAGTAGATTCATGCTTGCTGTCCTCTTGTGTACTGCCAGCATCTTGCAGTACAAGCCAGGCAAGTTCCCTCTGTAGGTAGACAGTTCTTGAAAACACTAAGAATGTACCTAAGGGGTAGAGACAGAACAGTTTTTTTCTGGTAGCTCCTTTGACCGCGTCTTTCCAGTCTGAACTACAAGCCTGCACCTTAAAGGAAGCATTCAGAGTTAGCTTTGCAGCGGGTGCAGCTAAGGCCGCTCATGACGTGGAGGGGCAAATGGATGTGTCATAACTTTTAGCCCACAAAGGAGAGGTGGTGGTCCCAGCTGGTATTACAAATAGTTAGCATCCCTTCTCCAAAGAGCAGCCTTACCTTCTCCGAAGAGTAGCAATGTGTGGCTATCTCAAGTTTAGAGTTAACAGAGTTCTCAGGAAAGCAAAGTTTCAGTTGCCTTTTTGATAAACACATTCTTGGAAAAGGCAGCTTACTACAACTACTGAGGGACCCTGAGGAAGATATTTTGAGCATTCTGGGGCTGTCTGTCTGCACTCTTTGTTCTCACAGCTTGAAGTCCTTTCTAGTTTAATTATCAGGAATGAGGAGTTAGTATCCAACTGGAAGTTTTGATCAATATCTGTCAACCACAGGCAGAAGGTCTCCCAGGACATGAAACATCCCAAGGCCTTCTTTCTACCCAGTCCTCTGATGACAGGGATATGAGAAGTTCAGGTGTGTCTGCCCACACCCACTGACCTGGATTTATGTTGTGCCTCCTTTTACTAGCCCTTCCATCTGCACTGCCCTGTCCCCAACACCCAGTTCACACAGTTATAACTCCAGTTAGGAGTCTTAATATGTAGTTCATCAACCAAATAACAGTTGTATACCCTCATATGCATTCTTGGTCTCAGAGACACTGTTTATATGCATTGTCAGCCTGATTCTCTTTCTTGATCCTGCTTCCATCCCTGAAGTCCCAGATCATTGGATTACAGGAGACATGAGGCTTCAGACCTGCATTTAGTTTTAGTAAGGAATGATTCTTCTGCAACTCACTCATATCTTTGTTCTGGTATTTCTTAAATCCTCTGAATATTTCTGAGCTGCTTTTTTTTTTTTTTTTTTTTTTTTTTAGTACTGTTGAGTACTAAATTGTCTGCCTGGTCTTAGAATTGCTGGGTGGAAAGTGCCATCCATCCGGACAGTCTCCCTTCTGACTTCTACCACCTTTCTCCTCGTTTTCATCAGCGCTAGTCAGCTGAGCCTTATGAAATTGCCACCATGTGAAGGTCAGTACAGAGGAATAATGAGAAGACTCTCCTGTGGTCCACTTACCACCTGTGAGCACTGTTGTCTTAGTCACTTTTCTACTGCTCTGAAGAGATACCATGACTAAGGCGACTTATAAAGGAAGATGTTAATTGGGTTTCATAGGGTTAGAGTACATGGCTATCATGGTAAGGAGCATGACAGCAGGCAGACAGGCATGAGGGCAGAGCAGTAGCTGAAAGTTTACATCTTGAGAAAACAACCAGGGCAGAGAAAAATAAGTGGGCATGGCATGGGCTTTTGAAACCTCAAAGCCCATCTCCAGTGACACACCTTCTCCAAACAAGGCCACACTTCCTAACCCTTCTGAAAGAGTTCCACTAACTGGGGACCAAGTATTCAAATATAAGAGCCTCCTCATGCCATCCTCACTCAAACCATTACAACTATCTCTGAAGTTCCCTTTCAACCTCCAATCTTTTTTTTTTTTTTTTTTTTTTTTTTCAATGCAGTTTATTCAGGAACATTGAACAATCCTCGGACCCCGGGGAAAGCCAGCCCACAGCTTAAATAGCCTCTGGGTAGCCAACCCAGGCGTGCCACGGGGGCAATGCAGATAGGTCCACATACATGGAAGCAAGCCAGATCCTCGGCCTTAGCCAAATGTGGAGTTGTTCGTGACAGAGAGCACTCACCATCGGGAAGGTGGAAGGCAGAAACCAGCATAGCATTCCGCAGCTCTCTACAGTTCCCCCTTTTTGTTTTAGACGCATCAGGCAAGAGTAGAGGTCTGATCTCTGATATTAGAAATAAATTGGGACTTTGTACAGATGTTCATTTAGGTGTCATCCACCCAAAGAGCATCAGACCCGTCCAATACCTTTTTCTCAACCTCCAATCTTATACAACACACAAGTGTACACACTGACTCCCAACCAGGCTATTTTCCTGAGGAATAATATTTCTAAGGATTTATGGCAACTAAACTTCCAAGTAGTTTTTAATCACAGTGTCCTGATTGTGGGTCCTTTATGCCTACCTCTCCCCCAGCCCAGACATAAACAGTTTGAAATCTAAACAGGGTGTTAGAGAAGGGTTTCATGCACTGTGTTTTGAGATGATGATTTTTGTGCCTTGAGTTCTGGCATTGTTATGTATGTTGAACTATCTTTTGTGTCCATACAATTTAAGGAATGCTCCCCAGTTATCTCTGATTGGTTAATAAAGATGCTAAATCCTGTGACTGGGCAGATGAGAGATAGGCAGAGTTTAGGTTCTCCAGGATTGGGATCAGGAAACCATAAGGAGAGGGAGCAGAAGATTTAACAGGAGAGAGTATGGGGAAGGAGAGGAGAGAGAAGAGAAGGAGGAAGGAGCTCAGTGGCTGGACTGGATGGACTAGGAGCATGAGGTCAAGAGAAATATACCATGAGTACAGACTGATGGAGCAGAAGCTTCCCAGTAGTCATCAGACTGGCAAGTAAGTGGCCTTTATGTGCATTTTAAAGGTAGTAGGATTAGAATTGCTTAGAATCTGCCCAGCATAGTGTCTACAGCTTAGTAATAAATCATAGTCTTTATGTATCAATTCCTGGGGAACTAGCTGGTTAAAGAAAACTGCTACCATATTAATGTCCTGCATTTAATTAATAGATACAGAATAATTAATTTATTATACTTTTCGACTGCAGATATCACAATACAAATAACCCAATTTTGAGGTCTTGATATATCAGCTACAAACATCCAACATACAGGTAGACTTACAGAAAGAGCAGCAATGAAACTGAAACTGTCTAAGTAAGCAATTTAGCTCTTATATTATAAATGTTTAGGGGAAAATGTGTTTCTTTTACATAGAAGTCTCTTGTGTGCATGTAGGTATCACATAAATTCATGAAAAACAACTGCCTGAAGCAGGTTAATGAGGATCCCAAAAGGTCAAAGGCCGAGTACTTGACAGCTGCTCCACTGCAGGGACACTTGAGCATGTGTCCTGTATGCCAGCCTGGCCAGCAGCACTGAACCCAGAGGAGCTGCTGGCTGCCATCCCAGGAGTCACTTTTCCTCTCAATTATGCGTTCTCGGCAGGTCTGAAATGGAAACAGAGGGCAGACATAGTAGCTGAGGGCACAGCAGAAGTCCTTTCTGAGTTGTCCAGAGAGAGTGGTTTGGAGAAGAGAAGGAGGCCTGATTTGTGTGCTGTAGGGCTTCACCTGACATAGCCTGATGATCTAGAGAGAGTTCATCCTCCCCCCCTGACATTGAAGCAGGCTGCTGGGAAGTGATAACTGCTTGCAGCTGAGCAGCAAGGGCATACATGATCAGCTTTCACCCTGATCATGGCTCTCACCAGGTGGACTGCAAAAGCCCAGCACTCACCCTTCTCCCTGCTCTCACTTCTGAGTGTCACTCTCCCAGTGTGTGCCATCTGCTTGCTGTCTTGTCTCCTTCATGTGTCAACATTATCTGGTTAATGAGATACTTTCTGATCTTGGCTTATATTTTTACAGCCTATTTGGAATGTCTGAAATCACAGTACCAGAGTTAGGATCCCATAGCACCTACTGACCTCAGTGGCAAAGCCAATAAGCCCAAGTGCAATGACAAGCCCCATACAGGATGTTCAGGGAAATACCATGTCCTGCATACACTAGTGACCTGAAATAAGACAAGGTAACTCAGACATAACTTTTACTTGTGTTAACATAAAGTTGAAATCTGGTTTCTTTTTGTTTGTGACTGCTATTTTTTCCATGCTTTGCCTCATTGAAAATCAATATGATGAGGCTGGATGACCCAGAGGTTAACAATGTACTGCTTTTCCAGAGGACCTGAGTTTGGTTTCTACCACACGCATGGAACAAGCTGCCTGGAACTGCAGCTTCAGTTAGTTGAAAGCCTGTCTCCAAGCATCTGCACTTATATGATCACATAACAGCTCCCTCACACACACACACACACACACACACAACACACACACACACACATTTTAAAAACTAATAAAACAAATCTAAAAAAAAATCAATATTGTGAAACATCTCCAAGGAGGCTTGACATCTGGCTTCCTCTTCATTTCACTCCAGATGTGAGCATGTGTACAAACACCTTAACTATGAGTTTTAACTCATTAACTGGTACATGGAAAGAGTGGTAATTTACTGAATTTGTTAGATGTCAAATGTTACGGTTACAGTAAGTCACTGCTATCATCCTGGTGAGAGAGAGCATCCATCCTGGTTTGCACACACTGTTGTGGTAGCTATGCTCTACCTATTCTTCCCAGGCTCTTGGTTTACACATGAATTCTGGTAATAGATCCTCTGATAACATTTGGTGAGTACCTGCCTTATACTGAGCCCTGTGTTGTACACTTTCAGGAAAACAAACAAACTGAACACAGTAAATGATGAAACCTAAATGACATAAATTGTAGATAGATGTGAAGTGATTGTGCACAGAATCTTCACAGTTGGACAACACTGGAGCTCAGCTGCACAATCTTTTAGTCAGAGAAGTCCACTGTGGAAGATGATAAGTGAGCAATTACCAGTGTGCCCATAATAGCTTGTGATAAACAGACCAGGAGAATCCTTATTAAGAGTCAGGAATTGTTTTTAGTGATTTACATTTAATTAGTTGGCATGTCTATTGCCTCACTTTATTCACATAGTCACATTTGAAATACATTTAGTTATTTTGATATATACAATTCATTTTTGCTGACTGCTAAGTATAGTCGCCTTACTGTGTGATAGATTTCAAAATCTGTTCTCCCCTCTGGATAAAACGGTTCAAAATGTCCCTTCCTTCCCATTCTCTCCTCTCATCTCCTCTTTCTTCTTGTACTCTCTTCCTCTCTCCTCCCCTCCTCTTCTTCCTGCTCTTCTTCTTTCTTCTCTTTCTCTCTCCCCTCTGGTAAATATCATTATCTTCCCTATTTCTGTATGTTAGCTAATCTTTCTGAAAATCTTATAATTATTATTGTGACTGTTTTTCAGAATGGTAACTGGAGCACTGAGAAGTGGTTGGAATACATTGTTAAAATAGAAGCACATTATTGTGACGCACTAATACTTCAGATAAGTTCGTAGCACACTCCAGTTTACCTACCTTTCTGCATCCAAGCTGACTTGCTGTGTGCTTGGCTTATTTTACTTATATTTTAAAGTATACTCTCATTAAATCATCTCTCCCGCAGGCATGTTGTTTCCTTTAGATGCCTCTATTTTTTTCTTGACCTTACAAGTTTTTATGTGGTTATGATGTTATCAATGCCTTTTAAGAATTTATTTATTTAGTTATACGCATGTGTACAAGTCTATTTTTGCAGAGGAAAGCAGTTTGCACAGTTTGATAACAATTTTCTTCTCTAGTTTCTGTGAAATGTTCTCTTGTATCTGTCCTTAGAGATATTTTAGACCTTAGATATGAATTTGTTTGTTTTTTTATTTGCCAGAGAATTTCTTAAATTTGAAGCATTTGGGAATCTTTATCTAATTTTAGAACTTGAGATAATTTGAAAGTATCTGTTGTCCTGGAAGGGTTTATTTATTTCTATTTCACCCTCATTCTAAGCATATGATATAAAGTTATGAACATGTACACCTTCTGCCCTTCCCTGGAAAGCTCTGGACTCCTATAGAATCTCCCCTAATTCTCAGACAACCTCTCAGCTGCTTCCTTAGGGATAGGTTTTTCCTGTTATTCCAGACTTATCCCTTGAGTTCCTGACATTCCTCAGATGCTACAATTCTCTGTCTTATTAGCTTCTAAATGCTTTCAAGCAGATAGACGTTAAGTATTTTATACAGTTTTTATAGTTGTTTTTGGGAAGATTTGTCCCAATTTTTTTGGGTATCATTGGAAGCAGAAATTCCAAGCTGAATATATTTGTTTAAGGTTGCATAGCATCACCATTCTCAATTTCAATAACTATAATAAAATAATTAATAATAATACTGTTTTCTTATATTATAGAGCTTGACAGACATTAAATCTCCCATAAAAGAATATTTGTAAAACAAAGAAGAATTTTTCCAAGCCTTATTTTTGGGTAGGCATGAAAAGCAAAAACACAATTCCTTGATCTATTTTAGTAATATTGTCATAAATTATTCCACACTATAAACAATATAAACAAATTTGACTTTCATAAAAGATACTTGGCATAAGGAAGTTATAAATAATCTCTTTGTTATAATTAGGACACATTTGATACAAGAACAAACACGGAAAGAAATTAACAGAAGAAGCAGGGTGGAGAGGAAGTTGGGGAGAACAAACGGGAAAAACAAACATTTGCTGAAACCTGCCTTCCTCAGGATTCCCATGTTCAAGGACATCCACCTTCTGTTTTCTGACTACATCAGCCTGACAGAGTTACTGTGTTCTGCTCTCTTTAAACACCCGCTTCCTTTAACATTTCTTCCCTAATTGCCATTCTGTGCTACACAGCCATCTTCCTCCTTTCCATACACCCTGGCTCCTGGAGCATTTGATAAGATGCTTTCTAGGGTATATAGACTTAGCTCAAACTCCATCTATCCCCAAGACACTTCCCCATGAGGTGGAACAGGGCTGTGCTCTCCTTGACATCATTACACTGTTACAATCTTTCTTCCAAGGCTGCAGCTAGTCAGACCTGTACAGATGGAAGTTTGTGTTGCTCAATGATGAGGTACATTCTAAGAAATATTAGGCAATTGTATTATTATAGAACTCTGACGAGTGTACTCACGCTAAGACGGCTATAATGTCACTAGGCAGTATTAACTGATGGGCCCACAGTACACTATGCATTTCCTTGTTAAGACTTTGCCTTGTATCACATGGTTATATGTACAAAATGCGATCTAAATTATAGAATGTGGATTTGTTGAGAATGAGCCTGAACTAAAATTCACATCTTTTCTTTATCCACTCTTATTCTTACTCAAATCTTGTTTCTTTGCATGTAAGTTCAGTTAGATAAGATTATATTTTTCTGAGCCTTATGAAAGCAAGCAACCTAAGAAGGTAGTTTGTACAGTTTCTTCCACCGTTGCTAACAGTATGAGGGGAAATATGTTATGGGTCTTTTTTAGAGTACATTGGTCTCATTAGTTCCATCAAGTCACCAAAATATCAAAGTAAGAAATCAATTCTCTCAGTCTTGTTCAGATCATCCCAGTAGTCCACATCTTACACTTTTAACTCGTCACAATGTGTCAGAACTTACTGCAGGGAGGCATCCCTGAGGCAGTGAGCTGACCTTCTATGCTCACCACCCCTAGGAATGGTCCAGCTTCCTGAAGATGCGCAAGCCTGCAGCTACACCCCCTAACTACAATTGGTTCTCACAGTGTTAGCTTTGAGCCTGTTGATCAAAGAATGAGACAACTTGAGAAATTTGATCTCCCCACTATAGGTACAGAATCAAGTTTGTCTCCAAGCTGAAATAGGCCAAGGCACACTCTGTGGCTCTCCCCGTTGTCAGATGCATTATGTACAAACAAACTCCACTTCAGGGTATCTCCTTTCATAAGGTTAATTTTTATTGAAATGAGTACCTTCTGATGTCTTACACTTCTACAGCACCACTCGGGCTCCTGTCATACCCTTCTTTTTCTCTGTTAATTCCTTTTTCTGTATCTACCATGCTCACAGTTTAGGACCCCATCCCCACTCCCCAACCCCACGTCATTCATTTCTCAAGTGCACTGAGTGGAAGAAAGAATATTAAATTTTATCTCACTCCAAAGGTGTCAACTAAGGTGAATTCCTAGCCATGTCTCCTGCCTGTGGAAATGACATCACAGAGTCAGGAGCTGTTTGGTGGTTTCATTATGGTATCTTCTCCTTTGTGCTTTCTCTCGTAGCCCTTGGGGTCTTGTAAACAGTAGCTTTATCACAGTTGTTGGTACAGTCTCCATTTGCTAACTATGAAGCGTCTCGGTGCTCAGTACCCTTCTAACTTTGCTGATGGTATGAGTATCATGGACCCTCTCTTCATCTCGGGTAGCCATATACTTTGTTTCCTTTTCACCAGTGTCTCTGCTGGTGCTAGGATGACCAGCACTGGTTATAGACTCTTGATAGGGCCATATACTGTACATTGAAAATATCATGATGAAAATGACTGACAGCTAACCACAGACATCACAGTTGACAACAGATTACTATGGGATATGGGCTATTTCTGTGATGAGCACAGGGCTGGCTGGGAATTGCAGCTTTCTGCCCTTGTCCAGCATCTAGAGAGAAGACCAGAGTGGGAAAGACACAAATTCAAAAGTTAAAAGTCTAGCTGGGTATGGTGGTACACACCTTTAATCCCAGCACTTTTAGGAGGAAGGAGGATCTCTGTGAGTTCCAGAACCAGCCTCATCTACATAGTGAGCCAGAGCTATATAACAAGACTGTGTTTCAAAAAAAGATTTTTTAAAGTCTGCTTCCTGAGTGTGTACTTCTTCTGTGCCACTGTAAAGTCGACAATTCCAAGTGGAATCATGATAAGCTGAGGGCCACATGTACAGTGTTAGTTCCCTGAGAGAGTAGCTGTTCCCTTGGCTTTAACTATTTCAAATCTCCACGTAAGCATCTTATGTACTGATGTGAAAAATGATTAGCTAGGTCTTGCATGCAAGCTTGCAATACTAGCTACTTGGAAAGCTGAGACGGGAGGAGTTGAAGGCCCATCTATGTTAAATAGTAAGACCATGTCTTAAAAGGCCCTGGGTTCAATTTTCAGTACTGAAAAAGAAAAAAAGAACAAACTCAAATGTCATGCATAATCATAATTTTTCCTACATCATTTCATCCTGGCTTTAAGTCTATGAAATGTGGGAATAACAATTGTTTTATCGATATGAAAGCTGAGCCTTGAGTTAATAGTTAATCACTGGACTGGAGTTGAATCAAAAGGTCTCTCTGACTGAACACTGAGTTTTGTGGTGAGTCCTATGTTTTGAGCCCTTATCCTGTAGCTTTCTAACACACCCTCAGAGTACTCAGTTGATCTATGAACCCAGCCAGAGCTAAGTTTGTATGTGATACATCATACCCAGAGTGACACTGGCCAAGCGCCCAGACCTGTCCCCAAAGACTTCTGCTTGTCCCTGGCAGCAAGCAGTGGTTTCCATTCAGCCACCACATGCTCCTGTGTGCCTTGGAGCAGCTGGGGCAAAGGAAGTCACAGCCAAGCCATTCCTTATCCCCTAAGAATCATACCACTGCCTACATAAGAAAAGCTACTCTCCTTGGTGAGGTAGCCATGCCTGCCCTAGTCAATTCCAATCTTTCTGAAATAATCTGTCACTTTTGTCCCCATTTTCCTGTTCCCTCTGAGCACTTGCAAGTCATTGTATGATGGCTGGATCCTTTTTCTTCTTCACCCTGGCTCACTGATGTTCGTTCTGGCCTTACAAGCTTCTCTTAGAGACGGTGGACAGAGGGACATTATGCCACTTCGGTGCCCTTAAAATGCACTGTGGTTTCTCCCCCATCCCTGTTGGGTTCTGTCATTGTCATGTGGAAAGCAGGCCCCAAGCAACTGCCAGTCCCTAAGTCTGGAGACACAAGGAACATAATTAAAGCTAGCATGGAGCCAAGAGAGCAAAGCCTACTGACCCTCCTAGCTGAGAGGGAGTAGCTAAGGCTTGCTACTATCAGCTATGCTGTTTTGAGGTCATTTATCACTAACGTTATAGCATGTTTCATATTAACTGCTGCTTTTGAGATCTCTCCAGAGTGTGAGCATCTACATACATATATTTCCACTGGCAAAATTGTTTCCTACCCAGAGAAGTTCCTGCTCATTCAAGTAAGCAACTCTGGAAACTTTACCTTTTAGCACATCAAGTAGACTTCCTTTTGGGCACTTCCTCACAAACTAGTGCTGTTGTTTCTCTGTTAGGAGTGGATCTTGTCTTCACACAGGATTTGGGATAGTTTCCATCATGTGTATATGTTGGAGGTAGTATTGGTATATGATCTTGTTTGAATGAAAATGCAGAATCAGATGAAAAGGGGGGAGCTCCCCAAAAGGTGAAAAACCAGTGGCTGTCCTGCCTGACTTCTCTGGGGTCTCAGATCAGAATGCTTAATGCAATGATAAATGCCATTTCTTTAAAAGGACTTTGACAGTCACAACCACATCAAGGTGACTGCAACCCAAACTCCCTTAGTGTAAGGTACCTGAGCCACCTACGGAGAAGGTATGATATGAACACATCTCAGAAAGATTTATTCAGGCACAGCTAATTATGATCTTAATGCAAAGTGATGAGTCAAATGAGCTCAGAGAACACAGGACTAGACCAGCGGGACCAAGCAGATATGCTGAGATAGGGCAAGCAAGAGTAAACGGTTCTTGTTGGAACTCAGTCCACCAGGTCCTTGCAGAAGGCCAAGCAGTGAGTTATGGCCTGGCTTGATTGTGCCATAGGTGGTATATATACTTAGACACTGAAGAGAAAGGATTCCTTAAAAAACAACAACAACAAAAAACTAAAACAACAACTCCTTTGTTAAATGAGTGGCTTGTCCTATGGGCCAGCCATTAGAGAAAGTATAATCTAATTAGCCGTTGCTTTGATGGGTCTTTACCTGCGAAGGACACAAACTTTTTCTGTCTTCTTACAACTCTCTCTCTCTCTCTCTCTCTGATCTCCTCCATATAGCTGAAACTCCCCTTAGCTTGTAAACTTTGGTGTCCAGATAGTAATTTAATGGAGCCATCTCCTGCTGTCAAGGCTGGTCTAAGGTGTGACTTGGCGCTAGCATGCATACGCAGATGCTTTCTTCTTTTCCTACAGAGACTTAAGGTTTCCTTTGGGAGCAAGGATACAGCTCCCTTGTGTTTCTATTACAGGAGACTTACTGGCTGAGGATTGGGAGTGTGTGGGACGGGTTCCTGAGGCTGGCAGCCAGGTTTGGGCCATTGCCATGCTGCCTTCTATAAACTGACCTCCTGGCTTCTGTGGAATGCCATGTGGGCTTGAGGCCATCCCAGGGGACTTGCTCTTAGCTACTTCCAGCAGTGTTGACAGGCACAGTGGCCGCCTCTCTACTGGTGCTCCAGCATGAACGGCATCAAAGGCTGGGATTTCAGCCCCAGTGGGACCTTCTTGCCCTGCTGTGCTCTTGTGACTTAGTGAGGGTGGGGCCAGAGGGGCTAACAGACTCAGAATTCCTTCTACAGCAATGGACTCTTAGGAGCATGGTCTGTGCTTGCATGGAAAGAACAAGTATGAATTAGAACTATCCAAGCAGGCCTACACAACTCACTTCTGGTCAGCCTCCCTGAGAGTGACATGCTGCCTGCCTCAAAGGTGTTGGGGTTCATACAAGGGCAGCACTGGGATCAACACTTCTGAGTCTTTAGCGATGTCCACTTTCACCCTGGACACAATGGCCTGCAGCTAGAGGGAGTTTCTTGTGGGTTGTTGGGGTCACCCATTGATGATTATGTCCTTTGCATGTGCACTTTCATTCTACCTCCCTCCCCTGCCTTCACCTCAAGAGTTTGGTTTGCTTACTTTAAGTATCCCTGAACAGACCCAAGCTTACAGTTGTCTTCCTTTATCTTTTGATTTTCCTGGTATTAGCTCATTTGCTACACTGCTGTTCACAGTCACAGTCACACTCACAGTCTGTACACTCACAGTCACTGTCAGTCCAAAGTCAATAGACTCACGTTCTTAGGAAGAACCACGAGCCATCTCAGATTCCTGTAGAGCGTTCAGCCGGGCCTTCTGAGCACCATTCGGTGCTGGCTGCAGTCCTGCAGCTGCACAGATCCCACTGCCATAAACAAGTGATGGCCCTGCTGTTACCAAGACTACCACCACCCTTGCACTGTCTCCTGGCACTGCTGTGTCACTGTGGTCCACTTTCCTTACTCCACAATGCCCCCTTCGAGGGACAGCTCTCCGAGGAGGCTCTGCCTTACCTGCTTGTGAAGAAGCTTTTGCTCCCTTGTCTCTCAGCAGCAAGTTGTCAGTTTGAGGCAAGCTCATCTGCTTTAGAACCATGAAGTTTGCGTGCGTATAATACAAGCTCTTGTGTGTTGATGGTGTACACTTAACGGTCTCAGCTTCTTGGAAGGCTGATACAGGAGGATCACATGGACTCACAGGTATGAGACTAGCCTAAATAATAAAATATAAAAATAAAAATAAAAAACAAAGAAAGAAAAGGAAACAAGAAGAAATTTAAAATGCACAATTAGACACAAAACACATTCAGGCTAGTAAGATGGCTCAACTAGTAAAGGTGCTTGCTAACTATTAAGCTTGATGACTCAAGTTTAAGCTCTAGGACACACTGACTCTTCTAAGTTTTCCTTTGATCTTGATATAGCCCCTACCTCAAAGAAAATAATTAAATATGCAAAAACAAAAACACAAAAGCCCCAACCCTCCCTAAAACATCAACTCCTCCTATATTTTCTGGATCTGACTAGCTAAGTTTTCTGCCTCTTGAAAGGGTAGGGTCATTGCAGCCACCTGCTGCTGAGCAGCTCTTGGCCAGGCACACACTAACCTCAAGCACACAATAGTGATAAAGAGGATTTGTATAATTGCAGTTTGTACAAAATTCACTGCCTTAAAAGAAAGATATTGAAAAGACAGAAGATGGAAAGAACTCCCATGTTTATGGACAGGCAGAATAGATATTGCAAAAATTACTATACTAAAACAAAACATAGATAAAATGCAATCACCACTAAATCTCAAGGATGTTCTTTTTAGAAATAGAAAACAAAACCAAAATTCATGTAGAAGCACAAAAGACCCTGGATCCACAGCAATTTTAAGTAGAGTCATGTTGGAGGGAGTATGGAACCTGTGTTAGTCATTGTCCAGAAGAGATGCTGTGACCCAGGCAATTTACAGTTTCAAAGGGTTAGCTCATTGCCATCATGGTGTGGAGCAGAGCAGCAGGCAGACATGGCAGTAATTAAGAGCCTACATTCTGATTCACAGGCATCAGGCAGAAAGAGGGTGAGACTAGGTCTAGTATGGGCTTTTGAAACCTCAAAGCCCACCCCGAGTGACACCTCCTCAAACAAGGCCACACTTCCTAATCCTTCCTGAACAGTTTCTCCTACTGGGGACCAAATATTCAAACAAACATAGGAGCCATTCTCTTTCAAACCACCACAGCTGCCAAAATAAAAATGGAAAAATACTGATAAACTCAGTCTATGAAGCTGATAGTACCTTAAGAGCAACACACATACACACACAATGTACCCAATACATGTTTCCATTTCATTCTGAAAATGAAGCATTTGTAGAATGAACTGAGGCACAATGAAGAAGATACACACCACAACCAAATTGGCTTCATAGTAGGAGTGTAAAGTTAATTCAAACCTAATAGGAAATATCATTAAGTAATGATCCTAAATGTAAGTGACTCAACTCACCAGTAAAGAGACACATTGTCTGGAGTGAACAACAAGATCTGATCTTATGTTGTCTCCAGGAAACATACCTCACTTGTAAAGACAGCCACATCCTAGAGTTCAGAGTTGGCTACATTAATAAATGTAGTACGATGTATAAATATTCCTAAAGACAGAAGTCACAGGATCATCTTGATAGATGCATAAATGCCTTTGGCAAAGTCTAACATCTCATTGTGATTAAAACACTGAACAAATTAGGAACAGAAGCAATACACCTCAAAATAGTGAAGGACACAGACACATCCACACAAACACACACACATGGAAAAAAATCAAAGCACTTCGCCTAAACTCAGAAAAAAAAAATCTACTTTCTTTACTCTTATTTGATACAGTGATTAAAGTCTTTGCAAGAGCAATAAGATAAGAGAAAAAAATAACAAAGTAGGCAAGGAAGGAGTCACATTCTTCCTATCTGCAGATGATTATTCTATACTGCATGACTCTCCAAGCCCTCCAGAAAGCTTTTGCTCACACACCTCCAGCGGTGTAGTAAAATAAAGTTTAACACACAGAAAGCAGCAGTTTTTTTTTTTTTTATGTATCAATAACAAGTGTGCCAAGATATGTCAGGAAAAAAATATCATTCACAATAACTAAATATAAACCTAAGCAAAAAGAAATTGAAGAGGACACTAGAAGATGAGATGACTTCCCATACTCATGAGCTGACAGAACTGACATTGTGAAAAATCTCTATACAAGTAAAATAATCCACAGACTCAATGCAATCCTCTTCGAAGTCTCAATGACATTCTTCACAGACCTAAAAACAATGAAGAAAGACCCACTAAAATTCATATAACACTAGAAAAGACCAGGGACATCCAAAGCAATTCTAAAAACAAAGAGTCATGCTGGAGTTATACAAAACCTAATTTCCATAGATCAATCAAATAGAGGAGACAGAAAAACCTCACTGAGAGGCAGCCAAATAGAGCTTTAATGGAGCTATCAGAAGCACACCACAGGGAAAAGAGACAGCCCCTTGATCTAATTAATGGTTCTGGGTAGGGAGTGTACACCTGTAACTCTTACCCTTCACAAAATTCAATTCAAAATGCACCAAACCTTGAAACTACTGTAGGAAACACTGCATGACACAGGCACAGACAAGGACCCAACAGCGTAATAGCAGCCCCAAGAACCGACATATGACATAATTAAGCGGCTTCTGTCCATTAACGAAAACCACCGCTCGAGTGAAGAAACTGTGCAGAATGTGGAAGATCTTCACCAACAACCTATGTGGTGAAGGGCTGACATCTAACATACATAAAATCTAACCACTAAACACCCCAAATCACCAAATAACAAACAGGGTAACGAGCTATGCATGTAGTCCTCCAGGCAATGCAAAGGCTAATACCTGGAAAGTGTTCAGCATCTTTGGTCATCAGGGAAACACAAATTAAAGCTCCTTTGAGATTTCTTCTCACCTCAGTCAGAGAGTTACCATAAAAACAGACAGCAGCAAAAGCAGCTGGTAGCAATGTGGAAGTGTGTGGTCACTGTGGAATCAGTGTGGAGGTTCCTCAAAGTACTAGAAACAGGGCTTTGATACTTCCCAACCACACACTGCTGGGAGCACAAAGGGCTCAGGGTCAGCATACCACACAGGTGATTGCACATCTATGTTCATTGCAGCATTATTCATATAGTCAGGGGACGGAACCAGTCTGGCTGTCATCAAAGAATGACTGGATACAGAAAACATAGTACATATATATACTGGATGCTTTTAGCTGTTAAAAAAAAAAAGAAGCCATAACATTGGCAAGAAAATAGTCAAAAAGAGTGAAAAAGACAAGTAATGCATCACATTTTTTCTCTCATATATGGTATGTAGGTAAGAGAGAGAGACAGACAGACAGACAAAGAGACATATAGAGAGAGAGGTCACAACAAGGGAAGAAGACGTCTTTGGGAGGAGGGGAATGAAGGAGAAAATAGAGGTAGTGGAATTTGTGAAACTTGCAATAGAAAGACTGTTTGAAAAGAGAGGTCCTAGCAAGATGGTGTGAGGGAGATGAAGGAAGAGACTTCAATAGAGGAATGATTAAGAACTAAGTACTCTGAACACCAGTATTTGCATGGTGGCTTAAAAAGTTATTAAAACCACACCTCTGGGAGCTGCTGGCAGATAAAGGCTGCTGGGGACTGGAAGTGATTTTTCTCCAGTGGTGTAGTCATGGTAAGATGCTCATCTTTTTATAAGTGATCCTATACTCATGCGCATGTGTGCAAACTCGACTGAACTCATGTGGGAAGAAGCCCCAGACATAATAAGAAAGAGTGATGGGAAGTAGACACAATCAAGTTACATCACTACATGAAATTGTCAAGAACAGATAGAAAACATTGTTTAAAACAATAAAAATTGTTGAAAAATAAAATACTGAAATGCTTCCCAAAACAGTAAGTATCAATAACTGAATTTAAGAATCTAAATTACTTCCCTAGCATTGTTAAGACTAGTGGACATACTATTAAAAGATCCATTTGAAAACTCTATGTTCTCACAAACCATTGAAAGGATAGGCCAATAGATCATATACTTGTTTCCGATTTTAAAACCTGGCAATCTGCAGTGAGGACACCACTACAACTATCTTTAAATTCATTCAGCATTATGTTGATAAATTAGGCCTGAGAACCAGGTGATCAGACCTTAAGTTTGCCTGGGACAGCAACGAACAAGGTAGTTCGTTTATTGTGCTATATTCTAGTGTGAAAGGATATTCCTCAAAATATATTGAGCTGATGGGAGCTGAAGAGGAAAAGGCTGCTGGTTTGGGGATTTTTAAAAATGCAAAAGGAAAGTCAACTCCACCCCCTGGTGGAAACACAGGTCATTACACTTTTTCGTGAGGCTCAACCATCTTGGGAAGGTAAATGGAACATTGAGCATCTCTTAATTCTGAGTATTCCCCTGACACCTTCCTTATTCCCACAGACACCCTGTCCCAGCCACTAAAGCAGGCTTTCTCTCCGTGAGTTCAGGCTCTCCCCTGCTGCAGTTCTGGCATCTTTGCTGTTGTACATGCCTGGGGGACCTGTCAGCCGGCCAAGCAGGTTAATAACCTGCAATTGAAGGATTTCTCCAAGTTTGGGAGAAACCTTGAAAGTCTTTAACACCTTCCCAGCTGGAAAGAAGAGAACTGTGTAGACTTCCATGGTGCCAAGGCCTTGGCACATGTTTTCTCGGTCTCTTCTACATCTTCATTTCCAAGGTCCCAGGTTCTTACAATGCACTGCTTGGTACCAGTACCCAGACGCTAAGTAACACACACAAGGGAAAACCACCTCTGCTTGTTAATCATGCCTCAGCTTTAAATGGCTTTTTCATAATCCACGAGATAATGGTTCCATATACATAGTGTCATATATAAATAATTGATGTAAACGTATATGTGTATGTATATGATGTGTGTATATGTATATGTACACGCATATATAACATACTTTCTGAGTATGCATACTTTAATATAAAATGACAACAGTAGCAAATATTATCATAGGAGATGAGCTAAAATGAAGAATGCTGCCACAAAGCTTTCCATCAGTGCAGCGAGCAGGAATTAGTCTCCACTGTTCTGTAGACTACCAACTCTTAGCTGGCCAGTGGCCCCTGAGAGATAGTTCATGATGAAGTGTCATCATATGAGCAAATGAGCAAACAACGCTGTTCTTTCATCTTCCATATCAATTTCATTTCTCTGTGCTTTAATTTTGGTTTTTAGTTATTTTTGTTTATTTGTTTGAATTTGGCCTTTTGACACAAGGTCTCCCTGTGTAGTGTTGGCTATCCTGGAATTCAATATGTAGACGAGGTTGGTCTCCAACTCACAGAAATCCACCAGCCAGTGGTTAAAGGCATTCAGCACCATGCCCAGCCTACCTTTGGTCTAATGACACCTTCTCTTTCAAAAGAGCCTTTGACCATCAAATTAACTCTAGGTCTACTAGAGAATAGCCTAGTTGTATTTGATGAGTAAAGGCATTTGGAGATCCAGGTCTCAGGGATGAGAACAGGCCCTCAGAGGCTAGCTGGCAGAGGTTCAGGTAACTTCCCTAACTTGGAGTGACCGAGACTGATGACATATGTGGTACATGCGTGTGATGAGAACTGGGGTCCGCTGGGGAGATCAGAGTCTGCAGCAGGCTTCTTTCCCTGACTCCACGTCCTGGGATCAGGCTGTTAAGTGATTAAATAAATAAAATTAAAAAGAAAAAAGAAAGGAAAGGGGCACTGGCCAGAGGACAAAGAATTGGAGCTCATATACCCAGAGTCAGGGCTAGCCCAGAACCGAGCTTTTGTGCTGTGTGTAATTATGGCGCCTTAGTATGAGTTTAAAAAGCAATGTGGAAATGGGTAAAGCCACACCATAAGCACAGCACTGGGAAGAAACTGCACTGAAACTACTTGCCTACAGCTTATTGCAGCCAGGATCTGCATGCTCAGCTTATCACATACAACTGCCCACATATGAAGGATCACATTCACTGCAGCTGAGAGCGGAGAGTCTGGGAGTATGTGCACAGCTGAATCCAACTCACTGCGCTATGTTCAGCATAGGAAGAGTCCCAAGAACAAGCCAGCATCGGGAATCACACAGCATTTGTTCCTAACTTTCTTGTTGTAACTTCTAAATCATAATTCCAGATTTGGCTGCAGCTGAGCAGCAGCACCATTCTGTCATCTCCTGGGCTGTATGGATGAAACTGCCTGAAAGAACAAGCTTCTGCGGCTCTAATATGTAAGGAAAAATGCGGAGGGAAAAGGCCCGCACAGTTTTCGGTGCTCACAGAACTGTAAAAATCTGTCTGCAGTGGGTTGAAACTGAGTAGGAGGAGCTGCAGAGAAAAGTGCCTACTGTGTGCCTCCCGTCTAGTTCTCTCTAAACTTGTGGTAATTAGCTGGCCAGAACGAACTGAAGTTCATTGCAGAGGATGAGGAGCTTGGGTCGCCGGGCCCTCCTGGCTGTCAGAGGCTTTTCTACCCAGCGCTGATGCAGACAGGCAGGAAGACTGTTTGCCCCTCATGTGCAGCATCAGGAGACCTCTCTACCAGGGAAGGTCTCGCGGAGCCCAGGTGACTGCTCCTCACACACCATGCAAAGGAAAGAGAGGCTGGCTGTGGACTTAATTCCCAGCGATTTTGCTTACCTTTCCCTCCTGAGTCACTTTCTGCATTGGACACAGGCTTCATTCGCCCTCATTCCCAGAAAAACACCCGTGAGAGTTAAGAAATGAACTGTGGCTCCAGGTGGAATCTAGCTCTGGACACTTGAGAGCCTAACCTCACATCATTGAGGCTATCGCCAGGCCCTGCCCGCATCTAGAGTCTTCTTCTTCCTCTCATCTCTGTTGCACCTCCTATTCTGGCCATTTCTCAAAAGAAAAGGGCTTATAAACAAGGTTCTCCTGGGATCGTGGACCGAAAACCCTCCCACACCAAGAAACATCGGAATAATTCCTTCCCTTCTCGCCAGAGACACCCCAACATTTGTGGGGTCGCCATCTGGTGGCCATGTCATATTTTATTCCTGTTTTTCTTATCACAATGGCAAAGGTAAAGTTTAAAGAGGATTGATTGGTTACAGGTGTTTTTTGGAAAAAAAAAGGGGGGGCAGGTAACAATTCAAATAGAATCTAAAGTTATATGTATCATTTTTGTTTTAATGTCTCAAGATGACACTTGTGTACCTGTTTTTCTACGTTTATCTGAAGAATTGAGCTGTGAAGAGTAGGCAAGGTGGTAGGCAGGTAGGACAGAACGCACAGGGTTATTTCAATATTTCTGAATTTGTTTTGTTTTGTTTATCCCAGGATGTGGTCTATTTTAGAGATGCTTCCATGTACTGCCAAGTAGAATGTATATGCTTTGGTTTGGGGTGGGCTATTCTGTAGATATCTATTAAGTCAATTTGATATGTGATATCATTTAATTATGATGCTCTTCTGCTTATTTTTTGTCCAGATGACCTGTCTGATGGAGAAAGTGGGGTTTTGAGATAATCTATTATTAATGGGCTGCTGTTAATCCATGTCTTTAATCCCACTAGCACACTTTTCATGAAACTGTACCCCTGAGTTTGGTGCACATATATTTAGGGTAGTAATGTCTCCTTAGTTAATTCTTCCCTTGATTAGAAGAGCGTATCCTTCTTTATGACTTCTGATTAGTTTTAGTTTGAGGTCTATCTTGTCAGACAGTAGGATAGCAATGCCTACTTGCTTCCTGGCTCCATTTGATTAGAGTACTTTTTATTTATCTTTTCACTCTAAGGCATGTATAGCCTTAAAGCTAAAATGTGTTTCTTATAGACAATAGACAAATGGATTCTGTTTCTTGATCCTTTTAGAAATCCTGTGTTTTTTGATTAGAGAATTAAGGCCATTAATATTTAACATCTGAAGTTTAGATGGTCCCAGAGCTCATGAAAAGGCTTAAGCTGAGTAAAAAATGAAGCTCCATTGTGTGAGCAAAGGCAAGGGTGCAGAGGTCATTGCCATCAGCCAGGAGAACACAGTCCTGCTGTCAGAATCCTAGAATAAAATCCAAGAAAACAGCTCCGAACTGGCTTCAGTCTTTAAGCAAACACACAAGAAAGAAAATCAATAGAAAGCATTCATGGATGGCTGAGCAGAGAGCTCAGTGGGAGAGCACTGATACAGCTAAGGCCCTGGGCTCCAGCCTCACAGCATATTGGGGGGAGGGGAGGAGAGGCGGAGAAGGCAGGGAGAGAGGGAGGAGTTAGGGCGCTCACACCATTGCTTTGTCAGGTAATAGGTTCCTGTCTTGATAGTCTGGGTACAGATTCCTATAATGAATTCCCACCCCAATGAAGGAAGTAGGTGGCTTTACAAATGGTTTGTAGATGGCAAGAAATAATAAAAATCAGAGTAGAAATTGATGAAAAAGAAACAAAACAATATAAAAAATCAATATATCTAATAGCTGGTTCTTTGAGAATATAAACAAGATCCATAGACCCTTGAACCAACTAATCAAAAGGAAAAGAGAGAACACAGATGAACAGAAACAAAAATAAATAGGGAAACATTACAAGAGATACCAAAGAAAGTCAGACTATTATAAGTGACTCATTAAAAACCTATACTCCATCAAATTGGAACCTAAAATATATCTAAAACAAATTTCTAGATTCAGCCAAATCACCAAAGTTAAACAAAAAAGAGAGCAACAACAAATGAAACAGACCAACAACAAATGAAGATATTGAAGAAATAATAAAACTACCATATAATGTTAAAAAAGTCCAGCTCTATTCTGCCAGATTTTCAAAGTAAATTTATAGCCAGCCTTTCTTAAATTAATTAATAATAAAAACTAAACAGAAAGACCACTCTCAAAATCCTTCTGCAAAATTAGTATCACTCTACCAAACCAGGTGAGGAGCAAACAGGAAGAAAAAAAAAAAAAAAGAAAGAAAACTACAGGCTAATATCCAAAAATTCTCAATAAATTACTTAAAAGCCAAATACAGACATACATCAATAAAGATGATCCACTATGATCAAGTTGACTGCATCCCTGAGAGTTCAACATAAGCAAGTCAATAAATGTAATAAGCCACATGCGTGCATATAAAGACAAAACCACATGATTGTCTCAAAAGATGTTGACAAAATCCAACATGCCTTCATGACCATTCCCCCTTCTTTTCAATATAGTGCTGGATCACCAAATGGAGAAAGGAAGAAATTAAAGGACACAAAGAAAAAGAAATCAAATTAATCCTATTTGCTGATAACATGATATATGTAAGATACCCCAAAAGTTCTACCAGAAAGCTTCTAGAAATGATTAGCAATTTTAGCAACGTGTCAGGATACAGCATTTACTTGCAAAATAGCTGTTTTCAACATGAACAACAGAAATACAGAGAAGGAAATTATGGACACACTCCCATTCACAATAGTCTCTCTCTCTAAAAATATATATGTATATACACACATATACACACTAACCACGAAGGTGAAAGAATTCTATAATGTAAATGGCCAAACCCCTAAAGAAAGAGACTCTATAAAATGGAAAGGCATCCCATACTGATGAATTGGTAGAATTAATATTATGAAAATAATTTCTACCAAAAGCTGTTTATAGATTCAATGTAGCCCCAATCAAAAATCCCCATCCCTCTCCTCAGAGAAATAGAAAAACTATCTTAAATTTTATATGGAACCTAGACAGTCAAAAGAGTCCTCAACAAAAGAATGATGCTTGAAGATATTACCATACCAGGCCATAAGATATATTACAGAGCCATAATAGAAACAAACAGATCAGTGGAACTAAAGTGAAAATGCAAACATGAGCACACATAACTTCAGCAATTTGATATTTGACAAAGGTGCCAGAAATATACAAAATATAGGCTTGGAGTATGAACAGAGAAGTCTCAAAAGAAGAAATAAAAAGGCTAAGAAATTTTTAAAATGTTCATCATCCCTAGCACTTAGGGAAATTCAAGCCAAAATAATTTTGGGATTTCATTGTATCCAAGCCAAAATGACAAAGATCAACAAAACAATTGATAACAAATGCCAGAGGGTATTAGACATAGTCTCGCAGCAGACTCTATTCTAGAGTTTACAATCTTTACAGCCCTTTCCACTGTTAGTGAGGCTGCAAACTGGTCCAGCCACTCTGGAATCAGAGAGGAGAACCCTCAAGAGCCTAAAGTAAATATATCATCTGGAGGGGCTAGTTAGAGAGGGAGGAGCTCAATATAAAATAAGGAGGGAGGGGGGTAAAATAATGGTAAAGGTAACTATAAAAATAATAAGAAATCATATCATTTATGTACTTAAAATTACATATAATACATATAATCTGTATATTCGCCCACATATATATGATTAAAATGAAAATTTCCTATCTGAGCAGACAATGGTTTTCCCTGAGAACCATAGACATCTAACAAAAACCCCAACACCAAGCATGAGAAGTCCTCCTTTGAATTGTTGGTCAAGTTTGTCCAAGAGGCCCCTAGAACCTTACAGGCTATTGCTGTTGCCCTTGGTTGCTCCCACCCCAGAGGTTGAAAAGTCTGTTACTGAAGCCACCATGTACTTCAGACATTGGACTTGGAAGATTTGAATAGATCTAACCTGAAAGCCTCCTCCCCGAGGACTAGCTCACATGGTACTAGAAGGTGTTATGCAAGATTATAAGGAGAAGAAGCCACCAGGAGTCCTGGCTAGCTATGGTGACTATGAACTAAAACAACCAGCATGGCACAATATTTCTACGGGTGCAGTAGTGTCACATATACGTTGGCAGTAATCATCGGTTTTCTAGTTGGACTTTCAGCTAGTGAAGTGGTGGGTCTCGGGGG
Organism: Meriones unguiculatus; assembly: GCF_030254825.1. NCBI lineage: Eukaryota > Metazoa > Chordata > Mammalia > Rodentia > Muridae > Meriones > Meriones unguiculatus. The sequence continues at coordinate 64,666,044 of NC_083363.1, forward strand.
AGAGCCTACAAACAGCCACTGTACTAATCCAGCAGAATTCTCAAATGCATTCTAAATATTTATCTTTTTATATATCCTTAGATAAGTTTAGATCTCATCCCTCATCAAAGAAACTTCTCCATGCAATAGAGACCATAATCGAAAGCCAGTGCTGATCAAAATGCAGAGAGCAAGTGCCTATGCTTTAAGGTGCAAATGATATGTCTACAGCACCACCTTTGAAGCTAAGGCTCTGTTGGTATAATGTTCCTGTGGAATGTACACAGTTTATCCTTGTTCATTCAAATGTTGATTTCTCTACCCTATCTGGTTTCAATCTGGACATTGCATTGTGATATTTATTCTAAGCATCACCTGTCTCAAGTTTGTGTAAACATGCCACCATTTGTTCTCCGTATTTTCAATAAAATAACCAGCCAAAGCTGTGCAATGGAGAGAATAGGGTAGGACATCCTGGTCCAGAGGGGAGGAGAAGAAAGCAAGTGGGGTGGGGTGGGGTGGTTGGAGAGCAGAGAACATCAGGAGAGGACTTGGAACCAAGAAGAGAGATGAACCAGCAACTATGGCCCAGCATTGTGCACTAAGCTAATTAAATAAATCCTAGTCTCAATGTGATGATTTGGGTATACAACTGGTTTAGGAATAACCGCTGCTTAACTAAAAGATAAATCAATAGTAAATATCAATAACCCACAACAAGGCTCAGAGATCATAGATGGTATGTAAAGTTCCTAAGAGCCAGGGGATCTGGAGCCTGTTGTGAGACTGTGTCTTCTAGAAATGTCATGGAAGCTACACATACCAAGTCTCATAAACATGCTGCCTAAATAAGACCCAAACAAGGATGGCACCAATAGCCCTGCTTCTATAGAAGGGAGAAGATCACCAGGACTCAATCCTAGATGAGAACAATAGGCAACAACAGGAGAAATAGTCTTCCTCAGTGAAGAGCACACCAACTGGTTATCCAATGCCACGTAGTCAACCCAGGAATCATATATTTATAAGCTACATTATACAGTCTGAGTAGACTGTATTTATGTATGTAGGGTGTGTGTGTAAGAACAAACAAAGACCATGCACTTGAGGAAGAGTGTAGGGTAGGGGGTACTCAGGAAGAGTTAAGAGGGAAGGGAAGGGGGAAATGTTATATAATTATATTCTAATTTCAAAAATAATTTTTAAAAAATCAAGGTGGGCAAGCTATGGGGAGCGAGCCAGTAAGCAGCACTCCTCCATGACTTCAGTCCTGCCACCAGATCCCTGCTTTGAATTCTTGTCCTGACTTCCTTCTGTGATAGACTGATCAGGAGATGTAAGCCAAATAAACCCTTTCCTCCTCAAGTTGCTTTTGGTCCTACTGTTTATCATAGCAATAGAAAATAGATAAGGACACTAAGTATCTAATTTTGGGGTATTTTAATTTTGTGGTGGTTTGAATAAGAATGTCCTCACAGGCTCATATATCTGAATGCTTAGTCAACAGGGAGTGACACTATTGAGGATTAGGAGGTGTGGCCTTGTTGAAGAATGTGTGTCTCTGGGGGTGGGCTTTGAAGTTTCAAAAGCCCATGCAGGTCTGTTCTCTTTTTCTGCTTTCAGATTAGGATGTAACTTTTAGCTAGTGTTCCAGCACCATGCCTGCTGCCATGATTCCTGCCATGATGACCCTCTGAAATTGTAAGCAAGCCCCCAATTAAATGCTTTCATCTCTTCATATCACTATATAGCACACTATATAAAATAGGTATTAGCACATTTAAAACATCTCCTTTTCCAGTTGTTACTAGTATATGCCAATAAAACTGACTTCATGTATTCATGACTGAAACTCTCAGCATGCAAGGAACATTTTTAACCTAATAAAGACAGATTATAAAATCTACCCTGCCAGCATACTTAATAGTGAGAGACCCATGTGCTTTCTTCCTGAGGCTGAGAATCAGGGAGGCCTGTCTTTTCTCACCATTCCTCTGCAACATCATATTGGAAATCTTAGCCAATGTGTTAAGAAAAACAAATCAATATCCAAGTTAGAAAGGAAAATGTGAAAGAGACTCTGTTTAGATATGATATGATTATTTATATAGAAAACCACAAGAATCTACCAAAAAATTTCTACAAGAACTAAATAAGTAGATTTTTTAGGATATCATTGTGTGCATGTTGGTTATGTGCTTATACATGTCTAATAATAGACAACTGGAACCTGAAATTTAAAAAAATATTTGAACAGCACCCAAAGACTTAAGACATATAAGGAAGTGAGCTCTTACCAGAAACCAAATTGATTGACATCATGATCATGAAATCTCTGTCTCTAGAACAATAATCAAGAAATTTATGTTATTTAGCAAGAAAGATATTTACTGCCTTGCCAGGCCACAGGGGAAGAGAACACACTCAGTCCTGATGCAATGTGATGAGCTGGGGTGGGTGGGAAAGGGAGCTCCCCTTTTCTGAGGAAAGGGAGGAGGGGGTGGAGGGAGGGGAGGACTGAGAGGGGAGGAGGGATGGGGCTACTGTTGTTCTCTGTTTGGTCCTGGCCTGGATTCTTGCTGTGGTCCTGGCACTAGGCTTCTGGACAAAGAATGGGATGCTGTTTCTCTCAGGGGCAGCTAGGACTTTCCCTTATGGTGCTTACCTTTTCCACACCCCAGCTTAGGGTGCTGAGTGTGCTAAGCTGGGGTGTGGAAAAGTTTTTCCACAGAGTGTTACAGTTTGGCTCTTTGAGCATGAGATCACAAGTGGCAATGGAAGCTTGGGCGTGGTTTGGGCCAAGGCCCATGCCTGGTTGGTTTGCACAGGCCCTGGGAGACCTAGGCCCAGTGGGCCAAATGGCAGGCCAGGTAAGACCCAGCAGAGGATATATGACGAATCTCAGATAGTCTTGAAGTGAGAAAGCACGAATCTTTATTAGTGAGAAATCAGGGCAATATAAACCCTGAGCAGAGGGAAGGATTTTAAAGGTGAATGTGTTTGATTCGCTGGGGTCAGGGTGTCAGAGATACTTAATGGTCCTATCACAAGCAGACAAATACAGGCCTTGATCGTCCTATGGGGGCAGGGCATGGGAATCGCCAAGTACAATTGAAGGTCATTGCTGGACTAAGGTCCTTATCAGGGTGGGGTGTTTCTAGGAATTTCTATAACAGTTTTCTTATCAGAGAAGGGTCTGGCCTATAATCTGTCCTGAGGGCTATGTGACCTCCTTACAAGATCTGGAATTACCCAGATAAGGGGGGATAGAACCCTGCTGAGCAAAAGGAGTCTATCTTCATAGACCGAGTGCAAATAAATTGGCTTTCTGGAGATGAGTGACTTATCCAGCAGAGTCCCACAGGCTAAAGAGAATAAAAGGCTATTCAATAAAAATGAAAAAATAAAAGTGGGACCAAAAACATCTGTTTCTGTCTCCCTCAACTCATGTACACACACACACACACACACACACAGAGAGAGAGAGAGAGAGAGAGAGAGAGAGAGAGAGAGAGAGAGAGAGAGAATCTTGGAGAATGCAGCCTTCCACATAGCAGAGCCTCAAGAGAGGAGGCTTACAGGCAGGACAAGAGACCGTCGTCATGTTGCATACTAACCAGATCCATTGTTTTATAAAATTCCTTATCCAGAAAAGTCCTCAGAACTTTTCAAACACCTGCCTACCTAAGCCAGAAAAAAACAGGGTCTCTTAGTCTTCCTAGTGGATGTTGAGAGATCTAGTAACTCCAAAATCTCCAAGAGACCCTCAGAAGGCCCCAATCTGTTTGACTAACCTGACTCCACGACAGGCTTCATTTTTCAACTTTGCCTAAGTAGGCCTGAGTTTCTGTTTTTCAGAACATAAAAAAACAAAAACAAAAACAAAAGCAAAACAGTTTCTGGAAAAACCACAGTTCACAGGCAGCCAGCCAGTCATCTTAAAGGTTAACACATGGGCTTGAGCTAAGTATGATTCAGCACACCCAAGGAAAAGTCCTTAGAACTCTGGAAAGTTCTTAAATGTTTAATCAATCCTTAATCCCCAAAACCTCCTGAGTCAACCAAGCAAATGGAAGGTTACCTCACTCCTTCTTGAAATCCCCCTAATTGCCCTTAAATTGAGTCTGCCTGCCTGCATGCTCACTTCATGGCTCCACTCTAAGGAATGGTGGCCCCAGCATGCTGGTAAATTTCTGCAGGATAAGTGCTCCTTGCTTTTGCATACTGCTTGAGTCTGGGGTCTTCAGTGATTCTCTGACCCTAATAATGTCACCTGATCTAGGATCTATTTCCTGTGTCACCAACACTCTTCCCCTCCCTACTCTATCACAAGACCTTAAAAGATCAGGCTCAAAGAACAGGCCTATCAGATTATGTCAGAGGCAGTCCCTCTTCCCATTACTATGTAACCCACTTGGACACTACACTGCCATGGATTACATCTGTGCAGGGGTTCTAGGTTATCTTCAGCCATGGTACTTGGTTGGAGTATGAGTCTCTGGGAAGACCCCTGTGTTCAAATTTTCTGGTGCTGTTGCTCTCCTTTTGGGGTTCCTGTCCTCTCCAGATCTTACTATTTCCTACTTCTTTTATAAGATTCCCCCATCAGTGGACTTGGGGAGGGACATGCTCCAAGAAGGGGAAGGAAGGGTGGGACTGGGAGGGGAGGAGGGAGGGGCTTATGGGGGGATACAAAGTGAATAAACTGTAATTAAAAAAAAAAGAATAGGGAACCCCTCAGGGAAAAAAAAAAAAAAAAAAAAAAAAAAAGATCAGGCTCCACTTTGCCAAGGTAGACTGAAGCTTTTACATCAGACCCAGACACCTTGTCTCTGCCCAATCCTTGGTGGAAGGATGAAGCATTTCTGTCTCTCTCAAGCCCTGTTCCTCTTTAAAGCTTAACACTATACTATGAGCATGGACTGAAAGAATCAATGTTAAAATATTAATTCTACCTAATCTGATGTGGACTTTGTCCAATAAAAAAATGCAGGCATGCTTATTTGTATATATCAATCCTCTTATTCTAAGAACTGCTAAGGAAAAGAACAGCTAGAAGATCCAGATAGTTCATTGATGTGAAAGGTCAATTGCTAAGATAATTCAGTGGTAAGTGGGGTAGATGAAGAAGAACCTTAGCAAATATCTCAGACATTATTTGTTTAAAAGGCATGCTTTGTGTTATAATGCAAAAACATAAACCCTTCAAAAGAAAACATGGAGGAGACACCTCAGTTGGTAAAGTGGTTGCTACATCCCCAGCACCCAGGTAAAAAGCCAGGCATGGCTGGGTTTAATAATTTCAGTGCTAGGGAGCAGACCCTGACAGATGATCCTAACCAATCAGGCCCAGATCCCAGAGAGATTAACAAACAAAGCAGGAACTGGAGAGATGGCTCAGTAGTTAAGAGTGCTGGCTGCTCTTCAAGAGGGTCAGACCTGGGTTTAGTTCTTAGCACCCTCACAGCTCCTAACAACCACCTACAATTCCAGTTCCATGGGATCCAAGGCCCTCTTCTGGCCTCTGCAGGTACTACATGCACAAGGCATACTGCTGCAGGATATTTGATCCCATTGGGAACCCCAAGATTGTATACTGTAAAAACCTGTTTCCAGTTGTGAAGTGGCTCAGCTCAAGCACACACCTTTAATCCAAGAAGTTTCTGGATTTTTTATTGTAAACAAGTATTTTATGGTATGGCTCATGTGGTATGGTGGCATGGCTCTACCCTAGCTCTACCCTGTTTAATCTTGGATTAAACAGGATTAAAGTTAACCCTAGGTCTAGAAGGGGAACAAGTAATCAGGTGATGACAGGGATTAAGCAGAAAGGAGGGACTTGAGTTGAAGAGAATTTAAGGAGCACAGAGAAGGAGGGGCTTTGGCCCTTTCCTTCTGGGACAAGAGCTGAATAGGATGATCAGCTGAGTGCTTTCTCTGCCTCCCTGAGCTAGTAGGTTTTCACCCCAGCATTTGGATCCAGAGTCTTCATTGGTAAAATCAAACATTTGGGATTTCCTTTCATTAAAACAACATTTTGGGGCTCCAACTTGGAGCATACAGGCAAAATACCTATACATGGAAAGAAGGAAGGAAGAAAGGAGAGAGGGAGGGAGGGAGGGAGGGAGGGAGGGAGGGACAGCTTTTTCTTATGGAACAATTACAGGTAATACTTTCAGGATTGAGGAAATGCAATGTCACCCTTAGTACATCCTAAATAAACACTATTGCAGGCAAGATCCACTAATTAAAGGATAAAATTACTGAACAAAATTTTAAGTAGGAATGAGATTCAATATAGCCTTGAAATTATTTAAATAAGTAAATAACACCATATAAATAAGATAAATAAAGTCTTTGAAAGCAATGCACTTGTTGGATGCCTTTGCTGGGTGCTTAACCTGTGAGAACAGCAGTGAGCAGATACTAAGTACTTCCTGTGAGGCAGACATTAAGTGAGAAGGCATCCTGTTCTCTTAGGAACACTGAGAGCTTTGGGGCCATGTCTCACTCCAATCCCGCCCCTCACCTCTGTCCCATGTCTCATGCCTTCGGGAACTGTGTGGACTGTGAGGTCTCAGAAAAGATGTCATCTTCAGTGCCAACCATCTACTACAAGTACTGAGAGTTCTGAGTATATGCAGCAGTCTGGCTATTATGAGGGACCTACTGCAAAATGATGATGACAGATCTGCATTCAGAAAGTAGGAGACGTACCACCAAGGCACTGACATAGAGTTTTTCTTTTCACAGGAGAGTTAGTATCAACTTGCTATGGAGTTATGCAGTGTGATTCTAAGAAAAAAAATTAAAATTAAAATTTTACATTCTTAGCATGCACTTTTCTGTTTCTGTTTATGTTGTGTGATGCTAGTTTTCAGAGAAAATAAGTGGTTTTGACTTGCACAGGAAGATTGCATAATTTATATCTTTTAGCCCACTCGTGCATATGTATCTTATTTCTAACTAGAACAGCAGAGATGCCACAGAAACCTGATTCAACTGTTTCCATCTCATTTAGTGTGTTTTGGCCACTCTACAAACTCTTACTGATGAATTAGGAAGATGGGAAGGAAAATGATCTTGAAGTTGTTTCCTATAATTTTCAGCTAGGAAAGTTAAGGCAGCAAAGCAGCAACAGGAAGAAAGGTGGGCAGAGGCAAGAGGTTGCCTGTGATGTCACAATGTTGCTGTCTTCTCAACAAAGTACAGTATGGCTTCCCGGCTTAGCTGTAGACACAATCATTCTTGCTTTCAGTCTTTCTCTCTGCTGACATGTATGTATGTGTGCCACCCTGCATGCAGTACCCACAGAGGCCAGAAGAAGGCACCAGATCTCTTGGAACTCAAGTTACAGATACTGGGGAGCATCCATGTGGGTGCTGGGAATTGAACCCTGATCCTAAGGTTATCTCCCCAATCCTATCCTCAGGTGGTTATGAAACTCTTTGTGAGCACTGTGATGCAGGTGTGTTGGCACACGTATTGCACATATGGCCTCTGCTCATGCACAGCCTTGCTGTCTCACTGAACTTTACATACTGAACATAAGCTCATAATATAAATTATGAGGAAGTCATACAGCATAAAGCCATCTGCACAGATCCACTGTCTATGGGGCCAGTCACTACACTATGCAATAAAAGAAAACTAGGAGAGGCTGAAGAGAAGACTCAGTGGTTAAGGACACCAGCTCTTCTTCCAGATGACCCAGCACCTACATGGAAACTTAACTGTCTATAACTCAAGTTCCAGGGGATCTGGTGCCCTCTTCTGGCCTCTGAGGGTGCTGCATGCAGGTGGTGCATATACATACATGCAGGCAAAACACCCATACACAGGAAATAAAAATAAAATAAAGCTTATTTTAGAAAAGAAAAAGAAAAGTGGCAAATCAGAGGTTTACTGTTTGAACCAGAAGATTAGTGCTAGACAGAAGTCAAGGTGGTCAGTAGCTAGTTAATTATTTAGTAATGACTTTGGTTACATAAAAATTGCTTGAAGTAGTCTCTAAAGGATGCCAAATGAACATTGTGTGTGTGTGTGTGTGTGTGTGTGTGTGTTCTTTCCCTTGTTCTTCTCACATCAGGTTGCTAAGGGTCAGGGCCTGAAACAGTGGGATAACATAGCTTGTAATAAAGACAAAATGAGATTATATCATCCATGTTCCTTTTACCTGAATTTTAAAATCTTACTTGGATGGATTTGTAGTGAGTTGTTTTGTTTGTTTATTTTTTTAAGAATGTGAATTTCCACAGGACTGTGGTGGTGCACAACTTTAATCCCAGCACTTGAGAGACAAAGGCAGGCAGATCTCTGTGAGTTTGAGGCCAGCCTGGTCTACAGAGTGAGTTTCAGGACAGCTAGAGCTACACAGACAAACCTTGTCTCAAAAAACGGAAAACAAAACAAGAAAGAAAGAACAAGAGAAAGAAAGAAAAAAGGAAGGAAGGAAGGAAGAAAAGAAGGAAGGAAGAAAGAAGGAAAGCACTCAAACTTTTGCCAAGGCTATTGGTAGCTCTCCAAAAATGGTCAGTAAGGTCCTATTGCTAAAGACAACTCCTACCAAAGTCACTGAACATGAAGAAGCTGAGCTGGTGCCTACCTAGAGCCGTCACCCCTGGGGACTAGTGTTCATGGTACTGGAAGGTGCTCTGCATGCTAACAAGGAGAAAGGTAAACACCAACCCAGTTACAAACCTTCAGTCCAGAAGATACACTAGTACAACAGTGATTCAGAACCTGTGGGAATGATCAATAATAACTGATTTGACCTCCATGAGGTGGGACTCACACCCATCACTGCTTGGGTGGCCAAGTACACAAGACTAGATATGCTAGGTACCTAGGGAAACCCAAATGTTACTGTCCTTCTAAAGGATGTAGTAATAAAATGACTCCTAGTGAGATTCTGCTTTACTCACAGATGAGTGCCTTCCTCAACCATCTTCTTATAGAGAACCACAGCCAGAAAATGACCTTGGAACAGTCAGCCCTCAAAAGGGATGTCTCCATCATTTCCCTCTCCTCAGAGCTCATGGAACTCTGTGGAAGAGGGGCCCAAAGGGTGTAAGAGTCAAAAGGGATGGAGGACGGCAAGGAGTCAAGGCCTTCTTGACACCTAGGAACTCACAGAGACTTTGGCTCCGTGCAGGGCCTGTACGTGTTTGCACCAGTTGGGGTATAGAAAGGAGAAGTGGCCCCATTCCCCATTCCCCAATCCCTGACCCAGAAGCAGTCTCCAAGTGATAGCCATTTGCAAATGAAAATTAGTTTTCTCAATGGCATCTTCCTGGAGAAACAAACCACGCTTAAGGGCAGGCAGGCTGCAAGCCTAGCAGTAGACAGCTAACACAAAACAAACTGCAGGGCATCTTTGGAGGTTCTTTGTCTCTTCATGTTAAGACAGGAAGGTTTTTGTTTGTTTGTTTGGTTGGTTTTTGTTTTGTTTTGTTTTTAACCTTACAGACTCTTTGCATATATATTATTATAGTATAGTTTCTGGATCTGTGTTTTTGTAGAATTCCTGTGTGTGCAAACACGTGTGTCTCTGAGTCTATATATGTTTCTTGTGCTTTTTCTTTGGCTCTCTGTTAGTTGTTTTGCCCTATTCTAATTTGTTTTTGTTTTATCTTATTTTTTTTTAATAAAATTTCTTTTGTTTTCTAATGAGAGACAGAATAGGCAGGATCCAGGTGGGAGGGAAATGAGGAGGAACTATGAGGAGCAGGAGGGAGGAAAACTGTAATTGGAATATATCAAATGGAAAAAATATTTGCCATAAAATGAGAAAAGAAAAACCGTTTCCCCCATTTATTTATTAATTTAACCTGTTGACAGCCTGATCCCAACCCACTCCCTCCTCTTTTCCCAGTCTGCCTCCTCCCATTCCCTCCTCTCCTTTTTCTCAGAGAAGGGGAGGCTCCCAAGGGGTACCAACCCACCCAGGCACCTCAAGTCAGAGCAAGACTGAGCACATCTCCCACTGGAGCCTGACAAGGCAGCCCAGCTGGGGAAAGGGATGCAGCGGCAGGCCACAGAGTCAGAGACAGCCCCCACTCCAATTGTTAGAGACCCACATGTTGTCCACGCTGCACTTCTGCTGCCTGTGGGTACTGGGTCTCTGTCCAGTCCATGCATGCTCTTTGCTTGGTGGTTTAGTCTCTGTGAGGCTCTGCAAACTGGAGTCCAAATGACTCTGTCCAGCTGAGGCATCTCCTTGCTCCTTTCCTCAGCTCTGGTGATCATTTGTCTCCTACCCCGCAGGTTCCTAGTACCTTTTCCTTTCCTCACTAGCAGAGAAAAAGAACAGGGCCCAGGTGAATGCCTTCCATTCTCCACTGTCTACCACATAAAAATCTATTCACACACACACACACACACACACACACACACACACACACACACACACACTATATGTTATCCACTGATTCATCTATCCCTTCCCCCTGGTTTGCTTCCAGCTTGGCTTTTAAGTGTGCAGATCTTCCTTTGAGGGCTGATGACTTTGATGCCTGTCAGTTGCACTTCCCCTGGAATCTATCAGGAAGACTGGATCTGAATAAGGAGTCTGTGAATCAGGAAATACTATGGTCACAAAACAACAAATGGGAGAGGCCTGAGGACCTCTTAGAAACCATGCTGGGAAATATAAGTATGTAGGACAGGGTCCAACTGTGTGGGTCCAAACTCACTGACACAGTGGTGCTCCCCCCCCCACATAGAAATACAAAAGGCACCCTCATTACAGAGCATGACTTCTGACTTCCGAATGAGGCATGTCAGCACCCAGACTGGCAGTAAAGGAATGCTTTATTTTTCTGAAGGCCCTTTGTTGTTTTGGAGGAAATAGATGTTTTGCTGTCCTTTGGTGTATTTCCTCGTGACATGTCTCACAGGCTCAGGCAGGTCTTGGGACTCCTCAGAAGGGTCTGCCCATCATTTCTGTAACAACTGCATCTGCCCTCAGTGGCTTCCCTGAAGGCAGTCATGTTGACAGCTCCCAGAAGGCCTGTAAGCTGGATTCTTAGGAGGTTTGTGCTCTCCCAGCTCTTTTCTTCCCTTTGGCCACTGTCAGCAGCTCTCATATCTTGCCAGGATACCACCAACCTCTCACTCTTGTCTGCCAGATGTGGGGAGCATTAGAGGCCTGAGCTACTCTTGACACTTCCCTGAAGTTATCCAAACATGGCCTTAATGAGCTTTGCATGAGCCAGCCATGGGGGTGACTACTGTAATCTCAGTCCTTTGGATAGGAACGTTGTGCCTCCGTCACATGTCCCTCCTGCAGAAAAGAATTTATGTAACAATCTGGGGGAGCTTCTGTCCAGCACTGCCCCCACTGAAGCTTGCTAAGTGACAAGACTGTCTTGGGAAAAGGAACCTTGTTTGTCTCCCACACTGCGGGTGGCGAACTCCCCAGAGGAGATTGAGGCAGACATACATACTGAGGATTTCTAGATCTTTCTCTATGGTGAAATATCAGCTGAGCTGAACCATCCAGCCCAGGGCTCAGAAAGAACAAGAAAGGGTGAGATTATTAAGCAGTAAGTCTCAGAGGCTGGAAACATTCTAGGTCTAGGTTAGATTGTATGGAGGCTGTAAGCTCCCAGGAGTAGGCCTATAAGCAGAAGGAGGCCTTCAGCCTCCCAGACAACAACTGAACCAGGAGAATAAAGGTTGCCTTTACAGTCTAAAGCGCCAGACTGTACTCTACCCCATGCTTTCAGGTCCTCAGATCCCAGGTCCAGCAGACAAGATCTTCACAGGTTGGCTGAAAAGTTGACACCCCATCTATAAAAACGTGGCTGAACATGGACCTCAGATTCTCATCATGTGGACTGCATGAGACAGAGTGTGTGAATTGCCTCAGTGCCCACTAAAGAAGACGTGTGTGCAGAGAGTGAAGCCATTGGGGCCTCAAGCAGGTACCTGTGGATAATTCTGGTCTTTAGGAGAGTCCTCAGTATATTCCATAGGAGTGGATAGGTAGACTGTGGGCCATACTTGCCCTCCTCAAGCAGGACCAGAATTCTGTATCATCCACTGTGCACTAGGGAAAGACAAGTTTCTGAATAAGAGATCTGTGTCCAATATGTCAGTCTTTTCTAGCTCTTAATCTCATTGCCACCATGAACCATATGGATTGACACCAGTGATTTTCCCAAGAGGATGTGCTCAGACAATGGAAATAGCATTAATATGGCTGAGTGATGTGTATGGAGCCGTCAAACTCATTTGACATCTATCTGTGTTGAAAGCTCAGATATGATTGAACTTGATTTGCTCCACAGCTGAGAAAAGGGAACCAAAAAGATGCACCTTACTTTTGTCCAGCACAATGAAGAGGGGAGACAAACAGAATTGAAGTGCCTTCTCCTGTTTAACTGGGAGGACTGCTGAGGACTCAGTTTTACCCTGTGCTGAGCCCATTATGTTTGGTCTTGCTCATCAGGAAGTAGCATATAAGAACACTAGAAGGGACCCAATGTTGGTTAAGAGCCTGTCCCAGTGAAACTGGGGCCCAGGCTTCTCTGCAGGAGAATCACACTCTCTTTAATATCATGAGGATGCCTGGGAGCCAGCCATCTATTCAACATGGTGTCACCAGAATCTGACACAGGTTAGAATAACCATATTTGTAGGTAAGTGAATATCTGTAAGTATGAACAAAAGCATTATTCATTTAACTAAGGATTTCAATACAACATCCATTCAAAAATTTGAATTCCTATTGGGAGTATTGGTTGATTATTCATAGACTGAGATGGTGTTCTGCTCTCTAGCCCAAGTGGAGCTTGAATTCACTGCCATGGTCTACAGTAGCCCTGTCTTCTGAAGGCTGGTATTACAGGTGTGAGCCACCGTGTCCTAAGTATTCTAATATGTAATTAGTTTTAGCTTCATTTTCATCTTTCTTTCCTCTGGCTCCTACTGTCTTCTGTTCATAGTGAGAGTGTGAGCCTGAGAAGGCAATACCTAGAGACAAGCACCTGCCAGTTCTGCCGCTAAGGACTCAAACAGCCATCCAGGCGTGAGTGAAATATTTTGAAACACTGTCCTTCCCCAGGGACCACTGATGCTGTCACTGGGCTGGTGCTGAGCACAGATCAGCTTGCCCCTGCACTCTGATGAGGCGCTTTCATCAATATTCATTCTCCAACCTCAGAGTAAATGGCACGCCCCTGTGGAATATGTATCCCAAACACTCAGCAGCAGATACAGAGTCCAAGAACATGGAAGCATCCCCATGTGGAGGATTGCAGAATTGATTTCTGACCCTCGGGAAAACTGTTTGCTGTGAGTGACCTACTTTCTCACATGAAAGGTTTGCTCACTGAGTGGTCTCCCATAATCGGAGGCTTGAAGACAAGTGTTTCCTAACTCACACAGCTCTACAGTGGAATACGACACATCTGCTGAAAAAGAGCGGTCTTTCCCAGCACCCTGACAGAGAATGCTCAGGAATAATGAAGCGCTGTGTATCTGCTGTCAGTTGATAGCCCGAGTGCATGTGTGCACTGAACACTTGCAACACGGCTCTTAGCCTGACTAGGGAGCTGAATTTCGAACTGTATTAACTTGCAACTAATTTAGACTCAGCATATGTGACCAGAGGCTCCAGACACATGTGAATATCAGTTCTTACACCATTAAAGAGAAAAGGAAAAGCAAAATAGCTGTGTGGGCATTAGTGTAGTCTTTCTGGAAACACACCCATTCAAAGAAAAACAATACATTTACATGCGTGCATATAAATACTTTTGCACGCGTCGAAAATAGGCTGAGATTAGACTCCGGAGACCAGTAGAGTAATTACTCCTGTGGAAGAAGAAGGGAAGGGAACTTCTCTAGGGAGGCCTTTTGCTTTATTGGCTTTCTTTGAATTTTTCAATGGAGCCGTATGCTTGCATCATTTGCATAGTGTACCATCATAAAAAGAATCAAAATTAAACGTTTTCTTAGCTCAATAATCTGAAGTTATTTTTTTTTCTTCTAGTTTAATTTTCAGGGTAAGATTGCCTGATCCTAGTGTCCTGAAAACAGCAGACAAAATGTGAGATGCTCTTTCCAAACAGCCCAGAGCACCTTCAGGGCAGCTGGGGAACAAATCTGAGCACATCTGCCCCTGCAGGCATAGGCACCCGACAGTGTTGGAAAGGGGGCTCCCTGCCCATCCATCCATCACCACCGCCTCTTATAAGTATCCCAATTCTGGAAACCTCCAAAGTTGCCTTCAGATGCTCTTGGTGGTGTTTGTGGATTTGCTCCTATGGAGGATACTGTTAAGTAGCCAGGGCTGAGAATACCTGAGCTTCAGACTGCTAAGGTATCCACAGTTGGGTAAGGAAGACCTGTTAGTATTTAAGCAGCCTGCTTCTGGGTTGCCTAGCAACCTATAATGTCATCATGTGTCACTAGCCAGGTAGCCACACCTGGCAGGCATGGTTAAATTGCTTCTCAAAAAGATCAACCTGCCACTTTGTAGCTCTCTTGCCCTCTTGTTCTCCTACTTTCTCACTCTCCTGCTCTCTCCCCTTTCTCAGTTGGGGCGCACCCTCCCCCTCCCCATCATGTCTCACTCTCTTTTTCTCTCTCTTCATCTCCATCTGATAACCCTCTTTCATATAAAATCTGTGTGCATCATTATTTCATTGATTCTAACAAGACCCACTGGCCCTTCAGCACCTGCGTGAGAAGAATTCGGAAGAGCCGCTGGGCTCACAGTGCATGGAGAGTAATATAGCATCCTGACAGCTGGTTCCTCATCCTGGCTTCTCAGGGAAACTGTACCCGACACAGCTTTGAATGTTTAATGCTTTCTCTACTCAGTGGCTAAAACCCTTCTGCCAGACTGTCTTTCAAATGCCCATGTGACATCCCAGTTCTACCATGTCCACTCCTGTGTTTCTAGATCAGCTGGACCAGCACCACCATTTCCCATGTACTGAGGTGCTCAGGAGCTCTCTGTGTCAGGCTATGTTATCTCCTTCTCCGAGATGTATACTTTAGTGCCAGGTAAGGAGGATAGTTGCTGGAGGTTAGGACTTTTAAGACATTTTTGAGGACTTATAGACTGATAGGGCATACTTTATTCATCACACAGGCCACTCTGCAGTCAGCTGCCAGCAGGCATATGCTGCCTCACAAAGGGCCATAGATACACATGCATATCAACACACAAGTTAAAGGTGGGCACAAATGGCTACAGACAGACACACATAGGCAGGCTGCTGAAGGAAAAGGCCCAGGACTTTCACCTCAGGGTCATATTTAAAGAGAGTCACACAAAAGTGGCACTATGGGGCTGGAGAGATGGCTCAGAGGTTAAGAGCACGGGCTGTTCTTCCAAAGGTCCTGAGTTCAATTCCCAGCAACCACATGGTGGCTCATAACGTCTATAATGAGATCTGGCGCCCTCTTCTGGTGTGTCGGTGCACATGCAGGCAGAACACTGTACAAATAATACATAAATCTTTTAAAAAATTATTTTAAAAAGTGGAGTTCTGCCAGAAATAATTACAGAGTATATTACATCACCATTTACTCTTGGGGTCTCTAGGCCTCCAGTTTGGACCGTTTGGTACTGAATCATAGACCCTTGGGTGTTCAGTGTCAACCATGTTTTAGCTGACTGACACCAGACATCCATATCAGTTGCGTATTGTCTAAACACAAACTAGCCCTTATGTTGTTCTAGTCTCCCACACCAAATATCTCTCTCACCCTTGGGTCCTGTTGTCTCTAGATTTATGAAATGAACCATTGTGGTCTAACTATTTCTTCCTAACTTCACTGCTCCGTGTTAGCCCATGTATCTTCATCCTTTCTGAACAACACACTGATAGGTCTCCAGCTCTCTCCTTCCTTACAATGGAAGCTCCAAAGAGCTCCAGGAAGAAATTAAGACATTGTCAAGCTCTGATCCAGTGGCTTTGTGACTGAATCCTTCTCAAGATTTTTTTTTTTTCATTTTGTTTTGTTTTCAGACAAGGTTTCTCTGTGTAGCTTTGGCTGTCCTGTACTCACTTTGTAGACCAGGCTGGCCTCAAACTCACGGAGATCGTCTGTTTCTGCCTCCCTGAGTGCTGGGATTACAGGCATGGGTCACTGCACCCAGCTCCTTCTTGAGATTCTTGTAATCACAGAAGAATGGCTAAGCACACACTGAGCCCTCCCCTCAGACTCACTTCTCCATTTGCCCTGCTCATTAGGAACTAACCAGGCTTGAGTATTCCTTGATTTCCCCACTGCTTTAGTTCCAGATCTCACTTCCTTCCAGCATGGAGTTCACCCTGATCTACTCAAACTCTGTTTTCTGAGGAATGAGTGGTATCTGAGGAATGTGGGGCTCTCTCTGTTGAAGTCAGTCATCTCTGGATCACCAATTATTTGCTCTATGTTTATGATGGTAGAATCCCTTTTCTCAGCGGGGTTCTAAAAGTCTCCCCTGATCTGAGTGACCCCAGATCACTTGAAAGGAGCTAAGGAGTATCACATAGCCCTCAGGGCAAATTATAGGCCAGACCCTTCCCCTAATAAGGAAACTGCTCTAACAAGCATTTAGGAATTCCAAGAAATGTCCCATGCTGCTGAGGATAGTAGTCTAGCAGTGACCTTCAATTGTACTTGGAGATCCTGCCTCCCCTACCCTCATAGGACAATGAAGTACTGTATTTTCCTTCTTGTGATAGGATCATTAACTATCCCAACCTCCTGAACCCAGTGAACCAAACACATTCACCCTCAAATTCCCTCCCTCTACCCGTGGTTTATACTGCCCTTGATTTCACATGAAGAAAAATACAGACTTTCTCACTTCAAAACTGTCTGAGATTCATCATTTATCCTCTGCCAAGCCTGTCCTCCAGCCTCCTGGACCTTGGCCTCACTTGGCCTGGCCCTCACCTTGGCTGCAAGCTGACCAGGCATAGGCTTTGGCCCGCACCTTTGCCATGCTTAGCACAGCAGCTTAACTTTGATTTTTCATAGGCTTGGAATGCCCTACCTAGCTTCCACTGCCACCAGGGATCTCATGCTAAAAGAGCTAGACTGTAACACTCTGTGGAAAACCTTTTCCACACCCCGGCTTAGCACACTCGTGCCTCACCCTAAAGCACTCTAGCTGGAGAACAACAGCGTCCTTCCTGGGTTCCTGGTTTCTGTAAAGAGGCCAATCTCTCTCCTACCAACATCCTTCTACCATGTTTTACCTACCTTAATTCTCCACATGGCGCTTACAACTATTCCAAACTACTGGTTCTTTCTGTTTACCTTTTTCTATGCTCCCTGCTGGAATAAAAGTGGCTATGTGGAATAAAATTGGATGCAGGGCCAGGATTATCTCCCAGCTGTGCTGTAACTCCTGAGGTAGGAGTGGCCTGCCCCCAGCACTGAGGTGTTGTGGGTGTTTGTTGGCTGGGTGAGTCCCCACTACCAGCAGCTGCTTTAACATAACTGTGTGTCTGCTGGTTCAAAATCCGTATCCACCATGGTAACTTACACAGGATATTTAGTTTATAATTTCATCCCTTTCCATGCATACGATTCAGTGATACCAAGTGCAAGCCACAGGACCTTTTCATTATTGTGAACCCCAACTCTGTCCTATTTAAAGCCAGCTTCTTCCCATTTATCATCCCTCCAGCTCCTGGTAACCACGGTTCTCATTTCTGCCTCTGTGAATCTGTGTCTATTAAGCCCTCTAACTAGGACATACAACATTTCACTTAACATCCCTTTCCAGGTTCATCAATGTAACAGATACCACGTTCCCCCACTTATGAGGCTGAATGACAGTCCATCAAAAATATGTCATGTTTTGTCCATTCATTTTTCCATCCGTGGACTCTGAGGTTGTGCTCATTCAACTTTGTAAGAGAATTTGGTTGTATGAAAACTTGCAAATTTTGAGATATGAAGTATGAAAGGAAGCTGTTGGATATAGCTTTGTTGATAGCTCTGGTTTCTAAGTGGCCAGCACAGCAGGCTATTCCCAGAAGTCTTGAGAAGTGCCTTGAAGCAGGATTGAGCAGCCTGGGGGTGGCCTTGGAGTAAGCAGTGTTAACCATTAGCTCTCCCTAGCTACTGCCAAAAAGGGCTGTTTGAGGAGGAAGCTCCTGAGCTTTGGTTTGGGGCTAAGCATCCCTAGTGGCCCTAAAAAGCTATCCAAGATGCTCCTTCTTCTCTTCTTTCCCCCAAATAGGGGATCTCTCCTCTCCTTTCCACTTCTCATCTCCAAGTCCCAGAAAATCCAAGCTTGAAGGAACAGACAAGTTTTGCCTACTTCATTCGTCTAAAATTGAGGCCCAGAGAGACAAAGCAAGGTCTTGTCAGGTTTGGTATTTCGTGGGTGGCGACAGGAAAGGTGGCACTTGCAGGTGTGATCAGAGATGCTTAGGGAAGGTTCGCCGG